>NC_138298.1:8100000-9300000 GCF_965601325.2 Salmo salar
AGTACAAATTAAGGATATCAAGGATCTGGAAATATTCTGTATGGAGGACTGATCTAAGATTCCCTAAAACATTTGAGAAAAAGGATCAGTACCGTTATCCTATCTTCTTGAGTTAAAAAATATTACTTGTTTAACAAAATACATTTTTCTGAACAATTGTATTAGTTTAAAGGTGAAATCCTTAATGGTGAAAGAGCCATGTCTGTTTGCGATATTACAACAACAAAGAAGTTACTGCAAACAACAAAGACAGTTTTTTTTCTATAATAGCATGCGGTATAGAAGACAATAATACTTTTTACTATGCAGCGCGACATCTCAGCTCGGCAACAAAAACAATAACAATAGTGATGGGGTGGCCGTGGTGCTCGTACTGCATCTTTAAATAATAGAATCTTCCCATTTTTTGGCACATACAGTAGCAGTCAAAAGTTTAGACACACCAACTCATTCAAGGGTTTTTCTTTATTTTTACTATTTTCTACATTGTAGAATAATAGTGAAGACATAACAACTATGAAATAACACATATGGAATCATGTATTAACCAATAAAGTGTTAAACAAATCAAAATATATTTTACATTTTAGATTCTTCAAAGTAGCCACCCTTTGCCTTGATGACAGCTTTGCACACTCTTGGCACTCTCAACCAGATTCACCTGGAATGCTTTTCCAACAGTCTTGAAGGAGTTCCCACATATGCTGAGCACTTGTTGGCTGCTTTTTCTTCACTCTGCAGTCCAACTTATCCCAAACCATTTCAATTGAGTTGAGGTCGGGTGATTGTGGAGGCCAGGTCATCTGATGCATCACTCTCCTTATTTGTCTAATAGTCCTTACACAGACTGGAGGTGTGTTGGGTCATTGTCCTGTTGAAAACAAATGATAGTCCCACTAAGCGCAAACCAGATGGGATGGCGTATCGCTGCAGAATGCTGAGGTAACCATGCTAGTTAAGTGTGCCTTGAATTCTAAATAAATCACAGACAGTGTCACAAGCAAAGCACCCCCACACCATCACACCTCCTCCTCCATGCTTCACGGTGGGAACCACACATGCGGAGATCATCCATTCAACTACTCTCCTTCTCACAAAGATACGGTGGTTGGAACCAACAATCTCAAATGTTGACTCATCAGACCAATGGTCATGTTTCTTGGCCCAAGCAAGTATTTTCTTCTTATTGGTGTCCTTTAGTCATGGTTTCGTTGCAGCAATTCAACCATGAAGGCCTGATTCACCCAGTCTCCTCTGTACAGTTGATGTTGAGATGTGTCTGTTACTTCAACTCTGTGAAGCATTTATTTGGGCTGCAATCTGAGGCTGGTGACTCTAATGAACGTATCCTCTGCAGCAGAAATAACTCTGGGTCTTCCTTTCCTGTGGCAGTCCTCATGAGAGTCAGTTTCATCATCATTTCAAAGTTCTTGAAATTTTCCGGATTGACTGACCTTCATGTCTTAAAGTAATGATGGACTGTCATTTATGGTGGAAAAACTGCAAAATTATCTTATAATACTTTTATTGCATCAAATGGTTGTTTTATGCAACATAATAGAGTATTCTTAACTATTGTGTCTGTGTTCTACTGAGGATGGGCCTCTGGGAGATTTACGATGTCTTTTGGGTGATAAAACCTAAAGAGCATTCCAGAGCATGAGTTAATGTTTCTTATCGATTCTATATATCTGTTGTTCGTCATGTAGGTTGAAAGGGGTGTATCTTGGCTATAAAAGACCTTTGTACTTTTGTCTCAGGGCTCTCAACGAATCATCTGAGCGTCAATCGTCGACCAGCCATGACCAGACATCATTATCGTAGAGCACTCAATCGATTCACTTTATAAGTGTGCGTTGTATTGACCTGCTCCCTTATTAATACATTATTAAAAATGTAGTTTAAGTATAACTGTGACTTGTGTGATAAGTTTGTCTCTCCTCATTTGATAGTAAAGAAATTAACCACCACAAGTTTCGCTTTGCTTATTTGAGCTGATCTTGCCATAATATGGATTTGGTCTTTTAGCAAATAGGGCTATCTTCTGTATACCACCCCTTCCTTGTCATAACACAACTGATTGGTCCAAATATATTCCACAAATTAACTTTTAACAGGCACACCTGTTAATTGAAAAGCATTCCAGGTGACTACCTCATGAAGCTGGTTGAGAGGATGCCAAGTGTGTGCAAAGCAGTCATCAAAGCAAAGGGTGGCTACATTGAAGAATCTCAAATATAAATATATTTTGATTTGTTTAACACTTTTTGGGTTACTACATGATTCCAAATGTTATTTGTTTAACAAAATCTATTTTTATGAGCAATTGTATTAGTTTAAATGTGAAATCCTTAATGGTGAAAGAGCCACATCTGTTTGCGATATTACAACAACAAAGAAGTTACTGCAAACAACGAACACTGTTTTTTTTCTATCACAGCACGCGGTACAGTTTACAAATGGGTTATTTCGTAGTCTTGATGACTTCACTCTTATTCTACAATGTAGAAAATAGTAAAAATAAAGAAAAAACCTTGAATGAGTAAGTGTGTCCAAACTTTTGACTAGTATTGCAGCTCAGTATATTATTTACTTTATACAGTATTTTTGCTAATCTTCATAAAGGGCAGGCGAGAACGACTGCCTCCTCTCATTGAAGCCATGGTAGTTCAAGGCCGACCTCGGTACTGCCGGCAATGTTAGCTGAAAACAGGATCCCCCCTATTTTAGTGAATGGGAAAATGGGAAAAGTCTTCGGGGTCAATCTTCATATAAATAAACACAATTTTCATGGACAATCATGGTACCAACATTTGTTTCTAATACACCAGATGTATGTCCTTCAACCAATTATTTTTGAAATCGCACACAGAATAATGATGATAATTTAGTTGCTAATCTCAGCCTGCAGTACAAACTGTTCCAACCTGAGACGCCAACTTAACCGGCTTCATTTGGCTTCAATGTGCTATTGAGTCTTCACATAGGAATGAATGGTGTCACGTGATCGATGGCTTTGTCCACTCATATAGAATGTCATTGATCAAGGGTGTCAATAATTTGGGTCTTTACTGTATTTCAATGTTTATACCCTACACGTTGATTCAATTATAATTCCTTTTGGAAATAGAAAGACCTGTTTGTTGTGGAAAATTGGTAAAGCATTTAGCCCCCATGATATATTCAAATCAAATCAAATGTATTTATATAGCCCTTCTTACATCAGCTGATATATCAAAGTGCTGTACAGAAACCCAGCCTAAAACCCCAAACAGCAAGCAATGCAGGTGCAGAAGCACGTATATTACAAGAGAATTTTCAGTATTTATATTCAGGAATATGCATGCATCTCCTGTCCTGTCTAAAATAATAAAAATCACTGCAGCCAGTTGCTGACCTAAAGTGGCTTTTAACCTCCTGAGAGTTTTTCAGACATACTGACACACCAAGTTTTGCTATGAGTCAGGATGTGAAAGCTATGACACATTTCATTGTCCAAAATCAATAATTGGTCTGTAATCAATTACATTAACCACCATTGTAAAAACAACCATTCAAAAATGCTGTGACAGTCCTTTTCATTGTGGTCCTCCTGGGAAGAGAGTTGTTCCGAGCTAAACACATTGTTAGCCCTGAAGCTAACACTGAAGCTACACACATTGTTAGCCCTGAAGCTATCACTGAAGCTACACACATTGTGTGTACTGTGTAGCTCCAACACTACACACATTATTAGCCACGAAGCCTATGAACAAAAACAAGGCTTCCAATGGGCAACTTCGCGCCTAATTGGCTGCGGTATCTGGTATGTATTCTATTATTAAGGAACTTTTGGAGGATGGAAACAGATGGCCATTTGTTTCTGGCAGCGAGACTATAAACAACAAATCAGTGTCCTCATATGTCCCAAGACTTGGAGAGTCTTGGCTCATTTGAGGCCATGGAAAATACAATATTTCCTGTTTGTTTATTAAAGGCTTACTAGGCCATTGTTACTGTATTTCAGTTGCCCGACACAGATTATCAGCCTTGACCCTAGCCTAAACAGCCTGGTTATGATCTCCAGAAGTGTCATTTAGCAGACACTTTTATCTAAAGTGACTTACAGTAGTGCCTCCATACATTTTCGTATGGGTGCCCCAGCAGGAACTGAGCCCATGACCCTGGCGTTGCAAAAGATCCGCAAAGGGGGTTTCACTATCACCGTTCGCTACATTGGTGTCAGAAGTGGGATGCTGTCTGTGAGGTCATCGGAGAGTTGTGTTCATGTGAAGGACTTGGTATAATGAAGCGCAGTGTCAAGACCCTTGCCTAGGTAGTCTTTCGATCTGGGAGACCAGGGGTTCGAAACCCGCAAAGGACATTGCCCTGTCACTGTTTGTTACAATACGATACAGCAATGTACTGAGATGCCCAACTAGACTTCAATAAAGATGACTAGGAACGCAATCTCAATGTTGTGGCGCTCACGTATGAACATGGGCAAAAAAAAATCCGGAACGAGAGTTTGATTGAATTGAGCTCAGTGTTCTGATACGTTGGTCATGAGATGTGAGGCATTAGCTTCATATAGGCCTATTAGACCAGGAGATCAATCACAGCAAAAATGCCCGACACCCCTCTGCACTGTCGTCCAACGGATTTCAAGCATTCGGGGGGGGGGGGTTGAGAAATCTGAAGAATTGGGATCTCTGACTGGGCAGTAGTGGTACACTGCTCTGGGCAGTGCCTTCTGAATGCATTCAAAAGGTTTAAACGAAGATAAACTGTGCCAGTGCAACCAAAAGGGGGAAAACGGTCACATTTCTGTTTGTCTCAGACAGTAATGGTTGCTTATAGCGTTTCCACAACGGAATGTATTCAAAGGCTTAAATGAGGACAAACTGCGCCAGTGCAGTCAAAACACCTCAAACTAATTTCAGATTTTTTTCTGTCTCAAACAGTAATAGGTTGCTTGGAGCATTTCCATGTGGTTCTGTTGGATTTTGTGTAGTTGCGTGTTCCACCGCATAACCTTATGCATGGAATACCTTTTGGGGGTTAGGGTTTTATGCTTCATTTAGACAGATTAGAAGAAGAGGGGGAAGATAGATGAAAGAGAAACAGAGTAGGTAGGGTGGACATGGGAATAAAACCCCCAGTCTCAGGGGTCAACCTACACTGAATGTACAAAATATTAGGCACACCTGCTCTTCCATGACATAGACTGACCAGGTGAATCCAGGTAAAAAGCAATGATCGATCCCTTATTGATGTCACTTGTTTAATCCACTTCAATCAGTGTAGATGAAGGGGAGGAGACAGGTTAAAGAAGGATTTTTAAGCCTTGAGACAATTGAGACATGGATTGTGTATGTGTGCCATTTAGAGGGTAAATAGGTAAGACAAAAGATTGAAGTGCCCTTGCACAGGGTATGGTAGTAGGTGCCAGGTGCACCGGTTTGTGTCAAGAACGCCAACACTGCTGAGTTTTTCATGCTCAACAGTTTCCCGTGTATATCAAGAATGGTCCACAACCCAAAGGACATCCAGTCAACTTGACACAACTTATGGAAGCATTGGAGTCAACATTTGCCTAGTGACTTGCCTAGTTAAATAAAGGTGAAATAAAAATATAGGAGTGTAGGCGCAATTTAGATTTTGGACACCAGATGGCAGCAGTGTGTGTGCAAAGACAGCAGGGGTTCAAACTGTAGAACCCAGTTCCTACATTTTAATATAAAAATGGATTTTATCGAACAAAACTATGCTATATTTTATCTCTGTGACCCTGAGGATGACAAATCAGAGCATGATTGCTGAATCTAAGTACATTTAAATTTAGAGGTGAATGTATCACACCAGTTGCCATAAGTTTTTTGTTGTGCACTCTCCTCAAACAATAGCATGGTATTTTATTCACTGTAATAGCTTGCTGTAATTTGGACAGTGCATTTAGATTAACAACAATTTAAGCTTTCTGCTTATGTAAGACATGTCTATGTCTTGGAAAGTTTGCTGTTACTTACAACGTCATTCTAGTCACATTAGCGAACGTTCGCAGCAACCATTCCGGTATAGGGACACCGAACCTGTAGATCCTTAAGATAGCTGTAACGATGTGCGGAGAGGGAGTACATGTGACAATAGCAGATAAAATAGCAAATGTGCCTAGTCTGGTCTAGCCAAAAGCTTGCAGGTACTGTGCGGGCAGGCTCTGTGGGTAGGTTAGTCTACAATAGCCTACATGAGATTATTATGGCTAAGAGCAATAATATTTTTATTTACCAAACGGCAGTCAAGCATCGATCATCATGTCACCAGAATAACACCCTCAACATTTATTGGAAAGGAGCATCAAGCTCAACACCGTGCACGTTCACAACCCTGTGAAGTTTATCATAATTTATTTAATCTGTAAACTAATAAACTACATGTTTTCCCGAGTCGTAATGGGAGGACCACACACACCATGTCATCGCGTGACTCCAAGTTTACTTCGATATGTTGGTTATTATATCAATATTTGTGCATAAAGAAGTTTCCACCACTATTTCTTGCATAATTAATTTTACCATCACAAAAAGATCCCACCATGTCGAACAAAATAATTCTGTCAGCATTTATAAAATTGTACCGAAACTTCCTGTTTCCATCACAGCTGTCATAAAAAAAACGGTGTGACTTTACTTGCATATAAATTGTAGATGGAAACGTGGTTGGAGTGATTCATAAATCTTGAAGTTTACATTAAATTATGTCATTTACATAGATTTTGCATGACATTTTGTGATTTACAAATGAAACATAGGCCTACTTATTTTTGAACAACAACTTTATTCATGGGGGTATATATTATTATATAAACCAAATGTCATATTTTAAGAAATTACCATATGCAGAATGTGATTTAAAAACTAAGAACATTATGATAACCACATGTCAACCAGCGCTCTCATGTTCCAATTTTGGTGGTCACACCACATTCAGCTGAATGAGCTTACAGTCCGTGACCATAAATTGAACTCCTGGGTGGCATTAAAACAAACCTTTGGCCTCTCCCAACTCAGAGATTTACTCCCCAGTCAAATGGCCCCATAGTTATAGCAGTCACCACTGGGGGACTTTTAACAAGGGTCCTGAAAGGTAATTCCGTGAGGGCCACCAATAGTTTTTGACGGCTTTGTTCTTGACTTCATAAACTTTAGATTATTACTGAGAGAAGCATGTTGGCTAGGTGCTAGGTGAGAGTCATGAGTTTGAGGATAACCCAGAAACTGCTCGTTATGCATATTGCTTTCTTTTTGACTGAACTGTCAGTGATATACACTGTATAACTCATTTAACCATTTAGGGTTGCAAAGGCAAATACGGGTGAATGTTAACTTCCACTTAAAGCTGGAATCCTTGATGGTAAAACTGCCAGGTCCGTTTGCGATACAACAACAAAGAAGTTACTGCAAATCCCCTCTGACATCATTGCACACGTGATAGAAGAGCGCAATATGTACTGCACATTTTTTGTTACATGCTGCGTGAAGCCCCTCAATTCGTCAACAAAAACTATAACAGTGGTGGAGCAGCCAGTGGCGCTCTTTCCCCCTACTGCAGATTCTATCTTTAAGCAGAATTTCCACCTGGTCATGCATTGATGTCAATGGGAGACTAAATAAACATTTGACTGAAGTTGAAGTTAGGATTTTCCCCATACTGAGACTTGAAATTCTTGGACTAACTGACTTAGCTGCTAACTACACTGTATATAGTAATGAAAAATTAAACACAGCTGTCTCTTAGTGTTGAAGCCAATGTAATGGCCAATGAGAGGCTTTGATGCCGTCGGCCGCCATATTGGTATCCCCCAGAAGGAGCAGTCCTCCATAGGAATTAAGGGAATTCGACAGGACAAAATTACATGCATTTAAGTATTTCTTAGTCGTAGTGAGGACAGCAACATTAGTACTCTCTTAAAAAAATATACTTCAAGGGATGTGTTTTTATATGTTCAATTTTGATGTTTAGTTCATATATTCTAATTTAAATGTATCCATTAAGGTGTAATAGAATATAATTCGCAAAAAACAAAGGTGTACCACCAAAATGGCAGCGTGGTGGCTTCAATACAGCGCCCCTGATAGTCATCCACGGTTTATACACACCAGTGGGTGCAGCAGACTAAATACAGGACTGGAAAAAGGCAGATTGCAGGTTCAAATGTCCATGCAGTTACCTCAGTGTAGCTAACTAATAAACAAGAAGAGGTGTTCTGTTTTCTCATGGTAATGCATACGTGATTGAAAACTTTCCAACACAAATTCCCCTCAACAGACAGTCACACCAACATAGGACAGAGCATCCAAGCCCTATCTTATCAGTTGGTCCCAAGTATTTCTTCTTGGCACTTGAGAGAGTATGAGAGCATTAGGAAACACTTTCCATCTGGCGTCTCTCTCCAGTCTCAAGGAGGAGGATGAGGGGAGTTCAACGAAAGTTTGTGGAGAGTTCACCGCTGTTTAGGTTTGGGGGCCTGACAGTTCACTCCCAGGTCAGCAAGGCCTTATCTGTCTGGGTGCCTGGGTTTCACATGTTGTTTCCCAAAGTAAAAGTGGGTTATGAAAAAAAAGGTAGCCAAGGTGTGATTTTTTTCTTCTTCACCTATGCCAACAGCGGGGGCTACAGATGTAGCTTCATAAGCCACTAGGTATCGTTATGACTATGACTCCTCCAACTTTTTGCTTTGGCGTGGAAAGCAAAAAAAAGAACTGAAAGAAGATGTTGGACACCCTTGCCAGAAATGTAGCCAAGCTACCAGTAAATAAGATACAACTAGCATTGTGTTTATGGTGGTGTGCATGGTGATACATGGGTGTCCAATACAAAACAGTAGGCTATTATAAGTGTCAGTTACGGTTCATTTACACCGTATTATATATTGATCCATCAATGAAGACCGTGGTGGAAATAAGAAAATACCGGAGCACTGCCTGGGTGAATATGTATAGGCCTATTTGTACAAATAAAAAACAATTGCAAGGCGCTCTTCAGACTACAAATATTATAATGCCCTCGTTTTGTAGTAGGTACTAGAGTACAGGCAAGTGCTACCACAGTATAGCCAAGTTCCTGAAATAATAGTGAGTGCATTTTCTAGAGAGGAATATCATTAGAATGCATTGTATTGTAAAAGGAAGTGGGACGAAGTAGAGGAGCACAGCCGGGCTTACCGACCCACCGACTGACCTCCCAGCATGTTAAATATAACGGGCACCGATTGGGCGAAAGCAGTTCTGAGAAAGTGGTCCCCCAGTGGGTCGATCTCTCACAGAAACAACATTTTAAATATGTGGTCTAGTGGCATGTGGTCTGTGTTTTAGTGGTAACACAATAGGGTTGAATATTGTGATATTTGACATTGACAATATATTGTGATGTGGAAGACTATACTCTATTTGAACTTTACAAATCAAAACTGTGCCGTTGTACATTTTATCCAAGCCTTATTTTTTCGCCACACACAGATCATTTAATGAGAATGTGACTATAATTTTGTAAATAAGGACAGCAATTGTAGTCTGGAATTATGTAGTCATTGTCACGTCCTGGCCAGTATAAGGTTAATTGTTTTTGTAGTTTGGTCAGGACGTGGCAGAGGGTATTTGTTTTATGTGGTTCGGGGTGGTGTGTTTGTGTAAAGGGTGTTTGATTTAGTATTTCCGGGTTTTTGGTTGATAGTCTAGTGTGTGTGTTTCTATGTTTGGTTAATTGGGGTTGGGACTCTCAGTTGAAGGCAGGTGTTGTCTATCTGCCTTTGATTGAGAGTCCCATATATTAGGGTGTGTTTGTGTGTGATTTGTGGGTGATTGTTCTGTGTTGAGCTTTGCTTTGCCAGACTGTTTGTTAGTTGTTCGTTTTTCGGTTTTGTTATTTTGTATGTTCATTTTTGAAGATAATTAAAAATCTAAATGAACAACTGCACACCTGCTGCGTATTGGTCTACCTTTTCCGACGATGATTTCGCATTATCGTCAGAAGACGAAGATACATGTGACAGAATCACCCACCACTCAAGGACCAAGCAGCAGAAGAAGGAGCAGAGGGAATTCGAGTTGGACTGGCGGGAGAAATGGACCTGGGAGGAAGTTCTGGACGGGGCCGGACCTTGGCACCAGGCTGGGGATTATCGACGCCCGCAGTGGGAAATTGAGGCAGCCAAGGCAGAGAGGCGGTGGTACGAGGCCATGGATGCGCTGAAGGAGAAGCACGAGAGGCACCCCCAATAATTTTTTGGGGGGGGCACACGGGTAGTTTGGCTAGGCGTAGGAAGAGCCGGAAGCCAGCTACCCGTGGTTATATGGAGGAGCGTATGGGGTGGAGAGCGTTATGTTTCGCTGAGGAGCGCACTATCTCACCCATACGCACGCACAGTCCGGTGCGAGTTATTCCAGCCCCTCGCAGGTGCCGTGCTAGAGCGGGCATCCAGCCTGGTAGGAGGATGCCTGCGCAGCGCATCTGGTCGCCGGTACGCCTCCGAGGACCAGGCTACCCAACTCCCGCTCTACGCACGGCTACCATCAGGCCCCTGCACAGCCCAGTCTGCCCTGTACGAGCACCCCGCTCGTACAGGGCTACTAGTTCCATCCAGCCAAGACGGGTTGTGCAGGAGGTAAGATCAAGACCGACTGTGCGCCTGCATAGCCCTGGGTTTCCAGCTCCTGTCTCTCGTGCGGACCCGGAAGTGCGTCAACCCAGTCCGACTCGTCCTGTTCCCGCTCCCCGCACTAGCCTGGAGGTGCGTGTTCATAATCTGGTAAGCCCAGTACCAGCACCACGCACCAGGCTACAAGTGCGTCAACCCAGCCACGCCAGTCAACAGTCACCAGAGCTGCCCGCCAGTCAACAGTCGTCACCAGAGCTGCCCGCCAGTCAACAGTCGTCACCAGAGCTGCCCGCCAGTCAACAGTCGTCACCAGAGCTGCCCGCCAGTCAACAGTCGTCACCAGAGCTGCCCGCCAGTCAACAGTCGTCACCAGAGCTGCCCGCCAGTCAACAGTCGTCACCAGAGCTGCCCGCCAGTCAACAGTCGTCACCAGAGCTGCCCGCCAGTCAACAGTCGTCAGAGCTGCCCGCCAGTCAACAGTCGTCAGAGCTGCCCGCCAGTCAACAGTCGTCAGAGCTGCCCGCCAGTCAACAGTCGCCAGAGAGGTCAGACTGCGCTGAACTGCCGGAGTGGCCAGACTGCGCTGAACTGCCGGAGTGGCCAGACTGCGCTGAACTGCCGGAGTGGCCAGACTGCGCTGAACTGCCGGAGTGGCCAGACTGCGCTGAACTGCCGGAGTGGCCAGACTGCACTGAACTGCCGGAGTGACCAGACTGCGCTGAACTGCCGGAGTGGCCAGACTGCCCAGACTGTCCCGAGTTGCCAGACTGCCCAGACTGTCCCGAGTTGCCAGACTGTCCCGAGTTGCCAGACTGCCCAGACTGTCCCGAGTTGCCAGACTGCCCAGACTGTCCCGAGTTGCCAGACTGCCCAGACTGTCCCGAGTTGCCAGACTGCCCAGACTGTCCCGAGTGGCCAGACTGCCCCGACTGTCCCGAGTGGCCAGACTGCCCCGACTGTCCCGAGTGGCCAGACTGTCCCGAACTGCCAGACTGCCCAGACTCTCCCGAGCTGCCAGACTGCCCCGAGCTGCCAGACTGGCCAGACTGCCCCGAGCTGCCAGACTGGCCAGACTGCCCCGAACTGCCAGAGTGGCCCGACTGCCCGGAACGGCCAGAACCGTAGCCACCTCCAGATATAGGTGGGTTGGGGAGGGGGGGTGTAGCACAGTGCCGGCGTTGACGGCAGCCACCCTCCCTTCCCTCCCTTTAGAAAAGGGGAATTTTTTTTTGGTGTTGCTTGGGGTTATTTTTTGTTAAGGTGCTTCTGGGGTAGCACCTTTAAGGGGGGGGTACTGTCACGTCCTGGCCAGTATAAGGTTAATTGTTTTTGTAGTTTGGTCAGGACGTGGCAGAGGGTATTTGTTTTATGTGGTTCGGGGTGGTGTGTTTGTGTAAAGGGTGTTTGATTTAGTATTTCCGGGTTTTTGGTTGATAGAAACACACACACTAGACTATGTTTGGTTAATTGGGGTTGGGACTCTCAGTTGAAGGCAGGTGTTGTCTATCTGCCTTTGATTGAGAGTCCCATATATTAGGGTGTGTTTGTGTGTGATTTGTGGGTGATTGTTCTGTGTTGAGCTTTGCTTTGCCAGACTGTTTGTTAGTTGTTCGTTTTTCGGTTTTGTTATTTTGTATGTTCATTTTTGAAGATAATTAAAAATCAAAATGAACAACTGCACACCTGCTGCGTATTGGTCTACCTTTTCCGACGATGATTTCGCATTATCGTCAGAAGACGAAGACACTTGTGACAGTCATTAACGGAGCAAAACGATTATATCGGATATCGCCATATTTGGAGAAGCATATTTACATTTACATTTTTGTCATTTAGCAGACGCTCTTATCCAGAGTGACTTACAGTAGTGAATGCATACATTTCATACATTTTCATTTCGTGCATTTTCTTTTTTTTTTTTTTGTACTGGCCCCTCGTGGGAATCAAACTGGCCCCCACTGGGAATCTAACCCACAACCCTGGCGTTGCACACACCATGCTGGCGTTGCAAACACCATGCTCTACCAACTGAGCCACAGGGAAGACATATATTGTAGAAGAGGTCTCCCCAAATATCGCCCTACCCTATAACTATAACACACTACTCCTAGCACAAATACACTGGGTGTTAAAAACATTAGGAACACCTTCTTAATATTCAGTTGTACCATCTTTTGTCCTCAGAACAGCCTCAATTCGTTGAGGCATGGACTCTTCAAGGTGTCAAAAGCATTCCACAGGAATGCTGGCCCATGTTGACTCTAATTTATTTATTTTATTTAACCTTTATTTAACCAGGTAGGCTAGTTGAGAACAAGTTCTCATTTGCAACTGTGACCTGGCCAAGATAAAGCATAGCAATTCGACACATACAACAACACAGAGTTACACATGGAATAAACAAAACATAGTCAATAATACAGTAGAACAAAAGAAAACAAAAAGTCTATATACAGTGAGTGCAAATGAGGTAAGTTAAGGCAATAAATAGGCCATGGTGGCGAAGTAATTACAATATAGCAATTAAACACTGGCATGGTAGATGTGCAGAAGATGAATGTGCAAGTAGAGATACTGGGGTGCAAAGGAGCAAGATAAATGAATAAATACAGTATGGGGATGAGGTAGGTAGATAGATGGGATGTTTACAGATGGGCTATGTACAGGTGCAGTGATCTGTGAGCTGCTCTGACAGCTGGTGCTTAAAGCTAGTGAGAGAGATATGAGTCTCCAGCTTCAGAGATTTTTGCAGTTCGTTCCAGTCATTGGCAGCAGAGAACTGGAAGGAAAGACGACCAAAGGAGGAATTGGCTTTGGGGGTGACCAGTGAGATATACCTGCTGGAGCGCGTGCTACGAGTGGGTGCTGCTATGGTGACCAGTGAGCTGAGATAAGGCGGGGCTTTACCTAGCAGAGACTTGTAAATAACCTGTAGCCAGTGGGTTTGGCGACGAGTATGAAGCAAGGGCCAACCAACGAGAGCGTACTGGTCGCAATGGAGGGTTGTGTATGGGGCTTTGGTGACAAAACGGATGCCACTGTGATAGACTGCATCCAGTTTGTTGAGTAGAGTGTTGGAGGCTATTTTATAGATGACATCACCGAAGTCGAGGATTGGTAGGATGGTCAGTTTTCCGAGGGTATGTTTGGAAGCATGAGTGAAGGATGCTTTGTTGCGATATAGGAAGCTGATTCTAGATGTAATTTTGGATTGTTGATGCTTAATGTGAGTCTGGAAGGAGAGTTTACAGTCTAACCAGACACCTAGGCATTTGTAGTTGTCCACGTATTCTAAGTCAGAGCCGTCCAGAGTAGTGATGCTGGATGGGCGAGCAGGTGCGGGCAGTGATCGGTTGAACAGCATGCATTTAGTTTAACTTGCATTTAAGAGCAGTTGGAGGCCACGGAAGGAGAGTTGTATGACATTGAAGCTTGTCTGGAGGTTAGTTAACACAGTGTCCAAAGAGGGGCCAGAAGTATACAGAATGGTGTCGTCTGCGTAGAGGTGGATCAGAGAATCACCAGCAGCAAGAGCAACATCATTGATGTATACAGAGAAGAGAGTCGGCCCAAGATTTGAACCCTGTGGCACACCCATAGAGACTGCCAGAGGTCCGGACAACAGGCCCTCCGATTTGACACACTGAACTCTATCAGAGAAGTAGTTGGTAAACCAGGCGAGGCAATCATTTGAGAAACCAAGGCTGTCGAGTATGCCAATAAGAATGTGGTGATTGACAGAGTCGAAAGCCTTGGCCAGGTCGATGAATATGGCTGCACAGTAATGTCTCATCAATGGCGGTTATGATGTCGTTTAGGACCTTGAGCGTAGCTGAGGTGCACCCATGACCAGCTCTGAAACCAGATTGCATAGCGGAGAAAGTACGGTGGGATTCGAAATGGTTGGTAATCTGTTTGTTGACTTGGCTTTCGAAGACCTTAGAAAGACAGGGTAGGATAGATATAGGTCTGTAACAGTTTGGGTGTAGAGTGTCACCCCCTTTGAAGAGGCGGATGACCGCGGCAGCTTTCCAATCTTTGGGAATCTCAGACGATGCGAAAGAGAGGTTGAACAGGCTAGTAATAGGGGTTGCAACAATTTCGGCAGATAATTTTAGAAAGAGAGGGTCCAGATTATCTAGCCCGGCTGATTTGTATGGCTCCAGATTTTGCAGCTCTTTCAGAACATCAGCTATCTGGATTTGGGTGAAGGAGAAATGGTGGGGGCTTTGGCGGGTTGCTGTGGAGGGTGCCGGGCAGTTGACCGGGGTAGGGGTAGCTAGGTGGAAAGCATGGCCAGCCGTAGAGAAATGCTTCTTGAAATTCTCAATTATAATGGATTTATCAGTGGTAACAGTGTTTCCTAGCCTCAGAGCAGTGGGCAGCTGGGAGGAGGTGCTCTTATTCTCCATGGACTTTACAGTGTCCCAGAACTTTTTTGAGTTAGTACTACAGGATGCAAATTTCTGTTTGAAAAGGCTAGCCATAGCTTTTCTAACTGCCTGTGTATATTTGTTCCTAACTTCCCTATAAAGTTGCATATCACGGGGGCTATTCGATGCTAATGCAGAACGCCACAGGATGTTTTTGTGCTGATCAAGGGCAGACAGGTCTGGAATGAAGCAAGGAATATATCTATTCTTAGTTCCATTTTTTTTAAGTGGGGCATGCTTATTTAAGATGGTGAAGAAGGCACTTTTAAAGAACAGCCAGGCATCATCTACTGACAGGATGAGGTCAATGCCATTCCAGGATACCCCGGCCAGGTCGATTAGAAAGGCCTGCTCGCATAAGTGTTTTAGGGAGCGTTTGACAGTGATGAGGGGTGGTCGTTTGACCGCTGACCCATTACAGATGCAGGCAATGAGGCAGTGATCACTGAGATCTTGATTGAAAACAGCAGAGGTGTATTTGGAGGGCGAGTTAGTTAGGATGACATCTATGAGGGTGACCGTGTTTACCGATTTGGGGTTGTACCTGGTAGGTTCATTGATCATTTGTGTGAGATTGAGGGCATCAAGCTTAGATTGTAGGATGGCCGGGGTGTTAAGCATGTCCCAGTTTAGGTCACCTAGTAGCACAAGCTCAGAAGATAGATGGGGGGCAATCAATTCACATATGGTATCGAGGGCACAGCTGGGGGCAGAGGGAGGTCTATTGCCAGTGGCAATAGTGAGAGACTTGTTTCTGGAAAGGTGAATTTTTAGAAGTACAAGCTGGAATTGTTTGGGTACAGACTTGGATAGTAGTACAGAACTCTGCAGGCTCTCTTTGCAATAGATTACAACACCGCCCCCTTTGGCAGTTCTATCTTGTCGGAAAATGTTATAGTTAGTGATGGAGATTTCAGGGTTTTTGGTGGTTTTCCTAAACCAGGATTCAGACACGGCTAAGACATCTGGGTTGGCAGAGTGTGCTAAAGCAGTGAGTAAAACAAACTTAGGGAGTAGGCTTCTAATGTTAACATGCATGAAACCAAGGCTTTTACGGTTACAGAAGTCAACTAATGAGAGCACCTGGGGAGTGGGAGTGGAGCTAGGCACTGCAGGACCTGTATTAACCTCCACATCACCAGAGGAACAGAGCCGAAGTAGGATAAGGGTACGGCTAAAGGCTATACGAACTGGCCGTTTAGCACGTTCGGAACAGAGAGTAAAAGGAGCAGGATTCTGGGCACGATAGCATAGATTCAAGGCATAGTGTACAGACAAAGGTAAGGTAGGATGAGAGTACATTGGAGGTAAACCTAGGCATATGATACTATGGCCTTTCTCTTGCATTTCGAAGATGGAAAAAAAACACAAATATGAAAACTCATGTTTGTTTGTATTGT
The DNA here is from genome assembly GCF_965601325.2 of Salmo salar. Classification (NCBI taxonomy): domain Eukaryota; kingdom Metazoa; phylum Chordata; class Actinopteri; order Salmoniformes; family Salmonidae; genus Salmo; species Salmo salar. The sequence continues at coordinate 8,116,470 of NC_138298.1, forward strand.
CCTTTACCAGGTCTAATGTGTTATTCTCCTGCATTAATTTCACATTACCACACACTTCAAAATGTTTCCTTTCAAATGGTATCAAGAATATGCAGGTCCTGAGCTAAGGAAGTTAGATTTGGGTATGTCATTTTAGGTGAAAATTGAAAAAAAGGGTCCGATCCTTAACTCAACACAACAGTTTGTGACAAAACTATCAGTAGTTGAAAATGCGATAGAAACACATGGAACATTAGATTTGTATTTGGTCATGAAAACTAAAGCGAAAAAGTACATTGTGTCCAATATGTCATCACGAACTGATTTTCCTCCGCAACAAGTCAGTTTGGTACGCATATTTTCTTTATGCAGATTTTTGAACATTCAACATGAAAATCTGTCGCCAATTGGATGGAAACCTAGCAATTGTTGTTGTGGATTTAGTTGTTATAAAGGCACAGGGCGAGACCCAGATGCAGACACGGGAGGCAGATGGTTCGAGTCTCTGATATTTATTGTAATCCAAGGGGCAGGCAAGAGAATGGTCATGGACAGGCAAAAGATCCTAACAAGGTCAGAGTCCAGGAGATACAGAGTGGCAGGCAGGCTCGAGGTCAGGGCAGGCAATATGGTCAGGCAGGTGGGTTCAGAGTCAAGGGTCAAAACCGGGAGGACTAGCAAAAAAACAGAAAAGTAAAAAGCAGGAGCATGGCGTAACACGCTGGTTGACTTGACAAAACAAGACGGACAGAAAACACAGGTATAAATACCCAGGGGATAATGGGGAAGATGGTTGACACCTGGAGGGGGTGGAAACAAGCACAAGGACAGGTGAAACAGATCAGGGTGTGACAGTTCCCCCCTCTAGGGGCACCACCCAGCGTCCTACCTGGGCGCATACCTGGTTGACCAGAGTGCCGGCGGTGGACGTCGGCGATGAGGGCTGGGTCCAGGATGTCTCTAGCGGGGACCCAGCAACTCTCCTCCGGGCCATAACCCTCCCAGTCAACCAGGTACTGGAAACCCCTACCCCGCAGTTGAACACTCAGGAGGTGTCTCACCCTGTATGCCAAATGGCCATCGATGACACAGGCCGGAGGGGTGGGCCTGGAAACAGAAGACAAAGGGCTGTGAGACATGGGCTTAATCCTAGACACGTAGAGCGTAGGGTGAATACGGAGGGTACAGGGTAACAAAAGACGAACAGCAGTGGAACTAAGGACTCTAGAGATGGGGAAAGGGCCATTGAAACAGGGGGAAAGTTTGCGGGACACCACTCAAAGGGGTAGGTCCCGTGTGGATAGCCATACCCTCTGCCCAATGCGATAGCGAGAAGCTGGAGTCCGGCGATGGTCAACTTGTCGACGATACCTGGAGTTGGTCTTGAGTTGGTCTTCTCCAGGTACGCCGACAGCGGCGGATGAACATCTGGGCCGAGGGTATGTTGACTTCCTGCTCTTGTTCTGGGAAGAGCGGTGGCTGATATCCCTTGGAACACTCGAAAGAGGAGAGTCCTGTGGCCAACTAGGGAAGAGTGTTCCAGGCATACTCCACCCAGACCAGTTGTCAGCTCCAGGTAGTGTGGTTGGTCGAGATGAAGGTTCTTAAGGTTGTTTCCAGGTCTTGGTTTGCTCGCTCCGACTGGCCGTTGGATTGGGGATGGAATCCGGAGGACAGGCTGGCTGATGGCCCAATAAGGGTGCAGAATGCCTTCCAGAACTGAGACGAGAACTGAGGACCCCGGTCGGAGACCATGTCCATCGGGAGTCCCTGGATCCTGAAGACATACAGCATGAGCTGGGCCGTCTTTGGCAGAGGGTAGTTTGGGGAGAGGGATGAAATGGGCGGCCTTTGAAAACCGATCCACTACCGTCAGAATTACGGTGTTGCCATCAGATGGAGGGAGCCCAGTGACAAAGTACAGGGAGATATGGGACCAGGGACGATGAGGGACAGGTAGTGGCTGAAGGAGGCCGGAAGGGGCTTGCCGCGGAGTCTTATTCTGAGCACAAAAGATGCATGCGGCGACGAAAGCAGAGGCATCAGGAACCATTGTGGGCCACCAGAAACGTTGTCGGAGGAAGGCCAGGGTTCGACGGGAACCCAGATGACAGGTAAGCCTGGAGGAATGAGCCCATTCCAGGACCGGACTGAATTAGGGACGAACAACCGGTTAGCCGGGCCCCCTCCAGGGGCAGGCTGGGAACGTTGTGCCTTGCGGACCAGGGTCTCAATACTCCAGCCAACAGCAGCCGCAAGGCATGAGGTAGGGAGGATGGTCTCTGAGTCAGAGGATGTGGCAGCAATAGGAAATGGTGAAGTTGAACCTGGTGAATAACAGAGCCCACCGGGCCTGCCTGGAGTGAAGGCGCTTGGCTGTATGGAGATATTCCAAATTCTTGTGGTCGGTCCAAACCAAAAATGAATGTTCTGCTCTCTCCAGCCAGTGTCTCCACTCCTCCAGTGCCATCTAGGCCGCCAGGAGTTCTCGGTTACCCACATCGTAGTTTCTTTCTGCAGAGTTGAGACGATGGGACAGGAAGGCACAGGGATGGAGCCTTTGGTCCAGGACGGATCGCTGGAACAGGATAGCCCCCAATCCAACATCAGAAGCATTGACCTCAACCACAAACTGATGGGACTGGTCCGGATGGACAAGGATGGGTGCTGTAGTGAACCGATGCTTCAGGTCCACAAAGGCTTTGTCAACCGCTGGGGACCCTGTGAACGGTACTTTGGGAGAGGTGAGTGCCGAGAGGGGGGTCGCCAGGGTACTATAGCCTCAAATTATTCACCGGTAGAAATTGGCAAACCCCAGGAAATGTTGTAGCTGCACCCTGGACGTAGATTGGGGCCAATCCACTACCGCTTTCACCTTTTCCGGGCCCATCTGGACATTTCCTTCAGCGATGACATATCCCAGAAAGGAGAGGGTGGAACGGTGGAACTCGCATTTCTCCGCTTTCACAAATATCTGATTCTCCAGGAGGTGATGAAGGACTTATCGAACATGGAGGACGTATTGATGGGCAGAACGGGGAAAAAACAGGATGTCGTCGAGGTAGACGAACACGAAACGATTTAACATGTCCCGGAGCACATCGTTTACCAGGGCCTGGAAGACCGTGGGTGCTTTGGTGAGTCCAAACAGCATGACGAGGTACTCACAATGTCCACTGGCAGTCTTGAAGGCTGTCTTCCACTCATATCCTTTGCATATCCAAACCAGGTGGTAGGCATTCCGAAGGTCCAGCTTGGAGAAGATGGTAGCCCCCTGGAGAGTTTCGAAAGCCGAGGAGAGGAGTGGTAGGGGGGTAACGATTCTTGGTCGTTATGTCATTAAGGCCCTGGTAGTCATTGCACGGACGCAGGATCTTGTCCTTTTCCACAAATAAAAACCCTGTGCTGGCAGGGGAAGCAGAAGGATGGTTGTCTCCAGAAGCCAGATGGTCCTTAATATACTCCTCCATGGCCTTGGTCTCCGGGCCGGATAGGGAATATAGCCGACCCAGAGGCGGTGTGGTGCCTGGATGAAGGTCAATGGCACAATCGTAGGGACGATGTGGGGGGAGAGAAGTAGCCCATGCCTTGCTGAAGACCTCCAGGAGGTCAAGGTACTCTGCGGGGACGGCAGAGAAATCCGAGGATTGACTTAAGCCCTGAGGAGGCTGTCTTGGGGAAGGCTGCGCTGCTTTGAGGCAATGGGAATGGCAGAACGGATTCCAACCCAGGATTGAGCTCATGGTCCAGTCATTAAAGGGGTTGTGTTTTGGAGCCAAGAAAATCCCAAAACAGGAACATGGGGGGGGACTCAATGAGGAGAAGCTGTATAGCTTCACTGTGATTTCCTGAAACCTGCAGGTTAACAGGAACAGTGCTGTGGGTAACTCTACCAATAGAGCGGCCATCCAGTGCTCTAGCGTCCATGGGAACAGAGTGGAGTTGAGTGGGGATACCTAATTCAGAAACTAGGGTAGAGTCCATAAAACTCTCATCTGCCCCAGAGTCAATGAGCACCCGGAGAGACTTAGACTGGTCCACAGCAGTTTCACAAAAACAGGAGTGCGGTTGATGGGAATTAGAGGATTCCCAGTCTGCCTCAACCGAGTACTTGTACCTACTAAAGAAATAGGTCTCTTAACCGGGCAGGTGGCAATATAATGTCCCGCAGCCCCACAGTACAGACAACTGTTGGAATTTAGCCTATGTGAATGTTCCCTAGGCGATAATCTAGCTCTGCCCAGTTGCATAGGTTCCGGTGTCTCTGACTCACCCGTCGCCGATGATTCTCGAGGGAACTCGGGTGGCTTCGGGTCTTCTCGGAAATACAGCCTTCGGGGACTTCCGGATTCCTTCGGAGATCAACGAGCAGCAGCGGATGAACAAGTGTGTCCAAGACCAGACCTCCTCTCACTCCTGCGTAGACGCCCATCAATCCTAAGAGTAAGGGCGATAAGGGAATCGAGGCCCAGCGGTAACTCCCGAGCTGCTCGTCTTTTATTTCCTCTGAAAGTCTGTGAAGGAAGGTATCGAATAGGGACTCCAGGCACTCTCAGCGGCCAACGTGGGACAATCTACTGTGTAGTCTGCCACACTACGGGAGTCTTCACGTAATTCAAGTAGTTTTCAGGCCGCCTCTCTCCCGGATACCGGAGAATCTAACACCTTCCTCACCTCTGCCATGAAATCTTCCAGATGACGACAAATGGCAGATTGTTGCTCCCAAACTGCCGTCGCCCAGGAGAGCACCCTTCCCAACATTAGCGTAACAATATACACTATCTTCGACCGTCCGAAGGGAACGAAGATGCCTGTAGCTCAAAAATAAGGGAGAACTGAGAAAGTAAACCCTGGCAGGTTCCAGGATCCCCAGAATATCGCTCCGGAGGAGGTAAGCGGGCTTCTCGGAGAGCAGGGAGACAGCGTGGCGGAGCTGGTCCAAGTCTGCTGGGTCTGTCATGGCCAGTTCGTACTATAAGGGCATTGGGCGAGACCCAGATGCAGACACGGGAGGCAGATGGTTCGGGTCTCTGATATTTATTGTAATCCAAGGGGCAGGCAAGAGAATGGTCGTGGACAGGCAAAATGTCATAACAAGGTCAGAGTCCAGGATGTACAGAGTGGCAGGCAGTATGGTCAGGCAGGCGGGTTCAGAGTCAAGGCAGGCAAGGGTCAACACCGGGAGGACTAGCAAAAAAACAGAGAAAAAGAAAAAGCAGGAGCATGGCGTAACGCGCTTGTTGACTTGACAAAATAAGACAAACTGGCACAGACAGACAGAAAACAGAGGTATAAATACCCAGGGGATAATGGAGAAGATGGTTGATACCTAGAGGGGGTGGAAACAAGCACAAGGACAAATGAAACAGATCAGGATGTGACAGATGTATGCACAATTTACGATCAAATCTGTGCACCTGAACGTTTTATAAGTGAGGCACTTGGACTCCTATTTTTACCGTTACAAAATGTCACATTACTTTCTAACACAAAGGGAGCAAGATTAATTTATACACGTTGTGCGCATGTGTTAGGATCGTTAGGCTATTTATCACTCCTCCAGGCACTGTCAAGATCTGATCATCTGTCCAGACTTAGACAAGCGCTGAACTGCAAATCCTGTTGGATTGGATATCTTAAGATGCCAGTCAGTTAGGGTTGAGGGGAGTTCGATATCAACAGGCTCTTGACTTGCCCTGGATGTGACCACAACACAACCCTTTTCTGACCCCAACAAGACCATTTCACATCTGCAGTCTGGCAAAGGTCAGTGACGGTTAGACCTCAACTTTTAACCCAAAATATTTTGGTTGATAAGAGGACGGTTAGAAGTTCATGCAAGACATTTCGACTCCATCTTTGTTGATTTTTGAACTATACAACATTGACCCGCTTTGGAGCCTTTAATCTGTCCAGACGTAGAGAAACATAGACACTGAACTGCAAATCCTGTATTTTCTAACATCGACCCACTTTGGAGCCTTTGTTATGGACTCAGGACCTCAAGTTAATGTACAGTTTCAATAATAACATGATAAGCCACTAGTTTCGGGGTTGAGGGGAGTCGTTGGAGTAAGAGTGAAGGCAGACCGAATATGGACTGACAGCGATAGCCCCGCGAAGGCAGCCCTACCAAGGCAGCCATCTTAACACTCTGTTAAGTCCAGCCTGTATTTTGAAGGCAATAAAACCCAGTTCTCCTGTTCAACTTCAGCTACCATCGCCTCATTCTTTTAGGTAGTTAGCTAGCAAAGGAATGGACCCGTTAACACTAAGATATTATACATGTTAACAGGGAATGCTTGATGTTTGTACTTGATGTTCCGTGTCTTGGTGTCAAGTGTTTTAATAAACACTTGACTTAGCTGTATACATCCGGATTCCAGTTAACCTTGAAAATCTGAGGCTTTATAGGTAACACACTTATTTTCCTATACTCTGAAATGAGCAGCCATGTATTCAGGTTGGTATATGTTGAAAGACATATCAAATGAGTTTAACTCCTTTCACTAAAGGAGTTATTCATGTCCAAAAGATGAATGTGGAATTGGAGCCAGTAGGATTTTATCAAGTAATCTGCTGGTCTATGGAATGCCACTTTGTTATCATATGCCAGTGTCAGGTAGCTAAATTGGATCACTGAATACAATATTTATATTCACGTTAAATGATCCTGGATTGGAGATAGTCCTAACTGACCAGCCACTATGAGTCAGCAAAGCAGGCCAAAAGCCTACGGTCTGCAAGGCAATCATCTAAATAGACTAATTAGATCATCTCACATTTCACAAACCAAGACCAACTACAGTACAAACAAAAGTCAACCATTTTACTCCAGGTCATTGGCAATGAATGGGATGGGAGAGGCTAACATGTTGGGGTTACTGTACCGGGAAATACTATAAATTAGTTAAAATTGGCTTGCTATGGCTCTCGACCTTCGCCTCTCTGGTATCCATACAGGAGCTGTGGTGATGGGGCGGAGAAAATGGGGTACCCCCCCAAAAAGCAAAAAAACAAAGGGCTTGCTCCAAAAGTAGCACAATGCTTGGCAGACAAGGTTAGTTTACTTATAATACAATAACTGTAAAGATCGTTGAGGTAGATTAAATTAAAAGACAGTTTAGGCCTAATGGGCCAGACAATGCTCTTCAAAATGTTGTCTTGATTGTCCCATAGGGCCTACTGTATGTAATAAAATAATAAAGGGAAATAATTTCAAGATTCTGGGCACAAGGTCATAATTTTTTTATTTTATAAATCTGCATTTGTGATTATAAAATTGTAAATAAAAATAACTAATGTATTCGTACAATATGATTCAAATGAGCCTGTAATTATAATTTGTAAATCCTACAAATGTAATGGTTGTGAATTTAAATTACGCAAATCAACGTACATCTTCAGCATAAACAAATGATTAAAAGTATAGCAAACAAATTTTCCAAATTCTGTAGATGAAAGAAAAAAGACATATGTGCCATATGTGGCCAATCGTGTCTTCGGGGTTTACCTTCGAGCTGCACTGTCCCCTCCTAGTGCACTTACGCATATAAACCCACTTCTCCCAGACAACTCTCAGAAAACTTTGGACAGGAACTTTCAACATGCTCGACTCATTGACATTTCTCGTCGAGAAGCTATCCCTTCTCTCCAACTTCAAACTTTTTGAGTTTAAATGGACGGATAGGAAACGCAAAGAGCGCACGATGCACAGTCACGCACCGTTGTCTCTCCTGAGAGGGGACCTTTTGGAGGTGCCGAGAACTTTGTTCACGCACTTCGGTATCTACTTGGGTGACAACAAAGTCGCTCACCTGATCCCAGATATCATGCCGGTGCTCACCAACGATAAGATAATCATCAAAACAGTTATCACAAATAAGAGACTCATCATGGGTTGCTTGTACAAGTGTGCCACGGTGCGCGTGGACACTTTGGAGGACTTTGTGTATGGCTCAAACATATTGGTGAATCATATGGATAGAAAATGCAAGGCGCAACAACCGTTCCCAAATGAAGAGGTTGCAGAGAGGGCAGAACAACTCGTCGGCGCCATCCCTTACAGTTTACTATGGAATAACTGTGAACATTTTGTTACATACTGCAGATACGGTTCAGCGAAAAGTCAGCAAACGGAAATGGTCATTTTATTTTCCTTGCCTTATTTTATTTATTTATTTTCAATACAATTACGTTGTGCATAATTCTGACTCCTTAACTTTTTCGCCACAGGAGATAAATGTAGTGTCTTCTTAAAATATTTTGCATATGCATAACCTGTATCACAGGACAGGACTGGTATCTTTAGATTATGACATAGATAATGTTTTCAGATATTTGCATTTACATTAATATTATTACAAATGCATTGGATTGAATTGTTCATTTAGGTTAGACATGGTTGTATTACTTATTGGGAACAGCATCTTCAACCTTTGATATTTCCAATCCCTTATTTTGTATTTATATCTCCATTTTTTTATTATATTATGCCATGGTTAATATAATAGGCAACTATATTCAGAAACATTGTTTTATTCAGTGTTACTGAAAATACATTTATTTGGGCTTTGGTTTGATGTTCTGGTGTTATTTCATCCAAGGTCTTCTCTCTTTTCTTCCATAATTCATAAAAGTTTAAATTTAGAACATAAATAATTGAATACGCCTAAAATGAATTGTTCATAAAAGTCCTATACATACATGTTTATTAATTGCATCATTTATCTCATTTCTTTGCAGTTTTGTGAGTGCCTGAAATCAATCATTCAAGACCAGAGGAGTGTCTTTCTCAGCGTTCTCCTGGGAATGATCTACATCCTCTGCTTTGGCCTTGCGCCTTCAACTACATTACCCACAATCCTCATCTCCTTCACTCTGTGGATGGCTGGCTGAGAGGCCAAAGTTCAAACCTTCAAACACTCCCATGGACATTTCAATAGAAACTATTTAGGATAGTGTCTTTTCATTGGTCCTTGTGATGACATTACTTGGCACCTCCCAACTCATATGCCTTTGGTATAGGCCTATAGTGGCATATCATATAATAGGCCATTGTTACAGCAAGAGCTACCATCCATTCACTTTTGATTTGATACTTGCCAGCCAAAAGTAAACAGAGGGCAATGTGGTTGTAGCCCTAGCAATTTACATTTGAGTGTTCATGTCAACACTTACGGTATTGTATGTAGGCCATTAAGGAATTATAAAGGCCATATGATCCCTCCGTGACCAAAGTATCATCCTTATTTCCCCCAAAAGATTGGTCAAGGCGCATTTATACTTTTTATCTTACTGTGTAAGTCAATGTAGTATAATCTGTAAATAATGTAATTTCTTCAATAATGATACTCTTTTTTTAAATATATTTTTATATAGATACATTCAGTTTGAAACTCTAAGAGTACTACGCTGATTAATACAATACTTTTATGAATGTGTTTTGAGAGCAAATCATTTTGTTTTCAGTCAAATACATTGTAAATATAAGAAATGTTAATAAAGATATTGGAAGTCATCATTTGGTTTGTTTTGGTCTGGTTTCAAGAAAAATGTAAATAGTTGACATTTGAAGTATTTTTCCACACATTTTTCAATACAGTTAGGTACATACAATCACAGTGCATCTTAATACTCACATTGCATCTCTGTCAATACCAAACAGCATTTTCAAATGATCATGTTATTGATGTAATATTGGCCACATAAAATCCCCAATATATCCCCATTGTATTTCCAAACCCAAATACTTAATCATATAAAGTAGATTTACGCAAAAGCCACATTCATAAAATATACACATTCTCTGGATAATATTTCTTAGTAATGACTATGCATTATTATTTTCTTTCTACTATATCATATTCACAGTTCCAGAAATATCAAGAGTGAGTCAGCATTATACAGCTCAACCTGACTGTTTATTCAGGCTATAAAATATTTATGACCTTTCAAACTGGTGATTTGTTTTTCTGATTTGCCAATGAAAGCCACATAACCGGAACACTTCCCCCGATTAAACCCTCGGTTTTGAAATTAAGCCGCCCTCGAAACCACACGATTAGCAGAAAGCTCCTTTATTTCTGTCAAAATTGCACCGCAAAGTTGAGAAACCTCTAATCCCATGCGCTTGGCTCCTCCCAGACCCTTAGCCTAGATAAAACGGCCAGGTGTCGAACCGTTGGATATAATTCTGCCACCATGATTACCTTCCTCCAACTCCTCAGCCTCTTCTTCATCGCTTCCAAAGTGGATGAAGAGGACAAGGACAAAGACTCTAAGTATGACCTGTCCTTGTACAAACGTGGCGACCTTTTGGAAGTTCCTAGAACTCTCTTTACCCATTTCGGCATCTACCTGGGCAACAACCGGGTGGCTCACTTCATCCCGGACATCCTTCCGGTATTCACCAAGAACAAGGCTGCCATCGGCAAGATGGTGACCAACAACCGGCTGATTCTAGGGGTGATCGCCAAGTCGGCGAGCGTCAGGGTGGACTCGTTGGCGGATTTTGCGTATGGCTCGGAGATCCTGGTCAACCACATGGACAAGCTGTGCAGCCAGCCCCCCCTGGAGGGGGACGAGGTGGCCAGGAGGGCAGAGAAGCTCATGGGCTCCATGACCTACAGTTTGCTGTGGTACAACTGTGAACACTATGTCATGTACTGCCGCTATGGCATGGCCATCAGCTACCAGACCTACCAGGTGGAGTATGGGGTTCTCCTTTGTCAAAGGGCGCTGTTCTTACACGTTTTGGGGGTAGTATGTGATTGGAAAATCTATGGTGATTTCCCGGACGACTAAGATTAGTCACTGCAAACTTCTCAGAGCGAAGCCATCACGTGACCCCCAGGGCACTGTCTTGATATTAAGTAAAGGAGGGTGTCACTTTAGACAATAGGGTTTTAACAAACCTCCCCTCAACTCAGTCTACTGATTTGACCCATCCCAGTTTTAGCACACCTGATTCACCCTGTCAATCATCAAGCCCTATTATAGTTGTGTGCTAGACTAGTACTGGATTAGATCAGTGGAATGGCTGGGGGTACTCAAGGAGATGTTAAGTTAACAATGCTTTAGTTGAGACTGTAGGAATAACATTGTGAACCATGAGCCAATAGTACACTGTTGCACTTGGTGTTACATAATGCTCAGGGAAATGAAGCAATTGCGGGAGGAGTTTTTTTATTTTTCTATTTAATTAGGCAAGTCAAGAGTTATTGTTGGTTCAAATTACGGTCAGACAAAGTTTTTGTAATACTATTTATATGTTATTGAGTGAAGAACCTACTGAGACATGTTAAAGTGAATCACTGCCGATAAATACGCCGGGGAAGCAAAAACTACATAAACGTATTGTTCAATGACTTGCATTAGAGCATTAGGCTACACACTAAACATTTATTGGAAGGAATCAGCTTTAGCTCAGAGCATATAGTCTCTCCAACCTTTCGGGAATGCCCCTTTTGGTACATGTGATTGTAGCCACAAAAGTGTGTCTATTTATCCAGTCACCTATGTCATAGGATCAAAAGGTTACACGGGAGAGATATTTTCTGAAAGAAAAGAGTTTTAGCACGTGGGTTGCGTGGGAAATATGGCAGATATTTCAATGAATTTTATGGAACAAACACAGATTATGGGATAATAAAGTGTTGTCGTGAAGTTGACCTCATTCACCTCACATGCCAAAGTTATTAAGCGGAAACATACATAAAAGGGAAATTAATAGGATGAAACCTTTCTTCAACCGTCAGATATGATTTGGTCTTCCAAGTAAAAGTGCTGTTTCACGCTGACATCGACTGACTATGTTGAAAACTATGGTGAAATAGCGGCTTAGTTGCTCAACTCCTTTGTTTTGAGAATGGATTTACAATGTCTCTTGTATATATTGGCCTACTTTGGAGTAATTTAGAAACTTAGTTCAGATGATGGCAGTTGGCATACACTAGAGGTGGCTAATTTGCTCCAGCCCAGGGGTAAAACGCCTGGTTCAACGGATCATGATTCATGGACATGCTCCTCAAAATCTCTAGAGCATAATTAGTGAGTGTCATCAGGCCCCATATTTATAAGGCGTCTCAGACTAGGAGTTCTACTCTATAATTAGATCCCTGCTGTCCATGCATTATAATCTAAAAGTCAAAGCTGGTAATAGATCAGCACACCTTATCACTCTTATGAATACGGGCCCTGGTCTGAGTTCAGCAGGGCACAGTGTTGTGGAACGCTCAGAAATATATTGGGTAGAACAGACATGCACCTCTCTGGTATGTAAGTCAGGAATCGGGTAAGCTCTAATCATGGCATTTCTTTCTGAACACGACACAGGTGTGCTGGTACCAACGTCTAGTCTAGACATGCTGTGGTCACCCGTAGCACAGACAATAGCCAATCAATGTGGGAATACTGCACACTGATTCAAAGTACTGTATGATGAGAGCAGTTGAAAGGGTGTACATTTCTCTGAAAAGGTCAGATGATTCTGTGTTGCGGTGGATAGATTGCTTTTAGGCCAATGAAAAGTGAACTCAAAGGCTACGTCCTGATTCTCTACCCTTCTCCAAAAGTGTGCACTTGCACACTCCCCGTCATGGATTCAAAAGCATCTGATTGGTGTAAGCAGAGGCGGAGGGAGGGAGTTACTAACCTTGGTTGAATCCATGAGAGAAAGTGTGAAAGTGCACACTTTGGGAGAAGTATGGAGAATTGGGACAAAATCAGACTTGTTGAGTTGGACTGTAGTGCGCTGGTGAGGAGCACCATCTAGTGTTAATGCATTAAAGACCCTCATGCATCGCTGTTTGGCTGCGGCTGTTTACCAAAACAGTGGAGGGGTAACCACTGCTGTTGTTTGAATCACAGTTTGCCCCTTTAACCCTTGTGTAGTCTTAACATTCTGTGGCTCAGTTGGTAGAGCATGGTGTTTGCAACGTCAGCATGGTGTGTGCAACGCCAGGGTTGTGGGTTTGATTCCCACGGGGGGCCAGGACAAAAAAGAAAAAAAAATGCATGAAATGAAATGTATGTATTCAATACTGTAAGTCGCTCTGGATAAGAGCGTCTGCTAAATGACTGTAATGTAAATGTATACTCCCTTTGTCCTAAGGGTAAAAAATAACCCGCCTTCACTAAACCCCTAAAATAAAGCAGCTTAATTGAATTTTAAACCCTACATCTATTTTGCAAGAAGGAACAACCTGCATTCATCACAAACTTTGTGAATATCTGGGGTTTCCCTCTACACAATGCAGAAAGACTGCATTTAATCAGTGGACACCACTCGTTTTTATTACAACACACCTGTCATAATTGTTTTCTTTACTAAAGTAGAGGTATATTACTATTATTATTGCTAAAGGTACTGCATAGGTGTAAACATACATTTGTTAGCAATAGATAGCACTTGTATAGCCTAAGGAAGTAGCATAAATGTGCAGAAAGTAGTTTTGAATGCATTTTATTGAAGGAAAACAATAACTTTTTTGGCAACATAGTGATATATTCAGAGCAGCTCACAGATCACTGCACCTGAAACATAGCCCATCTATAATTTAGCCCAAACAACTACCCCTTCCCCTACTGTATTTATTTATTTATCTCCTTTGCACCCCATTATTTCTATTTCTACTTTGCACTTTCTTCCACTACAAATCTACCATTCCAGTGTTTTACTTGCTATATTGTATTTACTTTGCCACCATGGCCTTTTGCCTTTACCTCCCTTATCTCACCTCATTTGCTCACATTGTATATAGACTTATTTTTCTTCTGTATTATTGGCTGTATGTTTGTTTTACTCCATGTGTAACTCTGTGTTGTTGTGTAACTCTGTGTTGTTGTATGTGTTGAACTGCTTTGCTTTATCTTGGCCAGGTCGCAATTGTAAATGAGAACTTGTTCTCAACTTGCCTACCTGGTTAAATAAAGGTGAAATACAAAAAATAAAAAATAAAAAAATTCTTATATACTGTACAATGAGGAATTCAACTACAAAATACTAGTCTTCTCCCATTTGTTGAACCATTGCTCCCACCCACAAGGTGTATAAACAACAACAATAAATAAGGATAAAATAAGATAATAGATACAAAACAAAAACATGAAGAACATAAATCAATCAACTTTATTTAGCACATGTAGGACAGTATGCAAGTGTGTGTGTGCATGGACTTTGCAGATGTATTTCTCACATGTGCAGCATATAGTATTTGTTTTACACGCCTTCTTTGGGGGAGAGAATTGGAATCTCCTCCTCTTGCCTGCCCCAGCTGCAGCATCAGGTGGATCAGGACAAGATTCAGCCCCCTGAACAGCTTTCACAAGCGCTGCAGATGCTGCTGTGCGGGGGAGGCGCTCCCTTTGAATGTGTGGGGTTACAAGTGCCTTTCCCAGCTGCTCCAGGAATACCCTCCTCTTGTTCCGCTTATCAGGCATCCAGGTAGGGTTGATCTTGTTCCATATCATGAAGGCATTGTATGAGGACACATCAATGATGTTATGGAAGATGACCAGGGGCCAGCGGGCAGTCATCCTCCTACAGCTGTAAGTTCCAATCACCTTGTCCAGGTTGTCCACACCTAATTTGTTGTGGTTGTAGTCCAGGATGATGGCTGGCTTCCTGTCCTCATAATCACTGATCTCAGCCGTTTTGTGCAGTGTGCTCAGGAGGACCACATTCTTGTAAATTTTGATGAGAAGTTTGTTGCGAGGAGCTCCCCCTTGTTGCGAGGAGTGCAAGCTCAGGCTTGTTCTTTCTAACTGTGCCAACCATGGTGATCTTCCTCTACAGAAGCTGCTGGCTGAGTTCAATCAGTAGCACACATAATCTCAATTTCTCATTGTGTGTGTGTGTGTGTGTGTGTGTGTGTGTGTGTGTGTGTGTGTGTGTGTGTGTGTGTGTGTGTGTGTGTGTGTGTGTGTGTGTGTGTGTGTGTGTGTGTGGTGTGTAAATTATTTTATAACTGCTGCTAAGACAATCTTTGTACCCTGGCGGTGTACAGCTTTCATAGAAATATGAACAAAGGCGATGTTTCACTTCTTCTAATGTTGGGGTCACTCTAGGAAAAGTCATCAAATTTCAAGTTGAAAAAATATAATTTATCAATATCTCTGCTGATAAACATAGTGGCGGGTCATATTTGACCCTTAAGACAACACAAGGGTTAATGTAGACACAGGAAGTACTCGATTTAAAATATAAATGCATTGTAATATAAATCAGTAGGTCCTAGTACCGCTGGATGGGAACCACTGTTACACAGTACTTTATTAAATAGATGTATTTATGGTTGAATCACAATGTTCTGTCAAATAAGACATCTCATGCTGTTTCATAAATTGTTGTATCGTCATTGTATTTGCCTCTTGGCCAGAGCTCCTTTAAAAGGAGATTTGCATCTCAATGGTTCCAAATGGATGTGGATGAATAAATAAATAAAATTAAAATAACGATTAACCATTAGAATATCAGGGGCCCCAATTCAATCAAACAAAGACAACGGCTTTCAAAGATAAATGCAAAGAGCACTCCTCTTTTTCACTCAATGTTAATAAGATTTTAAGTGTTAAAACACTCACAAGCTTTTATTCATCTTGCGGGATAAAAAAAAATCTGTAAAGGATGCTTACTCTTGTTTCATCCTCTCTCCTGCAGTTCTGTTTGACAGTGAGGAAGATCATCTGCAGTAGGATGAACGCCTACATCACAGCTCTGTGTGGAATGGGCATCATGTTATACCTGGGCTCCCTAACGCTGCTAAACACAGTACCCACCCTGCTCGTCCCCTTCACCATCTGGATGGCATCGTAAGACGGCCACAGACACACAGAGGGTCTCATTGACATGACTGCGGAATATGGAATGCTTAAATGATGTCCCACTATCAGTATCACTACATTATCACTGTACATGACATAAAAAAAAAGCATTGTGGGAAATGTCACGTTGTGGTGATAGTCATTTTATTAGACATATTATTATTAAACATATTATATTAGTTAAAAGTTTTTACAGTTTATAGAAGAGTAACCATCTTACACATCTGGTATTTACTGTGTATAACAGTCTTTAAATGGACAGCAATATATATAAAAAAAAAGTTGTTCCTGATAAAGGCATTGTTTTGACAGTATATAATGGACATCATGGCCTTTATGGTCAACATTTTCCAGACAATAATGACATTAGGACAGGATGGACAAGGTGCAATTTGACACTGTTATTGCCGTACTCCGACAGGATGAATGTACAGAACTATGGTTTTCAACTAAAATCATATTCCTACTCCTCCTTTTGCAACTTTTCAATTAGCCTATTGTATCTGAATTTTTCTTTATTTAATACTATATTGTGCAAATCTTCTCCTCCTGTTGTTGCCCTTACCTATACTCCCAGTAGATTACACTGTAAGTAACATTACCTTGCTTCTGAATGAAATCCATTCTTTTGGAATACATGGGGAGACAAGTCTAGCGGGAAATCCCAGGCTCTGAATATAGAAGTCCCAGAAATATGCTAAATTCTTTGCCATTATTGTTTGTGGGGGTTTCAGCATGGTTCAAGCAAGGTTGAAAGTGTCCCTACTACTGTAGTGATAAGAAGCAGTGTTTTCTCAGTCGGCGATATCCTTTCCATCCATTTCAGTCTCCCACTGGCCTATTCAGATATAATAACAAACCACTGCAAAAATGTAATTTCAGAAGTAATCTGATGCCAACAGTGCTGACATTTCTTTTCCTAATATGGCATATTGGATAGCAAATTGAACTAATGACTGCAGTAAACATAACGTACATGTAAACATTAGATTTTAAGGATGATTAAACATTCAATTATGAAAGTATTTGCGGAATCGGAGGAGACAAAACATTGAGATTGCATTACATGGGTTTGTGGGTAAATTTCTTCTTCTGTTACTGAGGACATTAGACATTCACGTTTAAGCGTGTAATACATGTGTTGTTAAGACAGTACTGGGACATACCGTGTGTCCAGAAACACTCATTTAAAAGAGCATTTTACTGAAATAAATATTTATCATATATTTCAAATTTAAAAAGCTTTCTATTCAGTCCACCTGAATGTTCTCAAATTATAATTATTTAGCACATACAAGCCCCATAGCTATACTAACAGCGGGCCTGTGATTACCTCCTGTCAAAACACATAATTTAAATGACCCACCATTAGTTGAGCTCCGCAACAAGTACATGCAAAATAATGTGTAAGAACGTAATAATGGTGAACTAATGAGAAATATCTAGAACATTTGGGAAACGCACCCTTTTTTAAAGGTGCAATATAAAGAAATTGTTCCACCTTTCCTGCATGCAAAAATTCTAATAGTTTGCCTAATTTCAGTTTATGTGACAAACATTGCACCATCCAAACCAAAAAATATAGTATTTTCAGCTGTTTGAGAAGCTGGTGTAAAAAAACGAAAGACGCAAAAACTAAACTTAAGAACGGGAAGCATAGAAATAGGGCACATAGAATAGATCTAGAGCTTCTTAGACTTGCTTTCAATTAGAATGACATATCAATAACTATAATTTCTATGTGAATTTGGTCAGGTCACCCAAAAAGTGACATAATTCAGCTTTAAATGTCAGTTTTTTAAAAGTAAAATACCTCTTTAACACTTCCTTTCAAAGATACAGTACACCCTGTCTAAAATGACATGAATCATCTAAATCATCAACGAAAAAGTGTCTTTCCATTTACCTCATTAGAAATTGCAATGCTGCCTTGCTTTACAGTGCTCTATCATCGAGGGATAATGAAAGAAAAATGCCAGTGGGTGGTAGTTGACTCTCGGTGGTAGTTAGGTGGCCACCTCACTAAGTTCTCATATAATTTCTGTGGAAGATTCTGGCCACGTATAATGGACACAAATCTCTCTCCCTTGCTCTCCCTCGTACTCTCTCCCTAGCTATTGCTTCAGTCTTTCACTCTCACTCCCTCTCACTTTCTCCCTCTCCCTCCTCCTATATTACAACCCAGGAAGGCTGGCTGCAAAGTAAAGAATTGCAGTTGGAATAATAAACATTCTATCCCGGTGGGGTCTGTGTGGGACCCCTCCATAAGGCAAACAGTGAGGGGTAATATAGCCTACTGGTAATAGTGCACAACGGAGTGGTCCCGTGGTTTAAAAAAGCAAGCAGCGACTCGCTCATTCAACATGAGGATCATTTGGTGAATCTTTCATGACAGCTGGACCCAGAGTTCTGAGTTAGTCTGTTATTTTTTTTTAACCAAGAAACCTACAGGTAACTGCCAAAATATAAGAAGCACTAACATAAAGTATCTTATTAAGAGGGCATTGGGCCACCCCGTGCCAGAACAGCTTCAATTCACCTTCGCATAGAGGAGGGATGCGACACCAGTCTTCCCTGAGAAATTCCATCATATGGTGATTTGTTGACGATGGTGGAAAACGCTGTCTCAGGCGCTGCTCCAGAACCTCCCATGGGCTCAATTGGGTTGAGATCTGGTGACAGACGGCCATGGCATATGGTTTACATAATTCTCATGCTCATCAAGTCATTCAGTGACCACTCGTGCCCTGTGGATGGGAGAATTGTCATCCTATGGGGGCATAGCCATGGTGGCCAAAATAATGGCCTGCCCCAGCATTTCCACACGTGACCCTAAGCATAATGGATGTTAATTGCTCAATTAACTCAGTAATCACAACTATGTGGAAGCACCTGCTTTCAATATACTTTGTATCCTTCATTTACTCAAGTGTTTCCCTTATTTTGGCAGTTAACTGTAGCTAAGTCATTAGCAGTCAATTGTAATGCAAGTATTATACGCAACATCGCTCGATTCTCCCTTGGATAAAAGGGAAGCAAGGCTAATTAAATCTACCTTCTAATTAGTTTGTTGTGAAATCTGTTTCATTCCTTAAAGCTTGACTCCATAGAGGTTCAAACAACAAGGATTGCACATCATTGCATGTGTGATAGACAGCAGAGTATGTGCTAGGATTATTCTTTTTTGGTATAATGCTGAATGCTCATTTTCTCAATAGAAAAACAATAACAAATGTGCCTGGGGCGGCCAGTGGCTCTGTTTCACCTATCGCAGATCTCAGCTTTAATCGCATTGTGAATATTACAGACAGTCCCAAGGTCTTACCATATAAATCTGAGTTTGTTGAAGGTCTTCAAAAGTAACTTCACTGGAGTATGAACAAGTGGGATTTTGTTAGATCCTACTATTTTCATTGGTTGGATTAAGCACGATATCCCCATAAAATATCTCCTATTTTAAGCCGTTACATTTCAGAACTCTAGGTGCATTTCAAGTCACACAAATCGACTGTTTTCGGCAACGGAAAACCTAGTTATCACGGTGCAAACCTCCTGCTATTTACATTTGGCTGCTAGGCCCGTAAAAGGGTATACATGACAGTACCGAATCTCCACATCAGCTACAAACCTACAACACATTGTGATTTATAATTTGGTATAATACCATTTTATTATAAACTGTCATCCTCCAATCCTCGCCCTAGGTCCAGAAGATCGAGCAGATGTCAACATTTTCCTCCTTCCTATGCTCTTATTAACCCTACCAAGCAAACTGTTAAAGAGCACTGATAAAAACTGCCAGATTTATGCCCCCCACAGACCCTTGGTGGAGGCAGCCAGGTAGAGAGCATCAATAATAAGATAACATTACCTACCCATGTCAAGGCACGAATCCGGGAGAGAGGCACACATGCTATTGATTTAATGGTTCTGTGGATCACGCCTACAATTTACTGGAACCATATGGAGGGAGGGCAGAGTGGTAACAACCTCTGCTGAGCTGGAGTGGAAATCCTGGGGCCTTGCCACGAGCACACTTCTTGTTATGTAGCCTAGATACTGTGTGTCTTCCATTCATTAGAGCCACTGTAGGGAGAGCGGAGGCTGGAGTCTCTTCTGAAATACAAGGCTTTGAAACTGTTGCCTGTTCCTGTTTGTCTTCTTCTTCGATTGTCATTGGGCATGATCTGAGATTCTCCTGTTTCTCTTATATGACTGCAAACACTATGGCAGCTTTAAGGAAGAAAACTAGGTTTCATTTAAGAGTTGATTCTTGGGAGCTGTCCTCAAGCAGCCTCCTGAACCGTTACAGACGAATGAGGTGTCAGGCCCCATGCTGTGTAGCCGGGTGAGTACCGAGGAAAAGGTAATGAAAGGAATCCCATCACGGTATCACTCCCAATTCAATAGACGCTATTGTGGAAAGGTGATTTCGGTTCCGTATCACAGTTGCGTGTTGTGCTATCGACCATATGCCTCTGGTGATCTCAATGCTCTTGGCACATCATTTTAAACCAAAGCCAAGGTAAGATCAAGTTTAAAACACACTGACCTGCTTTGAACTATCTATCTGGCCAATGATATTCTAATAAATGTCTGTCAGAGATGTTGTATTCACCTAATATCATACACAACACAATATGGCTTTCATCAAACATGGACGAGTACATGATAAATACCCATCTGGCAAAAATGGAGAGTCAAAGACCTGTTTGTAAATGTCAACATTTACAAGCAGGAATGTGGTTAAAACATGCAAAGCTGTCAGGTCGCCTTCATTTGGCCTGTGGATAATGCACAGCTGCTAGTAATTAAATGTGAATATGGTCATGTCAATTGATTTGAAGCGCAAACATTTTCTTCGCATTAGGCCAATAATTGAACTCTCCAGTCGACATGTCCCATATAAAAAAATACTTGTAGATACATAGCTCAAATGTATGTCATGCCTGACAATATTCCAGAAATGCATGGCTATGACATTTAGACTGCAGGGTGGCCAATTGTTCCTAATTCGGCTTCTTAAATTACAATTTATGTATGGTTCAATGAGACCAAGCCAAAGATTTGGCAATGATATAATTTAAATTGCGATGGAGTAAAAACCCTAACCCTAACCTTTAACATTCTGTCATAAAGAGCACATGTTCAACTTGACAAAAAACATGTTTTCCCATCACAAGAGGTTAAAAAAACAAAATTACTATAGTAAGTGCCTCTCTTCATCAAGATCGGGCACTAGGATGGATTTATTATTTATTTATTTTAGTTTGTATCGATTTAAACAAAAACTATACATTGTACAACGCTCCGGAATATGTCAAAGAGTAAATCTAGGTATTGTGCTTCCAATGAGTGGTTAGCGGTGTTATAGTGCGTTTATAACCAAGTGGGAAGTGATAATTTACCACATCTGAGAAAAATCCACTTGAACGGCCCTTGAACTGTTGACAATAAAATAACTAGGGCTTTACAATGACGGTAAAAACATGGGATTATTTTGGGGGGTTAGTGGGTTAAAATCTTCCTAGAAGTCACAGAGGGTGCAAGGAGGGACATTCATATTGTCTATATTCAAATTGAAAATCTGATTTATTGAATTCACCATGTGGTATATATTAAAGGGCACTTCATTACATTTAACAGGCTTTTTAAAATGTAAAATTGGTGCACAATTTCAATTTAACATACCAAAGGGATGCAAAAGGCACTAACAGTACAATGAACTGTACACTGACTGAACTAGCCTGGTCCTATACTGCTAGTGCCATTAGTGCATTGTTTTTATAACATTGCATTTTAAATGTGTGTGACTGTCCTTGTCCGTCAGCGTAAAAGTGTTTTGTTGCTTGTCATGTTTTGTGTTTTTTGGTGGACCCCAGGAAGAGTAGCTGCTGCTTCTGCAATGGGGATCCAAATAAATAAATAAACAAATAAATAAATAGCAGATTGAGGAGGGCCACTGGCCCCGCGCCAGCCAGCATGGGATACATCCTGCCGCCACTCCCTTCCATCCGTACCGCATTCAGGAAATCCATCGCCCCTTCCTGCGTCCCCTCATGACACACACACACAGTCTTGTATAACTAACCTTGTGGGGATTCACAAGTCAGTGCCATTCAAAATCCTATTTTCCCTCATCCCAAAACCCAACCTTAACCCTAAAACTAACACTATTTCAAATCTTAACCCTAAACCCATAGAAATAGCATTTGACCTTGTGGGGACTAACAAAATGTCCCCAGTTGGTCAGATGTTTGTTCTGGTCCCCACAAGTATAGTTAAACAGGTCCACACACACACACACACACACACACACACACACACACACACACACACACACACACACACACACACACACACACACACACACCTCATTTAAAAATAATCCCAGAACTATCAAATCCACTTAACCTTTCTTGTTTACACTAGAGCATGGGTTCTCAAACTGTTTTGCTTTGTGACCCACCATAAGGGTTGAGCGGCGAAAAAACATACACAGACCAAGAAAAAGTTTAACCCCTGTGCGGCCTCGGGACGGACATCCAGCGAAAAATCATATCGCCATTAGCATAACAAAATTTAATAAAAAAAAAAATTCTATTTTTTTTCTCAAATTATATTGTTTTATAGATACACCTCTCCTGAATCGAACCACGTTGTTAGATTTCAAAAAGGCTTTACAGCAAAAGCAAAACATTAGATTATGTTAGAGGAGTATATCGTAAAAGTAGCCACATAGCCATTTTCCGACCAACCACATGCATCACAAATAACCAAAAAACAGCTAAATGCAGCACTAACCTTTGACAATCTTCATCAGATGACACATTTACATTTACATTTAAGTCATTTAGCAGACGCTCTTATCCAGAGCGACTTACAAATTGGTGCATTCACCTTATACTATCCAGTGGAACAACCACTTTACAATAGTGCATCTAAATCTTTTAAGGGGCGGTTAGAAGGATGACTTTATCCTATCCCAGGTATTCCTTAAAGAGGTGGGGTTTCAGGTGTCTCCGGAAGGAGTCAATATGGTGGTTAGCTAGAGTCTACACAACCCGTGTTCAGTGCTTAATTTGTAAATTGAGAGGTTGTCACGTCCTGGCCAGTATATAAGGTTAATTGTTTTGTAGTTTTGTCAGGGCGTGGCAGGGGGTATTTGTTTTATGTGGTTCGGGGTGGTGTGTTTGTGTAAAGGGTGTTTGATTTAGTATTTCCGGGTTCTGGTTTATGTTTAGTTAATTCTATGGTTAGTCTAGTGTGTGTGTTTCTATGTTTGGTTGATTGGGGTTGGGATTCTCAGTTGAAGGCAGGTGTTGTCTATCTGCCTTTGATTGAGAGTCCCATATATTAGGGTGTGTTTGTATGTGTTATTTGTGGGTGATTGTTCTGTGCTTAGCCGTGTGCCTAGTCAGACTGTTATTGTCGTTCGTTCGTTTTTCGTGTTTGTTATTTTTGTATGTTCATTTTGAGAGTAATTAAAAATCAAGATGAGCATTCACGTACCTGCTGCGTTTTGGTCCTCATTCACCGACGACAACTATGACAGAATCACCCACCACCAAAGGACCAAGCAGCAGAGGAAGGAGCAGACGGAGTTCGAGTTGGACTGGCGGGAGAAGTGGACTTGGGAGGAAGTTCTGGACGGGGCCGGACCCTGGCATCAGGCTGGGGATTATCGCCGCCCGCAGTGGGAAATTGAGGCAGCCAAGGCAGAGAGGCGGTGGTACGAAGCCAGAGTGGACGCGCTGAAGGAGATGCATGAGAGGCTCCCCCAAGAAAATTTTTTGGGGGGGCACACGGGTAGTTTGGCTAGGCGTAAGAAGAGCCGGAAGCCAGCTACCCGTGGTTATATGGAGGAGCGTATGGGGTGTAGAGCGCTAAGTGCGCTCCTCAGCGAAACAATCTCACCCATACGCACGCACAGTCCGGTGCGCGTTATTCCAGCCCCTCGCAGGTGCCGTGCTAGAGCGGGCATCCAGCCTGGTAGGAGGATGCCTGCGCAGCGCATCTGGTCGCCGGTACGCCTCCGAGGACCAGGCTACCCAACTCCCGCTCTACGCACGGCTACCATCAGGCCCCTGCACAGCCCAGTCTGCCCTGTACGAGCACCCCGCTCGTACAGGGCTACTAGTTCCATCCAGCCAAGGCGGGTTGTGCAGGAGGTAAGATCTAGACCGACTGTGCGCCTCCATAGCCCTGGGTTTCCAGCTCCTGTCTCTCGTGCGGACCCGGAAGTGCGTCAACCCAGTCTGACTCGTCCTGTTCCCGCTCCCCGCACTAGCCTGGAGGTGCGTGTTCATAAGCTGGTATATCCGGTACCAGCACCACGCACCAGGATTATAGTGCGTCAGCCCGCCAGTCAACAGTCATCATCAGAGCTGCCCGCCAGTCAACAGTCATCCTCAGAGCTGCCCGCCAGTCAACAGTCATCATCAGAGCTGCCCGCCAGTCAACAGTCATCATCAGAGCTGCCCGCCAGTCAACAGTCATCATCAGAGCTGCCCGCCAGTCAACAGTCATCATCAGAGCTGCCCGCCAGTCAACAGTCATCATCAGAGCTGCCCGCCAGTCAACAGTCATCATCAGAGCTGCCCGCCAGTCAACAGTCGTCAGAGCTGCCCGCCAGTCAACAGTCGTCAGAGCTGCCCGCCAGTCAACAGTCGTCAGAGCTGCCCGCCAGTCAACAGTCGCCAGAGCTGCCCGCCAGTCAACAGTCGCCAGAGCTGCCCGCCAGTCAACAGTCGCCAGAGAGGTCAGACTGCGCTGAACTGCCGGAGTGGCCAGACTGCGCTGAACTGCCGGAGTGGCCAGACTGCGCTGAACTGCCGGAGTGGCCAGACTGCGCTGAACTGCCGGAGTGGCCAGACTGCGCTGAACTGCCGGAGTGGCCAGACTGCCCTGAACTGCCGGAGTGGCCAGACTGCCCTGAACTGCCGGAGTGGCCAGACTGCCCTGAACTGCCGGAGTGGCCAGACTGCCCTGAACTGCCGGAGTGGCCAGACTGTCCCGAGTGGCCAGACTGTCCCGAATTGCCAGACTGCCCAGACTGTCCCGAGTGGCCAGACTGTCCCGAGTGGCCAGACTGTCCCGAATTGCCAGACTGTCCCGAACTAGACTGCCCAGACTGTCCCGAGTTGCCAGACTGCCCAGACTGTCCCGAGTTGCCAGACTGCCCAGACTGTCCCGAGTTGCCAGACTGCCCAGACTGTCCAAGTTGCCAGACTGCCCAGACTGTCCCGAGTTGCCAGACTGCCCCGACTGCCCCCCGGCGATGCCAGACTGGCCCGACTGCCCCTCGGCGATGCCAGAGTGGCCCGACAGCCTGGAACGGCCGGAACCAGAGCCACCTCCAGAAATAGGTGGGTTGGGGAGGGGGGGGTGTAGCACAGTGCCGTCGTTGACGGCAGCCACCCTCCCTTCCCTCCCTTTAGAAAAGGGGACTTTTTGTTGGTGTTGCTTGGGGTTATTTTTTGTTAAGGTGCTTCTGGGGTAGCACCTTTAAAGGGGGAGTACTGTCACGTCCTGGCCAGTATAAGGTTAATTGTTTTGTAGTTTGGTCAGGGCGTGGCAGGGGGTATTTGTTTTATGTGGTTCGGGGTGGTGTGTTTGTGTAAAGGGTGTTTGATTTAGTATTTCCGGGTTTTGGTTGATAGTTTAGTTAATTCTATGGTTAGTCTAGTGTGTGTGTTTCTATGTTTGGTTGATTGGGGTTGGGACTCTCAGTTGAAGGCAGGTGTTGTCTATCTGCCTTTGATTGAGAGTCCCATATATTAGGGTGTGTTTGTATGTGTTATTTGTGGGTGATTGTTCTGTGCTTAGCCGTGTGCCTAGTCAGACTGTTATTGTCGTTCGTTCGTTTTTCGTGTTTGTTATTTTTGTATGTTCATTTTGAGAGTAATTAAAAATCAAGATGAGCATTCACGTACCTGCTGCGTTTTGGTCCTCATTCACCGACGACAACTATGACAGAGGTGCCGGAGCTAAAAGTGAGCGAGAGAGTGGGGTGACCTGGGGAGGTTCAGGAACGCACTTCCTGGGCGGATTGGCCTTATTGCAAACGCCAGAGGGGCCGGACCATATTTTATTAGGGTAAAAAATATATAATTGTACCGTTGAAGTCGGAAGTTTACATACACTTAGGTCAGAGTCATTAAAACTAGTTTTTCATCCACTCCACAAATTTCTTGTTAACAAACTATAGTTCTGGCAAGTTGGTTAGGTCATCTACTTTGTGCATGACACAAGTAATTCTTCCAACAATTGTTTACAAACAGATTATTTCACTTAGAATTCACTATCACAATTCCAGTGGGTCAGAAGTTTACATACACTAAGTTGACTGTGCCTTTAAACAGCTTGGAAAATTCCAGAAAATTATGTCATGGCATTAGAAGCTTCTGATAGGCTAATTGACATCATTTGAGTCAATTGGAGGTGTACCTGTGCATGTATTTCAAGGCCTACCTTCAAACTCAGTGCCTCTTTGCTTGACATCATGGGAGAATCAAAAGAAATCAGCCAAGACCTCAGAAAAAAAATTGTGGACCTCCACAAGTCTGCTTCATTCTTGGGAGCTTTTTCCAAATGCTTGTAGGTGCCACGTTCATCTGTACAAACAATAGTATGCAAGTATAAACACAGTGGGACCATGCAGCCATCATACCGCTCAGGAAGGAGATGCATTCTGTCTCCTAGAGATGAACATACTTTGGTGCGAAAAATGCAAATCAATCCCAGAACAACAGCAAAGGACCTTGTGAAGATGCTGGAGGAAACAGGTACAAAACAATCTATATCCACAGTAAAACAAGTCCTATATCGACATAACCTGAAAGGCCGCTCAGCAAAGAAGAAGCCACTTTCCAAAAATCCGCCATAAAAACGCCAGACTACAGTTTGCAACTGCACATGGGGACAAAGATGGTACTTTTTGGAGAAATGTCCTCTGGTCTGATGAAACAAAAATAGAACTGTTTGGCCATAATTACCATCATTATGTTTGGAGGAAAAAGGGAGAGGCTTGCAAGATGAAGAACACCATCCCAACCGTGAAGCACGGGGGTAGCAGCATCATGTTGTGTGGGGGTGCTTTGCTGCAGGAGGGACTGGTGCACTTCACAAAATAGATAGCATCATGAGGAATTAAAAATTATGTGGATATATTGAAGCAACATCTCAAGACATCAGTCAGGAAGTTAAAGCTTGACTTAAGGACAACAAAGTGAAGGTATTGGAGTGGCCATCACAAAGCCCTGACCTCAAACCTATAGAACATTTGTGGGCAGAACTGAACAGGTGCGAGCAAGGAGGCCAACAAACATGACTCAGTTACACCAGCTCTGTCAGGTGGAATGGGCCAAAATTCACCCAACTTATTGTGGGAAGTCTGAGGAAGGCAACCCGACACGTTTGACCCAAGTTAAACAATTTAAAGGCAACGCTACCAAATACTAATTGAATGTATGTAAACTTCTGACCCACTGGGAATGTGATGAAAGAAATAAAAGCTGAAATAAATCATTCTCTCTACTATTATTCTGACATTTCACATTCTTAAAATAAAGTGGTGATCCTAACTGACCGAAGACAGGGAATTTTTACTAGGATTAAATGTCAGGAATTGTGAAAAACTGAGTTTAAATGTATTTGGCTATGGTGTATGTAAACTTCCGACTTCAACTGTATATATAAACACTCAGCCAAAAACCCAAAAGACATCCAGCAAACTTCACACAACTGTGGGAGTCCACATGGGCCAGCATCCCGGTGGAACGCTTTCAACACCTTGTAGAGTCCATGCCTGACGAATTGAGGCTGTTTTGAAGGCAAATCCTGACCATAGTAAGTTGTTATATTCTATGGTAGAGTAGGTCAGGGCGTGACAGGGGGGTTTTCTTGTTTAGTTTTTCTATGTTGTTATGTTCTAGTTTTGTATTTCTATTTTGGGTTGTTCTAGTTTTTGTATTTCTATGTTGGGCTTTGTTTGAGATTATCTCCAATTAGAGGCAGCTGGTCATCGTTGTCTCTAATTGGAGGTCATATTTAAGTTGGTGTTTGTCCCACCTGGGTTTGTGGGAGATTAATTTTGAGTTGTGTATGTTTCACCTCTGCGTCACGTTTTTTTTTGTCATTCAGTTTATTTATGTATTGCATAGTTTCACAGTATAAATAAAATGTGGAACGACACACACGCTGCACTTTGGTCCGCTCCTCCTTTCGACAACCGTGACAGAATCTCCCACCACCAAAGGACCAAGCAGCGTGATCAGGAGTGGACCTGGGAGGACATTTTGAACGGCAAGGGATCCTGGACGTGGGAGGAGATCCAGGCTGGATGGGATCGCCTCCCATGGGAACAGGTGGAGGCAGCGAGAGCAGAGCGGCGATGAGAAGAGGAACTAGCCCGACAACGAGGCAAGCACAAGAGGCAGCCCTGACTCTGCCAATCTCCTCGTGTGCCCCCCCCCCCCATTTTTTGAGAATAGGACTGGTCAGGCACCGGGTTATGCGGTAATGCGCACGGTGTCTCCAGTGCACAGCCACAGCCCGGTGCGCTCTGTGCAAACTCCTCGCAGTGGCCGTGCTAGAGTTGGCATTTAGCCAGGAAGGATTGTGCCGGCTCAGTGTTCCTGGTCTCCGGTGCGTCTCTTCGGTCCAGGTTATCCTGCGCCAGCTCTACGCACGGTACCCCCAGTTCGCCAGCACAAACCAGTGCGACCTGTTCCAACGCCCCACACTTGCCAGGCTACGGGGAGTATCCAGCCAGGACGGGTTGTGCCAGTCATAAGCTCCAGACCTCCAGTGCACCTCCACGGCCCAGTATACCCTGTGCATGCTCTGCGCACCTGGCCTCCAGCGACGTTCCCTAGTCCAGAGCTCCCAGCGACGTTCCCCAGTCCGGAGCCTCCAGCGACATTCCCTAGTCCGGTGAGACCTGTTCCGGTTCCACGTACGAAGCCTCCAGTGATGATCCATGGCCCGGAGCCTGTAGAGATGATCCATGGCACGGAGCCTCCAGTGATAATCCATGGCACAGAGCCTCCAGTGATAATCCATGGCACAGAGCCTGCAGTGATGATCCATGGCTTGGAGCCTGTAGCGACGGTCCCCGGTCCGGAACCTCCAGAGACGGTCCCCAGTCCGGAACCTCCAGAGACGGTCCTCAGTCCGGAACCTCCAGAGACGGTCCCCAGTCCGGAACCTCCAGAGACGGTCCCCAGTCCGGAGTCTTCAACGACGGCCCGCAGCCCAGAGTCTTCAGCGACGGCCCGCAGCCCAGAGCCTCCAGCGGCGGCCTGCAGCCCAGAACCTCCAGCGACGATCCACAGTCCGGTTCCTCCTCCTCCAATCCACGGTCCAGTGGTACAGAAGCAGAGGGATCAGCGGGCGGAGCGGGGGTTACGCCCTGAACCGGAGCCGCCTCCTCTGTGGGAAGATCCGCGGGATGAGAAGGTTATGGGTACTGCACCAGAGCCTCCATAGACAATAGTTACCCACCCTGCCCTCCCTTTTTTTTGGGGGGGGGGGGGGTTGTTGTTGTTTTGTTTAGGTCCGGTCAGAGTCCGCTCCTTTGGGGGGGGTACTGTCACATCCTGACCATAGTAAGATGTTATTTTCTATGGTAGAGTAGGTCAGGGCGTGACAGTGGGTGTTTTCTATGTTTTGTATTTCTATGTTCAGGTTCTAGTTTTGTATTTCTATGTTGGGTTTGTTTGGGATGATCTCCAATTAGAGGCAGCTGGTCATCGTTGTCTCTAATTGGAGATCATACTTAAGTAG
Organism: Salmo salar; assembly: GCF_965601325.2. Classification (NCBI taxonomy): domain Eukaryota; kingdom Metazoa; phylum Chordata; class Actinopteri; order Salmoniformes; family Salmonidae; genus Salmo; species Salmo salar. The sequence continues at coordinate 8,146,062 of NC_138298.1, forward strand.
GGTTTTTTTCCACCTGGGTTTGTGGGAGATTAATTTTGAGTTGTGTATGTTTCACCTCTGCGTCACGGTTTGTTGTTTTGTCATTCAGTTTATTTATGTATTGCATAGTTTTACAGTATAAATAAAATGTGGAACGATGAACACGCTGCACTTTGGTCCGCTCATTCCTACGACAGCCATGACAGCAACTCAATGTTAGGAAGGTGTTCCTAATGTTTTGTACACTCAGTGCAAAAAATAATGGACACGGCCGGTGGCCCATGAGCCAGTTTTTTCTCTGTTGTCATAATCATCTATATCAGTGGCTCCCAACCAGGGGTATTAGGACTTTTAGGTGCCGTTAGGCAAACTGCAAGCGGGCTGTCGTCCCTTTAACTGAGGAGTGGCTTCCGTCTGGCCACTCTACCATAAAGGCCTGATTGGTGGTGTGCTGTAGAGATGGTTGTCCTTCTGGAAGGTTCTCCCATCTCCACAGAAGAACTCTAGAGCTCTGTCAGAGTCACCATCGGGTTCTAGGTCACCTCCCTGACCAAGGCCCTTCTTCCCCGATTGCTTAGTTTGGCCGGGCGGCCAGCTCTAGGAAGAGTCTTGATGGTTCCAAACTTCTTCCATTTAAGAATGATGGAGGCCACTGTGTTCTTGGGGACACTCAATGCTGCAGACATTTTTTGGTACCCTACCCCAGATCTGTGCCTTGACACAATCCTGATTCGGAGCTCTTTGAACAATTCCTTCGACCTCATGGCTTGGTTTTTGCTCTCACATTCCCTGTCAACTCTGGGACTTTATATAGACAGGTATGTGCCTTTACAAATCATGTCCAATGAATTGAATTTTCCACAGGTGGACTCCAATCAAGTTGAGAAACATCTCAAGGATGATCAATGGAAACAGGATGCCCCTGAGCTCAATTTCGAGTCTCATAGCAAAGGGTCTGAATACTTATGTAATTAAGGTATTTGTGTTTCTTATTTTTAGTAAATTTGCAAACATTAAAAAAAATGTTTTCGCTTTGTAATTCAAATCAAATGTATTTATATAGCCCTTCTTACATCAGCTGATATCTCAAAGTACTGTACAGAAACCCAGCCTAAAACCCCAAACAGCAAGCAATGCAGGTGTAGAAGCACGGTGGCTAGGAAAAACTCCCTAGAAAGGCCAAAACCTAGGAAGAAACCTAGAGAGGAACCACGCTATGAGGGGTGGCCAGTCCTCTTCTGGCTGTGCCGGGTGGAGATTATAACAGAACATAGCCAAGATGTTCAAATGTTCATAAATGACCAGCATGGTCAAATAATAAGAATCACAATTGTTGAGGGTGCAACAAGTCAGCACCTCAAGAGTAAATGTCAGTTGGCTTTTCATAGCCGATCTTTGAGAGTATCTCTACCGCTCCTGCTGTCTCTAGAGAGTTGAAAACAGCAGGTCTGGGACAGGTAGCACGTCCAGTGAACAGGTCAGAGTTCCATAGCCGCAGGCAGGCCAGTTGAAACTGGAGCAGCAGCACGGCCAGGTGGACTGGGGACAGCAAGGAGTCATCATGCCAGGTAGTCCTGAGGCATGGTCCTAGGGCTCAGGTCCTCCGAGAGAGAGAAAGAAAGAAAGAAAGAGAGAAAGAGAGAATTAGAAAGAGCATACTTAAATTCACACAGGACACCGGATAAGACAGGAGAAATACTCCAGATATAACAGACTGACCCTAGCCCCCCGACACATAAACTACTGCAGCATAAATACTGGAGGCTGAGACAGGAGGGGTCAGGAGACACTGTGGCCCCATCCGACGATACCCCCGGACATGGCCAAACAGGAAAGATATAACCACACCCACTTTGCCAAAGCACAGCCCCCACACCACTAGAGGGATATCTTCAACCATCCTGAGACAAGGCCGAGTATAGCCCACAAAGATCTCCGCCACGGCACAACCCAAAGGGGGGCGCCAACCCAGACAGGAAGACCACATCAGTGACTCAACCCACTCAAGTGACGCACCCCTCCTAGGGACGGCATGGAAGAACACCAATAAGCCAGTGACTCAGCCCCTGTAATAGGGTTAGAGGCAGAGAATCCCAGTGGAGCGAGGGGAACCGGCCAGGCAGAGACAGCAAGGGCGGTTCGTTGCTCCAGAGCATTTCCGTTCACCTTCACACTCCTGGGCCAGACTATACCCAATCATAGGACCCACTAAAGAGATGAGTCTTCAGTAAAGACTTAAAGGTTGAGACCGAGTCTGCATCTCTCACATGGGTAGGCAGACCATTCCATAAAAATGGAGCTCTATATGAGAAAGCCCTGCCTCCAGCTGTTTGCTTAGAAATTCTAGGGACAATTAGGAGGCCTGCGTCTTGTGACCGTAGTGTACGTGTAGGTATGTACGGCAGGACCAAATCGGAAAGATAGGTAGGAGCAAGCCCATGTAATGCTTTGTAGGTTAGCAGTAAAACCTTGAAATTATTTAATTATGGGGTATTGTGTGTAGATTGATGATGATTTTTATTTATTTAATCAATTTTAGAAGAAGGCTGTAATGTAACAAAATGTGGAAAAAGGGAAAGGGTCTGAATGCTTTTCGAATGCAATTGGTATGTCCAAACTATTTTTGCTATTTTCACAACCACATTTATCAGCGCAGTTGCTGGCATTGGGGTGAATGGCCTAGGTTTAGATTAATAAACAAGTTGTGGGTGTGTCGAGGGAATGTGCTCCATGGGTAAATATGTTGTCGCTTTCATTTGTGTATTTACGGTCTTTTATGTATTACCTTAGAATCAACTCCAATTCCAATGTTAGTCCGTTATAGTTTATTAAACAGTTTACAGAAACAAAATAACAAAACGTAGACCTGTCTCATCTGCTAAATATGTTAACTTGAAACTGTTTGCAGTCCACATTTTTCTTTAAGTAATTGCATGGCTTCATTGTGGAAATATATACATATCATCCACACTGTGGGATCGGTGTCCCGCTAGCGTGCCACTATGACAACATCCGGTGAAATTGCAGAGCATGAAATTCAAAATACAAAAATCGTAATATTACAAATTCATGAAAATACAAGTGTCTTACATCATTTGAAAGCTTAACTTCTTGTTAATCCAACCACGTTGTCAGATTTCAAAAAGGCTTTACAGCGAAAGCATAACATGCGATTATCTGAGGACAGGGCCCCACATCAAAATACTTTTTCAAACCAGCACAGGCGTCACAAAATCACAAATAGCAATAAAATAAATCACTTACATTTGAAGATCTTCCTCTGGTTTGCAATCCCAAGGGTCCCAGCTACACAATGAATGGTCATTTTGTCGATAAAGTCACTATTTCTATCCAAAAAAGAGAGCAAATAATTTGAATAAAATTATAAACAGAAAGAAACAACAACTTGTTTTAAATATGCTATGTCTAAATACACTTACAGGCATTATAATTGCTTTCTGTGGGAATATAATATTAAAACAACAGACTATGGAAGGTTTTGCACACATCCAAACTTTTCACAGTAGCTGGACAAAGATCCAATATAAAGAGAAAGGGATAATGTCCACTCACCCTTAAACTGCTCCCAAATATATTGTTCTATGTACATATTGGAACCATCTAACAGATTGCATTCCCACTTCTCCAGAAGTGGATATGCATGCGTGCCATGTACGTTCTCACCATAAAACCAGGACAGTGAATCATTCTAATACGTTTGGTTTTAATACATTCACAAGCCATCTGTTCATTTTTTTTCAACAATAATAAATACATGTAAAATGTAATGATATCATAAAATCAACAGCATTGCTGTTGAACCAGCCTTCGTTATAGCAGGCCTAGGGTAAGGGTGGGCTATGGAGGGCTCGGATATTTAAAAATATGAAGCGGAAAACAAACAATTGTTACAGGAAAATAACTTCTAAATTCGAGGTTCACCGGTATTCACCGAAGTTCTCATCTCTCGTTTCATGATGGGCATGGACATGGTGCCTACATCACGGAGGGGGTTTTGCACACCTCCAAAGCATGGCTAAATAATATAACCCTGCCTACAATACATAGATAAAAATGGAATGTCAGCTCATGGTTTTGCTCCTATCAAACTTAACATTTTAATAAAGCTTTGGTGATTCAAATTTATTTCCAAGCAATCTCACAAGCCAAAAACTTTATGGACGGTCTTGACTAGCCTACTTGATTACGTTGGGCAGGACAAAAAGAAAACAGCCTTCATTGAGAGGAGGGGAGGCTATGCTTGGTTTTTAATCAAATGAAACGAAATTGGAAAAAAACATGAGTGTTTTTTGTTTCTAAATACAAAGTACACCAGCAGCAAATCACATCTTGTTCCATGAGCATACAGTATGGGCAGTGTGCGTCACGGCTGGATTGGCTGCATTTCCGCTGTCAAAATTCATGCCTGAACCAACTACATTTTTAAATTGTGTTCACCATTTATTTATCATTAATCCCACATTAATAAAACATGTACTAATCAATAGTAAAGTCTATTTTCAGTCCCTAATCAAACGTGAGTGCTATATATACTTTATAAAGGATTTGAGTGACCAGTGTAATTTCTCACAAAATGACTGGCATGCCATTTGTAGACATTCCTGCTGTACCTGGTAAAAGAACAAGCACACAACACAGGATGTTTAAGGATATATGTGCCCAGCACATGCAGTGTGGTTCCCTGGTCTTCCTGTCCCAGTGGTGCTAGGCTGCTGCAGTCAAGTGTAGTGGACGTAGGGAGAAAACACAGACACACAGAGAGCAAAAGAGTTATAGAGAGAGACACATGTAATGCCAATTTATTTATATTTTGGCTCTATATTATATATATGTAATACTAATTAACCATTATGTACAACAGCCAGGCACTTATATTTGCAATATAAGTAGCTAGGCTTTCATGCGCCAATGGTCATCTATTAGGTATTCATTCAGTAGTCTTTATCTAATAAATGTGTTTATTCATTCACAACTAGGATATTGCTGGGCCCAGCACAGGCAGTGTGGTCCCCTGGTCTTCTTGTACCAGTGCTGTGGAAAAGGATGCTAGGCTTAGCAGAGAAAGCTCAGAGGTGAGTGCAGTGGAAGTAGGAAGAAAACAGAGACACAGATCAAATCAAATCAAATTGTATTAGTCACATGCATTGAATACAACAGGTGTACGTAGACCTTACAGTGAAATGCTTACTTACGAGCCCCTAACCGACAAAGCCGTTTACATTTTTTAAAATACGGATAAGAATAAGAAATAAAAGTAACAAGTAATTAAAGAGCAGCAGTGAAATAACAATAGCGTGACTATATACAGGGGGGTACCGGTACAGAGTCAATGTGTGGGGGCACCGGTTAATTTAGGTAATATGTACATGAAGGTAGAGTTAACCTGTTAGGGCTAGGGTTGCAGTATTGACACGGCCGGATAAAAAATGTACCCGATTTAATCTGGTTACTACTCCTGCCCAGTAACTAGAATATGCATATAATTATTGGCTTTGGATAGAAAACACCCTAAAGTTTCTAAAACTGTTTGAATGGTGTCTGTGAGTATAACAGAACTCAAATGGCAGGCCAAAACCTGAGAAGATTCCATGCAGGAAGTGGCCTGTCTGACAAGTTGTGTTTCATCTTGGCTCTTTTTATTGAAGACTGAGGATCTTTGCTCTAACGTGACACTTCCTACGGCTCCCATAGGCTCTCAGAGCCCGGGAAAAAGCTGAACGATATCGAGGCAACCTCTGGCTGAAACACATTATCGGTTTTGGCAAGTGGCCGATCAGAGTACTATGGGCTTAGGCGCGTGCCCGAGTCGACCAAATGCTTTATTTTCTTTCGTCTGTTTACCTAAACGCAGATTCCCGGTCGGAATATTATCGCTTTTTTTATGAGAAAAATGGCATAAAAATGGATTTTAAACAGCGGTTGACATGCTTCGAAGTACGGTAATGGAATATTTTGAAATTTTTTGTCACGAATTGCGCCATGCTCGTCAACCTTATTTACCCTTTCGGATAGTGTCTTGAACGCACTAACAAAACGCCGCTGTTTGGATATAACTATGGATTATTTTGAACCAAACCAACATTTGTTATTGAAGTAGAAGTCCTGGGAGTGCATTCTGACGAAGACAGCAAAGGTAATAACATTTTTCTTATAGTAAATCTGACTTTGGTGAGTGCTAAACTTGCTGGGTGTCTAAATAGCTAGCCCTGTGATGCCGGGCTATCTACTGAGAATATTGCAAAATGTGCTTTCACCGAAAAGCTATTTTAAAATCGGACATATCGAGTGCATAGAGGAGTTCTGTATCTATAATTCTTAAAATAATTGTTATGCTTTTTGTGAACGTTTATCGTGAGTAATTTAGTAAATTCACCGGCAGTGTTCGGTGGGAATGCTAGTCACATGCTAGTCACATGCTAATGTAAAAAGCTGGTTTTTTATATAAATATGAACTTGATTGAACAAAACATGCATGTATTGTATAACATAATGTCCTAGGGTTGTCATATGATGAAGATCATCAAAGGTTATTGCTGCATTTAGCTGTGGTTTGGGTTTATGTGACATTATATGCTAGCTTGAAAAATGGGTGTCTGATTATTTCTGGCTGGGTACTCTGCTGACATAATCTAATGTTTTGCTTTCGTTGTAAAGCCTTTTTGAAATCGGACAGTGTGGTTAGATTAACGAGAGTCTTGTCTTTAAAATGGTGTAAAATAGTCATATGTTTGAAAAATTGAAGTTTTTGCATTTTTGAGGTTTTTGAATAACGCGCCACGGGATTACACTGGCTGTTACGTAGGTGGGACAATTTGGTGCCACCTACCCAAGAGAGGTTAATAAAGTGACTATGCATAGATGATAACAACAGAGAGCAGCAGCGGTGTAAAAGAGGGGGAGAGGGGGGGCAATGCAAATAGTCTGGGTAGCCATTTGATTAGATGTTCAGGAGTCTTATGGCTTGGGGGTAGAAGCTGTTTAGAAGCCTTTTGGACCTAGACTTGGCGCTCTGGTACCACTTGCCGTGTGGTAGCAGAGAGAACAATCTATGACTAGGGTGGCTGGAGTCTTTAACAATTTTTAGGGCCTTCCTTTGACACCACCTGGTATATAGGTCCTGGATGGCAGGAAGTCACTTTAATAACTCTCTGTAGGTAGATAGTGTGGTCTACAGCTTATCATGAGATACTCTCCCTCAGGCGAGCAATAGCTCAAGACTTCCTTAGATATCGTGCACCAGCTGTTATTTACAAAAATACATAGTCCGCCGCCCCTTGTCTTACCAGATGCCGCTGTCCTATCCTGCCGGTGCAGCGTATAACCAGCCAGCTGTATGTTGATAGTGTCGTCGTTCAGCAACGACTCCGTGAATATTACAGTTTTGAATGTCCCGCTAGTAGTTTAATCTTCCGCATAGGTCATCTATTTTATTGTCCAAAGATTGCACGTTTCCTAGCAGAATGGAAGGAAGTAGGGGTTTATTCGATCGCTTACGAATTCTCAGAAGGCAGCCCACCCTCCAGACCCTTTTTCTCTGGCTCCTCTTCACGCAAATCACAGGGATCTGGGCCTGTTCCCGAGAAAGCAGTATATTGTTCGCGTCAGGCTCGTTAAAGGAAGAAAAGGATTCTGCCAGTCCGTGGTGAGTAATCACAGGTGAGTAATCATACATGTCCAGAAGTTATTTTCGGTCATAAGACTTACCAAGTAAGGTATTTACAACATTATTTACCAAGTAAGTTATTTTCTTTTACAAACAACGCAAATAAACAAACAAAAAAACATCTGCCTTCTTCTCCGGCGCAATTTTGTACTGTCAATTCCTTAATATGTTGGCTCTATATGAATGAAGGTTCCTTGAGCACCCTGAGGGCATTGAGAGCATTTCGGGGTTGGATGTATTTTAATTTTGAACAGCGGGTGCGGTGTAAGATAAGATCTGTATCATTTTTGTAGTCATTTTTGTAGTCATTGCTTTTGGTATGCTTTCGGTATGTGTCAAGTACAATAAAAATGTATTTTGACAAAATACATTGTAGCTGCAGCAGCAAATTAGAAGACTTGGAGGCGTGGCTTGTTGTTGTTTTTTTGGCCTCCCATGAGACAGATTGTATTGTGTTGTGTTCTGTGATACGTATTTTAAATCATTTTTTTCCCGTATGGGTTCCTCGTTTGGTTGATTCGCGTGGTTAAGCATTATTAGGTGAGCTTGTTCAAAGAGCAGGAATCTGCAAGACTTTGACCAGGTAATACCAGTTAGCATTGATGGTTTAATCTGAAGAATATCAAGACGTCGGATTCACAAAGCCCTTATCGAAGTGTTTGAAGCTTTGGTTCTGTCATTGTCGTGTGTGTAGGTGGCAGGGAAGTCAGGCGCAGGAGAAACCAACTGGAGTAGTTTGTTTTAATATATTAAACTCCAAAACCAACGTACATAAAATAAACCTGTCAGTTACATGACAGTACCCCCCCCCCCCCCCGATGCGCGGCTCCAGCAGCGCGTTGACACCGGCCTCGGGGTTGACTCGGAGAACGAGGTACAGGGTGATCCGGATGGAGATGATGGGACTCTCGCAGCAGGGAAGGATCTAACACATCCTCCACTGGAACCCAGCATCTCTCCTCCAGACCGTACCCCTCCCAGTCCACGAGGTATTGAAGGCCCCTCGCCCGACGTCTCGAATCCAGGATGGATCGGACGGAGTACGCCGGGGCCCCCTCACTGTCCAGAGGGGGCAGAGGAATCTCCCACACCTCTGCCTCATGAAGCGGGCCAGCCACCACCAGCATGAGGAGAGACACATGGAACGAGGGGTTAATGCGGTAATGGGGGGGAAGCTTTAACCTCTCTGGGCTACTCAACAGCCAGTGTAATCCCGTGGCGCGATATTGAAATACCTCAAAAATGCAAAAACTTCAATTTTTCAAACATATGACTATTTTACACCATTTTAAAGACAAGACTCTCGTTAATCTAACCATACTGTCCGATTTCAAAAAGGCTTTACAACGAAAGCAAAACATTAGATTATGTCAGCAGAGTACCCAGCCAGAAATAATCAGACACCCATTTTTCAAGCTAGCATATAATGTCACATAAACCCAAACCACAGCTAAATGCAGCAATAACCTTTGATGGTCTTCATCAGATGACAACCCTAGGACATTATGTTATACAATACATGCATGTTTTTTTCAATCAAGTTCATATTTATATCAAAAAACAGCTTTTTACATTAGCATGTGACTAGCATGTGACTAGCATTCCCACCGAACACTGCCGGTGAATTTACTAAATTACTGATGTTCACAAAAAACATAACAATTATTTTAAGAATTATAGATACAGAACTCCTCTATGCAGTCGATATGTCCGATTTTAAAATAGCTTTTCGGTGAAAGCACATTTTGCAATATTCTAAGTAGATAGCCCGGCATCACAGGGCTAGCTATTTAGACACCCAGCAAGTTTAGCACTCATCAAAGTCAGCTTTACTATATCAAAAAAATTGTAAATATTCCATTACCGTACTTCGAAGCATGTCAACCGCTGTTTAAAATCAATTTTTATGCCATTTTTCTCGTAAAAAAGTGATAATATTCCGACCGGGAAAGCGTGTATACGTACAAAGAGAGAGAAAATAAAAACATCTCGTGCCCTCGTGCACGAGCCTGAGTCTCAGAGTACTCTGACCAGCCACTATCCAGACGCGATAATGTGTTTCAGCCTGGGGCTGCCTCGATATCATTCAGCTTTTTCCCAGGCTCTGAGAGCCTATGGGAGCCGTAGGAAGTGTCACGTTACAGCAAAGATCCTCAGTCTTCAATAAAAAGAGCCAAGATGAACAACAACTTGTCAGACAGGCCACTTCCTGTTCAGAATCTTCTCAGGTTTTTGCCTGCCATATGAGTTCTGTTATACTCACAGACACCATTCAAACAGTTTTAGAAACTTTAGGGTGTTTTCTATCCAAAGCCAATAATTATATGCATATTCTAGTTACTGGGCAGGAGTAGTAACCAGATTAAATCGGGTACGTTTTTTATCCGGCCGTGTCAATACTGCCCCCTAGCCCTAACAGGTTAACCTATAACATACCTCGTTCACTCTCCTCAGGACTTTAAACGGCCCCACAAACCGCGGAACCAGCTTCCGGCTGGGCAGGCGGAGGGGCAGGTTTCGGATTGAGAGCCAGACCCTGTCCCCAGGTGCGAACACCGGGGCCTCAATGCGGTGACGGTCTGCGTCAACTTTCTGGCGCCGTACGGCGCGCTGAAGGTGGACGTGAGCGGTGTCCCAGGTTTCCTCCGCGCGCAGGAACCAGTCGTCCACCGCATGAGCCTCGGTCTGACTCTGATGCCAAGGGGCCAGAGCCGGCTGACACCCCAACACACACTGAAAGGGAGAGAGGTGAGTGGAGGAGTGGCGGAGCGAGTTCTGGGCCATCTCTGCCCAGGGCACGAACGCCACCCACTTCCCCGGCCGGTCCTGGCAATAAGACCTCAGAAACCTACCCACATCTTGGTTAACTCTCTCCACCTGCCCGTTACTCTCAGGGTGAAAACCCGAGGTAAGGCTGACCGAGACCCCCAGACGTTCCAGGAACGCCTTCCAGACCCTTGACGTAAACTGGGGGCCCCGATCAGACACTATATCCTCAGGCACCCCGTAGTGCCGGAAGACGTGTGTAAACAGAGCCTGCACAGTCTGTAGGGCTGTAGGGAGAACAGGCAAAGGGAGGAGATGACAGGCCTTAGAAAAACGATCCACAACGACCAGGATCGTGGTGTTACCTTGTGAAGGTGGAAGATTGGTTAGGAAATCCACCGACAAGTGCGACCAAGGCCGATGAGGAACGGGTAAGGGTTGTAACTTACCTCTGGATAGGTGTCTAGGAGCCTTGCACTGGGCGCACACTGAGCAGGAGGAAACATAAACCTTCACGTCCTTAGCTAAAGTGGGCCACCAGTATTTCCCACTAAGACAAAATTAAGCAAAAGGAAATGACGAAGAACATGGGCAGGGAACTCAGAAACACTGATTTTGGAATGAATGATCACTTCCCCACCGAGATCAATGAAAGGAGAAAAAAACTATATCCCATCATGAAGGAAAAACGTTGCCTGAATCAACGAGTCTCCATGGTGATGGATAAACTTTATATCAACGGGCAATTGTATCGGGACTCTAGAGTAACTCCCTGGCTATTTTAATTTAATGTTCAAATTTGAGTTTGTATGTTGTAGTGTATCATGACAACTTCAACTATAACGAATACATGCTCTATTGATCTTCACTTGACAAGGAAAGGGTTGCATATAGCTCAGGTTAATGTATGTAGCCTTCCTAACAAAATACATGAGGTTTTTAACTTGGTCAAGATAAATAATATTCATATTTTGGCCTTGACCGAAACACATTTAGATGCATCTGTAAATGATGGGCAAATTAATATTCATGGATATAGTCTACTTAGAAGGGACAGGAATAGGAATGGTGGGGGTGTAGCACTGTATATTCAGAATCATATACCTTTTAAGAGGAGGGATGACCTTAATGTATGTCAAGTAGAGGCACTATGGGCTCAGGTACATCTGCCTCACCAGGCAGCTATATTGGTGGGATGTGTGTATAGACCTCCTAACTCTAAGGTGTCCTATTTGGATGACTTATGCACTGGGTTTGACAAGGCCACAGATAGCAACAGAGATGTATTTATCTTGGGTGATTTTAATATAAATTGGAAGGATCACAATAATTAGAATAGAACAAAATTGATGAGATATGCTGAGAACTGTGGTTTGAAACAAATGGTTAATGATACTACTAGATCATCAATTAAGTTGGGTCATCATTCAGACACATGCATTGATCTGATTTTCTGTAATATACCATCGCAATGCTTAAAAGCCAGATCAATGCCAGTGGGCTGGACAGACCATAATATTGTGACCATAACCATGAACACCAAGGTTCCAAAGAAACCCCCTAGGATTGTGGTCAAGAGAAATTTTAAAACATTTAATTATGAGCTATTTCTAAATGATTTGGCTGCTGTACCCTGGGAGATGATTTATCTAGAGGATGATTTAAATCACGCTACAAAATGTTTTATTGATTTGCTCACTGAGGTAATGGACCATCATGCCCCAGTAAGAAAGAGTACAGTTGGTGCTCGTCCATCACCATGGATTGATGATGAACTGGGTGAGGCTTTTTCTCAAAGAAATATGTTAAAAGTCTTAGCAGCCAAATCAAAATCAGAAATTGATGAACAGAATTATAGAACATTGTGTAATTATGCAGTTAAATTGAATCGAAGGAATAAAAAGTTATTTTTCAACAATGCTTTTATTGATTGTAAAAATGATTCTAAAAAGGTATGGAATACAGTTAAGGGTTTACTTGGTACATCTATCTCATCATGCCCATCTAGTGTGGAGGTTGACGGGAGAATAATAACAAAACCAGTTGATATTGCCAATCATTTTGCAGAATTTTTCACAAAGAAAATTAATTTACTGAGCAACAATGTAAACATACATTCTTCCAAACAAGCTATTGTCCAATGGATTGATGATCATATTATGAGCAACAAGATCTGCTCTTTTAGTCTGCAAATGGTGTCAGTGGAGGAGGTGTTAAACCTTTTGAAGTCATTACCTGATGGGAAATCTACAGGTTATGATCTTATGGAATTTTTTTGCTTCGCTGTGCTGCTCCCCAGATTGCAGTTCCACTGAGATACATATTTAATTGGTCACTGGAAAAGGGGATGTTTGCAAATGTATGGAAGCATGCTAAACTGTGTCCTATTCCGAAAGACTGCAAAGAACCCGCTACTCCTGCCAATAGTCGACCAATTAGTCTACTCCCTACACTCAGTAAGATATTGGAGGGTATTGTGAGTAGACAAATATGGGAGTACATGGAAAATAATGATCTGAATACAGCCAATCAGCATGCTTATCGCAAAATTCATTCCACTACCACTGCATTGGTTGACATGACTGACCAGTGGCTCAATGCTATGGATAATGGCAAGTTTGTGGGGGTACTATTTTTAGATTTCAGTGCAGCATTCGATTTAGTGGATCATGAAATAATTTTGACAAAATTAATGCATTATGGTTTTAACCTGTTAGGGCTAGGGGGCAGTATTGACACAGCCGGATAAAAAACGTACCCGATTTAATCAGGTTACTACTCCTGCCCAGTAACTAGAATACAAGAAACAACACTTCTGTAGCTTGTCAACTATGTGTCTGTCTATCCCTGTTCTCTCCTCTCTGCACAGGCCATACGAACGCTTCACACCGCGTGGCCGCTGCCACTCCAACCTGGTGGTCCCAGCGCGCACGACCCACGTGGAGTTCCAGGTCTCCGGCAGCCTCTGGAACTGCCGGTCTGCAGCCAACAAGGCTGAGTTCATCTCAGCCTATGCTACCCTCCAGTCCCTAGACTTCCTGGCGCTGACGGAAACATGGATTACCACAGATAACACTGCTACTCCTACTGCTCTCTCTTCGTCTGCCCACGTGTTCTCGCATACCCCTAGAGCATCGAGCCAGCGGGGTGGTGGCACTGGAATCCTCATCTCTCCCAAGTGGACATTCTCTCTTTCTCCCCTGACCCATCTGTCTATCTCCTCATTTGAATTCCATGCTGTCACAGTTACCAGCCCTTTCAAGCTTAACATCCTCATCCAGGTTCCCTTGGAGAGTTCATCAATGAGCTTGACGCCTTGATAAGTTCCTTTCCTGAGGATGGCTCACCTCTCACAGTTCTGGGTGACTTTAACCTCCCCACGTCTACCTTTGACTCATTCCTCTCTGCCTCCTTCTTTCCACTCCTCTCCTCTTTTGACCTCACCCTCTCACCTTCCCCCCCCTACTCACAAGGCAGGCAATACGCTTGACCTCATCTTTACTAGATGCTGTTCTTCCACTAATCTCATTGCAACTCCCCTCCAAATCTCCGAACACTACCTTGTATCCTTTTCCCTCTTGCTCTCATCCAACACTTCTCACTCTGCCCCTACTCGGATGGTATTGCGCCGTCCCAACCTTCGCTCTCTCTCTCCCGCTACTCTCTCCTCTTCCATCCTATCATCTCTTCCCTCTGCTCAAACCTTCTCCAACCTATCTCCTGATTCTGCCTCCTCAACCCTCCTCTCCTCCCTTTCTGCATCCTTTGATTTTCTCTGTCCCCTATCCTCCAGGCCGGCTCGGTCCTCCCCTCCTGCTCCGTGGCTCGACGACTCACTACGAGCTCACAGAACAGGGCTCCGGGCAGCCGAGCGGAAATGGAGGAAAACTCGCCTCCCTGCGGACCTGGCATCCTTTCACTCACTCCTCTCTACATTCTCCTCTTCTGTCTCTGCTGCTAAAGCCACTTTCTACCATTCTAAATTCCAAGCATCTGCCTCTAACCCTAGGAAGCTCTTTGCTACCTTCTCCTCCCTCCTGAATCCTCCTCCCCCTCCCCCCCCCCCTCCTTCCTCTCTGCGGATGACTTCGTCAACCATTTTGAAAAGAAGGTTGACGATATCCGATCCTCGTTTGCTAAGTCAAACGACACCGCTGGTCCTGCTCACACTGCCCTACCCTGTGCTTTGACCTCTTTCTCCCCTCTCTCTCCAGATGAAATCTCGCGTCTTGTGACGGCCGGCCGCCCAACAACCTGCCAACTTGACCCTATCCCCTCCTCTCTTCTCCAGACCATTTCCGGAGACCTTCTCCCCTTCCTCATCAACTCATCCTTGACCGCTGGCTACGTCCCTTCCGTCTTCAAGAGAGCGAGAGTTGCACCCCTTCTGAAAAAACCTACACTCGATCCCTCCGATGTCAACAACTACAGACCAGTATCCCTTCTTTCTTTTCTCTCCAAAACTCTTGAACGTGCCGTCCTTGGCCAGCTCTCCTGCTATCTCTCTCAGAATGACCTTCTTGATCCTAATCAGTCAGGTTTCAAGACTGGGCATTCAACTGAGACTGCTCTTCTCTGTGTCACGGAGGCTCTCCGCACTGCTAAAGCTAACTCTCTCTCCTCTGCTCTCATACTTCGAGACCTATCTGCTGCCTTTGATACTGTGAACCATCAGATCCTCCTCTCCACCCTCTCCGAGTTGGGCATCTCCGGCGCGGCCCACGCTTGGATTGCGTCCTACCTGACAGGTCGCTCCTACCAGGTGGCGTGGCGAGAATCTGTCTCCGCACCATGCGCTCTCACCACTGGTGTCCCCCAGGGCTCTGTTCTAGGCCCTCTCCTATTCTCGCTATACACCAAGTCACTTGGCTCTGTCATATCCTCACATGGTCTCTCCTATCATTGCTATGCAGACGACACACAATGAATCTTCTCCTTTCCCCCTTCTGATAACCAGGCGGCGAATCGCATCTCTGCATGTCTGTCAGACATATCAGTGTGGATGACGGATCACCAGCTCAAGCTGAACCTCGGCAAGACGGAGCTGCTCTTCCTCCCGGGGAAGGACTGCCCGTTCCATGATCTCGCCATCACGGTTGACAACTCCCTTGTGTCCTCCTCCCAGAGTGCTAAGAACCTTGGCGTGATCCTGGACAACACCCTGTCGTTCTCCACTAACATCAAGGCGGTGACCCGATCCTGTAGGTTCATGCTCCACAACATTCGCAGAGTACGACCCTGCCTCACACAGGAAGCGGCGCAGGTCCTAATCCAGGCACTTGTCATCTCCCGTCTGGATTACTGCAACTCGCTGTTGGCTGGGCTCCCTGCCTGTGCCATTAAACCCCTACAACTCATCCAGAA
The DNA here is from genome assembly GCF_965601325.2 of Salmo salar. NCBI lineage: Eukaryota > Metazoa > Chordata > Actinopteri > Salmoniformes > Salmonidae > Salmo > Salmo salar. Next base: position 8,161,855 of record NC_138298.1, read on the forward strand.
CGCCGCAGCCCGTCTGGTGTTCAACCTTCCCAAGTTCTCTCACGTCACCCCGCTCCTCCGCTCTCTCCACTGGCTTCCAGTTGAAGCTCGCATCCGCTACAAGACCATGGTGATTGCCTACGGAGCTGTGAAGGGAACGGCACCTCCATACCTTCAGGCTCTGATCAGGCCCTACACCCAAACAAGGGCACTGCGTTCATCCACCACTGGCCTGCTGGCCCCCCTACCTCTGAGGAAGCACAGTTCCCGCTCAGCCCAGTCAAAACTGTTCGCTGCTCTGGCACCCCAATGGTGGAACAAGCTCCCTCACGACGCCAGTACAGCGGAGTCAATCACCACCTTCCGGAGACACCTGAAACCCCACCTCTTTAAGGAATACCTAGGATAGGATAAAGTAATCCTTCTAACCCCCCCCCCCCCCTTAAAATATTTAGATGCACTATTGTAAAGTGGTTGTTCCACTGGATATCATAAGGTGAATGCACCATTTTGTAAGTCGCTCTGGATAAGAGCGTCTGCTAAATGACTTAAATGTAAATGTAATATGCATATAATTATTGGCTTTGGGTAGAAAACACCCTAAAGTTTCTAAAACTGTTTGAATGGTGTCTGTGAGTATAACAGAACTCATATGGCAGGCCAAAACCTGAGAAGATTCCATGCAGGAAGTGGCCTGTCTGACCAATTGTGTTTCATCTTGGCTCTTTTTATTGAAGACTGAGGATCTTTGCAATAACGTGACACTTCCTACGGCTCCCATAGGCTCTCAGAGCCCAGGAAAAAGCTGAACGATATCGAGGCAGGCTCTGGCTGAAAGACTTTATCGCTTTTGGCAAGTGGCCGATCAGAGTACTATGGGCTTAGGCGCGTGCCCGAGTCGACCGAATGCTTTATTTTCTTTCGTCTGTTTACCTAAACGCAGATTCCCGCTCGGAATATTATCGCTTTTTTTTTATGAGAAAAATTGCATAAAAATGGATTTTAAACAGCGGTTGACATGCTTCGAAGTACGGTAATGGAATATTTAGCATTTTTTTTGTCACAAATTGCGCCATGCTCGTCACCCTTATTTACCCTTTCGGATAGTGTCTTGAACGCACAAACAAAACGCCGCTGTTTGGATATAACTATGGATTATTTTGAACCAAACCAACATTTGTTATTGAAGTAGAAGTCCTGGGAGTGCATTCTGACGAAGACAGCAAAGGTAATAACATTTTTCTTATAGTAAATCTGACTTTGATGAGTGCTAAACTTGCTGGGTGTCTAAATAGCTAGCCCTGTGATGCCGGGCTATCTACTGAGAATATTGCAAAATGTGCTTTCACCGAAAAGCTATTTTAAAATCGGACATATCGAGTGCATAGAGGAGTTCTGTATCTATAATTCTTAAAATAATTGTTATGCTTTTTGTGAACGTTTATCGTGAGTAATTTAGTAAATTCACCGGCAGTGTTCGGTGGGAATGCTAGTCACATGCTAGTCACATGCTAATGTAAAAAGCTGGTTTTTGATATAAATATGAACTTGATTGAACAAAACATGCATGTATTGTATAACATAATGTCCTAGGGTTGTCATCTGATGAAGATCATCAAAGGTTAGTGCTACATTTAGCTGTGGTTTGGGTTTATGTGACATTATATGCTAGCTTGAAAAATGGGTGTCTGATTATTTCTGGCTGGGTACTCTGCTGACATAATCAAATGTTTTTCTTTCGTTGTAAAGCCTTTTTGAAATCGGACAGTGTGGTTAGATTAACGAGAGTCTTATCTTTAAAATGGTGTAAAATAGTCATATGTTTGAAAAATTGAAGTTTTTGCATTTTTGAGGAATTTGAATAACGCGCCACGGGATTACACTGGCTGTTGAGTAGGTGGGACGCAAGCGTCCCACCTAGCCCATAGAGGTTAACTAAGGAGGTAGCATTGAATTGGGTACAGTCATATCTAACTGACAGGACACAGTCCACCTATATCAATGGTTCATTTTCTTCCCCTCATGCTTTAAACTGTGGAATACCGCAGGGTAGCTGCCTTGGGCCACTTCTTTCCTATGCCCTAGCTGAAACTCAAGCTACTATATTTGCAGATGATACTACAATTTATGCAGCAGGACAATCGGTTCAACGGGTACAGCAAGCTTTACAAGGAGATTTGGAGAATATTGGGGAGTGGGTTTGCCAGAATAAACTTATTTTAAACACCAAGAAAACCAAAGTTATGTTGGTCTGTTCCACTAGGAAAAGGCCAAAACAGCATGGGATACAATTAAGTATGGGAGGAGTACAAATTGAAGAAGTGGCAGAAACCAAACTATTAGGAGTGCAGCTAGACAACTGCTTATCATGGTCATCTCTAATAACTAATCTATGTAAAAAAATTATTAAAAACAGCATGTATAATCAGAAGGATAGCTAAATATTTACCAGGAAAAATTCTTAAGCAAATAACACAAGCTTTAATTGAGAGTCAAGTGAACTACTGTTCTGTGGTCTGGGGAAATGCATCATCAAGTGAAGTTAGGAGGCTGCAGATTGCACAGAACAAAGCAGCAAGGTTTGTTTTACGGTGGAGATATGGTTTTTCTGTTGCAGTCATACGCAATGTTCTTGGTTGGTCATCAATCGACAAGATAATTGAAAAAAACATGCTTATTTTATTTCATAATATACATAATTTAATAAAACGGCCAAGAACAATTCACAACGGAAATCAGTTGGTAAGAGACAGACATTCCGTAAATACTAGGAATAGATTGTCCACCATCTATGCGTTATCCAGACAGAAAAGAGAAATAGGCAAAAGAACATTTCGATTTAGAGCAATAAAGAAATGGAATAAATTAACTGAGCAAACCAGAAACCTTTCAAAATATAAATGTAAATATTATTTTAAAACAATTGAAATATAATACACAGAAATGTTGTGGGATTACAGTAGATGAAGAATCCATATTTTTTAGATTGATTATTTATTGGTTTATTATATTAGTATATTATGTATGCTTGTAATAGTGTGTTATATGTGAAAATGTGTTCGTATATAAATTGTATTTTATTATTTAAGGACTCTTGGAAGATTAGTCCAAATGGGGACTAAAAGAGATCCAAATCAAATCAAATCAAGACAGCGCATCAATCGGTTGTGGACAGCAGACGGAACGTACAGACACCCAGCTGGACACTGAGGGGGAACGGGCTCCGCACTTGGCGCCCGCTCAATGTCCACATCCAGCTTCCACACTACCGGTGCCACCAAACAAGAGGCTGGGAATGTGGGAGTAGGATCTATGGACCGCTCCTCTGTGTCATACAGCCGGGACAATGCGTCTGCCTTAACCTGTTGGGGCTAGGGGGCAGTATTTGCACGGCCGGATAAAAAAACGTACCCGATTTAAACTGGTTACTACTCTTGCCCAGAAATGAGAATATGCATATAATTGGTAGATTTGGATAGAAAACACTCTAACGTTTCTAAAACTGTTTGAATGGTGTCTGTGAGTATAACAGAACTCATATGGCAGGCCAAAACCTGAGAAGATTCCATACAGGAAGTGCCCTGTCTGACAATTTGTTCTTCTTCTAGGGCATCTCTATCGAAAATACAGCATCTCTGCTGTAACGTGACATTTTCTAAGGCTTCCATTGGCTCTCAAAAGGTGCCAGAAAGTGTAATGGGGTGTCTGCAGTCTCTGGGCGAAGTACAGCAGCTCTGTTTGTGAGTGGTCAGCCTGGGAACAGTGAGACTGAGAAGAGATGAGAATGAGAATTCTCCGATTTTTTTCTTTCAGCCTTTGAATGAATACAACGTCGCCCGGTTGGAATATTATCGCTATTTTACAAGAAAAATGTATTTTAAACAGCGTTTGACATGCTTCGAAGTATGGTAATGGAATATTTAGACATTTTTTGTCACGAAATGCACTCGCGCGTCACCCTTCGGATAGTGAACTGAACGCACGAACAAAACGGAGGTATTTGAATATAACTATGGATTATTTGGAACCAAAACAACATTTGTTGTTGAAGTAGAAGTCCTGGGAGTGCATTCTGACGAAGAACAGCAAAGGTAATCAAATTTTCCCCAGTTCCATCAAATACCTCAAAAATGCAAAAACTTCAATTTCTCAAACATATTACTATTTTACCCCATTTTAAAGACAAGACTCTCCTTTATCTAACCACATTGTCCGATTTCAAAAAGGCTTTACAACGAAAGCAAAACATTAGATTATGTCAGGAGAGTACCCTCCCAAAAATAATCACACAGCCATTTTCAAAGCAAGCATATATGTCACAAAAACCAAGACCACAGCTGAATGCAGCACTAACCTTTGATGATCTTCATCAAATGACACTCCTAGGACATTATGGTATACAATACATGCATGTTTTGTTCAATCAAGTTCATATTTATATCAAAAAACAGCTTTTTACATTAGCATGTGAGAACTAGCATGTCAGAACTAGCATACCCACTGCAAACTTCTGGTGAATTTACTAAATTACTCACGATAAACGTTGACAAAAAACATAACAATTATTTTAAGAATTATAGATACAGAACTCCTTTACGCAATCGCGGTGTCAGATTTTAAAATAGCTTTTCGGTGAAAGCACATTTTGCAATATTCTGAGTACATAGCCCGGCCATCATGGCTAGCTAATTTGACACCCACCAAGTTTGGCCCTCACCAAACTCAAATTTACTATAAGAAAAATTGGATTACCTTTGCTGTTCTTCATCAGAATGCACTCCCAGGACTTCTACTTCAACAACAAATGTTGTTTTGGTTCGAAATAATCCATAGTTATATCCAAATAGCTCCGTTTTGTTCGTGCGTTCAAGTCAGTATCTGAAGGGTGATGCGCCGGCGCATTTCGTGACAAAAAATGTCAAAATATTCCATTACCGTAATTCAAGGCATGTCAAACGCTGTTTAAAATACATTTTTATGCTATTTTTCTCGGAAAATAGCGATAATATTCCATTCCGGGCGACGTTGTATTCGTTCAAACACTGAAAGAAAAAAATTGAGTCGTCTCATGCACGCGCGCTCCAGTGTCATTGTTCTCAGCAGGACCACTCACAAAAACTCCTGCTGTTTTTCGCCCAGAGACTGGAGAGCTCTCATTCCACTTTCTGGCGCCTTCTGAGAGCCAATGAAAGCCTTAGAAAATGTCACGTTACAGCAGAGATGTTGTATTTTTGATAGAGATGCCCTAGAAGGAGAACAAATTGTCAGACAGGGCACTTCCTGTATAGAATCTTCTCAGGTTTAGGCCTGCCATATGAGTTCTGTTATACTCACAGACACCATTCAAACAGTTTTAGAAACTTTAGAGTGTTTTCCATCCAAATCTACTAATTATATGCATATTCTAGTTTCTGGGCATGAGTAGTAACCAGATTAAATCAGGTACGTTTTTTATCCGGCCGTGAAAATACTGCACCTATCCCAAACAGGTTAATATATTAAAATAACCTCCAAAACCAACGTACAGTGAGTGAAAAAAGTATTTGATCCCCTGCTGATTTTGTAGGTTTTCCCACTGACAAAGAAATTATCTGTCTATAATTTTAATGGTAGGTTTATTTGAACTATGAGAGACAGAATAACAACAAAAAAATACAGAAAAACACATGTCAAAAATGTTATAAATTGATTTGCATTTCAATGAGGGAAGTAAGTATTTGACCCCCTCTCAATCAGAAAGATTTCTGGCTCCCAGGTGTCTTTATACAGGTAACGAGCTGAGATTAGGAGCACACTCTTAAAGGGAGTGCTCCTAATCTCAGTTTGTTACCTGTATAAAAGACACCTGTCCACAGAAGCAGTCAATCAATCAGATTCCAAACTCTCCCCCATGGCCAAGACCAAAGAGCTCTCCAAGGATGTCAGGGACAAGATTGTAGACCTACACAAGGCTGGAATGGGCTACAAGACCATCGCCAAGCAGCTTGGTGAGAAGGTGACAACAGTTGGTGTGATTATTCGCAAATGGAAGAAACACAAAAGAACTGTCAATCTCCCTCGGCCTGGGGCTCCATGCAAGATCTCACCTCGTGAAGTTGCAATGATCATGAGAACGGTGAGGAATCAGCCCAGAACTACACGAGAGGATCTTGTCAATGATCTCAAGGCAGCTGGGACCATAGTCACCAAGAAAACAATTGGTAACACACTACGCCGTGAAGGACTGAAATCCTGCAGTGCCTGCAAGGTCCCCCTGCTCAAGAAAGCACATATACATGCCCATCTGAAGTTTGCCAATGAACATCTGAATGATTCAGAGGACAACTGGGTGAAAGTGTTGTGGTCAGATGAGACCAAAATGGAGCTCTTTGGCATCAACTCAACTTGCCGTGTTTGGAGGAGGAGGAATGCTGCCTATGACCCCAAGAATACCATCCCCACCGTCAAACTTGGAGGTGGACACATTATGCTTTGGGGGTGTTTTTCTGCTAAGGGGACAGGACAACTTCACCGCATCAAAGGGACGATGGACGGGGCCATGTACCGTCAAATCTTGGCTGAGTACCTCCTTCCCTCAGCCAGGGCATTGAAAATGGGTCGTGGATGGGTATTCCAGCATGACAATTACCCAAAACACATGGCCAAGGTAACAAAGGAGTGGCTCAAGAAGAAGCACATTAAGGTCCTGGAGTGGCCTAGCCAGTCTCCAGACCTTAATCCCATAGAAAATCTGTGGAGGGAGCTGAAGGTTCGAGTTGCCAAACGTCAGCCTCGAAATCTTAATGACTTGGAGAAGATCTGCAAAGAGGAGTGGGACAAAATCCCTCCTGAGATGTGTGCAAACCTGGTGGCCAACTACAAGAAACGTCTGACCTCTGTGATTGACAACAAGGGTTTTGCCACCAAGTACTAAGTCATGTTTTGCAGAGGGGTCAAATACTTATTTCCCTCATTAAAATGCAAATCAATTTATAACATTTTTGACATGTGTTTTTCTGTATTTCTCTGTTGTTATTCTGTCTTTCACTGTTCAAATAAACCTACCATTAAAATTATAGACTGATCATTTCTTTGTCAGTGGGCAAACGTACAAAATCAGCAGGGAATCAAATACTTTTTTCCCTCACTGTACATAAAATAAACATGGGTGAACATACCCGTCGCACACCTATACAAACATTTACGAACATATAACCACAAACAATCTCCGACAAAGACATGAGGGGAAACAGAGGGTTAAATACACAGCATGTAATGAATGGGATTGGAACCAGGTGTGTAGGAAGACGAGACAAAACCAATGGAAAATGAAAAATGGATCAATGATGGCTAGAAGACCGGTGACGTCGACCGCCGAGCACCACCCGAACAAGGAAGGGCATCGACTTCAGCAGAAGTCGTGACAGGTTCCCCCACTACAGAGGCTTCTAGTTGTAACTTTACCTCCCTCAACAGCATTGCCTATATTTCGCCTTGGCACAGAGAACCAGAAAGTGACACAAAGGGTGAAAAAGTAGTTGTGGCAACCTTAGTTATGATCTGATTCCCGCCTCGTGTTCTCTGCAGTCCTACATGATGGACTGATCCCGACTGCCTGAAATCTTTTGAGATGGAGGCAGTGCAGCTCACTTTCTGTAGCGGCTTTATTAAAAGTGACGGGTAAACGCCGTGCGGCCGCAGTGGCAGTAATTGCGATATAATTTGTGCCTGAGATAAGGTCTGCCAGACAGCACATAGCCCATTAGCCCTGGCCATGAGAAACCATGTGTATGGCAACACTAGGCTAAACTGATTATACACACACTGGAAACACGGTGCAAGTCGCCTAGCGATGGACCCCGTTCGTCATGTTATGAATGCAAATTGGCCAATTATTTTTCCCTGATGAAGATGATTGAAGTTTTATCGTCGGGATGATTCAATTTAGGTTCACAGATTAGAGCCTTGGAAATTGGAGGTGAGGCTAGAGATGGAACTAAAGTGGATTAACACGACGCAACCCTCAAAAACCTGCCTAAATGTCCACACTGCCGTATGAAAAGACAACACCTTGAGTTTTTCATTACTCTTGAGCTCAAAATCTCTCAATCAATACTGCTTGAGAGATCTCGGGCCAAAGTTGTCATCAGAACAGCTGTCAAACTGACATGAAGTGTTGGCGGTATTGTGTAAGATCCTATCATGTTTGCCCCAAGAGCATTAGGTGTACCTGCTGATGTCATAGGCTTCTTGAGCAATCTCTATAAGAAAAACCCAATGCATCTTACTGTAGTGTTCAGACCATGTGTCACATCTGTTAATTTAGATAGACTGTAGGCCTTCTGAGAATCGATGTAACTGTTTACTGTACATCCCTTGCGCTTACGTCCTGTTCTCTTACAATTGAGCTTATTGATAGCAATCCATTTTATTCCATTCATTTTCTTGGCACAAATTACAATCTATATCGTCATACTGCCGCCTATGAGGACAATATATTATAGCACCCACAGTAGATAACAGGCTAAACAAGGCTGACTTGCAATCTGCAAAAATTGTACCGGCAGTTCTCAGTGAGTCCAGTGGAGTTTTAGCCTGGTCACAGATTTGTTTGTGCCATTGCCAACTCCGTCGCTGTCCCTGTCATGTTTGGCATGACAATGAGTGACAAGGAGTTGGCATGAAAGCACAAACAAACTGACACTAAGGCTAGTGGAGTTGCACAGCAAACTGGACAAAGAGGGGACACTACCTTTTCCCCATTCCACTTGTTCACCTGCAATAGAGTGGAGACGATAATTGAAAGATTCATTAATGACGGTGGACAGAGGGAGGTGGCATTATAAATAACAGTGTAACGTCTGCTTCCAACTCACACTCTCAAACACGCAGATCACCCTGAACGCAGATCACTTTCCAGCCCACTTTCCAGCTCACACTCTCAAACACATAGATCCCCTGAACACAGCTCACTCTCCAGATCCCAATCACCTGAATTCTGATCACACACTTGTATTTCATTATCACACACTATTTAGTTCAGTTCTTTGCACCCCATCATTGTGCTATTTCGTTTTGACACACTTCTATTTGGAGCTCTGGTGTTCCTGTAATTTAATCTGCCCGTGTATGATTTTTTTTTTCTCTGTTTCTTCCCTGCCTGTACTTTAGCCTATCGGATTTCCTGTTATCAACCTATTGCCTGATCTCCCAGACAATGTTACTAGCCTTTTCCCTGCCTGTACTGTTGCCTTTTTAGACCCCCTGTGTATGACCTTCTGCCTGCCCCTGGACCCAGCTACCTGCCTCCTCCTGTGGTCCTTTACAAACAAACACCTGCTGCGCCCTGCGCTTGAAATCAGCTCTCTGTCTCCCATCGTGTTCACTAAAAGCAGGTGATATTGGGGCATTGTGTTATTTAATGGACTAGATTATGATTAAGAGCCCCTGACAACAGGGCTACTGCGGTCTGCACTTGGGTTTTACCTTGCTTCCTGATAGACATGGAGGTATAGCCATCCATCAGCAATATACCAAGAAGTCTCACTAAACAGACACTTGAACAATGATGATTCACCTGCTTTTCAGACCTATGGCTAACAAACATTGGGCATAGCGAAGTTATTTTTCACAAAATCTACATGACAGCTCTCCAAGAACAGGGTTGGAGAGCCCTGGATTAGTCAGATGGACACAATTGTGGCAAAATTACATGGAAACATAGTTAACTTGTTTGTGGTTTGCAGCATCTGCCTGGCTGGCCTGCCCTGAAGGGGCAGAAGAGCTCTCCTAGTAGAGACTGTGGCTATATCTGAGAGGTGTTTTAGAATACCACTTTATATTACAATATCCAGGCTTGTGTTAGCCAAGGCTTCTACTCTAGCCTGTTTGTTTAGGGGGATTTCAAACCCCCTTCTGGCTACGACTGGTAAGCCTTCTGGGATTTCTTTGATTTAAAATGAGACAATGGGGCGTCTTGCTCGCGAGTTGACATTCACTTTAAAACAAGGTCAACAACCATGTGTACTTGTTTGAGTGGTTTGCAGGCCAGTCGGAGGAATTTGCCGGAGCCTATGGGCTCTGCATGTTATAATTGCCTTGAAGTGCTGAAGCTCTCGACAAAACAAGTTCTAAGTATGCCCCATGTATTCATCACTTCATGGTTTGTGTCATTATTTAACCATCTGCGTATTAGCACCAAGGGCTTTGGCTGTAAGGAGGCTGGCAGACACTAACTTAATTTCAGAGGCCACGTGAGGTCTTGAACCATAATGGTGGCAACAGAATTAGAGGCGCAATTACCTGCGGCACGGCCTGATATGGATCAACTCCATGGTTTCCCTTTGTTAAAGTCTCATTGTCTTCCTGATTATTGCATTTCCTGTCAGTAGCCTACGGAGGAACCGTGCAGACTCAGCACTGGCTTTCACATCAGTACCGGTCCATAGAGGCACATTCAGAGCAGAATGGGAAATTATAAAAATGGGTGTTAAATAAAACAGATAGCCATGCAAACAGAGAATATTATATATTATTTGACTGTGCATACTTCTGTTGTAGGCTATTTAGATTACAAACACCTAATGCGAACTTTTAGATCTTATGTGGCAGGGCTTGCAAACTATCACAGATTACATGGGGAAAACAAGCATTTCGGTACACCCGCAATAACATCTGAACACGTGTGACAAATAAAATTTGATTTGAAACCCAGCCGTGAGCTGCTAAGTGACACGGGCCTACTGGATGTGGTCTGCCACATCTGTGAACAAAAAGTTATACAGCTGCACCATTGAGAGCATCTTGACTGGCTACATCACCGCTTGGTATCTGACCAATAAGCTCTATAGAGGGTAGTGCGTATGGCCCAGTACATCATTGGGGCCGAGCTCCCTACCATCCAGGACCTCTATACCAGGCGGTGTCAGAGGAAGGCCCCTAAAAATTGTCAAAGACTTCAACCCAAGTCATAGACTGTTCTCTCTGCTGCCGCATGGCAAGCGGTACCGATTCACCAAGTCTGGAACCAACAGGACCCTCAACAGCTTCTACCCCTAAGCCATACGACTGCTAAATACTTTGTTAAATAGCTACCCGGACTATCTATTGACTGTTTTTGAAGCATCACATATGCTGCTGCTACTGTTTACTATCTGCCACTTTATTCCTAGTTGTATGTACATATCTACCTCAATTACCTCGTACTCCTGCACATCAACTCGGTACTGGTAGCCATTGTATAGAGCCAAGTTAATGTTACTCATTGTGTATCTGTTATTACTTTAAATATTAGATGTTTTACTTTTCTATTACTTCACCATTTTCTTTCTCTGCGTTGTTGGGAAGGGCCCGTAAGTAAGCATTTCACTGTTAGTCCACACCTGTTGTTGGCGAAGCATATGACGAATACAATATGATTTGATTTAGATGAAGGTTGCATCAACACAGACCTTAGCTGCTTTAAAAAAAAATCTGATCGCATGCTGATAACTTGCAACAGGTAGCTTACCTCAGGCATATCTTCTGGATGATATTAGCCGTGACATTGTCGTACTAAGAGTCTGAGTTTCAATGCGTGTGTTTGTTTGAACTGGATGAGAAATAATTCATCGTTAAGGCATAGACTTTCTCCCTCAAGGCAATGAGGGGGGTTTGGTAAATCTAGCCCGGGGTACGCCGGGCTATGGCCCGTCGCGTCATCAGGCGAAAGCAGGGAAAGAGGTGTGCCCTTCTAAAATCAAACAGTTATCTGCCCTCACGTCTGGAGAGCTACTAGGTGTGCAGGCTTTTGATCAAGCACTGCTCAAAAACAGAGACAGTTTATCAAGGTCTGGTTGAGCAGCTCATTACTAAAATGTGGTTTGTTAGAGGGGGACTGGAATAAAAACCTGCACACCCATTAGCTCTCCTGTAGGAGGGTTTACTACTACCCTTGATGTAAAACATTGCAACATTACAATCAAATTAGTTTTATGCCTTTTGAAATAATTTGGCTCATTCAGTATATCAAAGATCAAATGGCTATACTTGGCTACAAATATTTTTATTCAGCTGAAGCAAGTCCACACATTTTCAGGAAATGTACCTTTTTTAGTTTAGTCATATTTATCTTAGAAGTGTTTATTTTGCAGGCTGACCAGCATCTATTGACTTGCAATGTCCCATACACTGGATACTCAAATCAACTGGAAGTATCTACAGTGCCTTCGGAAAGTATTCAGACCCCTTGACTTTTTCCACATTTTGTTACGTTACAACTTTATTCTAAAATTGATTAAATAGTTTTTTTCCCTCATCAATCTACACAAAATACCCCATAATGACAAAGCAAAAAACGTTTTTTTATTTAATTTAGCTAATTTATTACAAATAAAAAACTGAAATATCACATTCACTTAAGTATTCAGACCCTGTACTCAGTACTTGTTGAAAAACTTTTGGCAGCGATTACAGCCTTGAGTCCTCTTGGGTATGACACTACAAGCTTGGAACACCTGTATTTTGGGAGTTTCTCCCATTCTTCTCTGCAGATCATCTCATGCTCTGTCAGGTTGGATGGGGAGCGTTGTCTCTCCTGAGATGTTCAACTGAGTTCAAGTCCGGGATCTGGCTGGGCCACTCAAGGACATTCAGACTTGTCCCGAAGACACTCCTACGTTGTCTTGGCTGTGTGCTTAGGGTCACTGTCCTGTTGAAAGGTGAACCTTCGCCCCAGTCTGAGGACCTGAGCGCTCTGGAGCAGGTTTTCATCAAGGATCTCTCTCTACTTTGCTCCGTTCATCTGCCTCTATCCTGACTAGTCTCCCAGTCCCTGCCGCTGAAAAACATCCCCACAGCATGATGCTGCCACCACCATGCTTCACGGTAGGGATGGTGCCAGGTTTCCTCCAGACGTGACACTTGGAATTCAGGCCAAAGATTTCAATCTTGATTCAATCAGACCAGAGAATTTGTGTCGAGTCTTTACGTGCCTTTAGGCAAACTCCAAGCGGCTGTCATGTGCCTTTTACTGAGGGGTGGCTTCCGTCTGGCCGCTCTACCATAAAGGCCTGATTGGTGGAGTGCTGAAGAGATGGTTGTCCTTCTGGAAGGTTCACCCATCTCCACAGAGAAACTCTAGAGCTCTGTCAAAGTGACCATCGGGTTCTTGGTCACCTCCCTGACCAAGGCCCTTCTTCCCCGATTGCTCAGTTTGGCCGGGTGGCCAGCTGTAGGAAGTGTCTTGGTGGTTCCAAACTTCTTCCATTTAAGAATGATTGAGGGCATTGTGTTCTTGGGGACCTTCAATGCTGCAGACATTTTTTGGTACCCTTCCCCAGATCTGTGCCTTGACACAATCCTGTCTCAGAGCTCTACGGACAATTTCTTCAACCTCATGGTCGTAAATGTGATATCTGTTTTTTATGATTAATACATTTGCAAAAATTTCAATAAACCTGTTTTCACTTTGTCCTTATCGGGGTATTGTGTGTAGATTGCTGAGTATTTTTTGTTATTTAATCAATTTTTAGAATACTGAATACTTTCTGAAGGCACTGTACAAAACAAATTTTGTTTTTTCCTAAAATTCATATTCACCGCGATTGAACCGAAACCCAACTAATACAATGGCGAAGTGAATACTTAGTTTAGTAAAAAATTGTTTAAATTAATCATATGAATCGTTCAAAAAAGTAAATAAACTTTATATGACCTTATTCATGAGTATTGGTGGAAAGTTTTTTTGAACATGATGAAAACATTAATACATGCTAATAATAGCTAAACAGTTAACTAGAGGTTACAGGATATGTTTTGAATTGACTACCTAGTTAATCTGTTCTCTATCATATTTTACAGTGAGGGAAAAATGTATTTGATCCCCAGCTGATTTTGTACGTTTGCCCACTGACAAAGAAATGATCAGTCTATAATTTTAATGGTAGGTTTATTTGAACAGTGAGAGACAGAATAACAACAAAAAAATACAGAAAAAAGCATGTCAAAAATGTTATAAATTGATTTGCATTTTAATGAGGGTAATAAGTATTTGACCCACTCTCAATCAGAAAGATTTCTGGCTCCCAGGTGTCTTTTATACAGGTAACGAGCTGTGATTAGGAGCACACTCTTAAAGGGAGTGCACCTAATCTCAGTTTGTTACCTGTATAAAAGTCACCTGTCCACAGAAGCAATCAATCAATCAGATTCCAAACTCTCCCCCATGGCCTAGACCAAAGAGCTCTCCAAGGATGTCAGGGACAAGATTGTAGACCTACACAAGGCTGGAATGGGCTACAAGACCATCGCCAAGCAGCTTGGTGAGAAGGTGACAACAGTTGGTGCGATTATTCGCAAATGGAAGAAACACAAAAGAACTGTCAATCTCCCTCGGCCTGGGGCTCCATGCAAGATCTCACCTCGTGGAGTTGCAATGATCATGAGAACGGTGAGGAATCAGTCCAGAACTACACGAGAGGATCTTGTCAATGATCTCAAGGCAGCTGGGACCGTAGTCACCAAGAAAACAATTGGTAACACACTACGCCGTGAAGGACTGAAATCCTGCAGCGCCCGCAAGGTCCCCCTGCTCAAGAAAGCACATATACATGCCCGTCTGAAGTTTGCCAATGAACATCTGAATGATTCAGAGGACAACTGGGTGAAAGTGTTGTGGTCAGATGAGACCAAAATGGAGCTCTTTGGCATCAACTCAACTTGCCGTGTTTGGAGGAGGAGGAATGCTGCCTATGACCGCAAGAACCCCATCCCCACCGTCAAACATGGAGGTGGAAACATTATGCTTTGGGGGTGTTTTTCTGCTAAGGGGACAGGACAACTTCACCGCATTAAAGGGACGATGGACGGGGCCATGTACCGTCAAATCTTGGGTGAGAACCTCCTTCCCTCAGCCAGGGCATTGAAAATGGGTCGTGGATGGGTATTCCAGCATGACAATGACCCAAAACACACGGCCAAGGCAACAAAGGAGTGGCTCAAGAAGAAGCACATTAAGGTCCTGGAGTGACCTAGCCAGTCTCCAGACCTTAATCCCATAGAAAATCTGTGGAGGGAGCTGAAGGTTCGAGTTGCCAAACGTCAGCCTCGAAACCTTAATGACTTGGAGAAGATCTGCAAAGAGGAGTGGGACAAAATCCCTCCTGAGATGTGTGCAAACCTGGTGGCCAACTACAAGAAACGTCTGACCTCTGTGATTGACAACAAGGGTTTTGCCACCAAGTACTAAGTCATGTTTTGCAGAGGGGTCAAATACTTATTTCCCTCATTAAAATGCAAATCAATTTATAACATTTTTGACGTGCATTTTTCTGGATTTTTGTTGTTGTTATTCTGTCTCTCACTGTTCAAATAAACCTACCATTAAAATGATAGACTGATCATTTCTTTGTCAGTAGGCAAACGCACAAAATCAGCAGGGGATCAAATACTTTTTTCTCTCACTGTATAGGCTAGGCCTACCTGCTGCTGCAATGTCTGACTCGCTCTCTCTCCTTGAGCAACTGCCCACTAGTCTGGCACTATGCAGGTGATGCGCTAAAGTAGATGCACTAGTGTTATTCTGATCCTGGCTGATATTTTGAATTTTATTTGATGATTAAATATTTTAAAACCGTGGCTAAATAAAATAAATTATGAAATTAATTTACATTATTTTTCAGATTTGATAATTTTCCAAAACTTTTCCATGCCTGGGAAACACCATTTTAAAATTCCATTACTTTTCCAGGATTTTCATGATGCAAGAACCCTGCATCAGACAGAGCTGTGCTCCTGGCTCATGCCTGGAAGGCAGCCGGTTCCAAATCAATGGCAATCACCTTTCAGCCAATGTAAAACACACATACATGAGTGCCCAGGCGAGATTAATAGAACACCCTTAATGTTTATTTCCGTCAGGGTTACGCCCCCTCTCTGTCATTTAACGCGTTTCATATAATCTCCCCCACCCCCTCTCTCCCTCCCTCTCGAAACTGGCCACAGAATATGGGCTCCTTCAAAGGACTCCACAGCATGCTCGTCTTGTTGCGCACCTACCTCTTTGTAATCTCCAGTCAGTTAGTTAGTGGCTTGTTGTGTAGCTTCCTAAATATGTCTATGTACAATACAATAAAAATGTGTTGATGTCACAGACATGGGGTGATATAAAAATGCTGTAACTTGAAAAAGGGAATTATGTAATGTTAAATGAATGTTAAAAGACTGATACATTTGGTATTTGGTATTTTATTAGGATCCTCATTAGCTGTTGCAAAAGCAGCAGCTACTCTTCCTGGGGTCCACACAAAACATGAAACAAAATACAGAACATAATTAGACAAGAACAGCTCAAGGACAGAACTACTTGCAGAACTACTGATATGTTGCTGAGAACCATTGAAAATAACTGTATTTGACAAAAACTGGTACAACCAAATTCCCATGTGGTCTATATAAAAGGGCACTTAATTTAATATAATATAAAATCAATATGACTGCACAATACTTAAAATATTAAAGCGACGCATAAAGGGCCTCATTTCGTGGAATGACCCAGTTAGCTTACCCCAGGGATGTCTTTTGGTGTCTTGTTTGTTTGAACTGAAAATGGATCCGAAATCATTTATAAGGCATAGACTTTCTCCCTTGAGGCAATGTTTATTTCTGTCAGGGTAATACTGTCATTCAGCGCGCTTCATCTCCCCCTCCCTCTCGAAACTGGCCACACATAATATGCGCTCCTTTCCAGACAGGAGTCCACAGCGTGCGCAGTGCTCTTCTCTTGTTGTGTGTGTCTTGTTACGCACATTCCTCGTAGAAAAAAAGCCGTGGAGTTTTGCCAATATATATCACCGTTCAGTTCAGCGGCTTGTTGTCTAGTTTCTTAGATGTCTACTACTTGATGTGCGATACAATAAAATGTATTGATATCTAGGACATGTGGTGATACAAAAAAAATGCTGCAACTTGAATATAGGGAATTCTTTCATGTTAATTTGAAAATACTATTTAAGCTGCCGAGAACCTTTCAAAAGAATGTATTGACAAAAGGGGGTATCATCTGAAGTATAACGAATGCGTCTGTTGCAGATCAAGGTGAGTGGGTTATTCTATAGCAGTTACTTGCTGATGGGAAAATATGATGATAATATGTTTAGTTAAGAATTTATCAAATGTGTAGCCTATTTAATTATATATATTTTTCTGTAGGCTCCAACTATAATCTTTATCACATCTACAGCATCCCCAACTTGTAAACTAAGATACACAAACTAACATTTCTGAATACCTTTTTTTTTGTGGGGTGGGGGGGGATCAGTATCATGAAAGATTTCTTATGTCATATGTTCTAACCTTCTATAGGTTGCAATTGAATTAGGAACGTCATAAAATGCCTATGATGTGAGAAATAAAATCCTGGTAATCATTTGAAGAAAAATCGTATAGAACGCACTAAGATGTGAATGATTTCCAAAGTAGACAGTCTATTTCTTGGTATATCATACAGGATGCCAGTATATCAACTCTTATCATTACTCTTCATTCTGATTCCGTTGTCACAGGAAGCAATAGGAATTTTTGGTATGAGTTCCAAGTAATGTGTTCTTATGAATTGACATGGGAATGGGAGCAAGTGACAATTCAATTTGTCAGCCAAGATGTATTCATGCAGGACTGTTTAAAATCCCAAGTTCACTCCCAAAATTACTGCCAGTTAGAATACCAGCTAGACATCTACAGCAAAATGAAATTGATTGATTGATATTAATGTAACCTTTATTTTAACAGGCAGGTCAGCAGATCCTAAGAAGCGGTCATAAGAACAAATTCTTATTTACAGACACCAGGACATGCTGCTCATTAATACACTTTACACTCTGGAAATTGGCCTATATGGATAGGGCAACATTTAAATGTTTCTAACAAACAAACTATAAAAAGCTTGCTTATGCATGATCAAGGTAGCAACTGAAAGAAAACACGTTGGAGATTATAGTGAAATTATCAGACCAAAAGGTGAGGTCACAACAGTTCACCTGACACAAGACTGAATCCAAACATTACACTTTGGATATTATATGCATTTTAACTTTACTGTACTTTTCACAGCATTTGTCAATAGCAAAATCTGAAAGTACTCTGGATACATTAGGTAACATAATAAGAATATTCCGTGCATTTTGTGGAGTGCAAGATAAGAAAAAAACGATTACAAGGGTTTGAGTGAGAGGTTTAACTGGTGTCTGCAAGTGGCCACACACCACTCCAAACTGTGCACAGCTCCCAGTTAATTTCAATACACTTGACTCAAGGAAAGAGCCTTCAACTATGAGATGCTTTTTTTTGAGCTCTCCTAGCTTTGCCATTGAGGAACTGAAGCAAGCACACATGTAGTTTATTTGTTTGGAACACAGACCTGTGTCCCCACCATCAGATGGGCATCATTTGAAAGCTTGCTCTTCACAATACAACAAACATAGGCTCATTCTCTTCAGGCCAATCCAGGGTTAAACGCATGTCATCCTTGTAACTGTGGACTGAACATAGCTATCATAAACGTTGATACTGTAAATGACATGAGTTCTCAAATATGGAAATGTGAACTGCACATATGGATTCATGAGTGTGGTTTGCTTGTATGACGTCATGGGTATTTATTATAATCCTCAAAGTCTCATCTTTCATAACACATCGGCTCCTCTCAATTTACAGCATTTCCCTCACTCAGATAACAACAAATGTGCAAAAGTAGCCCAATTAGGACGAGGGCATCTTCTTGTCGCACGCTGAAGTTGATAACGGCTGTCAGTCAAAACCCATACAGCACTGTGAAGCGGAAAGCCTGAGCTCTGACGTCATGTATAGAATGTTACTGTACAGTCATTGCATTCCAATTTAGACACTTACCAATGATAGGCTACACTATGATTGCCACAAACATGACATGATCTCGGAACAATAAGAGTGACAAATACTGGAACAGGCTACTACCCTCAGGTTTTCACTGAGACTTGTTTTATGATTTTCCATATGTTTCCCATGCAGGCTATACATAATTTGATAGTCCATTTACATCTACACTCAATGACCAAAAGTATGTGGACACCTGCTTGTCGAACATCTCATTCCAAAATCACGGGCATTAATATGGAGTTGATCCCCCTTTGCTGCTTTAACAGGCTCCACTCTTCTGGGAAAGCTTTTCACTAGATGCTGAAACATTGCTGTGGGGACTTGCTTCCATTCAGCCACAAGAGCATTAGTGAGGTCGGGCACCGATGTTGGCCGATTAGGCCTGGCTTGCAGTCTGTGTTCCAATTAATCCCAAAGGTGTTCGATGTGGTATAGGTCAGGGCTCTGTGCAGGCCAGTCAAGTTCTTCCACACCGATCTTGACAAACAATTTCTGTATGGACCTCGCTTTGTGCACGGGGGCATTGTCATGCTGAAACAGGAAAGGGCCTTCCCCAAATTGTTGCCACAAAGTTGGAAGCACAGAATCGTCTAGAATGTCATATGCTATAGCGTTAAGATTTCCCTTCACTGGAACTAAGGGGCCTAGCCCGAAGCATGAAAATCAGCCCCAGACCATTATTCCTCCGCCAAACTTTACAGTTGGCACTATGCATTGGGGCAGGTAGTGTTTTCCTGGCATCCACCAAAACCAGATTAGTCCGTCAGACTGCCAGATGGTGAAGCGTGATTCATCACTACAGAGAACGCGTTTCCACTGCTCCAGAGTCCAATAGCGACAAGTTTTACACCACTCCAGCCAACGATTGGCATTGCGAATGCTGATCTTAGGCTTGTGTGCGGCTGCTCGGCCATGGAAACCCATTTCATGACGCTCCCGATGA
The DNA here is from genome assembly GCF_965601325.2 of Salmo salar. Lineage (NCBI taxonomy): Eukaryota > Metazoa > Chordata > Actinopteri > Salmoniformes > Salmonidae > Salmo > Salmo salar. Next base: position 8,181,647 of record NC_138298.1, read on the forward strand.
ACAGTTATTGTGCTGGCGTTGCTTCCAGAGGAAGTTTGGACGTCGGTAGTGAGTGTTGCAACCGAGGACAGATCATTTTTACGCGCTTCAGTACTCGGCAGTCCCGTTCTGTGAGATTGTGTCGCCTGCCACTTTGTGGCTGAGATGTTGCTGGTCCTAGATGTTTCCACTTTACAATAACAGTTCTTACAGTTGACCGGGGCAGCTCTACAGGGCAAAACTGTTTGCAAACTGACTTGTTGGAAAGGTGTAGTTTGCTGACTTGTTGGAATCAAATCTATTTATATAGCCCTTCTTACATCAGCTGATATATAAAAGTGCTGTACAGAAACCCAGCCTAAAACCCCAAACAGCAAGCAATGCAGGTGTAGAAGCACGGTGGCTAGGGAAAACTCCATAGAAAGGCCAAAACCTAGGAAGAAACCTAGAGAGGAACCAGGCTATGAGGGGTGGCCAGTCCTCTTCTGGCTGTGCCAGGTGGAGATTATAACAGAACATGGCTAAGATGTTCAAATGTTCATAAATGACAGCATGGTCAAATAATAATCATCACAGTAGTTGTCGAGGGTGCAACAAGTCAGCACCTCAGGAGTAAATGTCAGTTGGCTTTTCATAGCCGATCATTGAGAGTATCTCTACCACTCCTGCTGTCTCTAGAGAGTTGAAAACAGCAGGTCTGGGACAGGTAGCACGTCCGGTGAACAGGTCAGGGTTCCATAGCCGCAGGCAGAACAGTTGAAACTGGAGCAGCAGCATGACCAGGTGGACAGCAAGGAGTCATCATGTCAGGTAGTCCTGGGGCTCAGGTCGAGACAGAGACACAGAGACACAGAGAGACAGAGAGAGAGAGAGAAAGAATACTCAAATTCACACAGGACACCGGATAAGACAGGAGAAATACTCCAGATATAACAGACTGACCCTAGCCCCCCGACACAGCTGCAGCATAAATACTGGAGGCTGAGACAGGAGTGGTCAGGAGATACTGTGGCCCCATCCGATGATACCCCCAGGCAGGGCCAAACAGGCAGGCTATAACCCCACCCACTTTGCCAAAGCACAGCCCCTACACCACTAGAGGGATATCTTCAACCACCAACTTACCATCCTGAGACAAGGCAGAGTATAGCCCACAAAGATCTCCGCCACGGCACAACCCGAGGGGGGGCGCCAACCCAGACAGGAAGACCATGTCAGCGACTCAACCCACTCAAGTGATGCACCCCTCCTAGGGACGGCATGGAAAGAGCACCAGTAAGCCAGTGACTCAGCCACCGTAATAGGGTTAGAGGCAGAGAATCCCAGTGGAGAGAGGGGAACCGGCCAGGCAGAGACAGCAAGGGCGGTTCGTTGCTCCAGAGCCTTTCGTTCACCTTCACACTCCTGGGCCAGACTACACTCAATCATATGACCTACTGAAGAGATGAGTCTTCAGTAAAGACTTAAAGGTTGAGACCGAGTCTACGTCTCTCACATGGGTAGGCAGACCATTCCATAAAAATGGAGTTCTATAGGAGAAAGCCCTGCCTCCAGCTGTTTGCTTAGAAATTCTAGGGAAAATTAGGAGGCCTGCGTCTTGTGACCGTAGCGTACGTGTAGGTATGTACGGCAGAACCAAATCGGAAAGATAGGTAGGAGCAAGCCCATGTAATGCTTTGTAGGTTAGCAGTAAAACCTTGAAATCAGCCCTTGCCTTAACAGGAAGCCAGTGTAGGGAGGCTAGCACTGGAGTAATATGATACATTTTTTGGGTTCTAGTCAGGATTCTAGCAGCCGTACTGAAATTTAGCACTAACTGAAATTTATTTAGTGCTTTATCCGGGTAGCCGGAAAGTAGAGCATTGCAGTAGTCTAACCTAGAAGTAACAAAAGCATGGATTAATTTTTCTGCATCATTTTTGGACAGAAAGTTTCTGATTTTTGCAATGTTACGTAGATGGAAAAAAGCCGTCCTTGAAACAGTCTTGATATGTTTGTCAAAAGAGAGATCAGGGTCCAGAGTAACGCCGAGGTCCTTCACAGTTTTATTTGAGACGACTGTACAACCATCAAGATTAATTGTCAGATTCAACAGAAGATCTCTTCGTTTCTTGGGACCTAGAACAAGCCTCTCTGTTTTTCCTGTGTTTAAAAGTAGAAGGTTTGCAGCCATCCACTTCCTTATGTCTGAAACACAGGCTTCCAGGGAGGGCAATTTTGGGGCTTCACCATGTTTCATCGAAATGTACAGCTGTGTGTCATCTGCATAGCAGTGAAAGTTAACATTATATGTTTCAAATGACACATATATAGTGAAAACAATAGTGGTCCTAAAACGGAACCTTGAGGAACACCGGAATTTACAGTTGATTTGTCAGAGGACAAACCATTCACAGAGACAAATTGATATCTTTCCGACAGATAAGATCTAAACCAGGCCAGAACTTGTCCGTGTAGACCAATTTGGGTTCTACAAGAGACACCTGGATAACATAGCAATACACAAAATGTCAGATACATTAAAACATGAAACACAAAGCACTGCATTTTAAAAACATACCTTTATACATTGAATCTGGAAAGGTGTTTGTTGACATTGTTTGTTGAAAGTCACTGAGCTCTTCAGTACGGCCATTCTACTGCCAATGTTTGTCTATGGAAATTGCAAGCCTGTGTGCTCGATTTTATTCACCGGTCAGCAACAGGTGTGGCTGAAATAGCCGAATCCACTAATTTGTCCACATATTTTTATATATATAGTGTATTTAAACCTATAGCGGTAGGTAAGATGACCCTCGGCTATTTGATCATCAAAGTGCAACAGTATGATACAGGATGAGCAATCCCCTGCAGCAGATTAGGTAATCGTATAGCTGATTCACAGCAAAATCGCCTACACTCATATGACTGTTTTGTTGATTGTGTTAAGGCCTGTACAAAGCTGGGTAAAAAAAAGTTACAGTTCTCATGCCCCTTCTACTTGGAACAAGCCATAAAAGGGCATGAAATTGCAGGAGCTCGTCTCTTTGAATGAATTTAAAGCTAGGGTAAAAACTATGGTTTAAAGTGAAGTGGGGGGATTATCAATGTTTTCACCCCTAGGTGCACCACACCTCCCCAAAGCATCTTGCATGCTCAATGTGTAAATAAATGTATGTTTTTAAAATGTAGTGCTTTGTGTTTTATGTTGTAAATTTATCTGACATTTTGTGTATTGCAATGTTATCCAGGTGTCTCTTGTAGAATAGATATTTAATCTTACCTGGTAAAATATCTAATCTATAAATATATACAGTATTGAGACAAACTAGGTTTGTCAGATGATCTTTATTACAAGGTGCTGTAAAACAACAGAGCGAGAACACAAGTAATTTTATTCAGTGGCTTGGGGGTGATAGAAAAAATTTGAAAAAGGTTGTTGGAACGATTGTTATTTCTATGCTGCGAAATTCAACTAGTCTCTGGAGTCCGATGAGTCACTGTGATAGGCCCACCTCATGTCTTTGCCCTGCCCTCGATGTTGCGGAAGATCTTGTATGTATATGTCACAGGTATGCCTCACACGAGGCTAGCAGCTTGTACAATGGTCTTTAAACCTCCCAACAATGACATCATTCACTGCAGTCTAAAATATGAGCAGGCAAGGAGCTTTAAAAATGTTTTGCAACCCAATACTATGTTCATAGATGTAAACAAATGTATGTCCTCTGTCAAAATGATCTCCCTCCTCTTGTTGCAGAATTTTTGAGGCCCGGAGGGGAACGATACCAATGGATACTGAAAGTCAAGTAAACATAACTCCAATGGAGGATTGGGCGAATTCTTCTAGACTTGCTTGCGAATTCTCAAACTGCCGCAACAACTTTCCAGACCTGGAGGACAGCACAAAGCTGGTGGGAGTGCAAGTGATCCTCATCTTGGCTTACAGCACCATCATACTGTTCGGAGTCATTGGAAACTCCCTGGTGATATACGTGGTGTACAAGTTCAAAACTCTGCACACTGTCACCAATTTTTTCATTGTGAATCTGGCTGTGGCGGATCTGCTAGTGAATACTCTATGTTTGCCCTTTACTTTGATCAATACTCTCCATGGGGAGTGGAGGTTTGGCCAGGCATTGTGCTTCATGCTGCCCTTCTCCCAAGGCATGGCCGTGCACGTTTCCACCATCACGCTCAACATCATCGCCCTGGACCGCCACCGGAGCATTGTCTACCACCTGGAGACCAAGATGTCCAAGGAAATGTGCGCCGCTGTCATCATCATGACGTGGGCCATAAGCGCAGTCCTGGCCAGCCCGCTCGCCATCTTCCGGGAGTACGGGACGTTTGACCTTTCGCCCGAGCAGTCCATTCAGGTTTGCACGGAAAAGTGGCCAGGGAGCGGCATGGACGGGACCATCTATAGTATCTCCATGCTCCTGCTCCAGTACTGCCTGCCGCTGGCCATCAACTCCTTTGCCTACATCCGCATCTGGAGTAAGCTGAAGAACCATGTGAGTCCGGCAGGGAGGAACAACCGCCACCAGCGCAAGAGGAAGACCACTAAGATGCTGGTGATCGTGGTGGTGGTGTTTGCAGTGAGCTGGCTGCCTCTCCACGCCTTCCAGCTGGCCATTGACATTGACAACAGTGTCTTGGAAATGAAAGACTTCAAGCTGCTATTTACCATGTTCCACATCGTGGCCATGTGCTCAACCTTCGTCAACCCCATCCTCTATGGGTGGATGAACAACAACTACCGGACTGCGTTTCTGTCTGTGTGCAAGTGCAGCCAACCTGTCAATTCTGGGTCGAGGAACACCATGAGCAGAAAGACACTGAGGGAAAAAGACTTGAGCGATACAGATTTCAAAGCGACTAAAGTTTGAATTCATAATATCAACTCTGTCTGTTCTATGCAACCTACTGTAAGGGTGAATTATGGATAACATTACGCTTTTTTACATTTGTTTATTGTCGAAAGGTTCAGTGAAGAACCAAGTGTGTTCAAAATGTGTAAATGATCAATTTCATGCAAGTGCCAAATGCATTGCTGAATTGTGCCATTGATATTTAAGAGCTTTTGAAACTGCTGTTTAAAACTTGCTGTTTTGATATGCCTCTTACAACGAGCTATTTTGGCCACATGCAAGTGTTGACATTTAAATGCTGATCGTGGGACGAAAATGTTACATTGCCTTTGTGAATGCTACCATAGTAAATTATGTTGCTAATTAACGATCAGGTATTTTTCTTTCCAAATGGATTCTGAGGTCTTATTTTGATAGATGTGCTTTAAATCACAAGCTGAAGTGTAAAACATCATATTAGTTCAGAAGGCAGGTTGTCATTTATTGACACCTAATAGTTGTAAACTCAGCATGTAATGATGTAAACTGACTAATCAATTTAATCAAGCTTTGTGTCAGTGCTGACATTTCCAAATTCAAATCAAATTTTATTTGTCACATGCGCCGAATACAACAGGTATATAGACCTTACCTTGAAATGCTTACTTACAAGCCCTTAACCAACAATGCAGTTTAAGAATTAGAGTTAAGAAGATATTTACTAAATAAACTAAAGTAAAAAATAAAAAGTAACACAATAAAATTATATAACTATAACGTGGCTATATACAGGGGGTGCCGGTACCGAGTCAATGTGCGGGGGTACAGGTTAGACGAGGTAGTTTGTAAATGTAGGTTGGGGTAAAGTGACTATGCATAGATAATAAACAGCGAGTTGCTGCAGTGTAAAAACAAAGGGAGGGGGTCAATGTAAATAGTACGGGTGGCCATTTGATGAATTGTTCAGCAGTCTTACGGCTTGGGGGTAGAAGCTGTTAAGGAGCCTTTTGGACCTGGTGAACCCAGGTGAAAGCTATGATCCCTTATTGATGTCACTTGTTAAATTAACTTCAATCAGTGTAGATGAAGGGGAGGAGACAGGTTAAAGAAGGATTTTTAAGCCTTGAGACAACTGAGACATGGATTGTGTATGTGTGCCATTCAGAGGTTGAATGGGCAAGACAAAACATTTAAGTGCCTTTGAACGAGGTATGGTAGTAGGTACCATGCGCACCAGTTTGAGTGTGTCAAGAACTGCAATGCTGCTGGGTTTTTCACACTCAACAGTTTCCAGTGTGTATCAAGAATGGTCCAACACCCAAAGAATTTCCAGCCAACTTGACACAACTGTGGGAAGCATCGGAGTCAACATAGGCCAGCATCCCTGTGGAACGCTTTTGACAACTTGTAGAGTCCATGCCCCAACAAATTGAGACTGGTCTGAGGGCAAAAGGTTGTGCAACTCAATATTAGGAAGGTGTTCCTAATGTTTTGTACACTCAGTGTATATTGCAGCTCTGGCACAAACGAATATATGTACCCTATATTATTAGACAGTCCATGAGAGATCCGGAACCCCTCCGTCGCCTTTGGTTGCAGCAAACTGTCTAATTACCGCTAGTGTATGTCCTCACTAAATTTCTGGATCATTTAAGAGGCTGTCCTTTCTTCCTGTTTCTAAGTCCATCACCACTGTTGTATTGCGGGGATCGGTTCAATGCCTCTGTTTTTAGTAACTCATTCATGGGCCATTCAGCACGTAAGCCAATAATGGTTTATCAGGCTGTCGAAAGTTATTGACCTGCGGCTTACAGAGAGCGGACCTGGGGGAGCTACCCCCCGTTCTAAATCAAGTCTGAAGGATATGAGCAATGGGGTTTAAGACTTATGTCATTTTCCTTTTGATTCGGTCTCTGTTCACTACGGAATTACATTAGGATGCAAACAGTGAAGTTGATGACTAACTGCTCGGCTTTCCACCCATCTAACATTTTGAAGTCAAAGTTTATGAACCATGGACAGAATGGGAGTTATAGGCTAGTATGAGTATTTGTGAAACAGCATCAATATCAAATGCCCATTTGACATTTTCTCATGACAGATAAACATAAAAAAAGTATTTGATGACATCACATGCTGACTGTAGCATGAAATAACAGTATCAGTTACATCAGTGAAAGAATTCATGTCTGAAGGTCAAAGATATGTTTCCGGGACACATCAGAGAAATTAGTATGGATTCTGTCAAACAATGGGGGTTCTTACTTTCTGAAATTACTAAATAGACTAAAGTTGGCAGGAGTAGCTAAGAATAAGTGTCCTGATGACAACAACACCTTACAACTGTCTTTCTGCCAGACAGATGGGTAACGGACAAGAATGAAAGCCTCAAGACATGATGAGATGTGAGTCATGAGTCGTACAGTTCCACATAGCCCCCCACTGATTGACATGTTATAGCTAGCAGGGTATACAGAGGGACAATGTGCTCATCCGCCATCTGTGGAGTTAAAGGGGGGGTCACACTTTACTTGGATAGTCCGGATAGTCCATCTGTAGATGCTCTACAGATCGTTATACTATCAACAAACAATCTACTGATAAGCAACTGCTTGCTAGGGCTACGGTTAGGGTAAGGGTTAAGTTTAGGGTTAAGGTTAGTAGATAGTTAGTTGACATGTTACTAATAGTCCATCTGTAGATGCTCTACAGACTATCCAAATAAAGTGTTGACTCAACGGGTGGGTTTCCATCGGACTTATTGGGTCTTTGGGTTTAAAATAGCAAACACTATAATGCTAGGCCTGACTATAATATATATATACTATATACCCAAACAAGGGCACTACGTTCATCCACCTCTGGCCTGCTGGCCCCCCTACCTCTGAGGAAGCACAGTTCCCGCTCAGCCCAGTCAAAACTGTTCGCTGCTCTGGCACCCCAATGGTGGAACAAGCTCCCTCACGACGCCAGGACAGCGGAGTCAATCACCACCTTCCGGAGACACCTGAAACCCCACCTCTTTAAGGAATACCTAGGATAGGATAAAGTAATCCTTCTAACCCCCCCCCCCCCTTAAAAGATTTAGATGCACTATTGTAAAGTGGTTGTTCCACTGGATATCATAAGGTGAATGCACCAATTTGTAAGTCGCTCTGGATAAGAGTGTCTGCTAAATGACTTAAATGTAAATGTAAATATAAACAAGGGAATCAAATGTAAAACCTCACCAACTGGATTGTAATGCTAAGTGCATGCTTATTAGCCGTGTTAGTATGAATGGTGCATACAGCAGACTACATACTACCAACATAAACTGTGAGGACCCCTTCAATGTTTGGTTAAACCTGAATGTTTTTTGAGGTCTAATAGATCCTAATAGAGAGGTGGTTCAACAACAACTCCCCCTGCTGTCCATAAATATCCTTACCTTCTCCAAATGAAACAACACAGGGCATGTGCTGCACCCCAGCCACAAATAGAGCTGGGATGATACCAGTATCGCAATATTTTTTTTAGATGGAAAAAATTCAAACATGAGGCAGATCAATCTCTTTGGTCCTTTGAAAACCTTCTGTATGAATGACATTTTATTTGTGTGTCATATCGCCAATTGGCAACCCATCCCTTATGGGATTAAGTGACACATAAACCAACATTAGAATAACTCACTGTGGTAATAAAATGATAATTCTTCTTCTAGTGTTCTCTGCAATGCTCATCGCATAAGTAAAGTAAAAATCTATACATAATAGTAAATAAGGTTATCCAAACAAGAATTATCTCTAGAGCAGTACAATAATGTACATACATACACACTGTATATATACACATAAATACATACATACATACATACATACATACATACATACATACATACATACATACATACATACATACATACATACATACATACATACATACCATAACATAGAAACGGAAGGCATTTGAACCCAGTCTGGCACAAAGAGAAGATTCTTAGGGGAGACAAGCCTATACACAATCTTTATACACACGTGCCATTTACCACATAGAAGCTGAATATTTTTACAATTTAATTATAGGTAGACCTTTTTCTTTTATTCCAGGCTTTATCTAAATATTCTGCAAACAGAAATACACAATGAACCAAAAAACATTCCAGTTTAACCTCATCGCTCAGCCACATAATGCCATGCCATGCCATATCTGGTGTGCTTTCTGGAATAAGTCGTGGTAGAAAGGACAATAGAGGATAAAATGAGTTTCATTCTCTATTTCTTCGAGGTCACAATAGTTACAGTCTTTCCTCTTCCATTTCACCACAATACCTGTTTCAATACGCAGAGGCAATATCCCTGATCTTACCTGTTTCAATACACAGAGGCAATATCCCTGATCTTACCTGTTTCAGTACGCAGAGGCAATATCCCTGATCTTACCTGTTTCAATACACAGAGGCAATATCCCTGATCTTACCTGTTTCAGTACGCAGAGGCAATATCCCTGATCTTACCTGTTTCAATATGCAGAGGCAATATCCCTGATCTTACCTGTTTCAAAACGCAGAGGCAATATCCCTGATCTTACCTGTGCACGTAGCAATCTCTTGCTTTTAGGTAGGTTATACATAATATATCTCTCTCACACACAAATTCACCCTTAATTAAACAAAAGGTTCTCAATTTGGGTTTATAATTAATCTCCTCCACCCATTTTTTTTCTCATATTGTGTCATATCTATGTCTCCCTTAATTTGGTTTTCGTACAGATGTTCACTGTCAGAATGTTGAAAAAGGTCAGATATTTCAGTTGCCCAGGCTCCCCCTTACGGATAGATCCCACTGAAAAACGTTACTAACTATTCTGGCAGTTGGCATATCTAACAGTCTACTCCAAAGTCTCACGCCTTCCATCTCACCTCACAGGGTTCCCAGCACACTTGTGGACACCTAAAAAGTAAACGTATGGCTCTGTTATGGACATGTTCATTTAAAAAATACCTCTTAGCACCCCACACTCATGCTGAATAGTCCAGAACAGGACACACGCATGTCTGATACAGTTTGGAATACGCAAAATAACCAATATCTTTGAGTGTTTTTGTTTTTCCTATAACTCCCCCAAGAGCTCTACTTGCTGAGTTGGCCAGGGCAGATGTTCCATATAGAAAGGTCAAATGTTCATCAATAAAAATTCCAAAATATTTATAATTGCTAGTCAACTCAAGAAAAAAACTGAAAAACACTTCTCTTAGTACCTGGTTTCTAAAAGTCATTATCTTTGTTTTTGTCTGGTTGATCATGAGTCTCCATCTTTTACACCAATTGACTGCACATAATAACATGTTCTGCAGGTCTTGTTCTGTTTCTGCCATCTAAATAATATCATCAGCATACAGAAAGATAATTAGCATTTCATCATCATATCTTACTCCAATATTTAACTGTTTAATTTCAATTGCCAAATCATTTATAAACATAGCAAACAAAGTCGGTGATAAGTCGTCTCCTTGTTTTACACCCGAGGGTGTGGGAAACCAATCTGTACGATATTCATTAACACGCACACAAGCAATTGGTACTATGTAATGAGACTGGATTGCGTGATCAATTTTCCCATCAACCCCGGTCTTTAACCAACTATAGGCTGAAATATCCCTATTTACAAAATCAAAAGCTTTCTGGAAATCAATGAAACATGCAAAAGTAGGCTTCTCTTCATGTAATCTATTTCTGATTATTGTACAGACTGAGAAGATATGATCTATACAGGCTTTGGATTTATGAAAATTATTTTGTTCTTCCACCAGAATGTTCTGATCCTCCAAAAGGTCATGAGCCTATTGTTGAGGATGGATGAATATAATTTATAAACAGTACTTAATAAACTTATGCCTCTATAGTTCAGGGGCACTCTCGGGTCATTTTTTAAAGATTTGGGAATGGGATTCAATATAGACTTATACCAAGTGGATGGCAGTATACTGTACTCAAAACAAATTTGGAGCAAATCAGAAGGACGTCAATTAACTTCTCTAGGGTAGGGGGCAGTATTTTGACGTCCGGATGAAAGGCGTGCCCAAATTAAACTGCCTGCTACTCAGGCTCAGAAGGTAGGATATGCATATTATTAGTAGATTTGGATAGAAAACACTGCCGTTTCTAAAACAGTTTGAATGATGTCTGTGAGTATAACAGAACTCATATGGCAGGCAAAAACCTGAGAAAAATCCAACCAGGAAGTGTGGAAATCTGAGGCTTGTAGTTTTTCAAGTGATTCCCTATCCAGTATACAGTGACTTAGGGTTCATTTTGCAATTCCTAAGGCTTCCACTATATGTCAACAGTCTTTAGAACGTTGTTGCATGCTTCTACTGTGAATATGGAGCGAACAAGAGGGCCTGGAAGTTGATGAGTGAGAAAATGACATGAGCTCAGAGGCGCTCGCTCTCGTGAGTTAGCTGTGTTCCTTTTCTTTTCTGAAGACATTGGAATTGTTCGGTTGAAATATTACTTAAGATTTATGTTAAAAACGTCCTAAAGATTGATGCTATACATCGTTTGACATATTTCTACGAACATAAATATAACTTTTTTTAACTTTTCGTCCTGACATTTGCGCGCGCTTCCTGCATTTGGAGTAGTGGACTGAATGCACGAACAAAAGGAGGTATTTGGACATAAATGATGGACTTTATCGAACATAACAAACATTTATTGTGGACCTGGGATTCCTGGGAGTGCATTCTGATGAAGATCATCAAAGGTAAGTGAATATTTATAATATTATTTCTGAGTTTTGTTGACTCCACAAAATGGCGGGTTTGGTTTTGTGTCTGAACGCTGTAGTCAGATTATTGCAAAATTTGCTTTCGCCGTAAAGCTTTTTTGAAATCTGACACAGCGGTTGCTTTAAGGAGAAGTGTATCTATAATTCTTTAAATAACTGTAATATTTTATCAACGTTTACGAGTATTTCTGTAAATTGATGTGCTCATTCACCGGAAGTTTTGGGAGGCAAAATATTTCTGAACATTACACGCCAATGTAAAATGGGGTTTTTGGATATAAATATGAACTTTATCGAGCAAAACATACATGTATTGTGTAACATGAAGTCCTATGAGTGCCATCTGATGAAGATCATCAAAGGTTAGGGATTCATTTTAGATGCATTTCTGGTTTTTGTGAGGCCTCTACATGCTTGGAAAATGGCTGTGTGGTTTTTCTTGTTTAGGTGCTGTCCTAACATAATCTAATGTTATGCTTTCGCCGTAAAGCCTTTTTGAAATCGGACAATGTGGTTGGATTAACGAGAAGTTTATCTTTAAAATGGGATATAATAGTTGTACGTTTGAGAAATTAGAATTATGAGATTCTTGTTGTTTTGAATTTTTCCGCCCTGCTATTTCACTGGCTGCTGAATAGTGTGTCCCGCGGGTGTCCCACATACCCCAGAGAGGTTAATTTAGGTGATTTTAAAACTTCATTTGGCAGTTCATCAATGCCAAACACATTCCCATTTATTGCAGCGTCAATCACCTTAACTTCTGTCACAGACAGCTCCTCATTTAAGTACGGGTTACATACAGTAGCAGTCAAAAGTTTGGAAAAACCTACTCATTCAAGGGTTTTTCTTTATTTTTACTATTGTCTACATTGTAGAATAATAGTAAAGACATCAAAAATATGTAATACCACATTTGGAATCATATAAACTCAGCAAAAAAAGAAACGTCCCTTTTTCAGGACTCTGTCTTTCAAAGATAATTAAGGTCACAGTTATGAAAACTTAGGAAACTAAAGAGGCCTTTCTACGGACTCTGAAAAACACCAAAAGAAAGACGTCCAGGGTCCCTGCTCATCTGCGTGAATATGCCTTAAGCATGCTGCAAGGAGGCATGAGGACTGCAGATGTGGCCAGGGCAAGAAATTGCAATGTCCATACTGTGAGACGCCCAAGACAGCACTACAGGGAGACAGGACGGACAGCTGATCGTCCTCACACTGGTAGACCACGTGTAACAACACCTGCACAGGATCGGAACATCCGAACATCACACCTGTGGGACAGGTACAGGATGCCAACAACAACTGCCCGAGTTACACCAGGAACGCACAATCCCTTCATCAGTGCTCAGACTGTCCGCAATAGGCTGAGAGAGGCTGGACTGAGGGCTTGTAGGCCTGTTGTAAGGCAAGTCCTCACCAGACATCACTGGCAACATCAGCACCTATGGGCACAAACCCATCGTCGCTTGCCAGTGAAGAGCAAAAAGTGCTCTTCACTGACGAGTTGCTGTTTTGTCTCACCAGGGGTGATGGTCGGTTTCGCATTTATTGTCGAAGGAATGAGCGTTACGCAGAGGCCTGTATTCTGGAGCGGGATCGATTTGGAGGTGGAGGGTCTGTCATGGTCTGGGGCAGTGTGTCACAACATCATCGGACTGAGCTTGTTGTCATTGCAGGCAATCTCAATGCTGTGTGTTACAGGGAAGATCCTCGCCCCTCATGTGGTGGCCTTCCTGCAGGCTCATCCTGACCCTCCAGCATGACAATGCCACCAGCCATACTGCTCGTTCTGTGTGAGATTTCCTGCAAGACAGGAATGTCAGTGTTCTGCCATGGCCAGCGAAGAGCCTGGATCTCAATCCTATTGAGCACGTCTGGGACCTGTTGGATCGGAGGGTGAGGGCTAGGGCCATTCCCCCCAGAAATGTCCGGGAACTTCACGCCAAATTCAAAACAACAAAAATCTCAATTCAAATTTCTCAAACATACAAGTATTATACACCATTTTAAAGATAAACTTCTAGTTAATCCAACCACAGTGTCCCATTTCAAAAAGGATTTACGGTGAAAGCATACCATTAGATTATGTTAGGACAGTGCCTAGACAAGAAAAACCACACAGCCATTTTCCAAGCAAGGAGAGGCATAAAAAAACAGAAATACAGCTAAAATTAATCACTAACCTTTGACGATCTTCTTCAGATGACACTCCCAGGACTCAATGTTACACAATACATGTATGTTTTGTTTGATAAAGTTCATATTTATATCCAAAAACCCCATTTTACATTGGCGCGTAATGTTCAGAAATGTTTTCCCTCCAAAACGTCCAGTGAATGAGCACATCATTTTACAGAAATACACATCATAAACTTTGATTAAAGATACGAGTGTTTTACATAGGATTAAAGATAAACTTCTCCTTAATGCAACCGCTTTGTCAGATTTCAAAACAGCTTTACGACGAAAGCACTTTGTTCAATATTCTGAGTACAGTGCTCAGCCATCAAAGAAAGCTATACAGTTACCCGCCAAGTTGTGGAGTCAACAAAAGTCAGAAACAGCATTGTAAATCTTCACTTACCTTTGCTGATCTTCGGCGGAATGCACTCGAAAGACTCCCCGTTCCACAAGAAATGTTTGTTTTGTTCGATAAAGTCCATATTTATGTCCAAATACCTCCGTTTTGTTCGCATGTTTACTTCAGTTTAGCTCACTAATCGAAATGTACAATGCGCGGGCGCAAAGGCTAGACGAAAAGTCAAAAAAGTTTCATTACAGTTCGTAGAAACATGTCAAACGATATCAATGTTTTGGATATTTTTGTCATAAATCTTCAATAATATTCCAACCGGACAATAGCGTATTGAATACAGAAGAAAAAGAAAGAACGGCGCACTTCACGTGACTGCGCGAGTGTGCACTAATGTCTTTCAGGAAGCCTGTTGTTTTGAGAGCTCTTATTTGATTCCCTGTCAAATTACAAACCTGAAACCTAAAGACTGTTGACATCTGCTGGAAGCATTAGGAAGTGCAATTTGACGCCACAGACACAGCATATTAGAAAGGCAATCACTTAAAAACTACAACCCTCCAAATCTCCCACTTCCTGGTTGGATTTTCCTCAGGTTTTTGCCTGCCATATGAGTTATGTTATATTCACAGACATTATTTTAACAGTTTTGGAAACTTGAGTGTTTTCTATCCAAATCTACACATTATATGCATATCATAGCTTCTGGGCCTGAGTAACAGGCAGTTTACTTTGGGCACCTCATTCATCCAAATTTCCAAATACTGCCCCCTAGCCCGAAGAACTTTTTAAGTTAGCTGAAAATAAACGCAGTTGACGTTTCTTTTTTTGCTGAGTTTAGTAAGCAAAAAAGTGTTAAAACCTCTTCAGCGTCTGATCCCGTTAGCGGGATCAAAATCCAGCGAAAAATCATATCGGCAATTAGCATTAAAAAAAATCATCATTTTTTTTTATAGATACACCTCTCCTGAATCGACCCACGTCGTCCGATTTCAAAAAGGTTTTACAGGAAAAGCAAATCATTAGATTATGTTAGATGAGTCCATCGTAAAAAGCAGCAACAAAGCCATTTTCCGACCAACCACTTGCATCACAAATAATCAAAAACCAGCTAAATGCAGCACTAACCTTTTACAAACTTCATCAGATGACACACCTAGGACATCATGTTATACAATGCATGCATTCTTTTGTTCAATAAAGGTCATATTTATATATAAAAACAGCATTTTACATCGGCGCGTAACGTTGACTGACTATTTTCCCCTCAAATGCGTCCCGGGAAACAGCGCATAATTCCATTTATTACTATTCGAAAACGATTTTTTAAATTTATATTGTCAATCTAACATTTATAGATGAATATCTCTTGAGAACACCTGTCATACCAGATTTTAAATTAACTTTACTGGGTAATCACACTTTGCTATAAAAGGAGATGCGATACACAGAAAATGAGCTAATAAACCGAGCTCGGCGCCATCTTGGAACAATCGCATGTCACATCTCATCTTGTATAATATTGTCAATAATCGCCTACCTTTAGTTGTCTTCATCAGAAAGCACTTCCAGGAATCCCAGGTCCACAACAGATGTATTTTCGGTCGAAAAAGTCCTTCCTTCACGTTCCATTAGCCTGCTGTTGGTAGCGCGTCCTAGGGCTCTCTCCAAATTCTCCGACGTGCGCAGCCTGAAGTTTCGCCTGTAGGTTCGTTCAAACATGTCAAACGTTGTAAAACATTAATCTTCAGGGCCTGTAACACCAAGAGAGCCAATAAGATTCGAGGGGGATGATTTCATTGTGTTTCAAACCGTTTACAAAGGTGGGGGTAGACATGGCCGCCGGCGTCATAATGGTGATGGCCCATCCCCTGTGACCAATTTCCAATGCGTGTCATTCACTGAGTTTCGACTGTATAAGGCTCAAACCACTGTGAAAAGACTGGCGACATCTAGTGGAAGCAATAGGAAGTGCTCACTGAACCATTGTTAACGGTGTGATTAATAGGGAAAGATGAGAAGTCGAGTCCACAATTCAGAATTCCACTTCCTGTTTCAATCGGTCTCGGGGTTTTGACTGCCATTTGAGTTCTGTTATACTCACAGACACCATTCAAACAGTTTTAGAAACTTTAGGGTGTTTTCTATCCATATATAATAAGTATATGCATGCCCTAGCTTCTGAGTTTGATTAGTAGGCCGTTGAAAATGGGAACGATTTTTTTTCAAAATGCGCTGTGGCGCCCCCTATCCTAGGGTATCCTCAAGAGGTTTTAAACAAATCAAAATATATTTAATATTTTTTAGATTCTTCAAAGTAGCCACCCTTTATCTTGATGACAGCTTTCCACATTCTCTCAACCAGCTTCATGAGGTAGTCACCTGGAATCAGGGGCGGAAATCCCGGGGGGGACGGGGGGGACACGAGCCCCCCATCCTGGGAAAAATATGATTTGTCCCCCCCAATATATCACTGAAACATAACTATGTAATTTAAATAATATTAATAATACGCAATGAAAGACATTGTGCTCATTATAGACACTTAATAGCTAGTTTTTAAGTTTCAAAAGATTGCGACCCCCCCACCCTTTGCCTCACAATGGTTTGATCCACTGCCAGTTCCTTAGCTTGCAAGGTAACGTAGAGGTCGTATCTACTGTCTGAAAGGCACTCAATGCACGTAACTGACGCGAGGTTAATCTAGTCAATCGTGCACACATACTAGCTGAATATGCAGAGCTAGCGCGCAAATATGAACTATTAAGCTAGCTAGTACCTATTCCATTTATGTGGCGTCGTCAAAGATGGAATCTTTGCTATCGTCAATTTATTCCAAGATCAGCATGCATGTAAGTTAGTGCTTCAAAGTCCCTGTGATAAGGTTAGCGATAAACTGAACAGAACTACACTCTCTTCTACCATTGTTTTAAATATATTTAATGGTCTCGTTGCAAAAGCTAAATTGTTGCAAGGGAACTTTTATTTATATATTTTATTTCACCTTTATTTAACCCGGGTAGCAAAGATTATAGCAAACACCACTGAATTGGTGCTCGCTAGCTTTGCAAATTCAGCTATAGTTAGAAGCCAGCCAATATGAAACAAACGATTAAAATTACAAAAGGTTGCAGCATATGTTGTGTAAATGGTGAACTCATACAGCTGTCAACTCTTATCACTGCAATCCGTTTCACATTTGCTAGCTACCTTTTAGATCGAAGCCCATATAGAATGATAGAAGATAAGATGATAGAAGCCCATCTCCTACTGTAAATAACCTACATACTGTGTGTGTGTAGCCAACCAGGTAGAAAAATGGCAGAAAAAAGACGGACATCAGAGTATTTTTCAGTACACCAAAACGCAAAGTAAGAACCCTAGTAGCCTAATATCTCAAAGACTAGTTGATAAAATGTTCATAAGAAAGAAATGAAATTCTAATGGAAATGTTTCACAATGATGTCATTAGGCAGAGCAGGCAACAGATGGCACACAGACAGCAGAGTTGGGGACAGATATGCAGGGACAGACTGGCAGAGACAGGGAGTCTCAGGTAAGTTTGTTGAGTCTTTGTTTGGCAACATTATGAAAGGTTCTCAATTTTTTTGACTTGTAAAATAGGAACATAATTGGAAAATGCCATGGATACCCCCCACTCTCAACTTAAACTGGTGACTGAACTAAGATTTGTTAAAGGCAATGGTATTGCTGTTGTGATTAGTTGTGTAGTTTTGGGTACCGGTAGTTAGGAGTACGGCAAACACCTTATTTCTTTGGTTCCTCAATATACATTTACCATATTAAACGTAGGCTATGTGTTACAGCACTACTTTTGGTGTCCCCCTCAGGAATTGCTCTTGAGAAAATGTAATGTAATTGTCCCCTCCAAAGTTGATATCAGATTTTCGCCCCTGCCTGGAATGCATTTCAATTAATTGGTGTGCCCTGTTAAAAGTTAGTTTGTGGAATTTCTTTCATTCTTAATGCATTTGAGACAATCCGTTGTGTTGTGTTAAGGTAGGGGTGGTATACAGAAGATAACCCTATTTGGTAAAGGTCCAAGTCCATATTATGGCAAGAACAGCTCAAATAAGCAAAGAGAAACAACAGTGCATCAGTACTTTAAGACATGAAGGTCAGTCTGCTGGAGAGGATAAGTTCATTAGAGTTACCAGCCTCAGAAATTACAGCCCACATACATGCTTCACAGAGTTCAAGTAACAGACACATCTCAACATCAACTGTTCCATGGAGACTGTGTGAATCAGGCCTTCATGGTCGAATTGTTGCAAAGAAACCACTACTAAAGGACACCAATAATAAGAAGATACTTGCTTGGGCCAAGAAACACGTTCAATGGACCTTAGACCTTTGGAAATCTGTCCTTTGGTCTGATGAGTCCAAATTTGAGATTTTTGGTTCTAACCGTCGTATCTTCGTGAGATGCAGAGTAGGTGAACGGAGGTTCTCCGCATTTATGGATCCCACCGTGAAGCATGGTGGAAGTGGTGTGGGGATACTTTTCTGGTGACACTGTCGTGATTTATTTAGAATTCAAGGCACACTTAACCAGCATGGCTACCACATCATTCTGCAGCAATACGCTTTCCCATCTGGTTTGCGCTTAGTGGGTCTATCATTTGTTTTTCAACAGGACAATGACCAACACACCTCCAGGCTGTGTAAGGGCTATATGACCAAGAAGGAGAGTGATGGAGTGCTGCATCAGATGTGGGAACTCCTTCAAGACTGTTGGAAAAGTATTCCAGGTAAAGCTGGATGAGAGAATGTCAAGAGTGTGCAAAGCTGTCATCAATGCAAAGGGTGGCTACTTTGAAGAATGTCAAATATAAAACATATTTTGACTTGTTTCACACTTTTTGGGTTATTACATGATTCCATATGTGTTATTTCATAGTTTTGATGTCTTCACTATTATTCTACAATGTAGAAAATAGTCAAAATAAAGAGAAATTAGTAGGTTTGACTGGGACTGTATATAAGAGGGTTATAACATTGTATTTTCCATTTTAGTTCTCAAGGAACATATGTCTTTGTACAATATTTCCTCAAAACTAGCAAACCCCTTCTCCCACTCCTTAAGTACCTGTATAATATCAGAGTTCAGCCCCCCCCCCCCCCCCCCCCCCCACACACACAATTTTCTTGTGTTGTTTTGGTCCTAACCTGTTTATTCGGCTCCAAAACTGTTGAGGATTTCTTGTCTGTATCTCCTCAAGGTGTAATAAATGCCCTCTCTGATATCTCCGTTTGAGTAAGTGCAAAACTTTTAAAACACATTCCTAAAATGTTCTCTTGTATTCCTATCTTTACACTGTAAAAATAAGTACTCAGCCTTGCACATTACTGACAATAGATCCCTTAACTCATCACTCCGATAAGGCTTGTTCGGCTTGTAAACTTTCCTGGGCTTGGGGCTGTATTCTTTTTTTGCATCAGAATATATAATATCACAAAATGTTTCATAACACACATCTAAATCAAATGTTGTTTCTTGGCATCTTTGCAGAGTTTTAATGAGTTCCACCAGAGCTCTACATGCCATTTCAGAACACAGAATATTTTTTATTTCACCTTTATTTAACCAGGTAGGCAAGTTGAGAACAAGTTCTCATGTAGTTGTTTAGGCTAAATTATAGATGGGCTATGTACAGGTGATTTGGCACATTTCTTTTCTTACATTTAGGCCTATGTGGGGTATGTATCTTTTACCCCAAGTGATGCACAGTAATACCTGCTTGAGAAAGTTTGTGGCCAACAGAAAATATCATAAATAAAAGAGAATGATCAGGAAGTCAACTTTTTTTCTCCAATTAAGTCAAAACATCCACATTCTACAACCATCTGTGGGGGTAACACCTTAAATTCCAAACAAGTTTGTAGACAGTTGTGCAGGGTAACTATATAGTCCATCACAGCTTTTTCCTTTGCCAGATATGGATGTAAAGTTACCGCTTAAGGGGCATATCCTTCCATTAATGATATACATTTTAGAGTCATCCAAAGCAACACACGATGTAATATCATCAATATCATTTATATAGTCATCTAACCTCCGAATTCGACTCTTACGACTGTTAAGATCCCCACATATGTAAAATATTGTGTGCTTTAGCTTGGAAAATAAAGAATTGTGACTCTGGATGACACCATGATGTTTGTTTCCAACATTAGGGATGCTTTCCTAAAGAAGTTAAATCCGCTTTGTGTTTTGTTTTCGTGTCACATTACTAACGAGTATCGTAATACTTGTATTGTCCTGGCCCTAGCCACAAATATCCTTGATATGCCATTTATCTAAAAACTATTATAAATGATAACAGTGACAAAATATTTTGAAAAGCATAATATAAATCAGGGAATTCAAATCTGCACAGTACATATGGTACATGACCTTGTGAAGGGCATATTGTTGGCAAAGTGATGCAGAGAGCTCTACGGTAGGCTACAGTATGCTTCACCTCTCCTGACCCCTCGTGGTATGGGAGGTAGAGGTCAACATCCAGTCTGTCTGGCCCACGAATCCTGCTTCAGTCTCATTCATTCTGACTGATTATGTTTTTGTACCTCTGGGCTCTCTGCTCCTCCTCCTTGAAACGCTTCCTTATATGAACAATTGCCTCTCCGCCGACACAGTCCAAAGTAGAGGTCGACCGATTATTATTTTTCAATGCCGATACCGATTAGGGCCAAAAAAAAACCCGGCTGGTACCGATTAATCGGCCGATTCTTTTATTTCTTTATTTCTTTGTAATAATGACAATTACAACAATACTGAATGAACACTTGTTTTAACTTAGTATTTATGTATTATATTATTATATTATCAATTTAGCCTCAAATAAATAATGAAACATGTTCAATTTGGTTTAAATAATGCAAAAACAAAGTGTTGGAGAAGAAAGTAAAAGCGCAATATGTGCCATGTAAAAAAGCTAACATTTAAGTTCCTTGCTCAGAACATATGAAAGCTGGTGGTTCCTTTTAACATGAGTCTTCAATATTCCCAGGTAAGAAGTTTTAGGTTGTAGTTATTATAGGAATTATAGGACTATTTTTCTCTATACGATTTGTATTTCATATACCTTTGACTATTGGATGTTCTTATAGGCACTTTAGTATTGCCAGTGTAACATTATAGCTTCCGTCCCTCTCCTCGCTCCTACCTGGGCTCGAACCAGGGACAACAGCCACCCTCGAAGCAGCGTTACCCATGTAGAGCAAGGGGAACAACCACTCCCAAGTCTCACAGTGAGTGACGTTTGAAACGCTATTAGCGCGCACCCTGCTAACTAGCTAGACATTTCACATCAGTTACACCAGCCTAATCTCGGGGGTTGAAGTCATAAACAGCGCAATGCTTGAAGAATTGCGAAGAGCTGCTGGCAAACGCACAAAGGTGCTGTTTGAATGAATGCTTACGAGCCTGCTGCTGCCTACCATCGCTCAGTCAGACTGCTCTATCAAATATCAAATCATAGACTTAATTAGAACATAATAACACACAGAAATACGAGCCTTTGGTCATTAATATGGTCGAATCCGGAAATGATAATTTTGAAAACTTAACATTTATTCTTTCAGTGAAATACGGAACCGTTCCGTATTTATCTAACGGGTGGCATCCTTAAGTCTAAATATTCCTGTTACATTGCACAACCTTCAATGTTATGTCATAATTATGTACAATTCTGGCAAATAATTTACGGCCTTTGTTAGGAATAAATGGACTTCACACAGTTCACAATGAGCCAGGCGGCCCAAACTGCTGTATATACCCTGACTGCTTGCACGGAACGCAAGAGAGGTAACACAACGTCACATCCCTAGTTATAAGAAATTCATGTTAGAAGGCAATATTAACTAAATATGCAGGTTTAAAAATATATACTTGTGTATTGATTTTAAATAAAGGCATTTATGTTTATGGTTAGGTACATTGGTGCAACGACAGTGCTTTTTTCGCAAATGCGCTTGTTAAATCATCACTCGTTTGTCGAAGTAGGCTGTGATTCGATGAGAAATTAACAGGCACCGCATCGATTATATGCAACGCAGGGCACGTTAGATAACTACACATGGTTGATGATATTACTAGTTTAACTAGTGATTATGTTAAGATTGATAGTTTTTTATAAGATAAGTTTAATGCTAGCTAGCAACTTACCTTGGCTTCTTGCTGCCCTCGTGTAACAGGTAGTCAGCCTGCCACGCAGGCTCCTCATGGAATGCAATGTAAGGCAGGTGGTTAGAGCATTGGACTAGTATCCGGAAGGTTGCAAAAACGAATCCCCGAAGTGACAAGGTAAAAATCTATTGTTCTGCCCCTGAACAAGGCAGTTAACCCCCGTTCCTAGGCCATCATTGAAAATATGAATGTGTTTTTAATCTGACTTGCCAAGTTAAATAAAGGTGTAAAAAAATATATATAATTAAAAAAAAATTATAATAATTGGCAAATCGGTGTCCAAAAATACCGATTACCGATTGTTATAAAAACTTCAAATCGGCCCTAATTAATCGGCCATTCTGATTAATCGGTCGACCTCTAGTCCAAAGAAGAAAAAAGAAGAGTCTTTGAAGACATAGTTATGAGTTCCAGGAAGACTAGTGGTGATGTCTCTACTTTTAACATTTTCATCATCTGTCAGCTAAATATATTTAATAATCGTATACAATCGACACAGTACCTAGATGTTCAAACATTCTTTTGCATTCTGAATTACCCTGAATGAAAATGAATAACCTATTCAATAAACCTGAATTAAATGACAAAATGTTAAAATGCACTCTTTTTAACCTTTCGTACAGGGCCATCCAGCATTTCTCTGGTAATAGGGCTGCTGTTCAGAGGCTGCCTTGGACTCTCTTGCTGCCTGGCTCCACTATCACTAGCATCAGTCACCACATGTGACCCTGCTAATATCCTGGTACTGGTGACGGGGCTCCTCTCTCTCAGCTGCAGCAAGATGCTACTGCTGAGCTCGATGTACTCCTGGTGGAGCTGCCGCACCTCCAGCTGAAGCAGGTCTTTCTCCTTCTGCACCGTGAGCAGGCAGCTTTCCAATATGGCCTGCTCTTCCCTCAGCTGCTTGGCTCCGCCCTCTGCCTCCTCGCCCCTCTGTTTGAGGTTCTCTCATAGTGTCTTGTTCTCCTCTTTGAGATTGGCAACGGCACCCGACAATGCCTTGCGCTCTTTCCCCACGCTGTCCAGGATGCGTTCGGCCGGGTGTTTGTTGCCCGACAAGGCCGGAGGGCTGCCGTCCCTAGTTGTGCTCCCCCTCAAGGGAGCTTCTCCTCCTGGCCCCCAGCCAATGGAGCTCGGCCCAGCTCATATCCAGCTCATTCGTGAGATGGCTGACCTCCCTTGCCAGCGAGGCCATCCGGTCCTCCAGCTGCCCCTTCTCCTGGGTGAGCTGGGTGCAGAGATCGCCTGTTGTCACTACCACCTTCTTTAGGCTCCTGAGCCAGGCTGGGATCCCTGGATCTCTCCCCTGCCTGGCTCCCGGCCGCAAGAGCGCCGACGAGTCTGTGGTTCTCTGCGGCCTGCTGCTTGTTGAGCTTATTCAGGGTTTTATTCGAGGCTTTGAGGTCCTCATACTTTGGGAGGATCCTCTTGAGCTCGCGGATGCACTCCTTGCAGTAGTCCTCCGTCTTCCGCAGCTGTTTCTCTTTCTCCAAGTTAACACACCTGCCCTCTAAGGATAGGCTCTCCATTTTGAGCATCTCTCAAATCCTAGTCTCCTCTATCTTGGATGGTGTATCTTGCCTCTGACTTTCTGGGTATGTTTTGGCCATGTTGAAAGTGACAGGGTGTGTATTGAGTTTGGGGGTGGGACTGTGAGTGTGACCACCAGCCATTTTCTGTGAATTGTTGCCACTTGTTGAGCCTGAGACATTGTGATTGGTCGAAAAATTGGCGGTCTTGTGCATTGTTCTCTCTTATCTTCTTGTTGAAGCTGAAGTTGTCCTCCTCCAGTGATACCAGAGCGTTTTTCAGTCTGTCCACCATATTCTCCAAATCGACTATCATCTCAGATTTGTAGTCTGCCTCGAAAGCTCGGTCTCCTGAGCCACTACGTCTTGGGGAGCAGTCAGAGTCAAAAGCCCTCGATGAATGCCTGTAGGATGCTCTATGCGTCTCTGATTAATTTGTTTCTTTCATCAATTAAACATTGTTAAACTTTTCTGAAGATATCCCTGATTTGCTGTTACAATTATGAAGAAGAGGCTGTGTTTTCTTCATGTGCTGTAAAACTGGTGTGGTCCACTCAACCTGAAACGAGTGCAAGGAATGAGTGAGAGCCGTGTTGCGTTCATTTAACCATGACCCATTTAGTCAATAATACAATATTCTTGTGGGTTTAACACAGATTTGTACATACAGATGAAGTCGGAAGTTTACATACACCTTAGCCAAATACATTTAAACTCAGTTTTTCACAATTCCTGACATTTAATCCCAATACAAATTCCCTGTTTTAGGTCAGTTAGGATCACCACTTTATTTTAAGAATGTCAAATGTCAGAATAATAGTAGAGAGAATTATTTATTTCAGCTCTATTTCTTTCATCACATTCCCAGTGGGTCAGAAGTTTACATACACTCAATTAGTATTTGTTAGCATTGCCTTTAAATTGTTTAACTTGGGCCAAACGTTTCAGGTAGCCTTCCACAAGCTTCCCACAATAAATTGGGTGAATTTTGGCACATTCCTCCTGACAGAGCTGGTGTAACTGAGTCAGGTTTCTAGGCCTCCTTGCTTTTCAGTTCTGCCCACAGATGTTCAATAGGATTGAGGTCAGGGCTTTGTGATGGCCACTCCAATACCTTGACTTTGTTGTCCTTAAGCCATTTTGCCACAACTTTGTAAGTATGCTTCGGGTCATTGTCCATTTGGAAGACTCCTTTGCGACCAAACTTTAACTTCCTGACTGATGTCTTGAGATGTTGCTTCAATATATCCACATAATTTTCCTTCTTCTTGATGCCATCTATTTTGTGAAGTGCACCAGTCCCTCCTGCAGCAAAGCACCCTCACAACATGATGCTGCCACCCCCGTGCTTCACGTTTGAGATGGTGTTCTTTGGCTTGCAAGCATCCCCCTATTTCCTCCAAACATAACAATGGTCATTATGGACAAACAATTCTATTTTTGTTTCATCAGACCAGAGGACATTTCTCCAAAAATTACAATCTTTGTCCCCATGTGCAGTTGCAAACCGTAGTCTGGCCTTTTTATGGCAGTTTTAGAGCAGTGGCTTCTTCCTTGCTGAGCGGTCTTTCAGGTTATGTCGATATAGGACTCGTTTTACTGTGGATATAGATTATTTTATACCTGTGCGTACATCTCTAGGAGTGCGTACATCTCTAGGAGACAGAACGCGTCTCCTTCCTGAGCGGTATGACGGCTGCGTGGTCATTGTGTTTATACTTGCGTACTATTGCTTGTACAGATAAACGTGGTACCTTCAGACGTTTGGAAATTGCTCCCAAGGATGAACCAGACTTGTGGAGGTCTACAATTTTCTTTCTGATGTCTTGGCTGATTTCTTTAGATTTGCCCATGATGTTAAACAAAGAGGCACTGAGTTTGAAGGTAGGCCTTGAAATACATCCACAGATACACCTCCAATTGACTCAAATTATGTCAATTAGCCCATCAGAAGCTTCTAAAGCCATGACATAATTTTCTGGAATTTTCCAAGCTGTTTAAAGGCACAGTCAACTTAGTGTATGCAAACTTATGACCCACTGGAATTGTGATACAGTGAATTATAAGTGAAATAATCTGTCTGTAAATACTTGTTGGAAAAATTATTTGTGTCATGCACAAAGTAGATGTCCTAACCGACTTGCCAAAACTATTGTTTGTTAACAAGAAATGTGTGTAGTGGTTGAAAAACGAGTTTTAATGACTCGAACCTAAGCGTATTTAAACTTCTGACTTCAACTGTACATATTCAGCAGCCACTCTTTATTAGCCTACTCTCCAACAAGTAGGCCTGGCATAAGGAACACTAAGTCTTTCATCATGAAAGCCTAGTCTATATTCTGTATAACAATCATCGAACAATGTCATTACATAAAAATGCCTAGTTCAAATGCAGAACATGATATGTCCTCATTATTAACATTCAACCTTGTTGCCTTCTCTAGGAGACAGAGGGGCCTCAGGTGTGCATTAGCTTCGTCTTCTCATGCTGATCTCTGTGGTGATAGCTGGATTGCAGCACGTTTGGACCCTGAACCGAAATGGGCCTGATTTTACATTCACTGACAGGAACCTAAAACATTAACGAGCAGGGCTTAAATGCCATTTCATTTAGGATAGTTTAGATATTGTAGTAGCTAGCCAAAGCCAGGCGTTGCTAACGTTACAGTAAAACATGGTCAAAAGGTAAATAAATCATAACTTACCCTCTGCAGGAACTCCGTTTGCTTGTAGCTACATGACACGTTCAAAATGCGAATTCATAATAGCAGCTCATTTCAAGATTTACTAAACTTCGTCCTCCCCAATAAATCAGCGCGCAAGGTTACCATGGTAACCGGAATTCTGAGGGCCCTCAAATTTGAGCTAAACTCTGATTGGATGTAGTCATCAACAGTTCTTTTACACCATTTTTACACACTTTTCAATTTTGGGGGGTTTGTGAGCCTTTTGGGACTGCCTTTTGCCACTTTAATGAACAAGTCATGTCTTTATCTATAAATATACTTAGTGTCTTCTTCAGAAATATCTATATGCTTCAACTTAAATATTGTTCTATAGTAGGCCTATTAACAACGTTTCATGGACAACTGGGCTGTTGTATCGTGTGCCAGCACTCACCGTAATGCCATGTTGTAATACAGACTTCTTGCCAAGGTGCCCTTTTCCTATTACAGTTACAGCCAACGGGATCAACATACCTGTGATCTCACCCTGTCAAATGTCTATGATGTTTTGCTCCACTGAGAAAACATCTGGCATTATCTAGAAAAAGAGGGACGTGACACTTGAGCCCACCTAAATGTGTGAAAACGGAAAAGTTACCTACAAAAGTCACACAAGATACAGTATTCAGAGAAAGAAAATGTATCATAGTCTGATTCACTGGGCCGAAGGGCTGAGGGTATTTAGCTGGGTTCTTTGGGGTGCTAATTGGAGCCAGGCCATTTTTATAGGCCTCTCACCACTGGTGGAGGGATATAGGCTACATCACTGTCAACTTACCTCATAACATAACACCTCTCTGAGTTAACCTTTTTGAAAAGAGCACGCAAAACAAAATGTCATTGACTGTTATTGTGGCTTAATTTACACATCCAGGACCAACATGTCTTTTCAGACTACTACTTCATATCCATTCATTTCTTCACCCACACAGCTGTTGGGATGGCCACTGAACACTCGGGGAAAGTATAGTCTCTTCGGGATAAAGGCTCAAATAATGTAGGCGAGCGACATGGATTAGGTTCACTTCACTTCAGCAACATGACTCCTCACAATCTCATAATGATCCGCTCATGCACATAGTAGTTATATGACAAGCTCAACTGTTAGAAGACATGTAAACATTTTGTATCTCACTAGTTTTTGTCTAATCACACTTGTCCTTCCTCGCGTTCATCCCTTTCAGTTGTCACCCAAACACTTGCTGACCTTACAACTCATTCACTGAGGCTCGCCGTCTGGCTGGATGCCAAATCCCAGGTCGTAAACAGACAGTACCCTTTATGTCCACCGTGACACCCTGTGAGGAAGAACAGGTGACCCGGGGAAGGTGACACATTCACAGCTCCTCATCGTCGTCCCCCTTGAGACATTCAGTGCCCTCTGTGACACTGTGACGTGCCTGCACTTCATCTAGTGTGTCTGCCTGTCAGTCAGCCAGCCAGCTCAGGAAACGGATGAAGAGAAAGACAATATGAGGCATTTCCACAACATGGAGTCAAAACCCCTTTATTTGAAGGAAGAGAATAGTATACATGTAAGTGTATTCACAAACAAATGCACTGTCATGATTTGTGCAAAACAGAGCAAACAGACAATAGAACACAGGAGAACACAGATACTAACAGTTACAATCAATGGTGCCTCACTGGCAGACAGAATTTTTAGGATGGTGCGTGTGTTTGTGTGTGTGCGTGTTTGTTTGAGGAGGGTCCTATGCCGAGGGGAAAGCAGTGACAAGGTCATGGCCCTCCGGGGGTCTTGTCCGGGCTCGAGCGTGGGTCTCGCAGTACAGTTGGCCCTCCACGAAGAAGTAGCCCTTCTGTTTAAGGTTGACGTCACAGTCGGTGCACACGAAGCAGCTAGGGTGGCGGAACTTGTCTCTCGCTTTCACCACTGTGCCCCTATAGAAGAACAACAGAGGTAACAACAGGAGTAGGCTGAAGTTACCGCTGACGCTGATCATGGGTCAGTTTAGCATTTCCCCCACTAAGGGTTAGGGCTAGGATGGGGGGAGGGAAAGCTGGAGCAGGGTTGCCAGATTACAAAAGTACATCAATGATTTGGGAGAGTGCTGCCTCCCTCATCTAACCACTCAAAGTACACTGAGTACACCAAGCATTATGAACACCTTCCTAATATTGAGTTGCACCCCCCCCCCCCCCTGCCCTCAGAGCAACCTGAATTTGTCGGGGAATGGACTCCACAAGGTTTCGAAAATGTTCCACAGGGATACAGTTGTGTTAAGTTGGCTGGATGTTCTTTGGGTGGTTGACCATTCTTGATACACACGGGAAACTGTTGAGCATGAAAAACTCAGCAGTGTTGCAGTTCTTGACACACTCAAACCGGTGCGCCTGGCACCAACTACCATACCCTGTTCAAAGGCACTTAAATCTGTTGTCTTGACCATTCACCCTCTGAATGGCACACATACACAATCCATGTCTCAATTGTCTCAAGGCTTAAAAACCCTTCTTCAAACTGTCTCCTCCTCTTCAGCTTTCACCTGGATTCACCTGGTCAGTCTATGTCATGGAAACAGCAATGTCTACACTGTATTTCTGATCAATTTGATGTTATTTTAAATGGATTAAAAAATAAAAAATAAATCTTTCAAAAACAAGGAAATTTCTAAGTAGCCCCAAACTTTTGAACAGTAGTGTACATTTCTACACTATGAGGTTGGAATAATACTGTCAAATTGTGAGCATTATGATAATGCCCTTTTAGTGTAAGAGCTATTTAAAAAGACTGCCTGAAATTTCAGCCTGTTTTAGTGTGATGGAGTTTTGGCCTGGTTTTTGCCTGGTGACCACCAATAACAGAGTTCCAAACCTCTCTGCCAAACCTCAACAGCTAGTTTTCCCCTCAAAGTAAGGCATTTCATTGTTGCCCAGAAATGATTTGATAATGAGATAAAAAAAACAGCTGCATTGGACCTTTAAGGGGCAACTCGTTTTTGGCAGAACTTTTTAGGTGTAACTCTTCTTGCTTGGGTACCAGTTTGTTTCTGTTATTATTATACTCCTTGCCACTCCTTATCTGACCAAACACTTTTGATCAACACAACTAAGCAAACTCTCTGTAGAAGAAAGATACTGTTCGGCAACACAGGAGGTTGGTGGCACCTTAATTGGGGAGGACTGGCTCATGGTAACGGCTGGAATGGTATCAAAGACATCAAACGTGTTTAATGCTATTCCATTCGCTCCGTTCCGACCATTATTATGAGCCGTCCTCCCCTCAGCAGCCTCCTGTGTTTGGAATGACACAGAATAAAAGGAGTGGAGTGTCATCTCAAAACAGGTTCTGAATTTCAGGCTATAACTCTTCTTATTATAATAAGTATTGAAAGAAATGGTTGCAACTCAGTACCAACTTTTCATATGACATTCTCAGAGCAGCTTTGTCTTCGAAGTACTCACACAATCCCGTTTCCACACTTGTCACACAGGGGCAGTTTCTGCAGGTTTCCTGTGGGCGGCGGTGGCTTAGTCATGGGCGCTCTCACTGTCCTCGTCACCATGGGGCGAGTGCCTGGACAACACATGGGACACACACTATTGGTACCCTAATCCCTATATAGTGCTCTACTTCGAGCTGGTCAATACAGTACATAGAGAATAGGTTACCATTTGTGACACAGAATACAAGCAAATTATTAAAATTAGGAGCATAACGTACATGAAGGATATTAAATAATTGTCATATAGAAATACAAAAGGGAGCAGAGCATTAGAGACATATACTGTATGATGTCACAGATATGATGTCACCATAGCACAGTATATTGATGATGACACCATAGCACAGTACATTGGGGGAAAGGGGGATACCTAGTCAGTTGTACAACTGAATGCCTCCAACTGAAATGTGTCTTCCGCATTTAACCCAACCCCTCTGAATCAGAGAGTTAGAGCTTGATGATGACACCATAGCACAGTATTTTAATGATATCACCATAGCACAGTATGTGATGATGACACCTTAGCACAGTATATTGCATGCACGGATACATCATCTCAATCTATTGCACACTTCCTGTATATTCACCAGCATTGAACCCCCCACCCAAACAATACAGTGCAATACACAGTGGCGACCTGTCATTCAGGGAAGGTGGGGCAGAGTACCACCACCTGTTTTGAGCCCCACATTTTTAGCAAAATAAATAAATATAAAATGATTTGGGCTTGCCTGTTTTGCATGTTATTTTGGCATTAATACGTGTTACATATCAGTTTGCAAGCAATGTAAAAAAAAAAGTATATACCATTGAGTTAATAAATCCGCATTCAAACATGGTCTCTTTTTTGTTTTCTTGAGTGAGGCAGCTCCAAAATGCAGATGTTTTAGCCCAACTCAGTGCTTTCTGCGGTGGTGGTGCGAGCCAGCAGAAAATAGGAGCATTGCGCCGTAATTAGCTCAGTGTTCTGTCACTCATGGGGACACTACGTAATCGCCAAGTTTAAGTCCTTAGTAAGCATAGACATCCAAAATGTCAACCCTTTGGGTCCTGCCATAGAGTTATATTACAAGTGCCCTTCCAAGAAGGCTCAAGGTCATTGGCCACAGATAAATTATGTAAAATGACGTTATATGTACAGTAGCTTTGATTGGACTGATCATGTCAACATTTTAGTTTCAAAGTCTTAGCAAGCAGTCATCATCATCATGAATCAAGTCGACAATCTACTGGCAAATCATTTTTAATCCTTGTCATATGAAGAGAAATTAGATAAAAACCTATCGGTGCTCATCGGCCATTGGACATAAAGATTACACAAGTTGGAAATCGCAAATTCAACAATGACTGGTTTGTAAGGAATCAGTGGCTAACTGCGAGCATTGCAAAGCAACCACTAGCCTGCTATTAGATGGAGTGGCTGTGTGTTTTTTTCCCCCCCAGAGTTCCCACCATAAATCCAGAGAATGCCAGACTTTGATGACAAAGTTTGATAACAAAATTTGCCCTCACAAGGCCGCGCCACCTTCAGAAGGTGAGTCCAAAAATGTATTGTATGCTGCTGCATAAATGATGTAATATGCAAGGGAGATATGTATACTGTAGCTAAGAAAATAATTCTAAATGAGCTGTTAGTAGCCCATGTGCCTCACCCTATTTTCACCAACGTGGTATTGTAAACACATCGTTTGTGGCCGGTGTGTTTTTCAAACTTTTTTTGTACAGCACACACAACATTCTATAATAGGGAAAGGGGGATACCTAGTCAGTTGTACAACTGAATGCATTCAACTGAAATGTGTCTTCTGCATTTAACCCAACCCCTCTGAATCAGAGAGGTGCGGGGGGCTGCCATAATCGACATCCATGTCTTTGGGGCCCAGGGAACAGTGGGGTAACTGCCTTGCTCAGGGGCAGAACAACAGATTTTTACCTTGTCAGCTCGGGGATTCAATCCAGTAACCTTTCGGTTACTGGCCCAACGCTCTAACCACTAGGCTACCTGCCGCCCCTAGAATTGTGTTATTTGATGGGTCAAATTAAAAGCTTATTTAACGCGTCAAACAGTGTTATATGACGTGTATCTTTTTTGACACGCAAAGACCCAAAACAACGTTCAATGTGCCTCACCCTAACAATTTGGTCTATTTTCACCTCTTAAATTTCGCCTAGTGTTCTAACTTGGTGATACACATAAACCTTTAGCCTATAACCTGTTTTAGAGAAATGTAATCATCGAATATTGTAAGAGCTTTCATTGTCTGTTTATATGCCCCCGTTATTTATCCTATGGTTCTGACTTGTTGTACAGGGAGTACACTGTAAGAATGGCCCATATTCTGATTTCTGTCGCTGTACATTTCAAAAGTGCTGAACAAATAGTTATATTGACAACGTCCGTCGTCGTTCGCTCATCAATGTCTTAATCGAAATTACGGATTGCCTCTTATCCGCTTGTTGTCCCCTTATGCCATAGTTTGTACATCTCAATTGTCAGTAGAAACCACATTTGTTTAAGCAAGTCAGCCATATCAGCTGTTTTTTTTAAAGGCGGTAAATGAGGCTGAATAAACTGTTTCGCTGCCAGACAAGGCTCCACTGATAGCCAGGTGTAGCAGTGGTAAGGTGTTGGGACTGCTGTACTGTATGTAGGCCCTAACAGTTTGTGGGCACCGTTTGTCACCGTTATAGTGCAACTAATGTCTTGTTTAGTGTTGTGTTGTGTAGTGTAGTGGCTTTGCTGGCATGCATCCCACATATTATTTTGTTTGCCCCACCAAGATTTACATGCTAAAATCACCACTGGCAATACAACAGATTCAGTTATTGTGTAATGTCTTTGCAGAATCTCTTTTCAGAAACACACTATGTTTGACCATGTTCTTTTTTTATGTTTGACTAATGTGTAACTAATACATGCTGCTATTTTGGCCTACAGGGAAAAAAAGATGTGCCTAAAAAGTGAAAAGGATTAAACCATTTATGGACTATATTTACATGGCTGTTCTGACATATTGAGATATTCTGCTCTACAGTCATATGAGTGACAAGTAAGACATTAGACGCAGATAGAGAAAAGTCCACAGTTTTATTCAGTACAGATTCACATGAGTGAATTCTTAAAAGGGGCAATCTGCAGATGCTACATCCATAGCCGCGGGAGGTAGAGGTGCTGAGGGTTCTGCAGTACCCCCTGAAAAATCAGAATTTAAAATCTTTGTAGATGTTATTTTTTTTTTCAGCACAGCCCCCTCTGTAGTACGGCTCCAAATTCTCCAGCCCCATATCCCTCAGCTTTTTTACTGAAACAGGGGCAGGGAGGACGCTTTGTTATTGTTTCACTAGCTGATTTCCACTTTAAAATTCTATAACCTATTAACTTCTTATGGCTTGGGGGCAGTATTTCGACGTCTGGATGAGAAGCGTGCCCAAAGTAAACTGCCTGTTACTCAGGCCCAGAAGCTAGGATATGCATATAATTGGTAGATTTGGATAGAAAACACTCTAAAGGTTCCATAACTGTTAAGATAATGTCTGTGAGTATAACAGAACTGATATGGCAGGCGAAAACCTGAGGAAAATCCATCCAGGAAGTGTGATTTATTTGATGTGGGTAGTTTTCAAATGAATGCCTATAGAGTATCTAATGGGTTAGGACCCAGATTGCAGTTCCTATGGCTTCCACTAGATGTCAACAGTCTTTAGACATTGTTTCAGGCTTGTTTTCCGAAAAATGAAGAAGAATGAGACCTTTCTGTCAGTGGACTGTAGAATCATGCAGTGCTGGTTTTCGCGCGTGACCGAGTGTGCGCCCTTCTTTGTTTTTCCTTTCTATTGAATACGCTATTGTCTGGTTGAAATATTATCGATTATTTAAACAATTGACAACCTGAGGATTAATTATAAACATCGTTTGACGTTTCAACGAACTTTACCAGTACTATTAGGATGTATTCGTCTGCATGTTTTTACCGCCTTTGAGCCAGTGGATTACTGAACAAAACGTGCCAACAAAACAGAGTTTTTGGGATATAAAGAGGGACTTTATCAAACAAAACAAACATTTATTGTGTAGCTGGGACTCTTGTGACTGCAACCATATGAAGATCTTCAAAGGTAAATTATTAATTTTATCACTATTTCTAACTTTTGTAATTCCTTTACTTGGTTGTAAAATGTTTGTATGCTTTTGTAAGCAGCTGGATTAACAAGAAGATCATCTTTAAGCCGATGTATAACACTTGTATTTTTTATGAATGTTTATTATGACTATTTCTGTATTTTGAATTTGGCGCTCTGCAATTTCATCGGATGTTAAAAAGTCACAGTCTCCAAATGTGCATTATATAAAACTAGATTAAAACCACAATAAACTACACATATATTCCAGTGGTGGCTGGTGGGTGGATAAAATGGTCTCATTCCATTCTGTAAATTACGATGAGCCCGACCTCCTATATCTCAGCCCACCATCCTCCTCTGATGTGTTCAAATCAAGAGCTAATGGAAAATGTCTCAACCAAAAAAACTTACTGGAGAGGTCATGGACAATACTATATCACTTATCTTTCGCCATGTGTTCACAGGCACAACAGATGGGTTGAATGAACTCTTCATAGCGTTTCACCAGGTGGGGCGTGGCATTGAGGTACTGCCTCCACATGAAGTAGCGCATGTACGCATCCTCTTTCTTGTCCAATTGGAGGAGGAAGTCCGCCAGTGCCTTTGCATCCGGGAAGTCATTGATATGAATAAAGGAATCCGCAGGAAGAAAGTCTTCGTGGTTCTGTCTAGACGGGCCCAATACTATTGTTACAGTTCCTGCCACGAGTGTTCCGTTCACCTTTTCCGTGATGTAGTCTCTGTAGATTGAATTCTCGGATGAGAGGTCGAACTTGCAGCTGGTGATGGTCGTGTAATACTCTGTGCTTTTCAAACGACGCCCCATAAAAGCAGAGCCGAAATGTGTTACTGCTCCTGATAATATCTTTCTCGGACTGATGTCCCTGTGTAAGGGTTATTATTGCTCACAATCCAGCAGACTAATTTATCTTTCTTAGGCAGCACAAAATCTGCCTCAGTCTTCATGGTGGGTAATTCGTTTTTCGCACTATACGGAACCCAAACCAGCTACGCGCGTGCTCCATTGTGCATACATGTATTTTGTCCCCCCACACCAAACACAATCACGACATGCAAGTTAAAATATCAAAACAAACTCTGAACCAATTGTATTAATTTGGGGACAGGTCGAATAGCATTAAACATTTATGGCAATTTAGCTAGCTAGCTTGCACTTGCTAGCTAATTTGTCCTATTTAGCTAGCTTGCTGTTGCTAGCTAATTTGTCTTGGGATATAAACATTGAGTTATTATTTTACCTGAAATGCACAAGGTCCTCTACTCCACCAATTAATCCACACATAAAATGGTCAACCGAATCGTTTCTAGTCATCTCTCCTCCTTCCAGGCTTTTTCTTCTCTTTACTTTATATTGCGATTGGCAACTTTCATAAATTACATTACCGCCACCGACCTATTTCATCTTTCAGTCACCCACGTGGGTATAACCAATGAGGAGATGGCACATGGGTACCTGTCTCTATAAACCAATGAGGAGATGGGAGAGGCAGGACTTGCAGCACGATCTGCATCAGAAATAGAACTGACTTCTATTTTAGCCCTTGGCAACACAGACGCTTGTTGGCATGCGCGAGCAGTGTGCGTGCAATAATTGAATAATATAGATTTCTACATTTATTTTGCAATGCGAGCACATGCGAGCGGTGTAGTCAGCCTGTTAGGTTGAAGAGGTTTTCCCAGACCTGGTATTTATTTGTTAATTGTTGGTAATTCCATGTGATACCAGATACATTTCTGAAAACCTGGACGAGGAGACCAGGGCAAGTCTGTCTGATGCTTTTGTGAAAGAAAATGACAGCGTCCGCTTCGTCGTAAAGGGATCTGTCGTCTGTCAGGACGCAGCCATTGATGTTGAACAGGGTACCGCAGAGTTTAAATTCAAAAGTCACACCAATTGGCCAGAGCCACACCAAGATAATAGACTCTTCAGTTGTTTTTTTAATATAGAGTAACTATTTTCAGTTCCAAGGATGGCGATTCTCCTAATCTGGATGGACAGACAATAGATGTTGGTTCCAAGTAAATTACACATAATTATCACTGAGCCCACAAGCCCTAGAGCAGAGATCAAAGTTTTGTTGGAAGCTGCTGTTCTTGATGACATTTTTGCCCTGTAAAAAGGAAGAATTGTTTTTAATTATAATTGATAACCTAAATGATGATAAATCTTTATTTCATACCATAGATACACATTACATTTAATTCACAGATAAGTTCAGGGATAGCCTTGCAGCTGTCCATACAGGTTATTTTAGTTGTTACAGTACAATCACACACAATGACAGTCATTAATAAGAAACTGTTTACTTGTCAGTCAGTGCCATGTAAAATCGGTATCGTTGACGTAAGTCATTATCTTATCGTATCTTAAACACTATAGGTTGTTCAGAGCAGCTTGCCTCAAGTAACTCAATTCAACATTCAGGTTTATGTTTACATTGGTCTTTTACAATGGTGGACTTTAGAATGGATCATGTTTTGTTCACAGCCAGTCTCTATTATGTAGAGTCATAATATGAGTTTGTGTAGTTAAATGAGGTTTGAGAGAGAAAATAAAACATTGCTTACCACTGAAGATTGGTTTAGAGTTGGAAATCCATGTGCATAGTTGACAAAATCAGACACTAACGAGCAAATAAACCACCTAGCACCTGGGAGGAAGTAAAAATAGACAACACTTGTCTGTCACAGGTCTGACTGGACAAATAAGTTTTGCGTAAGCAAATCTGAGGACTGAGAATTCCTGCCTGAAGTTTTCTTTTTTGTGACAAGGCAACCGACTGGGTATATAATATATACTGAACAAAAATATAAATGAACTTACAACAATTTCATAGATTTTATTGAGTTACAGTTCATATGAGGAAATCAGTCAGTTGAAATAAATTAATTAAGACCTAATCTATGGATTTCACATGACTGGGAATACAGATTTGCATCTGTTGGTCAGACCCCTTAAAAAACATGAGCCTCACAATGTCCGTAGTTTATGCCTGCCCATTCCATAACCCCACCATCACCATCAGCAAACCGCTCGCCCACACGACACCATACATGTGGTCTGCGGTTGTGAGGCCAATTGGACGTACTGCCAAATTCTCTAAAACGACTTTGGAGGTGACTTATGATAGAGAAATTAACATTCAATTATCTGGCAACAGCTACTCTACCTCAAAACTTGAGACATCTGTGGCACATTTTAGAGTGGCCTTTTATTGTCCCCAGCACAAGGTGCATCTGTGTAATGATCATGCTATTTAATCAGCTTCTTGATATGCCACATTTTTGTTCATAGGCCTTATCTAGTACATCAGTACCACTCAAAGTGACTGTGTCAGCCTGCTGAACCAAAGCCTAGACGTAATCTGTTCACTACTAATTTATTTGTATATAGAGTTTACTCCTTGTATACATACTTTTCAAGATCAGAACAATGTGAATTATGAATGATCTCCCTCTACTTTGTCTTATAAAATGAATGCCCAACAAAATACTAATTTCAAGTGATATCTTCATTTTGATTGTGGCTCTTTCCAATAGTTTTTTCTTGGGGTCAAAATGTATGCGATGTTGATAGCTAGAGGTTTTAATTAAACTATAGTTCTTGAAGTGAGTGAGTGGTAGAGAGCTAACGCACACTGACGACAACTTGAACACCAACAGGTTTGTCCTTGATATGTCTCATTGAGAAGAATACGTTATTATATGCAACTGTGAAGCTCTTCTTGAGTGCGGCACTGCAGCATTATAGCCTGGAATCCACACTGAATGATGATATCATTACCCACCCATATCATAATGAAAGAGAAGTTACTTAGTGGAGAACTGACCGTCGCTGTCGACAAAGTCCTGCAGGGCCTTGAAGGAACCTGATTGCCGGGGCTCCTGGGGCTCCTCCTGGTCTTTCAGGAGCATGCGGTACACATCAGACTCCTCGATGGAGGTCAGCGTCTTGCTACTGCAGAGAGGGAGACACACACACACACACACACACACACCACACACACACACACACACACACACACACACACACACACACACACACAGAGATGAGCAAAAATATACAGACACACAGAGGTGAGCATTAACAGATGCAGCACACACAAACACACACACAAAAATATCCCACATTTTGTGGAGATGAAAAAAAAAAGGGAAAGGGGGATACCTAGTCAGTTGTACAACTGGATGCATTCAACTGAAATGTGTCTTCCGTATTTAACCCAACCCTTCTGAATCAGAGATGTGCCAGGAGCTGCTTTAATCGACATCGGCTGCACCTGTTCCATCCGAGATCTGCGGCTACCATTGAAAGCACTGTTCATCTACCCCAGCAGACACCAGTGTAGTCATAACAACACTATCCTCCATATCAGATTTAACATCAGAGTCGTATTGAGCCCTGGGGGTCCAGAACTCCCCAGCTCCAGGTTTAGGGACGGGCTGTAAGTCATGGGGGGAAATGATGCCTGCCAGCTGGGGCACTCTCACTCCAGGGCCCTGAGGCTTTTGGTTATCATAGGCTGCATCAGGTCAAAGGAGGCCCGCCAGACATTACAGAGACCAGACCTGGGGTCAAATACTATTTGAAATCATTTCCAAATACTTTTTCAGTGCTTTATTGAGCTTTCCTGGCTTAATGGACCAATAAAATAGTCCCACAATGGCAAACCCCACCCATGTGGTACTCCAGGCAGGCTAGAGCAAGCGCTTAAAGTATTTGAAAGATTTCAAATCGTATTTGAACTCAGGTCTGATAGAGACACACACAACACAAGCATCAGCAGACGTCCATAAAAGGAAGTGAAGAG
Source organism: Salmo salar (assembly GCF_965601325.2). Lineage (NCBI taxonomy): Eukaryota > Metazoa > Chordata > Actinopteri > Salmoniformes > Salmonidae > Salmo > Salmo salar. The sequence goes on from NC_138298.1 coordinate 8,220,652, forward strand.
AGGGAAAAACAGAGAGGAAGAATGGATGGGAGGAGAATGGAGAGAATGGAGAGAGGAGGTTAGAGATGACATGGTGTGAAGAAGCATGAGTGTGCAGACGCCTTTCGTATACACAGCTCTTTTTATAGCCACCACCCATAGCCAGAACACCAAGTCATCTAACCAGAATTTGCTGAAAGAGATCTACAGGCCAATAATACTACACATGGATTTAATATGCTTTATATGTATATATACACTGAGTGTACAAAAGGCATTAGGAATACCTTCCTAATATTGAGTTGCACCCCTTTTTGCCCTCAGAACAGCCTCAATTCATCGGGCGTGGACTCTACAAGGTGTCGAAAGCGTTCCACAGGGATGCTGGCCCATGTTGACTCCAATGCTTCTCACAGTTGTGTCAAGTTGGCTGGATGTCCATTGGGTGGTGGACCATTCTTTTTTATATACACTACCATTCAAAAGTTTGGGTGACGTAGAAATGTCCTTGTTCTTGAAAGAAAATATTTTGTCCATTAAAATAACATCAAATTGATCAGAAATACATTGTTTATGATGGAAATGACTATTGTAGCTGGAAATGGATGATTTTTAAGGGAACATCTACATACAGTTGACGTCGGAAGTTTACATACGCTTAGGTTGGAGTCATTAAAACTCGTTTTTCAACCACTCCACAAATTTCCTGTTAACAAACTATAGTTTTGGCAAGTCGGTTAGGACATCTGCTTTGTGCATGACAAGTAATTCTTCCAACAATTGTTTACAGACAGATTTTTTCACGTTTTAATTCACTGTATCACAATTCCAGTGGGTCAGAAGTTTACATACACTAAGTTGACTGTGCCTTTAAACAGCTTGGAAAATTCCAGAAAAGGATGTCTTGGCTTTAGAAGCTTCTGATAGGCTAATTGACCTCATTTGAGTCAATTGGAGGTGTACCTGTGGATGTATTTCAAGGCCCACCTTCAAACTTAGTGCATTTTTGCTTGACATCATGGGAAAATCAAAAGAAATCAGCCAAGACCTCAGAAAAAAATTGTAGACCTCCACAAGTTTGGTTCATCCTTGGGAGCAATTTCCAAATGCCTGAAGGTACCACGTTCATCTGAACAAACAATAGTACGCAAGTATAAACAACATAGAACCACACAGCTGTCATACAGCTCAGGAAGGAGACACGTTCTGTCTCTTAGAGATGAATGTACTTTGGTGCGAAAAGTGCAAATCAATCCCAGAACAACAGCAAAGGACCTTGTGAAGATGCTGGAGGAAATAGGTACAAAAGTATCTGTATCCACAGTAAAACGAGTCCTACATCGACATAACCTGAAAGGCTGCACAGCAAGGACGAAGCCAATATTCCAAAACTGCCATAAAAAAGCCAGACTACAGTTTGCAACTGCACATGGGGACAAAGATCATACATTTTGGAGAAATGTCCTCTGGTCTGATGAAACAAAACTAGAACTGTTTGGCCATAATGACCATCGTTATGTTTGGAGGAAAAAGGGGGATGCTTGCAAGCTGAAGAACACCATCACAACCGCGAAGCACGGGGTGGCAGCATCATGTTGTGGGGGTGCTTTCCTGCAGGAGGGACTGGTGCACTTCACAAAATAGATGGCATCATGAGGATGGAAAATTATGTGGATATATTGAAAACATCAGTCAGGAAGTTAAGGCTTGGTTGCAAATGGGTCTTCCAAATGGACAATGACCCCAAGCATACTTACAAAGTTGTGGAAAAATGGCTTAAGGACAAGAAAGTCAAGGTATTGGAGTGGCCATCACAAAGCCCTGACCTCAATCCCATAGAAAATTTGTGGGCAGAACTGAAAAGGCGTGTGCGGGCAAGGAGGCCTACAAACCTTACTCAGTTACACCAGCTCTGTCAGCAGGAATGGGCCAAAATTCACCCAACTTATTGTTGGAAGCTTATGGAAGGCTACCCAAATAGTTTGACCCAAGTTAAGCAATTTAAAGGCAATGCTACTACCAAATACTAATTGAGTGTATGTAAACTTCTGACCCACTGGGAATGTGATGAAAGAAATAAAAGCTGAAATAAATCATTCTCTCAACTATTATTCTGACATTTCACAATCTTAATTAAAATAAAGTGGTTATCCTAGCTGACCTAAGACAGGGAATTTTTACTAGGATTAAATGTCAGGAATTGTGAAAAACTGAGTTTAAATGTATTTGGCTAAGGTGTATGTAAACTTCTGTCTTCAACTGTAGGTGTACAGAGGCCCATTATCAGCAACCATCACTACTGTGTTTCAATGGCACGCGTTGTGTTAGCTAATCCAAGTTTAGCATTTTAAAAGGCTAATTGATCATTAGAAAACCCTTTTGCAATTTTGTTAGCACCGCTGAAAACTGTTGTACTGATTAAAGAAGCAATAAAACTGGCCTTCTTTAGACTAGTTGAGTATCTGGAGCATCAGCATTTGTGGGTTCGATTACAAGCTCAAAATGGCCAGAACCTAAGAACTTTCTTCTGAAACTCGTCAGTCTTTTCTTGTTCTGAGAAATGAAGGCTATTCCATGTGAGAAATTGCCAAGAAATTGAAGATCTCGTACAGCACTGTGTATTACTCCTTTCACAGAACAGCGCAATCTGGCTCTATATATATATAAATAAATAAGTGGAGGCTCCTCAGAGAAGGAAGGGGAGGACCATCCTCCTCAGTAAAATGTCATACATATAAAAATAGTACAACATTAAAAAAGTTATCCTTTTTAGATAAAACTAAACTCATTATTTTAATATATCACCAAATAATTGGTTAAAATATACTGTTTTGCGATGAAGATCTACAGTAACTTCAACAGCACTGTCTGTGCTTGCACCATGGTGTAGCCGGAGGACAGCTAGCTTCCATCCTCCTCTGGCTACATTAACTTCAATACAGAGAAGGCTCGTAGGCCTCCCTTCCATAGACATACATGGTAATTATGACCACTTCCGGAGGATATCCTCCAACCAATCAAAGCTTTTTCAGTATGAACTGACATCTTGTACATCCAATCATAGATGTGGGATCAGATAATGAACCTAGTGTGTTGTATTGGGATTGAGCCACAGAGCACTATGGGGGTTCTATGTGTTGAGAAGCTTGGTGACATTGTTGGATAGAGATTAAGAGTGAAGAGTGATAGTTGAGCATTTTTGGGACATTATTCAATTCAAATTAGTTTTTTCAAATTACAGGAGATGGAGGAGGTATATTATACATTGTTTTCTTGGGTTTAGAACTTTATTTTTGTGTCCAGTTAGTCCAATGTATTTACATTTGCCTTGCTAGCTAGCTACCAGCGTGAGTGTGCAGTTTTCTCCGCCAGAATGGTAAAATGGCCAACGCTGACGAAAATGTTGTGGACTTTTTGTTGAAGAACCCCTTTCATTCTCTGGGGTACACGGAAAAGTTGCGAATTGAAAGCGAGGGTCAACCTCTGCCTGAGGTCAGTTTCATGAAGAAGGATGAAAAGGTGAGAGTGTTCAGTATCAAATGTATAGCTGGTTAACAGGGAGCCTATTATCAAGACGCCTGTAAATGCACGTTAAGGTTCTTTACATGCTGAACATCTTTTCTGAGATTTCGAAAACAATTCCGAATGATTTGATAGCTTCCATCGCATCATCCATTAAATGTAGATTAACCAGAGATTAACCACATTTTTTCTCATGCGCTCAAGTAGGCTTTGCACTTTCCTCCGGTATTTGTTTAGCAAAGATGATAACACATAATCACTCCGGACAGGCACAAGCAAAAACTCATGACATAAATGTTGCAGCAGCCTAGGCTACACCTAAACATTAGAAATCTGACATGCTGTATGGGATGAAAACAATACTTTTTCTGTCTGATCAACTGTATGCTACTAATAAGAACAGCTGCATACAGCCTGTCCATCTGGTCAGGGTAACAAATTGGTAACGTTATGTATTTATAGTCCATTTGTGTGTCAGGAGAAATTGTGAAAGTGATAACATTTTCATTATGTTCAACATTGGGCTGGCTAGATTGCCTACACGTTTTTAATCCAAAATGATTCACTGGAATGAATCAAACAACATAATAGTGATGGCAGATGTGACTAAAGGTTTTATAAGGCCTACAGTTGCATAGGCCTGCATGATGCAAACATGCATAAAGCAAGCTCAGCCCTGTGATTTCTATTGTCTATCAGTTGTTGTCTGTGTTTGGGTAGAGGAAATCCCCCTCCTAATCTAGTCTAAATAAGGAGTTTTTTTTTAAACCATGTGACTTGATTAGGAAAAACTGCTCCCATCATAGCCCATATAAAACTTTTTTACAACTGATTAATCACTGTCATACCTTATAGGGTCAACATATAAGGAAAAACTCCAGGCCCTAGTGGGTAAAAATTGCTCCACTGCTCTGGGCTCTATGGTGCCACCATTCTGCTTGCAGCTGTCAGTTATCGTCAGGTATGTGGATGATCAGGGCTTTATTCAGGAACGTTTCTTGGGTTACATGATGTCTCATGTGCCCGCTCATCCACTGGCACTTTGAATGTTTCCCTTCCAAGCACTGTGAGTACCCCTATCAATTTTCTCTCATTACTGTATGTAGAGTCAATCACATACACGATCCCATTAACACATCAAAGATTTTACTCCTTGCTTGGACTAACTCATTCTTAGCTCTTTTGTCTAATTGTGTAGTGTCTTGTGTTGTTGTTTTTTGTCTTCCCAGTAAAATCCTGTCCTGCACTGTTCAAGCCTCTGAACACCTCAACTCATGCCTCATACCCAAATTCATTCACTGCTGTGGTCCCTTTCCAACACTAAGTAGCCTTCTCATTCCCCATTATATTGTACTATAAATGTCTTTATTAAATGCTTTAGGTTAAAATAATTAGTCTTTGACAATTTTTAAACACACTTTGTGGTCTCCATGTGTTCCGTGCCTATACCGGGGGTCTCCCATCCTCCTCAATTTTCCAAGTCACCAGCCTCCACTGATATATATATATTTTTACATTGAATATAAAACACAATCTACTTGCAGTGAATCAGCTCAACATCTCCTCCTCATTCAGTAATCTAACAGACTCCCATCCAGAGCGACCCGCAGAAGCAACCGGCGCCAACGCCCTGCTCAAGAGCACGCTGATAAATCTCCCACAAGGTCAAAAACGGGAACCAGAACCAGCGACCTATCAGCCACCGGCCAAGCTCCCAATCCCCAGTCCACCAGCGCTCCAAGATACCCCCCACAGTTCCCCAAGAGCTGCCCCTCAACCATCCAAGATCCCCCCCCCCCCCGAGAATGTTTTTATTATTACATTCCCCACCCCCAAGTCCCCCCCCCCCCCGCCAATGCACGACCAAACGGAAAACAGAAAAACAGAAGACATCAAGGACAACAAAATATGCCAACAGAATATGTTTGAGTACATGTATGGCACTATTTACATGTGTGTGTGTCTGTGTATGTGCACGTGTGTGTGTGTGTATTTGAATGAGAGTGTGTGTATATGCATGTGAACAAACACCTGCGCGGCATCAGCCTCAGGCAAACATGCATTAGCTGTAAAAACACTGCCCCTCAGTGTCATTCAAACTTACTTTTAGTTTTGTTTTATTTTGACTTTATTGTTTTACTTTTATATTTCACCGTCATTCTATCCCCCACCCAGCAACTCCACTCCTACTTTTCTCCAATTCCACATCCCAACCCTCAGCTTCCCTCGGCCCATCCTCTTCGGATTTCTACGCACCATATATCTTTCAACTATGCTGTGATATTTAACATACAATTTGAATCTAGAGATATTAGTAATTGACTGACCCGGTCTCCCAACAATACTATTTCTAGGGAAAGTTTTTGATCAATGTTACACACTTTCAGCCATTCCTGAACCTGAGACCAGACACACGCAAAATCAATACCAAAACAAATGGTCTATTGATTCTGTATCCTCACAACAAAATCTGCAGAGCTACGATGATTGTATGTCCCAAATATTCAATATTTTGTTGGTGGCAAGAATTCTGTACAATAATGTTAGCTGAAAAGCATGAAGTCTTGAATCTTGCGTCGTTTTATATATCAACTCATACACCCTGTACCATAGAATCCATACATAATAAATCTCTTCCAAACTATTTTCCAATCTGTATGGCACAGCTGTCAACATCCTGGTCCTCAAATGAAACTGGAATACTTTCCTATTTATGCTATTTTTATTCCTCTGCCAGTTTTGATCCTTTATATTGGGCAGACAGACCAGTTCCCTACCTCCTCCCGCTGCCACCTACCTCCTCCATTTTTGGGGTAATGCTGTAATCATTTGATTGTAATCTTGGATTGAGCAGACCTTCCCATATAATTATGATAACTGTACCATTCCAATTTACAATATCATTTAAAAACAAAATCCCCTTTTCAAACATCTTTTCCATAAATACAGGTATTTTATCAACCAGTACATCTGAGTTCAGCCATAATATTTTTTGTAATATTTGTTCTATCTTTTCAGGGGAATGAAATTTAAATTGTAGCCAGCTTTGCAATGCTTGTTTGGGGGGGAAGAAAATTATTTTCAATTCATCGAAAATGAGACATGGCAATCTGCACAAAGGCAAAAAGGTCATTTTTAAACAATGGATGAGCTTTTCTTAGTAATCTACTTGAGAACCATTTAGGGTTAAAGTTAAACTTTTGGATAAGTAAAGCTTTTAGAGAGAGGTTTTGCGCTTTTATATTTAATCATCTCAACCCTGCCGGTTCATACTCATTTTATAGATAGGCACGCTTTATCTTGTCTGGTTTAGCATCCCAGATAAAGCTAAATATTATTTGCTCATATGTTTTGAAAAATGAATTAAATCAGGAGTAGGCAGAGCCATAAGTAAACTGAAATAAGACTAAGGAGTTAATCAGTGCATTTTTCCCATAAATAGACAGGTATTTCCCTGTCCATGGTTGCAGTTTTCTATTGAAATTCATTGTGGAGATCTCATTTATATATTTTGTGATATGAATACCAAGTATGTCTACTTGACTGTCAGCCCATTTTATAGGTAAACTGCAGGGTCATGTAAAAGTTGTATTTATTTAAAGATCCAATACGTAAAATTGTACACTTATCGTAATTAGGTTTTAGTCCAGAGAGTCCGTAAAAGTTATCTAGATCTTCAATGAAACATTGCAGGGATCTAGCTTGCGGACTTAATATAAAACTTGAGTCATCGGCATACATGGACACCTTCGTTTTTAAGCATTGGATTTCTAACCCTCTAATGTTATTTGATCTGATTTTAATAGCTAGCATTTCGATGACCATAACGAAAAGATATAGTGAAAGCGGACACCCTTGTTTAACTCCTCTTGACAATTCAAAACTCTGAGAAGTAGCCGCTATGTACCATTTTACACCTGGGGTTGCTATACATAACTTTTACCCATTTCATAAGAGAATCACCGAAATTGAAAAAATACAGGCATTTATAAATAAAATAGTCTTTCCTTATCAAAAGCCTTTTCAAAAACCGCTTTATATACCAAGCCTGGCTTCTTAGATGTTTCATGTTGTTTTATTATTTCTAGTAGTTGTCATGTATTATCTCCAAGTGTGGACCATTCTTGCTACATTGATACACATTCTACATACACATTTCGGTAGAAACATAGAAACAACGTTGAGTCAACCAGTTTGTGCTCACAGGACCTTACTATCCTTTCTAGTTTCTACTGCCCTACTTGATCAAAATAGGAACAGTGAAGAGCCGCTGTACTGAACTGTACACTGTAGGCTGATGTGAACCTCGGCTAGCATGATTTATGTCTCGATCAGAAACAGCTCCTGCTAAAGCCAGGGAAAAAGTCATTCCTGTGTGCTTGGGTAATACATGCACTGCAGTGACACCCCATATATCTGCTAGCTAGGCTAATGAGATCCACATGACTTCCTTGGAACTGAAAAACGAGGATACAAGACTCCCTATATCCTCCTCTGATTTCCATACTGTCTCAATAAAGTGTACATTTTTTATATATATATATATATATAGTACATTCTGGATCTATTCAGACCGCTTGACTTTTTCCACATTTTGTTACGTTACAGCCTTATTCTAAAATTTATCAAATACATTTTTCCCTCATCAATCTACAAACAATACCCCATAATGACAAAGTGAAAACAGGTTTTAAATTTTTTTTGCAAATGTATTAAAATCAAAAACAGAAATACCTTATTTACATAATTATTCAGACCCTTTGCTATGAGACTCGAAATTGAGCTCAGGTGCATCCTGTTTCCATTGATCATCCTTGATGTTTCTACAACTTGATTGGACTCCACCTGTGGTAAATTCAATTGATTGGACAAGATTTGGAAAGGCACACACATGTCTATATAAGGTCCCAAAGTTGACATTGCATGTCAGAGCAAAATCCAAGACATGAGGTCGAAGGAATTGTTCGTAGAGCAATGGGACAGGATGGTGTCGAGGCACAGATTTGGGGAAGGGTACCCCAAAAATTCTGCTGCATTGAAGGTCCCCAAGAACACAGTGGCCTCCATCATTCTTAAATGGAAGAAGTTTGGAACCACCAAGAATCTACGTAGAGCTGGATTCCTGGCCAAACTGAGCAATTTGTGGAGAAGGACCTTTGTCAGGGAGGTGCCCAAGAACCCGATGGTCACTCTGACAGAGCTCCAGAGTTCCTCTGTGGAGATTGGATAACCTTCCAGAAGGACAACCATCTCTGCAGCCCTCCACCAATCAGGCCTTTATGGTAGAGTGGCACCTATAGGACTCCTAGACTATGAGAAACAAGATTCTCTAGTCTGATGAAACCAAGGTTGAACTCTTTGACCTGAATGCCAAGTGTCACGTCTGGAGGAAACCTGGCACCATCCCTGCGGTGAAGCGTGGTGGTGGCAGCATCATGCTGTGGGGATGTTTTTCAGCGGCAGCGACTGGGAGACTAGTCAGGATTGAGGGAAAGATGAACGGAGCAAAGTACAGAGAGATCCTTGATGAAAACCTGCTCCAGAGTGCTCAGCACCTCAGACTGGGGCGAAGGTTCACCTTCCAACAGGACAACGACCCCAAGCACACAACCAAGACAACACAGGGGTGGCTTTGGGACAAGTCTCTGAATGTCCTTGAGTGGCCCAGCCAGAGCCCGGACTTGAACCCGATCGAACATCTCTGGAGAGACCTGAAAATAGCTGTACAGCGACACTCCCCATCCAGCCTGACAGAGCTTGAGAGGATCTGGAGAGAAGAATGGGAGAAACTCCCCAAGTATAGGTGTGCCAAGCTTGTAGCGTCATACCCAAGAAGACTCAAGGCTGTAATCGCTGCCAAAGGTGCTTCAACAAAGTACTGAGTAAAGGGTCTGAATACTTATGTAAATGAGATATTTCCGTTTTTTATTTGTAAACATTTCTAAAAACCTGTTTTTGCTTTGTCATTATGGGGGTTGATGTGTAGGTTGATGAGGGGGAAAAAATAATGTAATACATTTTAGAATAAGGCTGGAACGTAATAAAATGTGGAAAAAGTCAAGGGGTCTGAATACTTTCCGAATGCACTGTATATATTTAAAGTACCTTGACATAACATTTAACATATGTTTTAGAACAGCGCTAGCTACAATAGCCAAACTCTGGCAGAAACAAATGAACAGAAGCTATCAGAGAAGACGACAGTGGAAGCTAATACAGCAATACTGTCACCATGACGACAGATAGAAATCAGACAGACAGACACCCACCCACCCAACCACCCATCAACCCACCGACCATCTCACCAACCCAGCCAGCCAACTCACCCCTCTGGCTTGTCCTGGACCAGGCCCCTCATCTGTCCGTGCATGGCGTCCTGGATGTTGCCTGAGGAGTAGAGGCCTATGGGGGTGTTGTAGGCTGTGCTCACCACCTGGCGATGGTCGTCGATGTTAGCTGCAGCTATAAATGGCTGGGCTTTGCGGTTGTGACCCGTACCAATGGGTTTGAACTCCTGAATGGAGAGAGAGAGAGAGAGAAAAAGACAAGGAGGACTTATGTGATGTTCTCTGACGCACACAAACACCAACAGGTATAGACAAAAATATATGGTGACAACTAAAACAGATACACACACACACACAAGCTATGCACGCACACACACAGTCCCCCCCCCCCCCTAATTAGATCCACACGTTATCTCCCTCTCTCACCTGTTGCTCAGCCTCCAAGTTGATTTTGAAAGGGTTGGCTTTCCCGTCTTCCGTGACTTGAGGCGACCATAGCCTGGTTTCTGGTCTGGGAACAAGAAACAGGTCATGATCAAACAGTTCCCTGTCAACTCCCTCGACCGCAGGTGAAACGATTATGACCACAGACCGAACATTGGTTTACATGGCAGCTGGGCCACAGTACACTGAGCACTCATAAATCAAACCCAACTTCATAGACTTCCTTTGGTGTGTGTGTGAACAGTGTAAAAGCGTGTGTGTGTGTATGAAAGAGTATTTGTGTGAGTGTGTGCGTGGGCATGTAGAAGTGTGTCTGTATTAGAGAGTGGGTGTGGGGGTGTGTGGAGCTCCTCTCTTGGAGTTCTTGGGTATGAAATCGTCTTTTGCCAGCTCTGGAACGTTCTACATAAGATGGAACGTTCTATGTGGTATTAAAGAGATCTTGGGATTCATCAAGTACAGTAAGTTCTGTAGTTAGTCAAACATGAATGTGTGTTTGACTAGCTATGTGTGTCATAGGATACGCCCAACCAGTGACAGTTTGTTTCACCTCATCGGTAGTCACTTGTGTCACTGATATTTGTACACACGTCTCTATTGTAATGGTGTGTGCTTTTATGTGAGAGGCGTGTGTGTATTTGTGTATGTGTGTTTGTGAGAGTATTACTGTGTGTGCACGCGAGTATTAGTGTGTGTGCGTTTGTGCATTAAATAGTGCGTGTAAGTGTGTGCATGTCAGTGTGCGTGTTTTACGTGAGAGGACTGTACGTGGGGTGGGCATCAATGTGTGCATGTCATTGTGTGTGTGTCTGTGTGTGTGTGTATGTTAATGTGTGTGCATGCGTGCGGGTGTGTGTATGTCTCCAGTGTGTGTGTACGTATCAGGTGAGTGTGTACACGTATGCATGTCTGTATCTGTATGCGAGTGTCGCACAGTGTGACCCAACCTCTGGACGGTGAGGATGAGCTGGTAGATGGCGTCTTTGATCTTGTTCTGGGCCTCACAGTGCATCATGTCCTCCGCCGGGATGCCCTCAATGGCCAGGATGACATCACCAGGACACAGGTTGGCCACCGCCGCCTTACTGCCCGGAGTGATCTGCCCAGAGAGAGAGAGAGAGAGAGAAAGAGAGGGGTGACACATGAGATAATGATCATTATTAATTCCATTGTCACAAATTATTCTAATAATGGTTGCTGTTATTAGTGTTGTCTTTGGTGAATTAAGCAAACGTCTTCACTTTTCATACTTAGAAAGTGAACTGAACTGAGAGTGAGGGAGAGTGAGATGGAAAGAAAGAGAGAGAGCTTGAAGTGAGAACCCCGGCTGCTGCCAAGGTATTATTTTTACGATTCTCTCCCATATATAACAGTACGACTTATAAAACCCGATCATTCAGAGAGAGAGAGACGGAGAGAGAGAGAGATGGAGACAGAGAGAGGAACGGGAGAGAGATTAGTAAGGATCGGGTGTATGCCGCTGTTAATAATCTACTATTAGTCCGGCAGAAATGTGTGCCATATTTGTGTGGTTTCGTAGTCACACAAACAACATGGGGATATCCTTCTTACCTCACCACACAAGCATGCCATCTCCATCCCTTCCTCCCCTGTCCCCTCCCTCCATCACATCCCCATCTCTCTCCATCATCATAATCAAATGGCATGTACTGTCCTATGTATACTTAATGAATGAACACAATGTAGTTAGGTTGGCCTGCTCTACATCAGTGCCACCTCATCATCTGCCTGTAGTTAGGTTGGCCTGCTCTATATCAGTGCCACCTCATCATCTGCCTGTAGTTAGGTTGGCCTGCTCTATATCTGTGCCACCTCATCATCTGCCTGTAGTTAGGTTGGCCTGCTCTATATCAGTGCCACCTCATCATCTGCCTGTAGTTAGGTTGGCCTGCTCTATATCAGTGCCACCTCATCATCTGCCTGTAGTTAGGTTGGCCTGCTCTATATCAGTGCCACCTCATCATCTGCCTGTAGTTAGGTTGGCCTGCTCTATATCTGTGCCACCTCATCATCTGCCTGTAGTTAGGTTGGCCTGCTCTATATCTGTGCCACCTCATCATCTGCCTGTAGTTAGGTTGGCCTGCTCTATATCAGTGCCACCTCACCATCTATCTGACTGATTGTAGTTGAACAAACCTCCTTGGGCCAAATTGATACGTTAGGTTAACTGTAGGCCCACTTCTAGTGAAGTAGACTACCTTTAAGCACTTCTGGTCTATAGAACCTCTAATAAAAGCACAGGTTTGCATGATTCTATTTCCTCCTAACACGTCGTTGCCACAACGTTGCATATAGATTTGGGACAAGGTTGTTCAGGAAATTACCCTATGGCAACATTTTGACAACCCAACTGTGTTGATAGGGTTGCTGAATTTTGTGCACAACAACCCACAACTATATGCTATTTATGTTCACACAAATTAAGAAGCAATACCAAAACTCCAACTCAAAAGTCAACTCAAAAGTAGATTTTGATGCAGAAGTTGAAATATACATTTGCTGGGAGTTTGCAGTTTGTTTTAGTAGCCCGTCTACTTGACAGTGTCCTGGCCTCCAGAGTACATGGTTGAAACCTCTCTGTGTATAAAGTCAGGAGGTAAACCTGTCTCTGCATATAAAGTCATTTGCCCTCGCTGGTATTTCAGCTCGTGCAAACCGTTTATTTCCCCATCTCTCTGTGTGGACGAGGTAAACACGTGTCTCGTCCTGCCGATTGACAGTATACAGACGGAATACGGACACTAGCCGGGCGGAAATGATTGGGTTTTATAAGTTGTAACGAGTTACATACGCGAGAGAATCGTAAAAATATAGAGCGAGAAAGAGAGAGAGAAAGAGAGAGAGAGAGCAATTGAAGTTAAAACCTCAAAAGTAGCCAGGGTTTTAACTTGAAATACTCTCCCTATTTTTCATCCATCTACTTCAAATGCTCTCTTTCTGTGTGTCTCTCTCTCACCCCTTGCAATATTTCTCTCTCTCATTCGCTCTCTCTCTCTGATGGGTTTTCCTCTCTGGTGGAAGAGAACCATATTGTGTTTCAGGCTCCACAGATGCAACGTTGTAGCTCTCACAGGGGAGACGTTACATTGAAGCTTGGATCACGGGCCTATAAATAACCCAGGATGAGAGAGTCATGGGATGTGGAGGGAACACAAGTGATTTACACGATTCAAACTTTGGCATTTTCCTTGACAACCATCTGCATCTCCCTGTGGTGTGCATCATTTTTACTACTCTCCTATCCATTCCAACAGTCAGTCCCAAATCGCTCCCTAACCCTTCATTTGGACTTTTAAATGTTTGCAGATCTGTAAGGTGAAATCAATATGGTGGAAGCTCCTCCACTACACTGGAACCTATCCAGACTCTTCAGATCTGCAAACATTGAAGGGTTAGGGCCAAAAGGAAGGCTAGGAGGCGAATTGGGAGCGGCTCCAAAAGTCTCCTGCATGGATGGACCCCTGGGTTGTGTTCAGGAGGGAGAAAGCAATGGTTTGAAACAGGGAGTTGCTACCATAACTTGTCCAATAAGAAGCCCTCATTTTCATTTTCGTTTTGCTATGCGGTACACACACTACTGAACCCAACCCTCAGTTTCTTCCCTACTCAGCTTCCAGTCACAGCCAAACATGCACGACCGCAGCTAATTTAAACATCACTTGTCCTCCATCCTGGATACCCTCATTTGCTGGAACCGGACAATGGACGTCAATTAATAATGTTTAGTTTACGCTTTCACTTGGAAACAAAATCAACCGAAGAAGGGGATGTTTTGGGTTTTTTTAAACAAAAAATGGCGTGGGAAGACATGGCTGAGACAAGGTCGAGGTCGGGGTTCAAGCTCCGCGAGCGAGAGGAATGTGCCAGTGGCTAAATCTCATTACAAGTGAACAGCCCCTCGAACGAGAGCTAATAAGACCACGTAGAGAGGGTTTAAGAAGCTTTGGATCAATGACTGCTTTGTGAGAGGTTAGGAGTAAAGTGATGAGAGCTTGTCTAGTGGGTGGATTGTGAAGGGATACGTGAACATACAAAGGCACACACGGACAGGGTCAAGGGTACATGAGGAGATTTAAATCAATCAAGGAGAAATATTGAAAAACAACGAACGGAGTCAGATTGTACTTCATCCCCCTGATGGTTAAGGTTAGGCTTGGGATAGGGTAATCTGACCCTAGATCTGTGGTTAGGGGCATCAGCTACCTGCGGTGCCTTTGAAAAGGTGTTTAATAATAAATACTTGTCTGACATGGCCGAGACCCTAGTTTTTGCCCCTCCCTCTCGCCAGCCTCCCTTCCCCTTCATCAGCTTGCGGGTTCTCTGCTCACACAACAGGTGTGTAGTGGCCATTAGGGGCCGATGATTCACAGATCTCACCGTTAACTCTTTTAGCTCCCGGCCCTGGTGCCAGGCCTAAACTTAGATACACGACAGGGATTACTGATACTCCTATGGTTACACACACACACAACCTTGCCAACGTTAAAATACAAAACTCCAACATATACACACACTCACACACAGAGACAGACAAACAAACACACAATGTTAACACAAACGCATGACGATGATCTCTCTCACACACATACAGTTTAATGTCTTAACTTGAGCTAAATGAAGGGCATTCTCTGAATAACTCCACCTAGATGCCTACCCAAGACACTGCACTTTGGTTGCCAGCTAGTAACCCATTCCCAGCAGCCTGCGTTCATTCAGCTGCTGTGTGTGTGTGTGTCCTAGTAGATGATGCAAACAGCTATTTCAAACTAAGCTGCAGATATTTACTGGAACACGGGTGTGTGTGTGTGTGTGTGTGTGTGTGTGTGTGTGTGTGTGTGTGTGTGTGTGTACGCACGTGTGTGTGTGTTCCCCCAGCCGCGCAGCCTTCCCACCACATAGAAAGGCCCCTGCTGTATCACGGTTTAACACAACCCAAAACACACATTCACAATCCAGTGGTCTTTCACTGTAAGCATCTGGGCTGTTAGGGAATGGCTGAGGCTGTGCGTGTCCAAATGGCCTCCTATTCCCTTTATGGTGAACTACTTTTGATGAGATTTCTATGGACCCAGGTAGTAGTGCATACTGTATGTTGCCATTTGGGACGCAACCTTTTGGCAGTATTACTCTCTGGTCAGTCTGGTTGAATACACAGAGCTCTTCCCTGCTGTTTCTCATCCTAGCACAGCTATTTAACTGAGACAAGAGGTTAAAGGGAAGGTGAGCAAAGTATGCTGGCAGTAAGAGAGAGAAAGGGGGGATGGGGGGGGGGGGGTGAGAGACACACGCACACCATAGGCTAAGACAGAGCGGATCAACATAATCCCCTACACACAGAATACAATGGTGGAACGGTTGAGTATATCTGACCATTTGTGTTCTCTGTAGGAAGACACACACACACACACACCTCCCTACTACTGCCTCCTTCTCACCCACACAAACACCTGGCACCAGGCCCACTCAAAGATGCTCGAGCACACATCACACATGCAAAACGTACTGTAAACACACAATCACCCACCCATTGTCAGTCTTTTCAGTCTAAAAGTATCAGGTACACTCTCTTACCCTGGAGATGGTGAGGGGCTGGTTGAAGTCCTTGCCGCCAGTCAGTCGGAACCCCCACGGGGCCGGGCCATTTAGGACAACGTCCAGTGGCATGTCCCCCTCTCTGTCCCTCGTCTCTGTTCCTGTAGCTGGAAGTGCACTGGTGTGTGTGTCCCAAACACAGCCGGGTTCTCAGAAACAGAGCAGTGGGACGACTTACTCATGTACCCTTTTAAACTAGCGGAGGGGTGGTGGTGATGGTGGGGGGTGGGGGGTGGGACCCCACCCCCTGAGTGAAGTCATTGGCCCCGACTCAGGACCAGAGGCAGTTCTCCCCCTCTCTCGCTCTTTTTCCTCTTTTGGCTGGCGACACTTACTCCCGTGTTCCTTTGCTTCTGTTTGGTCTCGCTCTCTATCACTTTCTCTCTCCCCCTCTTTCCACCTCCTTCTCGGACGTAGCAGCTCTTTCTGAACACGATACTGTACCTGTTACACTTGAACTCAGCCAACTCATGTAGCGTCATCCTTCTCCAGCATTGTCTCGCTCTCTTGCTCCACCTGTATGCCTATGAACATCCAGGGGAAGAGTGGAGGTAGGCCAGTGTCTGAGCGTGCGACCCACTCGTCTCTCCTCGTCCCCGGGTTGCCTCGGAGCCTGACTGGGTCCCCCACTCCGCACTCTGGCTGACGCTCTCGTCCGGCTGCTCCTGCCCTTATTTGGTCTGCAGGCGCAGCTCCTCGCGCAGGCCCTGGAGGTCCCCCAGGCACAGCAGCATTCCAGGGCCTATTGATCTTTAGCGGGCCCAGAGCTCTCCTCCCCGCCTCTCTTTCGCACTCTTCATTTAATTTGAGATCTCTCGTTATTTTTCTGTTTGTGTGATCTGGACACGAACCAATTTCCATTCAGTTCTTAACGTTTCACTCACACACTCTCTCTCGTGAGTGTTTAACAGAAACGAGGTCGGAGGTGTTTGCATAACCATTAGTGGAGGCAATTTTTCTTCATCTCTCGCACTCCTAACAGAAACCGTTCCAAAAATATCTAATGCAATTAAGTCATCCGTCAAAACACAAGCAGTTCTTATGTGTATATATGCATGACAACAATGTAAACGCACAGTAAGCATTGAAGCAAGAAAAGCTAACCCATTATAAAGTTGTCAGCCCTCCCTCTGTGCATGAAGTCTGTTTCCATAATGTCTATGGGGAGGAAGAAAGCCAATCAAAACAATGGATGGCCTTTTTTATTTTTTTTTAAATAAGCTCATTTATGATGACATTAAAGTTGTTCATTCTCCCTTCGGTGTCGATCTCCTGAAATGGCTAACATACCTCCCTCAAGACGTATCAGGCCGGGTTTGTTTGTACAGTTGCCATGGGGGCAGGTTTTAGGAAGGAGCTGACTCCTACACAAACAAAGGATGTCTGGGATGGTGTGTGTCTGTAGAAGGAGTGTACACACACACACACGTCTCCAAATACGTACCTACTTCACATATAATACTTGAAATTGTCTTGGTCCAACAATACAGTCCAAAACATATTGGGGCAGCGTGAACTTGAACCTTTCCTGGAATATACACACAGTTTACCAATAGACATTTTTTATATCCAAACACGCTACAGCCCAGCTTAAACAAAAGGCTCCGATGGAGACGATTTATGCCGAAACATATGCCTTTTGTTTGTTTGTCCCATCAATAAATCTATCAGATTTACCCAGCAACAGAGGGCTCCTTTGTCTTTATCCTCCCTGATAGTCACCAGCTGAAGTATCCTGGGGCAAATGTTTTTTGGATAAATACAGCTTAATTGCATACAGTCATTCCTACGTGGACCACACCAGAACTTAACTACTGTATAACCATGTTGTCACACCAGTGAGAAAAGGAGTCCGCCTGTTATCAGACTTTCCAAAGAGAGAAAAATACAGAAATGATCAGGCAGAATTTATTAGGAATATAGTACCCAAAAATTGTAAATGAAAGCAGAAAGACTTGTAGAAAGACTTGTAATAAGAATGTCATTGCAATGCATCCACTTGAGTTCACATTTGGACAAACCTAATCTGCACTTGTAGCCCCCCTTTCTGATTCAATATACACAACTCCAATGTGAGCCGGGGATCCTCCAAAAGACCACGTCTTCAGTCCAAAACCTTTACAGTCCCCGAAAGTGGTAGCAAAGGCAGACTAGAAATATTTAAAACATTACATTCTATCCTTATTCAATTATGGGTAAAGTACATTCCCTTATACTCCATTTAGGTCTCCAGAGCAGTTATCCCTGGAAACACTACAAGGTACCACTTTACACCAAGGTACCCTTCATAAAGAGCACCTTAAAGTAGTGTAACCCACTATAAATGTTTTCTTTATGGGTTTTTTGCATACTCTATGGGGCAATTGGTGTGGATGTAGGAAAAGGTGGTGTGAAAAAGTGAGAAGAGAAAAGGCAACCCAAACGGATGGTGGGTGAGAAAATAAGAGTTTATAAAGCAGTGGATCATGTCATCGATTTACAGCTCCATACAAAAGATGTACAAAAAACAGCACCAACAGACACGCAGTGCTCTCACATGCCAGGGTCGTGTTCATTAGGGATAGCAACGGGAAACGTTTGCAACAGAACACGAACATTTGCAGTTCTTATTGGACATGTCCAGGTAGTCAGTTTTCTTCTGTTTGGTCCCTAATGAACACGACCCAGGGAAGGGTGAATGAAAAGGGGATGGTGAGAACAAAACCAACCAAAGACAGAAACCAAAAATAAAGTAATTACATATTAAGGTGCTTAAACAATTGTTCTGCGGTCAGTGTCCTTCCTATGTGAATAGATACTCATATAAACACAAAAAAAAGGCAAAATAAATTCTTAAAATCACATTCATTGAACACAAAAAGTATGCCTAACAAATGTTATTCAAATACATTTTTACAAGCTATTGCATTGACACTAATCGCTTCATTCATCCCGGACAGTAAAAAGGTCGCCGTCAGAATTATCTATAGAGAAAATAACAACTCCAGGAAGATAACTGTATAATTCAATTCAATTACGCCGCTTATCTGATTATATTAATTTAGAGTGAAGTAAAACATCCCATTTGGACAAAGGCAATGAATGTGGCGGCAACATTAGCTATGTAATTCCTAATACAGTATTCAACAGCGATCTTAAAAAGAAAACCTCATCATAGAATAAAATAACAACGTTTCAAAATGGAGGGTTGTGTTATTGCTGAGACCTGAATGTTTGTTGTATATTGACAAAAGTAAATGTCAGACTTGATTGGGAACAAATTTAGGCTATTGTCTCGTTATCTTAAACATGACAAGGGGATTTGCTGTGGTTGAAATGAACCAAAAGCACACTTTACCTTAGGCCACTTCAACTAGAAGAAAGTACACAAAGTAAGCTGAGAAACTTATATTGCTCTATCCAGAGTTATATTTATGGACGGAGACATATAAATGACGTCCTATCAATATTCAATACTTTTCCCATTATAAATATCTTTACATAAAAGAAAAGTGGGAAAACGGGTTGCTTTTGCATATGTTTTTCCAAAGGTATCAAACTCCTAAAGCCCTATCGACAATCCAATCTAGCTCTCACTTGTAAAATCCGTAGTGTACTCATACATTTCAAGTGAGAAAAAGGATAAAACGCCAAGTCCACCATCAATAAAATCCCAAATCTATAAATATTACTTTCCATCTAAAGTACAAAATGTACTGTAATTGTTCAAAAAGAAGGGCTAAAAATAAAATATCAACGATTGCCACTTCCACATTTGAAATAACTCGCCCATATAGGAGTTCGCAAACACTATAATGAAAAACTGGAATTGACTGTAGGCCCATAGAGGGCAGATATCCAGAGCCTTCCGGTGCAAATAGAAGGCTCTGCAAATAGAAATATAACGCACGAGGTGGCTAAAAACAGACCATCTTCTGCCAGCTTGCTACCCATGGCCCGGCTAGCGGTCTGAATCGCCGTGACCCCAACCAACCTCACTACTCACTGGACCCTTATGATCCCTCGGCTAAGCATGCCTCTCCTTAATGTCAATATGCCTTGTCCATTGCTGTTCTGGTTAGTGTCTATTGGCTTATTTCACTGTAGAGCCTCTAGCCCTGCTCATTATACCTTATCCAACCTTTCAGTTCCACCACCCACACATGCGATGACATCACCTGGTTTCAATGATGTTTCTAGAGACAAAATTCAACCTGCTCCTTTCACTCTCTGTTCCGGACATCCTAGACGACCAATTCTCATAGCTTTTAGCCGTACCCTTATCCTACTTCTCCTCTGTTCCTCTGGCGATGTAGAGGTGAATCCAGGCCCTGCAGTGACTAGCTCCACTCCTACTCCCCAGGCGCTCTCTTTTGATGACTTCTGTAAACGTAATAGCCTTGGTTTCATGCATGTTAACATTAGAAGCCACCTCCCTAAGTTTGTTTTATTCACTGCTTAGCACACTCTGCCAACCCGGATGTCCTAGCCATGTCTGAATCCTGGCTTAGGAAGACCACCAAAAACTCTGAAATCTCCATCCCTAACTACAACATTTTCAGACAAGATAGAACGGCCAAAGGGGGCGGTGTTGCAATCTACTGCAGAGATAGCCTGCAGAGTTCTGTCCTACTATCCAGGTCTGTACCCAAACAATTTGAACTTCTACTTTTAAAAATCCACCTCTCTAAAAACAAGTCGCTCACTGTTGCCGCCTGCTATAGACCACCCTCTGCCCCCAGCTGTGCTCTGGACACCATATGTGAACTGATTGCCCCCCCATCTATCTTCAGAGCTCGTGCTGCTAGGTGACCTAAACTGGGACATGCTTAACACCCCAGCCATCCTACAATCTAAGCTTGATGCCCTCAATCTCACACAAACTATCAATGAACCTACCAGGTACCACCCCATAGCCATAAACACAGGCACCCTCATAGATATCATCCTAACCAACTTGCCCTCTAAATACACCTCTGCTGTTTTCAACCAAGATCTCAGCGATCACTGCCTCATTGCCTGCATCCGTAATGGGTCAGCGGTCAAACAACCTCCACTCATTACTGTCAAACGCTCCCTGAAACACTTCAGCGAGCAGGCCTTTCTAATCGACCTGGGCCGGGTATCCTGGAAGGATATTGACCTCATCCCGTCAGTAGAGGATGCCTGGTTGTTATTTTTTTTAAATGCCTTCCTCACCATCTTAAATAAGCATGCCCCATTCAAGAAATTTGGAACCAGGAACAGATATAGCCCTTGGTTCTCTCCAGACCTGACTGCCCTTAACCAACACAAAAACATCCTGTGGTGTTCTGCATTAGCATCGAACAGCCCCCGTGATATGTAACATTTCATGGAAGTTAGAAACCAATATACACAGGCAGTTAGAAAAGCCAAGGCCAGCTTTTTCAAGCAGAAATTTGCTTCCTGCAACACAAACTCAAAAAAGTTCTGGGACACTGTAAAGTCCATGGAGAATAAGAGCACCTCCTCCCAGCTGCCCACTGCACTGAGGATAGGAAACTCTGTCACCACCGATAAATCCACTTTAATTGAGAATTTCAATAAGCATTTTTCTACGGCTGGCCATGCTTTCCACCTGGCTACCCATACCCCGGTCAACAGCACTGCACCCCCCACAGCAACTCGCCCAAGCCTTCCCCATTTCTCCTTCTCCCAAATCCAGTCAGCTGATTTTCTGAAAGAACTGCAAAATCTGGACCCCTACAAATCAGCTGGGCTAGACAATCTGGACCCTTTCTTTCTAAAATGATCTGCCGAAATTGTTGCAACCCCTATTACTAGCCTGTTCAACCTCTCCTTCGTGTCGTCTGAGATTCCCAAAGATTGGAAAGCAGCTGCGGTCATCCCCCTCTTCAAAGGGGGGGACACTCTTGACCCAAACTGCTATAGACCTAGATCTATCCTACCCTGTCTTTCTAAGGTCTTCGAAAGCCAAGTCAACAAACAGATTACCGACCATTTCGAATCCCACTGCACCTTCTCCGCTATGCAATCTGGTTTCAGAGCTGGTCATGGGTGCACCTCAGCCACGCTCAAGGTCCTAAACGATATCTTCACCGCCATCGATAAGAAACAAGACTGTGCAGCCGTATTCATTGACCTGGCCAAGGCTTTCAACTCTGTCAATCACCACATCCTCATCGGCAGACTCAATAGTCTTGGTTTCTCAAATGATTGCCTCGACTGGTTCACCAACTACTTCTCTGATAGTGTTCAGTGTGTCAAATCGGAGGGCCTGTTGTCCGGACCTCTGGCAGTCTCTATGGGGGTGCCACAGGGTTCAATTCTTGGGCCGACTCTCTTCTCTGTATACATCAATGATGTCGCTCTTGCTGCTGGTGAGTCTCTGATCCACCTCTACGCAGATGACACCATTCTGTATACTTCTGGCCCTTCTTTGGACACTGTTAACAACCCTCCAGATGAGCTTCAATGCCATACAACTCTCCTTCCGTGGCCTCCAACTGCACTTAAATACAAGTAAAACTAAATGCATGCTCTTCAACCGATCGCTGCCTGCACCTGCCCGCCCGTCCAGCATCACTACTCTGGACGGTTCTGACTTAGAATATGTGGACAACCACAAATACCTAGGTGTCTGGTTAGACTGTAAACTCTCCTTCCAGACTCACATAAAACATCTCCAATCCAAAGTTAAATCTAGAATTGGCTTCCTATTTCGCAACAAAGCATCCTTCACTCATGCTGCCTCGTAAAACTGACCATCCTACCGATCCTCAACTTCGGCAATGTCATTTACAAAATAGCCTCCAATACCCTACTCAATAAATTGGATGCAGTCTATCACAGTGCCATCTGTTTTGTCTCTAAAGCCCCATATACTACCCACCACTGCGACCTGTACGCTCTCGTTGGCTGGCCCTCGCTTCATACTCGTCGCCAAACCCACTGGCTCCAGGTCATCTACAAGACCCTGCTAGGTAAGGTCACCCCTCATCTCAGCTCGCTGGTCACCATAGCAGCACCCACCTGTAGCACGCGCTCCAGCAGGTATATCTCACTGGTCACCCCCAAAGCCAATTCCTCCTTCGGCCCCCTCTCCTTCCAGTTCTCTGCTGCCAATGACTGGAACGAACTACAAAAATCTCTAAAACTGGAAACACTTATCTCCCTCACTAGCTTTAAGCACCAGCTGTCAGAGCAGCTCACAGATTACTGCACCTGTACATAGCCCATCTATAATTTAGCCCAAACAACTACGTCTTCCCCTACTGTATTTATTTATTTTGCTCCTTTGCACCCCATTATTTCTATTTCTACTTTGCACTTTCTTCCACTGCAAATCTACCATTCCAGTGTTTTACTTGCTATATTGTATGTACTTTGCCACCATGGCCTTTTTTTGCCTTTACCTCCCTTATCTCACCTCATTTGCTCACATTGTATATAGACTTATTTTTCTACTGTATTATTGACTGTATGTTTGTTTTACTCCATGTGTAACTCTGTGTTGTTGTATGTGTCAAACTGCTTTGCTTTATCTTGGCCAGGTCGCAGTTGTAAATGAGAACTTGTTCTCAACTTGCCTACCTGGTTAAATAAAGGTGAAATAAAATAAATAAAAATATTTATATGCTTTCAATATCAATGCATTTGCCTCCAAACATTTCTTACCCTATCCCGTGGTTTCCAGCAACACTTTTGGGTATCATGCATTAGACAGCATCATCATTTTCACTAGGGAAATAGGTGAGCCTTCCCTGTAGCTCAGTTGGTAGAGCATGGTGTTTGCAACGCCAGGGTTGTGGGTTCGATTCCCACAGGGGGCCAGCACAGAAAAAAAATTCAAATAATAAATAAATGTATGAAATTGTATGAAATGTATGCATTCACTACTGTAAGTCGCTCTGGATAAGAGCGTCTGCTAAATGACTAAAATGTAAATGTAAAATGTGATTGTTTCTGTGTTGGTGTATGACATTTATGAAGAAGATTTTTTACTAATAACGCTGTGGTTGTTTCATGTTACTTATTGAAAGTTGCTGTGGATAAGAGCATTTGCGAAATGATTAAACATTGAAATGTGTTGCAATGTCCTATGACAATATACTGCTCTGAAAATACCAACCTGCCCCCCTATTACAGATAACACAGTTAGGGGGGTCTCTGTTTTGATTTAACACTGAGGAAAAAGGGAAAAGAAACATGTCCAAAACCAAGATGGCTGACATGATGACGTCAAGGCAATCCTGAGTGGCAGTTTACTTGGCATCTTTAACTCTATCTTTACCATATTTGATCTTTCTGAATGTTACACAATCAACTTACCAATGCAAGTTATTACATTACTGGGTTAAAATATATCTAATAAATCAAATAAAAGCAGATGTCAACACTTAAAAGGTGGCCATCTTGTTTGGCTACCCTTCCTTCAGTATCTGAGGTGACAGGAATTCAAAAGTATGGATCTTCTTCTACCTCTTCTCGATCATTTAGAAAATAATTGTTTAATTAGTGGAATAGTCTCCTTTAGAGTTGGCTAGTTAGAGCTAAAACTAAATATTTGTTGTGACGTTGTCGCACATGCTTGGGCAAGGCTTCTTGGATGACCGGACGTAGTGGGGTCATCCTAGGGTCAGCTCCACCTCCCCCAATCTTAACCTTAACCAATGGTGGGGAAAGTGCAAAACTGACCCAAATCAGTGTCTGTGGGCAACTTTACTCCGGGTTGGTTGTGTCCAATATGGGTTGTGCTAGAGATGGAAGGGTCCACGTAAGGAGGGTGCGGAGGTGGACCGGATTCATCATTATAGTTTCTTGACGTAGTTTCCTGGGAAGGTTCCAAACTGCTTGCTCCGTCGGGAAGTCCCTTTGCAAAAACACAAAAACAGAGATGCCAATTTTCCACTATGTAGACATCCACGGTGACATTAAAACATTATAGGTTGTAATTGTAAAAGAGAATGTGTTTAATAAAGGCTAATAATAATCAACAATGAAAAGTGTCCGTTTACATACTGTAGCCCACTAGAAGTGATTGATTCTAGAATTTCAGTGGTTCTTCTATGCAGAGGGAACTATCCAATGAATTGCTGTATTAAATAGTGTATTCAAATATTGCAAAAAACACAAATGATTCTCTGCACCATTAAAATAAACCCAAGACTGTACATTCAAACCAAAGTTTATGTTTCAGAAGCTGTCTGTCTAGTTAGCAGCATTCCTACCAGACTGCAATGTAATCAACATCCAACTCAGGAAATTAAAGATCTCGTTGAGCTAATTGGCAAGATTTCACAGAGGCCCCCCCAAAATCCCATTGCAACATGGCTGGACTTTGAGGAAGGAAATACAAGGACCTAGAAGTGAGGGGTCAAATGAATTCTCAGTGCAACCAGTCTGTAGTGGTAATATCACCGTTTGGTATCCGGCTGAGTGGTCAAAATGGATTAAGTGGACATTTCAGAGTGGGAGAGGAAGGCCCTGTTCTGAAACAACTCCTACTCCCTAGGCACTTCCCCTATCCCTTAACCTGTTGGGGGTAGGGGGCAGTATTGACACGGCCGGATAAAAAAACGTACCCGATTTAATCTGGTTACTACTCCGGCCCAGTAACTAGAATATGCATATAATTATTGGCTTTGGATAGAAAACACCCTAAAGTTTCTAAAACTGTTTGAATGGTGTCTGTGAGTATAACAGAACTCATATGGCAGGCAAAAACCTGAGAGGATTCTGAACAGGGAGTGGCCTGTCTGACAAGTTGTTGTTCATCTTGGCTCTTTTTATTGAAGACTGAGGATCTTTGCTGTAACGTGACACTTCCTACGGCTCCCATAGGCTCTCAGAGCCCGGGAAAAAGCTGAATGATATCGAGACAGCCCCAGGCTGAAACACATTATCGCTTTTGGCAAGTGGCCGATCAGAGGACAATAGGCTTAGGCGCGTGCCCGAGTCGACCCCATGCTTTATTTTCTTTCGTCTGTTTACCTAAATGCAGATTCCCGGTTGGAATATTATCGCTTTTTTACGAGAAAAATGGCATAAAAATGGGTTTTAAACAGCGGTTGACATGCTTCGAAGTACGGTAATGGAATATTTAGAATTTTTTTGTCATGAAATGCGCCATGCTCGTCACCCTTCTTTACCCTTTCGGATAGTGTCTTGAACGCACGAACAAAACGCCGCTATTTGGATATAACAATGGATTATTTGGGACAACACCAACATTTGTTATTGAAGTAGAAGTCCTGGGAGTGCATTCTGATGAAGAACACCAAAGGTAATAACATTTTTCTTATAGTAAATCTGACTTTGGTGAGTGCTAAACTTGCTGGGTGTCTAAATAGCTAGCCCTGTGATGCCGGGCTATCTACTTAGAATATTGCAAAATGTGCTTTCACCGAAAAGCTATTTTAAAATCGGACATATCGAGTGCATAGAGGAGTTCTGTATCTATAATTCTTAAAATAATTGTTCTGCTTTTTGTGAACGTTTATCGTGAGTAATTTAGTAAATTCACCGGAAGTTTGCGGGGGGTATGCTAGTTCTGAACGTCACATGCTAATGTAAAAAGCTGGTTTTTGATATAAATATGAACTTGATTGAACAAAACATGCATGTATTGAACAAAACATGCATGTATTGTATAACATAATGTCCTAGGTGTGTCATCTGATGAAGATCATCAAAGGTTAGTGCTGCATTTAGCGGTCTTCTGGGTTTTTGTGACATTATATGCTAGCTTGAAAAATGTGTGTCTGATTATTGCTGGCTGGGTACTCTGCTGACATAATCTAATGTTTTGCTTTCGTTGTAAAGCCTTTTTGAAATCGGACAGTGTGGTTAGATTAACGAGAGTCTTGTCTTTAAAATGGTGTAAAATAGTCATATGTTTGAGAAATTGAAGTAATAGCCCCTATTTCTAAGGTATTTGAATAACGCGCCACAGGATTCCACTGGCTGTTTCGTAGGTGGGACGATTTCGTCCCGCCGGCCCTAGCGAAGTTAATCCCTAGACACTTCCCCTAGTCCCTAGGGAATTCCCCTAGCCCCTACACCCTAGGCACTTCCCTTAGCCCCTACTCCCTAGGCACTTCCCCTAGCCCCTACTCCCTAGGCACTTCCCCTGGCCCCTACTCCCTAGGCACTTCCTCTAGCCCCTACTCCCTAGGCACTTCCCCATAGCTCCTAGGCATTTGTAAATCTGAGAGGACTGCATAGATCTAAGTAATGTGGCAGAAATTCGTGCTTGCCTATCAGAGGGCAAGGTGGGACCATTACCACATTTCTTATCCTCATCAAAGTCTTTGAGATGTACGCCAAAAGTGCCTATAGGCTAGGGGTTGTTTCAGGATGGAGCTGAAGTGTGTTCTACTCAGGGCACAGGCAGTAGATTACAAGGAACTCGAGCACCACCTACTGGTGAGAGTGGGGTACGAGTTAAACATAAATGCAATTCAGTATCCACTGTTGCAAATCTACTAACTGCAGGGCTCTCCAACCCTGTTCCTGCAGAGCTACTGTCCTCTCGGTTCACTCCAATCCTAATCTAGCACACCTGATTCTAATAATTAGCTGGTTGATGAGATGAATCAGGTTAGTCACAACTGGGGTTGGAGCAAAAACCTACAGGAGGGTGGCTCTCTAGGAACAGGGTTGAAGAACCCTCTACTACAGCCTACCAGAGAGTTGGTCTCCAAAAATGCACCCTTCAATCCTTAACCTTGAAACTATTTCCGATCTTCTGTCATGACTGGATAGATAACAACAGCTTAGCTTTTCAACAATCAAGTACTGTGATTCTGTGAGGAAAAGGTGAAGTATTTATTCTCCTCTCTTACCGACAAACCAGCCGTCGTCGCACTTCTCCATGACATCCACGATGTCCCCCTCCTTCAGCTCCAGCTCGTCCTCGTTACGGGGCAGATAGTTGTACAGGGCCTGGAACCTGGGGGGACACAAAACCATGGCTGTGTGAGAAACGTGTCCCACACCGCTATAGCTTTGTGATAAGATCATTATTGATGGGTAATGTTGGTGTAGGCAGGTAGCCTGGCGGTTAATTGGACCAATAACCGAAAGGTCGCTGGTTCGAATCCCAGAGACGACTAGGTGAAAAATGTGCCCTTGAGCAAGGCACTTAACCCTAATTGCTCTGAATAAGAGAGTGTCAGGTAAAATGTATGTTGATGATGATAATGCTGATTGTACAAGTGATAAGGGGGCTATGCTGACAGATAATACCTGACTCTAAATTAAATAAATGTAACGTAGAACATCTGAGATGATATTGCTGAAGATATTGATCATTACTAGAACGACCGATGGGGCCACAACCCTGGAAATATAACCCACATAGCTACAGTCCTATGATAAGATTATTATTGTTGTGTCAATGACTGAGATTCTAATGTTACTTACAGGTCTCCTCCACCATGGAGCGAATCCTGCACAATCCTCTGAGACAGAGAGACAGAGAGAGAAATAAGTACAGTGTGACAAACAGTTGATATGGTGATATAAATCCACTGCTTTGAGATTCACACTTATCATTTGACTCCATTCCCCTTTCAGATGAGAACAGAATACATGTTTTTTTTAAATCCAATCCTTAACAAAAACAATCTCAATGCTCAATCCCCCACAAAGAAAAAATGCACTAGAATGTGGTCAAACAATATCATGCACTGAAATCCAGGGGAACCAACAGGGTATTATTAGAGAACAAAGAAGACATTCCCCACAATCCACAGCTGCTAGTGTCACGCCCCTACCCTTCGACCTCTAACAGGCGACAGACAGGACCTTCGGGTCGCGACGGGGCTACGGGGGGGTTTACCATCGACCGCGAGGAGGTCGTGCTTAAAAGGAGGCTGAAAGAACCAGAAATGCGACAACAACAACAACAAGACAGACGGCCGTCAGCCTCCATTTTCAGAAAGAACAAGAGCAGCCATTTTGACCACAGAGAATCACTGGTATTGTCCCAAAGGACACCCTATCCCCTATATAATGCGCCATTCTTTGTTACAAAGGTAAAGGTTAGTGCATTATATAGGGAATACGTTGTCATTTGACACAAAGACACTTCGGTTGCAAACTCCTGAGCATTCATGCTGTAGGTAAGGGCTGTCTTCCCATGCATACGAAGGCATACACCGTTTATACAGTATAGGTGATCTATACACCTCTTATAGGCTACACACAATACATCAAAAATAAGCTAGCCTGGGTACACATACTGGCACTCTCATATTAACACGGGCATACACTGAGCATATGGGCATCTGCAACCAGACGTCCAACATGCTGCTAATTTACGCATTGTTATCACACAGCCGCACACACACCTCACTGGTCCAACAGGTGATTAATAAAAATGTATTAGGGCACAACACACACACACACACACAGTCCGTCAGGGTTGATTTGAGTTAGCGTTTCTTATAAGTTGTTGTAACACAATATGAGCACCTGCAGTGTCTTTTACCTTGATCTTAGGAGACCTAGGCTCTGGAAAGGGTACGAGTGGAGGGGAGGGAGAGAAAGGGAGAGGAGGAGGAGGAGAAGAGGGGGGAGGGGAGGAAAGGAGCATCTGTTGTGCGTCAGGGATGGGGGAGGTCGGAGGAGAGGGATGGGGGGGAGCAGGGGAGACCAGGGGTGGGATAGGTTGATGTGAGGCCAAAAGGGAGGAAGAGAGAGGGGCGGGAGAGGTGGGGGGAAGAGTAGAGGATGGGTGGGAGGTAGGGAGGGGTGAGGTGGTGGGAGGCGGGGAGGTGAGAAGTGGAGAGGAGGGTGAAGGAGAGGAGAGGTGAGAGGTAGAGATGAGGGAAGTGGGGGGAGGAGAGCAGGGTGGCACAATCTGTGGCGAGGAGGAGAGGGGGATTGGGGGAGGGGGAGAAAGACGGGACAGTGTAGGAGAGGAGGAAAAGATAGCCAGGGCTTCAGCTGGTTCTGAGGCAGAGTAAAAAGCGGGGGGTGGTGAGGAGGGAGGAGAGACGGGGGGAGGGAGGAGGGTGATGGGCTCTAACGGTGCCGGGTTGCACAAAGTGCTGTAACAGCGGGAAGGATAGACATCAGCCTGGGAAGGGAAGGAAAAGGTGACAGCAATCACACCCAGCGGCAAACCTCGAGCTGAATCACCATTCCAAAATGTAGGTTCATTATCGAAGCATTATTCTGCATAATCAAGTAAAAGGAGCCAGAAAAGGCAAGATGTGAAACTACAGGGGTTTAGGGTCAATTCCATTTCAATCATGACTTAAAAGCCTCCATATATCCAAGCCCTGGTTAACCATGTATTTTTAATTATAATAAGTACATCTTAAATGTATTATCAAACTGTAAAACTGCTTGGAATTGGCTCGGGTTAGGTGTTAGCAAGCATGTTTGTATGCTTCAACTGAGTCTGAAACCTGGTCCACACATCATGCGCTACCTCTGTTTTCAGTCCCTCTCTGTGGACAGTTATAGTACCACAGTCTATATCAATGTTCCTTTTTTCTTCTTCCTCCTCCTCTTCTTCCCCTCCTATAGCTTCCTCCTCTTCCTCAATGTACAATGTCATCGGCCTCTGAGAACCCGCCGTCCTCCTATTCACCCTTTTTGATTGGCTGTCCTGCGTGATGGACACGGGCTGTGTAGTCACGGGCCTATGAAACTCCGTCTCGAGCCTAACCCCGCTCTGTGATTCGTTGGTCAGTGCCACGTGCGGGGGTTCCACGGCCGGCCTGAGAACCTCCCCCCCGTCTTCGTCACACATGGGCTGATCCAGGATCATAGACAACAACTGATCATAGGGATCGTCCACTTGCTCCTGAAGAGACGGGGGTTCTGTTTCTAGGGATACTGGCTGAGCACTTGGCCTGTACCACGGCAACAAATCTGCGTGCGTGTCCGCTGGCTCGGGTTCAGCGCAGAAGAACCCCCCTCTGCCTGCTAGGGACAGTGGTTCGTTCTCTTCACTGTCTCTTAGGCCCCTCTCTTCGAGGTATCCCAGGAAGGAGTCAGGCACGGGGGAGGCGGAGGGGGAGGAGGAGTCAGGAGGGGGCGGAGAGAAAGGAGGGGCTGAGGGGGGGGAGTCTAAGTCAAACAGCCACTGCTTGACAGCCGGGACGGAGGCGGCGAGACGACTGGATGCATTTCGTGGCGGAGGGGTGAGCCCGCGTTTGGGCGGCGCAGGAGGGGTGGCCCTCCGTTCTTGAGCTTCCAGGAAAGGGAGGAGGCTCGGGGGGATGGGGGGCGGCGTGGGTGGTACGGGGCTATTGGAGGAGGGGGGGCCGAGGGCGAGCCACTCGCCGGTGACGGCCTGCAGACGCCGGGTCTTCACAGGAGGAGGAGGGGTGTGGGGGGAGGGGGGCGTGGAGCGAGGAGGATGGTGGTGATGGAGGGAAGGGGGGGTGGGAGAGCTGTCGAATGGCTCCGGAGGGAGAGAGAGAGAGAGAGAGAAGGGGTATAAAAGAGGAAACTTACACCAGGAGTGGAGAAGGTGTGAGGGACTAAGGGAAAGAGGAGATGCACACAAACTCATCCACACTGCTAGTCCCTCTGCCATCCAAACCCAACAGTACCCTCTCTCCATCTCATTTCATTCTCTAGCACATACACATATTTCACCAGGCTCAAAATGTTCTACATCGGTCTGGGTCCACTTGTGTGACACCTCTCCGTTAAAGGGATAGTACGGAGAATTGACATATTTAGGTATTTGTTTCCTTACCGTGAAAGCAGTCTGTGGACAAGGAGGGACTGTAATCTACACTCAATATCCCAATTAGCATTGTAATGCTATCCCTTTGGGTGGACATGACTTCATCTTTAAGCCACAGCATGTCGACAGCTACTTGAGATGGCATGGTACATATGTAGGTTTCTTAAAGGCGAGGTAGTAGGATCCCTAACACATTTACAGCGCTTTGGAAAAGCTTTACACAACGTCCAGAAAGAGGACAAGTGACAAGAGGTCGCGTAGCTGTGGAAGACTTGCTTGCTCTTTGGGGCTTTAGGCTGGGTATCTTTAAAGCACTGTGACAACTGCTGATGGAAAAAGAGCTTTATATCTATTTTTGGGGTTGATTGATTAAGACTTAAAGGTGGTTTCAGTGATATGACATCATCATACACAGCGGGACAACTTGTTGCTCACTGACATAAAAAAAACACAACAGAATTCAAATCTGCCAAGGCAGACTGTCACTATTGGCTTACTCCAGTTTGGGCCCTCCCCTGAGGCGTGTCCCAACGGTGGCTGAATAGTGTGTTGAAGTGTATAACACTAGTTACAGATCAAGGATCAGCTTCCCCTCCCCCAATCCTAACCTTAACCATTAGTGGGAGAAATGCAAAACTGACCCAAGATCAGCATCTAAGGGCAACTTCACCCTGCACCAGATAACATGTGGCTGGAGTAACTTTGAAAATCAGAGGACGGGCTCATTGTAATAGGTAGAACAGAACGCTATCAAACACCTGTTCCAGCCATTACCATGAGCCATCCTCCCTTTCACCAGCCTCCGCTGGTGACTAAATACTGTAACAAGTGACCTGCTCATTGGGCGCTGCACTGTGGCTCCCCTCTGCTTCAGCCTCTGCAGCCTAATGTGTGTATTGTATACTGGAGCAGAAGACAACATTTCCAGTCTTTTCTGGACTAATAAAATCATTATTCTTCTTCTGTCCCTACCTTGGCGGGCGTGGAGCCCTGTGTCTTGTTGCTGGGGTAGCCGTGTGGGTCTGGGTGGTGGGAGGGGGCGGGGCTCTTGGACGGCGAGCGTTTCACGATGTCTATGTAGGCCACGGGGAAGATGCCCTGCTTGGTGGTGTCTGGGATCTTCCCCTCGTACCAGTTCTGGTCCACCTGTCTCAGCAAGACTACCCGCTCACCCTGCAGATTGCACACGCAGGTGAACACACACGGACAGACGCACAAATTTATGTGCACATCAACGCACACAAACACAGGAATTTAAGACACTTCAGTGAACAAGACATGCCCAAATCATGCCCAAATCACACCAACACGCACACACACACACTCCTTACCTTGCGGAGGGACAGTTCCACGTTAGTGTCAGCGTTGAAGTTGTAACGGGCCACCCCCTCCCCGATCTTTTTGACGTGTGCTGGTGGAGGAGGCCTAATCGGCTGCTGTTTCTCTGGCAACGGCATCTTCTGTGTGTGTGTGTGTGTGTGTGTGTTTGGAGAAAGCGCGGGGAAAGCATAGGTCAGAGAAGTAATCAATTAAACTGCGAAGTGGTAGGTGATAACATGCACAACATAATCACTATCATCTGAAACATACAGGTGGGCGGCAGGTAGTCCAGCTGTTAAGAGCCGTGGCCCAGTAACCGAAAGGTCACTTGTTCAAATCCCCAGGGACGGCAAGGTGGAAAAATCTGCCTTGAGCAAGGCTTTTAACCCCCAAACAACAACAACTCTCTGGCGCTGATTCAGACGGGTTGGGTTAAATGCATTCAGCTGACTAGGTATCCCACTTCCCTTTCACCTCACACACACTCAATGTGCTCTACCTCTATGTAGGAGATGGGGAAGATGCCCAGTCGTCCGCGGTGTTCTCCCTCGTACCAGTTGCTGTCGATCTGTCTGATGATGTTGACCCCGTCGCCCTTCTTGAATGTCAGCTCTCTGAAACAACGGTCACAAGATGCTTCTTAAACCCCCAAACACCTGTCTCTAAGGACCGGTTTCCCAGATGAAGCATAGTCCCGAACCAAAAGGATCTCTATTGAAATTGCTTTTCAGTCCAGGACTGGGCTTGGTCCGTGTCTGGTAAACCGGCTACCAATGACATGTATTGATTATATGTAGCCCACGCAGGAATGAAACCCAAAACCCAGGTGTTGGCAGCACTGTGTTATAAGGGTACACGCACTGAGTCATATGGAATCGTCAATGTGACATTGTTAACCAACCAGAAACTAGTCTCGAGCCCAAACTCTAGGCGTGTTAAGCCGGAACATTGGAACATTTTGGGAGGCAAGCTGGATGTCTAAGAGACTAGCCAAACACCATTTTAGTATGAAGAGCAATGGCAGCAACACTCGTCCATGCATGCCTTTCAAGGTAGGGAAATGATTAAGCAGGCGGATGTGAAGGTAAGAAAGTCACTGCTTTTTAACCTAAAATTAATTACCCACTGCACCATACCAGTGTCTATAGTACAGTATGTGAACAAAGCAATTTTCTACGTTACATAGTAAAAAAATAAGGAGGTAGAGTCCTAGAAAACCAATTTATTTTTTTGATAAAAAAATTAATAATAATCCCAATTTTCACTTGTAGACACTGGAATGGGCTGGAGATAACGAATGAGGTTATTGCCCATTACTGGCCCCCTCAAACTGGCCCCATCAAAGAAAAGCGGACTGTCTGTTTCAAGCGCCGCGCGTGCCCAGCCTACATGCTTCCAAACCAGTGCAGCACACGCCAAGGTCCCTGTATCTCCTCGCCACACGTGCATTTCATTGCATTCAGCCACTCTACTCACTTAGCAGTCTGTGCCTTAAAGTCATATATAGCTCTGGCAGGCTGTTTCTGATGGAGGAGAGAGAAGAGAATGAGTTGGGTCATCTGCTTATGGGAGACCTATGAAGATGGAGATGAGACAGAGGGAGGTAGATAGAGAAAGGGGAGAGAGCAGTTTTGTGTTACCAGATATGATACAATTATGTTGACATGTAAAGCTTATCAGGACAGTGAAACAATTCTTATTGAATCAATCAACAACTAGGTAGAGAAGAAAACCACCCCTTTGGGCCAGTAGTGTAATAGCATGTTAAAAATAAAATACATCTTTTAAATAGGAGCACCAGTGTTTCCCCTAGAATTGAATAGACGGGGTGTCTAGCTCTTTGGACCCCACCTAAAAGAATGTGGCTTCAATTGAAAATGTTGCAGATTTAATGTGCCCAGCCCGGAAAATAAATGATCTATGGGAAACACTGGGATGTACTGGTTTAGCTAGTCTCGCGATACTATACTTCCAAAGTCTCATTCATCACTCGGCTATTGGGGCCTCAAAGTTAGTCTGGAAAATGAAAGTTCTGGTTTGGCTACCTCTCTGTCCGGGGTGGCTCGTCTGGTCTGCCCCCCTCCCCCGTCGCTGGTGGTTGTGTTGTACCCCCTGGAGGCATCCTGCTCTGTGAGGGGGATCAGCACAGGGGTCAGGGGTTATCAACAGGGTCAACAAAACAATGTCACCATGGCGATTGGACGACACATGCACAGCGGCGCCAGGAGGCACGTTCAGAAGGGCGAAACCGTTACAGCATGCTCAGATAGAAATGTATTGTGCAGAAACTGACATGATCGTCTTTTATGCAGAATATCATGTTGGCTCTATTCGTCACATTTCCCACGGGAGGATTCAGAAGGGTGAAATGCGCAGGTGGACATGCAACACCACAGAGCTGACACAATTGTCTATTCTCCATGATTAAAAGAGGAATGTCTGTTCTATTCAATATATTCTGCGTTTTAGCGTTCTGTAGCGCTGTGCCTCCCTGAGTAAACCACGTTGGTATACGTAATGGGTGATGGTATCATTCAGGGTAGTGATGTCATCCAGGAAATGAGTGTCGGGCAGGAAATTACAAAATCAAATAATGAATGAATTCAAATGCATTTTATTTCCATTTCGGGGGTAAACACATGGTTTGGATAGTGTAGCACAGTATGATTGAAAGGAAAAGCATGCATGTCACAAAACGAGAACAGAACATTTGAACAGAAGAAAACAGAAGGATAAGTCATTTATACCAGCAAGCACATACAGTGAGCTCCAGAAGTATTGGGACAGTGACAATTTTGTTAATTTGTCACTGTTCCAATACTTAGAAATCACTGGACATTCCAAAAACATAATTATCCAATTGATAAATCGTCCATATCGGGACGTCTTATGGTCTGACAAACACCGCTGTAGCTCAGCCACCTTCCACTGCAGATGCGGAAGGCCGACATACTGTCAGAGGATGAGGTGGATTGAGATGCAGTCCACGCAATATCTCGAGCTTAAACTGACGGATTTTCGAAGGGGATTCTTTCATTATGTTACTTTGATTGACGCACGGGTGACTCTTAAGGATTAACCTCAGTCATTGTATCATTTCAAATCCAAAGTGCTGGAGCACAGAGCCA
Source organism: Salmo salar (assembly GCF_965601325.2). NCBI lineage: Eukaryota > Metazoa > Chordata > Actinopteri > Salmoniformes > Salmonidae > Salmo > Salmo salar. Next base: position 8,256,621 of record NC_138298.1, read on the forward strand.
AAACAGCCAAAATGGTGTCACTGTCCCAATACTTTGAGCTCACTGTACATTTCAAAAATATATTAATCGAATTGATAAACCATCCATAACAAAATAATAAATACAAGTGGTTCAACATAACAAGGCACATAACAAAGGGGACGGAAACAATACAGCAAAAACAACAACTGAGAAACAAGCAGCAAAAAGAGATATACGCCAACAATAACACAACCAAACCTATGGATGGACCGATACATCTCAAAATAATAGGGAACCAAATACAGTCAACAACAAAATCATTTAACCATATAAGGGAATGAAGAGGAAGCATGCGGTCCCTGGGTGTCTTGAGGATGAGCCAATAAGAACAGGGCTTCTTTAACCTCAGCTCTGTTCATTGGCCCATTGCTGGAGCACAGTGACTGGTAGGAGGGAGGTGGTCACAGGCAGGCAGTACTGGGGGAGTCGAGGTGGGAGAGGGACTGAGAGCTGGTGTGTGTGTGTGTGTGTGTGTGTGTGTAGTGTGTGTGTACTGTATGTGTGTGTATGCTCCACCTGCGTTGCCGTTGCCTGGCTCCTCTCCATAGTTGTCATTATTGGAGGCATCGGTATGGCGACTGTAACAGGCACTTAGCGGCGACTGTAGACGCGGAGACTGTAGCCGCGGCGACGAGCCGTACCCGGTCGGACTCCCGTCAGGGTACGAGGAGCTGGAGGAAGGACCCCCCTTGCGGCTCGCCCTCTGCCCCCGTAACGAGGAGCTCCTCTCGGGCACATCTGGGAGGATCTCAGCCAGTAGCCTCCGGAGGATGCTATCGTCTGGTAGCCTAGCGCCGCTCCGGCCTCGCTCCGCTTGGATGTGTTCATAGATATCCCTCAAGGCCGCATCCAAAGCTTCATAGACGGCTTCTTTAGACTTGGGCCTGGTACTTCGACCTCCACTACCTCTTCTCGAAGTGGGTGGAGAATCACCCTTTTTCCTCCGGAAAGGCACGGGACTGACGAGGAAGGCCAGCTTGGACATCCCCTGCTGGGTTTGGGCTGCTTGGGACGAGGGGGGTAGAGCATGGTGGTCCCCTCCGTTCCCTCCCCTTCCGTCGTGTCTGGTTTGCTGTGTCTGGGGGGGTTTCTGCCGGAGATCCTGGCGGGCCCGCTCCCGCTCGTGGCGCAGCATGGTGGTGAAGCGGGTGTTGGAGGCCGGGCAGCGTCCTTTACACGAGCTGATGAGGTGACGGTGCTGGTAGCCCTGACCCTGACCGAGAGACTGATGACTGGGGTTGTGGTGGCTGTGGTGGTGGCGAAGGTGGTGGTGGGAGGAGGGGCCGTAGAAGCTCTCGACTGACGAGGTGAGCGAGCAGTGGTCAAAGTCACTCTCGCTGCAGAAGGAGGATCCTTCGACTTGGACAAAGTCACTGAGGTCCGAGGCGGCTGCATCCTGCTCAGACTCAGAGTACTCGGCCCCCGGGACAGCGGCCCGTCGATAAACGAGGGGGTCAGGAAAATCGTGGGGGTCCAGAGCGAGGCGGGGCTGACCCTCGGGCGGGCTCCTTGCACCCTGGTGAGCGTGATGGTGGTCCAAAGCGTGATGGGACGTCCCGTTCCCATTCCCGTTGTTAATGTCCTCTTCCAGCAGAGACTCAATGGAGAAACGCCGTTTGGGGTACCCGGGTGTCTCTCTGCCCCCGCCGCCTCCTCCCCCGCTACTACTGGCGCGGGATGATGACCCGCCGGGCGTGGTTGCGCCAGACGGGACCTCGCTATCTCCCAAGTCGGGCATGGACTTGGACTTCTGGATGAGTTGCTCGTATGTGGAGATGCGCATTGGCACCGTATCGCGAGGGACCTCCAGGCCCCACGACGGCCCCCAGGGGGAGAGTTTTCGGGGGAAGAGGTGCGGCTGGCGCTCCAGCTCCAGGATGCGGGCACGGACCGAGCGGATGACGTCAGAGGGCAGCAGCTGGGCGCGGTCGATGTGGTGCATCTTGCGGTAGAGCTTCAGGAAGCCTGGCGCGTCGTGGGCACGTCGCCGGTGCGGGCGAGGCAAGGAGCGGGTAGAGGACGATGCGGTTTGCCCCAATGGGTTGTCGAATACCAGTGACCCGGCGCTCTCCGAACGGGTAGCCTTGTGCCCGCCGGTGGCGCCCGGGTGCCCGTCGTTGAGCAGGTTGTCACAGCTACGCGACCTCAGCTTTGCGGGCGAGGGCGGCGCGTCTTCGGCGCTTCTCCATGTCTCGGTGTCCTGCCGCCGCGTTTGCCAGCCATTCTTGAAGCAGGTGACGCGCTTGAGGGGCGAGGAGGAGGCGCCCCCCAGGTTGGCACCGTCGTCGTAGCGACGGTGGGTGAGGTTGGAGGGCACGGGGGAGAGAGGGGAGCGGAGGTACGGGCCCGGGGAAGAGCTCAAACGGGGGGAGCAGGTCATGTCGCACGCCTCCCCACCTTTCAGACGATCCCATAAACCAGAGCAGCGTGGTAGAGGGGAAAAGAGGAGGAGAGGATATTAACCGCAAAGAGAGTGAGAGGAATAGAGATAAAGAAATAGAGAGAGGGAGAAATAGACGCTATAACAGAGCAATTTAACATACTGTAGCCTTCATCATGCAATGGTGGAGAGGGGGTGAGAACGAGAGAGAAGCTAAAACAGAGCACTTGAACATCAGTTCCATTGTGCCAATCACAGAGCACAATGGTGGAGAGAGAGATTTACAATTACACATCTCACATCCTTTTCACGATATACTGTACACAGTGCACAAAACATTAAGAACTGCTCTTTCTATGACTGATCCAGGTGAAAGCTATAATCCCTTATTGACGTCACTTGTTAAATCCACTTCAATCAGTGTAGATGAAGGGGAGGAGACAGGTTAAAGAAGGATTTTTAAGCCTTGAGACATGGATGGTGTATGTGTGCCATTCAGAGGGTGAGTTGGTAGAGCATGGTGTTTGCAACGCCAGGGTTGTGGGTTCGATTCCCTCGGGGGACCAGTACGGAGAAAAAAAAATGTATGAAATGTATGCATTCACTACTGTAAGTTGCTCTGGATAAGAGCGTCTGCTAAATGACTAAAATGTAAAATGTGAATGGGCAAGACACTGCAACGCTGCTGCGTTTTTCACATTCAACAGTTTCCCGTGTGTATCAAGAATGGTTCACCACCCAGAGGACATCCAGACAACTTGACACAACTGTGGGAACCATTGGAGTCAACATGGGCCAGCATCCCTGTGGAACGCTTTCGTCACCTTGTAGAGTCCATTCCCCCGACGAATTGAGGCTTTTCTGAGGACAAAAGGGGGCTGCAACTCAATATTAGGAAGGTGTTCTTAATGTTTTGTCAGTGTACATGCAACAGAAACAGACGTACAACTGACAAAGGCAGATAAAAAGATTACAAAAAACAGTACAGCTAATCTTTTCTGTTGTCACCACACTATGAGACACAAAACCTGTGAACATAATGAACGGGGTTCACATTTTTGCTCCAGCCCCGTATTCACAACACCTGATTCAACTAATCAACGGCGTGGTTATATGTTGACTTGTCGATTTGTTTGGGACATGTGTTAGCGTTAGCCTGTAATCCTAGCAGATTTCTTCCATTGGCTATGTTTATTTTTTATTTATTTATTTCACCTATATTTAACCAGGTAGGCTAGTTGAGAACAAGTTCTCATTTACAATTGCGACCTGGCCAAGATAAAGCAAAGCAGTTCGACACAAACAACAACACAGAGTTACACATGGAGTAAAACAAACATTCAATCAATAATACAGTAGAAAAATCTATAAACAGCATGTGCAAATGAGGTAGGATAAGAGAGGTAAGGCAATAAATAGGCCATGGTGGTGAAGTAATTACAATATAGCAATTAAACAGTGGAATGTTAGCGCTGGGCTAGGACAAAAATGTGCACCCCCTGAATTGGACTGAGAAACACTGAGTTAGAACGTTCCCATTAGCTCGTGGAACATGGTCGTTTGTTTACAGTGTCAATACAAGGCTATTTAGACTGGGCTGGATGCTCCTTGACCTGGAAGAGGCCCTCAGCATAGCGTGAGAAGAGGAGATTTGTCTCTCAGTGGGCTTGTGTACGGTCTGATTGCTGTCGGGCATAGAGTGAGTGAGCACAGAGAATGTGTGTGTGTGCGCGAACATGTGTGTTTATGAATGCTTGTACATCTGCAAGGGAGAGGTTGTTAAGATTGAGTTTGTTTTTGTGTGTGTGCGTTTGAGAATGCTTATACATCGGAAGAGAGGGAGGTTGATTGTATTGAGTGTGTGTGTGTGTGTGTGTTTGAGAGTGCTTATACATCGGAAGAGAGGGAGGTTGATTGTATTGAGTGTGTGTGTGTGTGTGTGTGTGTGTGTGTGTGTGTGTGTGTGTTTGAGAGTGCTTATACATCGGAAGAGAGGGAGGTTGATTGTATTGAGTGTGTGTGTGTGTATCCTTTATGGGTTTCTCATTCATGGTCGGTTTCCTCAGGGTGCAGGCTCTATAGTGATCCAGTGTGTGCATGTGTGTATATGCCTATTTATGTTTGAGTGTGTGTGTGCACATAGGTCTCTCTGTTTGCATTGTGTGTGTGTGTGTGTGTGTGTGTGTGTGTGTGTACCTTTGGCTCTGGAAGGGGAGGACAGGGCGGAGTGGATGGCAGGTTTCCTCAGTGTGCTGCCTTTGTAGGGGTCCAGTGTTTGTGAATATATGTACATTATGTATGTACCAGTATGTATGTATATGTATATATATATCTGTGTGTGTACCTTTGGCTCTGGAGGGGGAGGAGGGGGAGGAGCGTGTGGCTGGTTTCCTCAGTGTGCTGCTGCCTCTGTAAGGGTCCAGTTGTTTTGGGGAGACCTGGTTCTTGCCCTGGTCACCCGAAGGCTCCGACTTCCTCCTCTTCCTGTAGTCACTGGCAGCACTGGAACACAAAGTGATAGAACACACGCTTATAAAGCCACATTCCACAGTCTGTCACCTGTTCAGTCATTATTTCTAAATCAGTTATTACTTCAAGGGAGGAAGTAAGTTCCCAAATAATTCGAACAGGTTTCAGCCCAACGAAAGCCCCACCACTTTGTTTGGTTCAAAACAAGATACGTTGGGAAATGTATGCCACCTACTCTCACACTTCAATTACTATTTCAATTCAAGGAAATATTACAGATTGTTCCTTTGACCCAGTTCATATAATATTCTGGGTTATAATTCCCTCTGGTATAATAGCGTTCATCGCCCTTTTGTGGTTCAACAAAGAGACCCTTAGCAAGGAACAAAAGAAAGCGGGAAAATAGACCTTTAAAAGAACAAAGCTAAGTTGTTGAACTTGACTAATTCATGAAAACGTCATCACCGTCAATTCAATTCACATTAGGATGATGGAGCACGACTGCTATTGCTCCTTAAAAATGCCCTAGACCTGCGCCGACTCCGGACTACACATGACCCCTGGCGACGAGAGAGTCGAGCCCGGGTTCGGCCGACTGGCTGTGCCTTTCCTATATGTAAACCTCTCCCAATCTAACTCTCAACTGCCCTGTCAATACCTTTTTTTAAAAGCCTTCAGATCAAGACTTCTAGTGTGGGTTAAACTGGCTACTAGACTTTCAACTACACTGAATACAATCCCAGTCAGTCTTCCCTGAATAACATCCTCTTTTCAACCATCCCATTCACTCGGAGCAAATCGAACTGATTAAGCCTAGCATCGGTGAAAGGGAATGGGAGGAGGAGGAGAAGAGAAGGGGGACAGGGCTGAAGGACAGAATCAATAGGCTGAGTGGATAATGTATGCAGGGTTGGGGAGTGGGGGTGTGTGTGTGGAGAGTCACCCGTCACACACATATTGACACAAACCCACACCGACGTATGTTCAATCAACAGAGCTACAAAACACTGACTGTCCTTGTGAAGGATTTAATGAGAGAGAGAGAGAGAGAGAGAGAGAGAGAGAGAGAGAGAGAGAGAGAGAGAGAGAGAGAGAGAGAGAGAGAGAGAGAGAGAGTTTGGGACGCCGCACCGCTAAGCTACATGGCCCACTGCTGGTGTGAAAGAAAGAGTGAGAGGGAGGGAGGGAGGGAGGAGGGCGAGAGAGCGATGCAGAGAATAAGAGAGAGAGAGAGAGAGAGAATAAGAGAAAGAGAGAGCGCGAGAGAGAGAGGGGGAATTGAAGACTCACCTCGCCGGCCTCTCTGGAACCCGGTCAGCAGTCGGAGTGAAGTACAGCGACGTCTGAAAGAGGGCAGACAACAAAAGGGAGGGAGAGGAAGAGTGAGCGCCGCACGGACAAAGACTGGTGGAGGAGGCGGCGGTGGTACACACAATGCTCAGCTCGCACGCCGCCGCGGCGCCACGCTCAAAACTCTCCCCCGGCTGATGGCATGACCGAGGTAGGTTCCACATGGCGTGTGTATGGAAGCTCGGATGGGCCTACCGGTGGCGCTGAGAGCTGTGACCGCTGATTCTGTTGAACTCTGACCTTGGTCTGTTTGAGGGGTTCTTTCAGGAGGGAGAAAGGGCACGTGAATCACTAAAGGGGAGAGCGAGAGAGGAGCTCTTTCACGCTTTGAGATTAAGACGCGCCCCCGGAAGACCCGAAATGGACTCTTTGGATCATTGGATTGGCTCCATGTGGTAACAAAGCATAAAGCTACAGACCTGAGCCCTGTGCTGATCTAGGATCAGGTCCTCTCTGTCTATATTATCTTATTCATTTTGATTCCAACAGGAAAACTGACCCTAGATCAGCAGATACATATTGAATCGCAAAGCTGACCTATTCAAATATGAGCGTTACATCTGACATGATATACATGGGTTGACAGCAAGCTTTACAATTTATACAGTCTTGAGATTCACATAAATAATAATCTGTCAACAGATCAATTAGATAGCGATATAGCGAGAGAGAGAGAGATAAATTGATAGACATAATTGATAGACAAGAGAGAGATCATGATTAGAGTACGTTTTTCACGAGTATATTGGAAATACATAAGTGCAGTACTATTTATGCTGTTATATTTAAGCAATAAGGCACGAGGGGGTGTGGTATATGGCCAATATACCACGGCTAAGTGCTGTTCTTGGGCACAACACATCGCGGAGTGCCTGGACACGACCCTTAGCCGTGGAATATTGGCCAAATATCTCAAACCCCCAAGGTGCCTTATTGCTATTATTAACTGGCTACCAATGTAATTAAAGCAGTAAAAATACATGTTTTGTCATACCTGTGGTATACAGTCTGATATACCATGGCTGTCAGCCAATCAGCATTCAGGGCTCAAACCACCCAGTTTATAATGAAGACATAAGGCCCGAGGAGGTGTGCTATATGGCCAATATACCACGGCTAGGGGCTGTTCTTATGCACGACACAACGTGGAGTGTCTGGACAGAGCCCTTAGCCGTGGTATATTGGCCATATACCACAAACCCCTGAGGTGTTTTATTGCTATTATAAACCGGTTACAAATGTAATTAAAACTGCCAATCACCATTCAGGGCTCGAACCCCCCAGTTTATACCAAGTAATAACACACTGAAATGAGTCACTAGCAGAGAGGCCATTGTAAATACAGGCAGTTGAAGATGCAATAAAGAGATGACTATGACTGATATGGATGCTGAAAGATGAAAATGTCCTGCTATGGTGTACTATACATGGTGACAACTGTCCCCATCAGTCCTCTAGTGACATAGGTACAGTGTAATTACAATGTAGGTACATATTGTGCCTGTGTCGACGTAAGGTGGCATAATAAAATGTATAGTCACAGTAAGCATGGTAGTTTTCATCCAAATCACACAACATGTAGGTGAACAGTAATAAAGCAATTTAAGACTACAGTTGATTAGCAAGGTTTGCGTTAAACTCTGCTTGTACTCTCTTGCCAACTCCTTATGGAATTGCCATGCCTAGGGTTGCAAAATTCCAGTCTCTTTTCCCAAATTCCCTAGGTTTTCCAGAAATCCTGGTTAGAGGATTCCCGGATTTCCTGCTTCTTCCCTCGATATTCCAGGAAACTTCCATCCAGGATTTCTGGAAAACTGGAATATTGGGAAAGTTACTAGGATTTTGCAGCCTTAGTCATGCCTAACGAGTTTGGCGTGACAAGGAGTTGGCAAAACAGCACAGAATTATCTAGAACCAGGCTATTCAACTCCCACCCAATCCTCCCATTCCCACAATGCTGATGAATGCCATGAATGGCAATGTTTACCTCGGTGAGTCGGCCAGGGCAGATGTCTGGATTATAATCCAGCCGTTTTTTAGGAGGCTTGAGCCCCAAGCAGCGGTGAGGAGGAAGAGGAGGAGGAGGAGGTGAAGATGGAGGAGAGGCAGTGGCGTCATGGGGGAGAGAAAACGAGGCGGAGAGAGGAAAGTGACATCCGTTAGAGCACAGAGGAACTGAAGACTGACGAGTTTCAGACACGCTGCACACAAATACACACACACGCAAAAGCATATTATGCACACAAACACACATTGCAGTTATGATTAAGCCAATTTGAACAAATCTAGTACATTATGTGAGGTCCAACACACACTCACTACTGCTAGGCACATCTACAAACCCATAACCACAAAGCAACACGCACGCACGCACGGGCCACACACACACACACACACACACACACACACACACACACGCAGATTGTGAGAGCAAGAGGCAGAAAGCAGAGTGAAAGGGCATATATGCACTACAGTGTAGTGATTCGGTTGTGAAGACAGACTAGCTAAAACATGACGTTGGTGGAACCATCCCTCTCAAAACTAACCTCCAGCCATGCGCATTAAGGAACCTTTTCTATGTTCACTAGGGTTTATTCAGTGGTGGGGTCAGAGTGCAACATAAAGAATATTACAGCTAGAAATGTGGTATTGAAATCTGATCGTTCCTTATTCTGCATGACATCAGAGGCGTGTCTTTTCTAGACTGCATATTTCTAGCTGAACATTCCCGAATAAAGTCAATTTCCTCGACCTAACAACAGACCAACTTAAAACAAACAGAGTGTTTCTCGCCCTTCTCCCCAAAGTGTGCACTTGTACACGTCCTCTCATGGATTTCCAAAGGAATGGGACTGGTGCAAGGAATATGGTGGAACACGGGAACTCAATCCAGCCCAAGTTTAAACCAATCCAATACCTTTAATCCCTTAGGTCGCCTAAAGTTTAGGAGGAATGAACGAGTTGACACTTTTGGAGAAGGGGTAGGAACCAAAATGTCTAAACTAGCAAACAGAAAGAAACCACACAAGCTACAACATACAAGAGGAGCATGAAGAACGGTGCAGAACGATGCTCTGACCAGATGCTGCAGATTCATTTGTCGATTTTAGCATGTTATTTCGATTGATCTCTGTTCTGCTCAGTTCTACCAACTGCTCCACTAGCTTATCAACAACGGTAAGCACACACTGCAAAAGAACCTGCATTTTGTTTGTGAAAAATATTAAATTATACAATGTAGGAAAAGAGGTCCCCCCCCCCTTTGTAGGAGGATTTTGTGATAAAAAAAAAGACCAATCCATATTAATTTGGGACTTCCGTTTTGTTTTGCAGTGTTTACGAGCTTTCAATGTGTCGCAGGGCCAGCTGATAACGAGACAGCCACACTACGCAAAACCAACTCAAAACCAAGACGCAGAGACACAAGCAGACCAGTCACAAGGAGCTACACACAACAGGCGACCACCACAGCCCCCAGCAGCATGCCGAAGCAACTACAACAGGAAGGACCCCCAGGCTCCGCTCCTGGAGAGCTACTGGCACGCAGGCCTTTGTTCCAACTCAGCACTAACACACCTGATTCGGGCCAGTCTCTGCGTTGCGAAATAAAACAAACAGCCTTTTGTGTGAATCAGGTGTGTTACCGCTGGGCTGGAACAAAAGCCTGCATACCCACTAGCTCTCCAGTCCGAGAGTTGGACGACTCCTGGACTACATTATTCCCACCCAGCTACAGTGGGGTGAAGACTTAACGGGTAGAGGGGAGTGGGGGGAGAGGGGGGTATACCTAAGGCGGAGGGTGCCTAGGTGGGGGTTACGGACCCTCACTTACCGGACGGCCGAACTCCAGCTCGGAAAAGAACTTATACCAAGGCTCGTTCTCTAAATCTATGTCATCTGGGTTTAGCTTATAGGTCTGGAGAGAGCGGAGGGTGACAGAGAAAGAGGGAGGGAGAGAGAGGAGGAACAGAAAGCACAGAGAGTAATATGGATCTCATGGTTAGGATAGGGTGTGCAGCGCAAAGCTGCAGAGGTTGATGGGTAAAGAAGGGTGGGTCCAGATTGAGAGTTTAACACCAGGGTAAAGAGACAAAAACAGTGTTGCTAACCAGGGCACACACCGTTACACCCCCCCAAAAAATGTTGGGGCGAACTATGACGCTTGTCAAATAGAAAGTATTGATGTGCAATTCATTTTACTCGGTTACTTTTCATATTTCTCATTGAAATAATGGAAAAAGGGATAAAAAGTTGAATGGGTTGAAGGAGAATGCTCAATCAAATTGAGTGCTAAAGACATAACATTGGCTCATAAAGTGTCCGGAGGCTAAGAAGCTAAACTGCGTCACCATCCGCTGAAAAGTGTCTGCTGCCTTTAGTGTGTGACAACACACATGCTCTCTTCACCAGAGCAGAAAAAAAGTGTTGTAATGTTTAAACAACTCCAGCAGAGGGCAATATCTTCCTGTCATAAGCCCTATACAACTGTGGTTCATTTCGGCACAACTGGGCCAAACATTTCAGATAGAAATCCCATGGATAGAGCCAACGTGATTCCTTATTCTACATGTCAGAGAGTCACGTTTGTTCTACAAAGCATGTTTCTATCCGAACATTCCAAAAACGTTAGGTCCTGCTGAACGCGCCCCAGTTGAGCGCAATAGCGTTATATGCGCCGTTCGTCAACAGTCTTCGAGGTTCGTTTGCTCTCGTTTGGTTGGTGTGGCGGCGTGTGACCTGATCAATATGGTTATGACCATTCTGAACTCCAAACTTGTGCAGCACATCATACAAAATCGCCCTCTGGGAAATGACAATCAGAACATTCAACTGATTGTTCAGAACAGCACCGTATCAATTGAATTAAACGTTGCACACCACTTCATTCTGCTGAGCGTGGCCCTGAGTAAAAAAGTAACGTTGGTTTAACTGTTAATAAATTATTTGGCTGGATTCTTTCTAAAAGTCTCATTTAAACCTTCACCATGTACTGTACTCTGAGCTTAATATTAAAGTTCACTTTTATACCTGGAGCAAAACTCACCTAAACTGAACATCCAGAAACTCTCGCTATCCTACCTCCTCTCCTGAAGGACTACAGCTAGAACGACTCCTACACACCAGTCCTGGGGCTTATTCCTCAGTCACTTTCAATGAGGTTTCCCTCGGAGCAGAGGTGTGATTCACTGCAGTGCCCAGCACACTGCAGGCTGGCTGTGACATTTACCACCCCAGTGTCTACTGGGAAATGTAGTTTATGAGCTGCTGGGGGAAAAGGCTGCCCACTTTTATTGGAGATCTTGGAAGTGCTTTTTGTATTGGACTTGCAAATCAGCTACTTTAGCTCAGGAAGAGGTGAATTGCACTGTGGAGGGGAGTGTAGTCTCACTGATATCTCTCTGTCTAATTGGAGTATATCTGACCTCCTTAGGCGGTCCATAAAATGAATAGGAAGGAGCTGAACGGGAGGCGGCTCTATGTGCGCCGTGCCCAGAAGAAAGTAGCGCACCAGACGTCTACAGAGGTCAACCAGCTAACCCCCTCTGGCTACTTCATGCCACAAAGCCAGAACACTGGTGCCTTTTACCAGCTGGCTCAGCTGAGCCCCAGCCCTCGCTGGGTGACCCACGTCTAGCAGCTATTTAAAGGGATACTTTGGGATTTTGGCAATGAGTCAGACAAAGACGTGTGATACCTTTTTTATGGAAGGTCATATCCAGACAGAGGTGTGGATGTGTGGGAACTAGTTTTTCCATCAGCACGACCAGAAACACACACACACACGAAGGTGATGCGACGAAGGCTAGAAACATGGTTTATTGTGGCTTTCTTAGAGAGAAACAGGGAAAGAGACAGCGTAGTTGGGATGCATAAGGGAGCCTATAGCTCACCCTGCATTACACATTTCCCTGACTCAGTGCTATTCCCCCACGCCTGCTCCTCTCCTCTCCTCTCCCTGTGCTCTACTTGGATTAATTCCCACATTAGTCTGCGTGCCAAATGGCTCCCTATTCCCTACACTATAGGGCAGATGACCCAGACTTTGAATAACACTGCAATAGGGATTTGGGTGCCTGGCAGAAAGCAATGTAGTTCTGGAGAACCTGTCTAAAGACATTAAAGGGACAATACAACCGTTTTTATCTCAATATCAAATAATTTCTGGGTAACAATTAAGTACCATACTGTGACCGTTTTCAATTGAAATGTTCAAAAAGAAACAAACATATCTTCTTAGCAAAGAGCAATTTCTCAAGCAAGACATTAGCTAGCTGTCTGGGAGGGGTCTGAGTGGCAGAGGTTTGGAACTCTTTCTTATTGGTGTATTAACTAATTTACCGCCTGGTGATGTCACCAGGCAGACCAAAGCTCCATCCCACCAAAACAGGCAGAAATTTCAGGCAGCCTTTTCAAACAGCTCTTACACAAAAAGGGCATTATCATAATTTCCACAATTTCAGTTTTATTCCAACCTCATAGTGTGGAAATATATATAAAACACAGGAAAATCATGTTTATGATTGCAGAAACTAAACACGTTTTGACTGCTTTAAGCTAAACAACATACTTAACTTCAGAAGAGTTCCCTCTTTCATCCCCGTCCTCCTTTACCTCCCTCTCTTTCTCCTAACCGATCACCCTCAAGTCCATAGAGCAGACAGACTAGCACGTGGGTGGCCGACCCTCCTCCTGGAGAGCTACCCTCCTGCAAGACGTCGCTCCAAACCGAATCAGGTGGGTTTACAACAGGGTTGGAGCAAAACCCTGCATAGCGACAGGATCTCCAGGAGGGTTGGCCAGTCCAATACAGCTCATACAATATACAACTATCTCGCACTTCACCTCTTGCCCTCAATTCCATGTTGCAAATAGCCCCAGCCTCACCAATACAATGGGTGACAGACAGACAGGGAGTGAAAAGAAGATTCAAACCCTTTGCCTTTGTGGTCCATTTCATATTTTTTTTTTAAAGGTCACTGAAATGCTTTATGAGGAAACCCTAGAGAAAGTAAATTATATAAAAATGATATTCTACAACGGGTTGGTCAAAATAAGCATTGTGATTGGTTGAGACGCGTTCTAAGGCATACTAAATAAACAGTTCGGCACAGGTAAGCCTTTGACGCCAAAACAGGCATCTTGTTATCTGTTCCATCTGAGAAATCCCTGCGCATCCACTGTACCATCAGCCCAGCCAGCCAATCCATTAACTTGATCTCCACTGTAAAAAGCATCTAGACAATATTTCCCCTTGCTCCTAGCCTACACAATTGCTTTATTTGGGCACAACACCTCCGCTTTAGTTTGACAGCATCAGGAAGGTGATTGCGTGAAACGGAAACCATTTAAAAGGAGTGAACACTGTCTGTTGAATAAATTAAAATGGGTACACTTTATGAAAATCTAAATATAAGCTTGCTTCTAGGCGCCTTCGGAAAGGATTCAGATCCCTTGACTTTTTCCACATTTTGTTACGTTACAGCCTTATTCTAAAATGAATTAAATTATTAGTATTTTACTAATCAATCTACACACAATACCCCATAATGACAAAGCAATACTTTTGGCAAATTTATAATAAAAATAAATACATGGAAATTTGACATTTACATAACTATTCAGACTCTTTACTCAGAACTTTGTTGAAGCACCTTTGGCTGCAATTACAGCCTCGAGTCTTCCTGGGTATGACGCTACATGCTTGGCACACCTGTATTTGGGGAGTTTCTCCCATTTTTCTCTGCAAATCCTCTCAAGCTTTGTCAGGTTGGATGGGGAGTGTTGCTGCACAGCTATTTTCAGGTCTCTCCAGAAACGTTCGATCGGGTTCAAGTCCAGGCTCTGGCTGGACCACTCAAGGACATTCAGAGACTTGTCCCGAAGTCACCCCTGTGTTGTCTTGGCTGTGTGCTTAGGGTCGCTGTCCTGTTGGAAGATGAACCTTCACCCCAGTCTGAGGTCCTCAGCGCTCTGGAGCAGGTTTTCATCAAGGATCTCTGTATTTTGCTCAGTTCATCTTTCCCTCGATCTTAGTCTCCCAGTCCCTGCCACTGAAAAACATCCCCACAGCATGATGCTGTCATCACCATGCTTCACCATAGGCATGGTGCCAGGTTTCCTCCAGACGTGACGCTTGGCATTCAGGCCAAAGAGTTCAATCTTGGTTTCATCAGACCAGAGAATGTTGTTTCTCATGGTCTGAGATTCCTTTAGGTGCCTTTTGGCAAACTCCATACGGCTTCCGTCTGGCCACTCTACCGTAAAGGCCTGATTGGTGGAGTGCCCAGAGATGGTTGTTCTTCTGTAAGGTTCTCCCATCTCCACAGAGGAACTCTGGAACACTGTCAGAGTTACCATCGGGTTCTTGGTCACCTCCCTGACCAAGGCCCTTCACCTCCGATTGCTCAGTTTGGAAGCTCTAGGAAGAGTCTTGGTGGTTCCAAACTTCTTCTATTTAAGAATGATGGAGGCCACTGTGTTCTTGGGGACATTCAATGCTGCAGAAATGTTTTGGTACTCTTTCCCAGATCTGTGCCTCGACACAATCCTGTCTCGGAGCTCTACGGACAATTCCTTCAACCTCATGGCTTGGTTTTTGCTCTGACATGCACTGTCAACTGTGGACCTTATATAGACAGGTGTGTGCCTTTCCAAATCAAGTCCAATCATTTGAATTTACCACAGGTGGACTCCAATCAAGTTGTAGAAACATCAAGGATGATCAATCGAAACAGGATGCACCCGAGCTCAATTTCGAGTTTCAAACTTGTTTTCGCTTTGTCATTATAGGGTATTTTGTGTAGATTGATGAGGGAAAAAGGTAATTTAAACAATTGTAAAATAAGGCTGTAACAAAATTTGAAAAAGTTCCCTAAAAGAGCATCTATATCATTCATATTACAAGGCCACTACCTTTCTAAAAATACCCCTTTTGAGGATACATCCCCCTCGAGCTTAAAAATAACACTTACATAATTGCTTTCCTACTCAACCTTAACAAGCATATCCGCCCAAAATAGCAGTAAGTTAGACCACTTCAGAACACGTAATAGAAATGTGTTTATCCCTCTAATGGTTCAGGTACAGTTCCTCTAAAGGCTTCTTCCTAGAGCGTAGGTCAGGGGTCTCCGACTCTGTTCCTGTAGACAGAGCCTTTGTGTGTAGAGGGTTTTGTTCCAACCCAGCTCTAAACAAATCTCTAATACGCTCTGGACCTTAATATCTGGAATCGGGTGTATTCATGCTGGGCAGGAACAAAATCCTACACATCACATTTAGCTCTCCAAGACCGAGAGTTGGAGATCACTCACTTATTAGGAACCAAGGATGCTGTAGAGAGTGATTGTGGGTAATGGAGTTTTAAATGGCTTGGATAATGACAATGTAGGCCAGGGGTGTCAAACTCAATTCCTGGAGGGCCGAGCGTCAGCGGGTTTTCGTTCCTCCCTTGTAGTTGATTGATCAGTTAAGACCATTGATTAGTTAGGAACTCCCCTCACCTGGTTGTCGGATGAATTTATTTATTTCCGGCAGTCTAATTGGACACCAATTGAATGGGAATAACAAACAAAAAACAGCAAACACATGGCCCTCCAGGAATTGAGTTTGACACCCTGATGTAAAAGTGACAGACGTGCTTTTGGGCACTCACCGGCCTCTCCTGCTCCAGAACGGATGATTTCCCGGGCTCGTACTCAAAGATACTCCGGGGTTCAGCGCGGTACTTTCTAGTGTCCACTTTCCTATCGGGAGGACCCCACTGATTCCTGGTAAACAATAAATAAAGACATCAGTGTGATCTTGGACGTAGTTTAAGATGATGTCAAAGGCACACCACAAGCCTAGGCATAGGCTCTAGGGCTAAGGTAACCCCTAAGGTGAGGGTCTCAAGGGACTAGGCCTAGGTAAGGACTAAGCCTAGGTCCAAGGCCCATGTCTAGGCCGACATTGCAAAAAGAAAAACCCGACCGCGGTGTGTCTTACATGGTGTCAGGCGAGTCTCGCTCCCGGTCGCTGTCTCTGGACCTCAGCTGGAGGAGGGAGGGCATGGGCGGGGGTGGCGGAGGCACGGGGGAGGGCTCCCTAAAGGTCCCGGGGCTTCCGCTGTCCGACGGGCTCTTGGCCAGGGGCCGGTACGTTTGTGTCCTGGGGGGAGGGTAGGCCATGGTGGGGTTGGAGGACTGACCATATGTGGCTGGGCGGGGGGGGGGGGGGGGAGATAACAGAGAAAGGACGGGGAGGGAAAATAGAGAGAAAAAGGGGGAGGAAGAAGAGAACGAGAGAGGGAGAGAGAGAAAGGAAAGGATGGGGGGAGAGAGACCGAGGAAGGAGAGAGAGAAAGGATGGGGAGAGAAAATAGAAAGAGAGAGAAGGGGGTCGTGAACTAAGTATTCTTGCAAGTCAGGTGTTTGAACACAGGAAAACATGACAAACCAGTAGCATACATTTGAATCCTCAAAAAGAGATCTTCCAGACTCTTACCGCTGTCACCGATGACAGTGTATGTGGCGTTGCGCGTGTCGGCATAGTCGTCATCTGTAGAAACACGGAAGAAGGTGAGCAGAACAACACATACTCACACACACACACACACACACACACACACACACACACACACACACCCTGCTGAGAGTACCCTTTTCCCTGCATCCATTTGTGCGCACACATACAGATTTCCTACTTTCATCACTGCAGGGAAAACCTCAGTGGGCAAACTAAGGCTCCCTAGGTAGCTTATCAGCAAGGTGAATACTGAAGATAAAAGTATAAGGACCCAAGAGAACGAAGGGCTCACTATTGAAGTTATCCATTGAGAACTACAATGAACTGTGTGTGTGTGTGTGTGTGTGTGTGTGTGTGTGTGTGTGTGTGTGTGTGTGTGTGTGTGTGTGTGTGTGTGTGTGTGTGTGTGTATATATTGTTAAGAACAAATATGCCTTGTATTGACTATTTGATTTGGTGAAGCCCACACAACGGAGCAGAGATCGCGGCAGTGCATCTGTAGGTTCGATTAGACACTGCTTCTCCCACTCAATCCCTCTCTCTCTCTCTCTCTCGCTCTCTTTCTCCTGTTTCTATTGCTCTCCTTCCTCTTTCTATTGCTCTTGTATTGTCTCGGTCTCTCCCCTTCCACACTCTCTCTCTAATGAGTTCTGGCTCTGTGGAGCTGTAGTGTTCTGGCTCAACAAGGGCACACAGAGAGAAACCCACACACACAAACACAATACATGCACCATTCACACACACACACACTACATGACCAAAAGTATGTGGACACCTGCTCATTCGAATATCTCATTCCAAAATCATGGGCATTAATATGGAGCTGCTATAACAGCCTCCACTCTTCTGGGAAGGCTTTCCACTAGATGCTGAAACATTGCTGCGGGGACTTGCTTCCATTCAGCCACAAGAGCAGTAGTGAAGTCGGGCACCGATGTTGGGCGATTAAGCCTGGCTCGCAGTCGGTGTTCCAATTCATCCCAACAATGTTCGATGGAGTTGAGGTCAAGGCCAGTCAAGTTCTTCCACACCGATCTCAACAAACCATTTCTGTATGGACCTCGATTTGTGCAGGAGGGCATTGTCATGCTGAAACAGGAAGGGGCCTTCCCCAAACTGTTGCCACAAAGTTGGAAGTAGAGAATAGTCTAGAATGTCATTATATGCTGTAGCGTTAAGATTTCCCTTCACTGTAACTAAGGGGCCTAGCCCGAACAATGAAGAAACAGCCCCAGACCGTTATTCCTCCTCCACCAAACTTTACAGTTGGCACAATGCATTGGGGCAGGAAGCGTTCTCCTGGCATCTCCCAAACCAAGATTCGTCCCTCGGACTGCCAGATGGTGAAGCGTGATTCATCACTCCACAGAATGCGTTTCCACTGCTCCAGAGTCCAATGGCGGCGAGCTTTACACCAATCCGGCCGATGCTCGGCATTGCGCATGGTGATCTTAGGCTTGTGTGCAGTTGCTCGGCCATGGAAACCCATTTCATCAAGCTCCCGATGAACAGTTCTTGTGCTGATGTTGCTTCCAAGGGCAGTTTGGAACTCGTTAGTGAGTATTGCAACTGAGGACAGACTGTTTCAAACGCGCTTCAGCACTCAGCGGTCCCGTTCTGTGAGCTTGTTTGGACTACCACTTCGCGGTAGAGACGTTGTTGCTCCTAGATGATTCCACTTCAAAATAACAGCACTTATAGTTGACCGTGGCAGCTCTAGCAGGGCATACATTTGATGAACTGACTTGTTGGAAATGTGGCATCCTATGACGGTGCCATGTTGAAAGTCACTGAGCTCTTCAGTACGGCCATTCTACTGACAATGTTTGTCTATGGAGATTGCATGGTGGTGTGCTCAATTTTAGCCGAATCCACTAATTTGAAGGGGTGTCCACATACTTTTGTATATATAGTGTACACACACACACACACACACACACACACACACACACACACACACACACACACACACACACACACACACACACACACACACACACACCCCAGGTATTTGACCAATCGTGGTGAAGAGCAAGGAAAGACAGACCGTAAAGTAAGCCTTTCACGGTAAGGGCTACACCTGTTGTATTAGGCGCATGGGACAAATAAAGTGGGAGTTGATCGTACATACTGCAATGACACAATGTACTGTCTCCTCCAGTCTAGTGCACTTCTCCCCACCTGCTTTGTGAACCATGTGGATCTGCTTGAACATGGTCTTGTACCAGTCCTTCGGCCTATCCACCGTCTGTGGGGAGAGGGAAAACAATCACAAATCAATGTAGGCTACGGACAGACGGATCGATAGATGGATAGATGGACAGGACAAGGAAAAGTCTGTGTCCATAGCCACGTGTTTTTGTTTGTCCCACACTCAGTCATGTGTCATCGCCTGACAGGGGAAGTTCATCTCTTGGCAAGTCGATAACATTGACCACCACCGCGACATGACTAGGCAGAAAAGTGTCTATTTCCAGTCCAGAGTGTGTGTGTGTGTGTTTGTGTGTGTTTGACCAGACGTACCCAGATGGCCCGAGCTTGGCCACACCTCCGCTAATACCATGGTTACCAGCGAGGGGCCAGAAATATTTTCCACACAGCACCTGTCTCTCTCTCTGACTATCTGTTTTGGTCTCTCTCCCTCTCCTTCTCTCCCAGTATCCATGCTCTTCACAGCCTCTCAATAGAGTGTTGACTAGTGTCTGAAGTACTCTTATACACGACTGAGATACATACACAGACACACTTGGATGTGGGTACACACAAACACACACGTACACACACACAGAGAGAGAGAGAGAGAAAGGCTGCTCATGGCCCTGTAGCACAATAGAGAGGACTATGACTAAGTCCCTAATTACAGATAGTGTACATAGAGAGGTAGAGAGAGAGAGAGAGAGCTGAGAGAGAGAGAGAGAGAGAGAGAGAGAGAGAGAGAGAGAGAGAGAGAGAGAGAGAGAGAGAGAGAGCTGAGAGAGATGGAGAGAGAGGTAGAGAGAGAGAGAGAGAGACAAATGAGAGAGAGAGAGAGAGAGAGAGAGAGAGCAGAGAGAGAGACAGAGAAAGGGCTCTGAATAAGAGGTCTAAAGCTGCTGACATCTCAAAAGCATTCCTCCCACTTGGTCCTGCTCACATATCAGACAGCAGACAAGGCTAGTCAGGGCCAGAGGTACTCCACACAATGGTGAGTCATGAAACTCCACAACACACATCGTGTCAATCCCAAACGGCACCCTATTCCCTATACAGTGCACTACTTTTGGCCAGGCTACATAGGGTTCCGGTCAAAAGTGGTGCACTATAAAGGGAATAGGGTGCCGTGTGGGACAGAGCCACTGTCAAGGACCACAAGATATGAAATATAGGCTTACTTCTCTGTAGCGAAAATCATCCCAACTAAAATGAAACACAACTTTTAAGCCTTCTTAAAATGTGTTCTTAAACTACGTGTCCAAAATAGTTTTTTCCCCCACTTGTCGTGTGTATGACTGCCTGCGTGTCCACGCCTCACCGTGCGAATGGCGATGGGGATGCCCGTGTCATCCACGGGGCCGATGCCCTCGTAGTGGGGCGCCTTGATGACCGACACCCTCTTCTCCTCCTCTGAAAAGCGGGCGATGGGCACCGTGCTGCTCATGCTGGTGTGGCCCGACAACACCGACTCACACATCACCGACTCTGAACCTTCTGTATGGTGTGTGTGTGTAGTGCAGTGCAGTGTGTGCAGGGGGAGAGAAGAGGAGAAAAAAAGGGATGAATAGAGCGATGGAGGAAGGAAGAGAGGACAGTGAACTGATGCGAGTCATTTGGATGGGCTGGCCCAGAAAACACACAAACGTGCATGCTCTCCATTTCTCTCACACACACACACACACACACACACACACACACACACACACACACACACACACACACACACACACACACAAACACAGCAGCCCCTCACCACACACACCCATCTTCATATCTGCAATGTAGGATAAGCACTTCACAGTAGTGGGGAAACCGTTTATTAGAGATATCCACTGAGTATGCCAAACATTAGGAACACCTTCCTAATATTGAGTTGCACCGCACCCCCCATTTTGACATCAGAACAGCCTCAATTTGTCAAGGCATGGACTCTACAAGGTGTTGAAAGGGTCCCACAGGGATGCTGGCCCATGTTGACTACAATGCTTCCCAGAGTTGTGTCAAGTTGGCTGGATGTCCTTTTGGGTGGTGGACCATTCTTGATACACTCGGGAAACTGTTTAGCGTGACAAACTCAACAGCGTTGCAGTTCTTGACACACTCAAACCGGTGCGCTCCTGGCACCTACTACCATATCCTATTCAAAAGGCACATAACATCTTTTGTCTTGCCCATTCACGCTCTGAATGGCACACATATGCAATCCATGTCTCAAGGCTTAAAAATCATTTTTTAACCTGTCTCCTCGCCTTCATCTACACTGATTGAAGTGGATTTAACAAGTGACATCAATAAGGGATCTTAGCTTTCACCTGGTCAGTCTGTGAAATGGAAAGAGAAGGCGTTCCTAACATTTTGTACACTCAGTGTGTATACAGTACATCATTGTAAATGTAGGGATGTGCGACGACGATGCGAGTTATGCCCCGATAAGCATATTCCCACTGCCAGGTACACTTTGTCAGCAATTCACTTCCCATTGTGTTCCCCTATTGAGTAGCTCCCTTCTGCCTCTAATAGGTGTAAATACATCATATCCTGAAAACAACAATAGTCCCCATTACATCAAGTAACTGGACAAGTGCATTAAAGGGCCATTATTTCTGGGCGGTAGTAAGAGTGAGGGGATCAATATCAGAACAAAGTGAAGGTATGGGTTGAAGTAAATCACCACAGTAGCGTGATGACGTGTAAATTCAGAGAAATCTGAAAACCGGTTATCAATTGGCTTGCTTTTGTGTGGAGGCGTACGTTGTGGTTCAGGATCATTCTTAGCATAAGAGTGCTTGGTTATGTAGTGGTTGTCAAGCCTTATTTTGTGCTCATTGTTTTGTTAAAGGTAGACTCAGTAATATGGCATTGTGGTTCACAGCAGGGCAGCTGCCTGCATACACAAGTCAACAAAACAAATCTAAAAATCAGCCCAGGCTGACACGGTCAGGACCCCCACTCTCACCTGCGTTCCGACTCTGCATGTGAACCCCCCCTGGGCTGAACGAGGCGGGGAGAGGGGGGTAGGCCGGGGGTGAGAATGGTCTCTGGGGGTGGGGAGCACCTCCATTCATTGCCACTTGAATAGCTTGGCCCTGGAGGAGAGAGAAAGATGCGAGAGAAAAAGAGAGAGTGAGGGGAGGGGAGACAGACCGAGAGGGGGGGGATCAGAACCAGGAGGGTAAAAACAGTGCACTCCCATTTGCAAGAAACAACGTTTGTAGTGGTCAAAACTGATGGGACAGACAACCAGCTGATAACATTATGTGGGTAAGACTCAAAGACTCTGTACTGAGAATTGATAAGTCTGTAATAACAATAGGTTTACCAGTAAGACTAAAATGGTTACACGAGTAGATTGTGAGGTCAAAGGTCAAAGTGATTGTTACGAGAGGAGTGCAACAGACAGTATTGGAAAATCGTGCTGCATCAGAAAACATAAAAGGTTAGTTAAAAATAAGTAGTTGAGTAGTTGGAAGTCAACAAACAACATGGACTTCCTTCAAAAATCAGGTGTTTCATTATTGGTTTGAAACGACACATAAAAGACCGTGTCAAATCCTTGTCACTTTGAAAGACCCACAATCAAAACTCCCACAATGAAATAAAAGACTTAACAGACATAGGAAAGAAGTTGTTGTACCTAAAAGTGAATGACAGTTGGACAAATCCTCACATTTTGCTATGTGAGAAACACACACACAAGACACGCTACATAGGTGGGATCACGGTGCAGAAAGACGTTGTTAGACTAAAACCATCAGAAGAGTGCAAAGGGAGATGTTATGACAGTGGGACAAGGGGGTAGGGCATACAAGAGCGCCTCACTCAAAGACGGGTGAGTGGATTAGTTGGAGGAGCTTGTAAACACTATATTGTTTGGGTGTGGAACAGTTTTGGAGGTTGGGGGGGACTCAAGCTTCCTTGGTGTAGCCAGCGACGTTGTGGGGGGGGGATAGTTACGTTAGTGGCAGCAGCGGCGGAGGTTAGCGGCGGCTCCTCATCGGTGCCCGTGGTGGACGCGGAGGTCGAGATGTGGCTGAGGGTGGGCGAGGGTGTGGGAGACACGCCGGGGGAGTCCAGGCTGCAGATCTGGAACTCCTCCAGGAGGCCCGCCGTGGAGGACGAGTACTGGCTGAGCGCTGACACTGTCACGGGGGAGAGCGAGGGTGACATGCCCCCCATACCTCCACCAGCACTAACCATGCTAACGCTAACCCCGCCGACTATGCCAATTTTGTCCATTCGCCTCCACCCGCCGCGCTCCAAGGTGGCGTATGGGGACGGGGCATACGGGGTGGGCGACAGGGCTTTGAGGCCCGCCAGGTAGTCCAGTGAGTCAGCGCTGTGGAGGTTGTAAGGGGAGCGCCAGGTGCTGTGGTCGGGGGAGCAGGGGTGAGGAGGCGAGCCCTGGTAGGATGGAAGGGGGTTATGTAGGAGGAAGAAAGGGAGGGGGAGAGAGTTTAAACTGATGCGGCTGTGCATGATTGGGTGGTCCAAACAGGACAGGAAGTGACACTGTGTGTGACATAAAATGATGTGCTGTTTTGTCACACTGCATTATAGTGTGCAGACTGTTGTTACCTTCACTGTGGGTTAAGAGATTGGATTAGTGCAATCACGGTGTTTGAAGATATTGGACACTGAACAAAACACACTGTGCTCTAAATCTGGCCATCCCCCTGACAAACGCACAAACACACGCACAATCCCAGTTAGTCTGGTTGGTTGGTTGTGCCTGACAAACCACTGGTGCTGTTGAAGAAGAACTGACAGAGGTTGATTAGGAAACTGGAACTCAGTTATAGTACCAGCACATTCGCTTCGGCCGGTCGAGGTGGAACTGGAGGGGGGCCCTTCACCTTCCTGCCCTCCCCAGGGTCAGAAGCTGGGGCTGGGGCGTTGTGCTCCATGGTGGGGGCCTTGGAGCCCGGTGGTTTGGGGCTCCGTGGGGCCATCTGGACGGAGAGAGAGGCTGTATGATGGCTT
The DNA here is from genome assembly GCF_965601325.2 of Salmo salar. Taxonomy (NCBI): domain Eukaryota; kingdom Metazoa; phylum Chordata; class Actinopteri; order Salmoniformes; family Salmonidae; genus Salmo; species Salmo salar. The sequence continues at coordinate 8,280,517 of NC_138298.1, forward strand.
TGGGGGCCGATGGAGGAGTCTCTACGGGGGGGAAGGTTAGGGGGAGGAGGGGAGGTGGTGAGAGTCTCGGGCTGGGAGACGGGTTGGTGGGAGGGGGGATCAGGGATGGTGACGGGGGTGAGTCTGAGGGAGGACACCTTGCGCTCTGCAGCCTGAAGCTGGGTGGTGGTGGAGGAAGTAGCAGTGGAGGCTTTGACCTTGCTGGTGCCATTGGGGATGGGGTTGGCAAGGGGGGACTGAGGGTTTGTTTGTGGGGGCTGGGGGTTGGGTTCGGGTTCAGATTGGGGTTGGGGTACAGAAGTGCTGGTAGTGCTCTGGTGGTGGGAGTAAGAAGACGTGCTCTTGACTGTGTAAGACTCTTTGAGGACGGCTAGCATCCCGGGTCCGAGGGTCTCGGCTAGGAGGGAGCTGTAGGAGGGGGGGATAGCGCCTGTGGCGGGGGAGGGGTAGCTCTCTCTCCTAGGGGGCGGGAGGGGGACCTGATTGACAGCCTGTGCAGCCAATTAGAATCAGAGAAGGAAAACAACAACAAACAACATTGTTTATCAATGGAATGATTGAAATAAAGATATGAGACAGACAAAATCCAGTCCAAAGTATAATACAAGACCAATACACCCTTGACCGGAATATATTCGGGGAGTTTTTCTCTACGTTGTAAACATTTTATGAGGTTGTGGTGTGATTTATTTTCCACTTTAAAAGCCAACGTCATAAAAATGTGGCCTGGAATCAAACAGAGATCATTTTAGAAGATTGAAGACGTGTGGAGCAGACTGTTCCTTGCTGCGTTTATTATCCCCAAATGACACACGCGCACACACACACTCTCCTCTGGGGGAGGAAAGGAATCTTTGATTAGTCTCTTCATAGCCGCTGGAAAACAACATAAACATATCAACTTGAATCAACAGAAAAACTTGACAGGGGAAATTCTCCGGAGGCACTGGTGGTGAAGGAATAACACTGTAGGATTTATTCACACTATAAACTTCCTGATAAAGAATGATTCACACTGCTTTAATACTACGGATTCAACAATGATAGCTTTGCCACTGAACTCAATCAGTGTGGTGTGAACACTCTGGTTAAACTGATTAAACCCATTAAAATGCTGTATAGGAATTCAACAATGCACAGTGTGTGTATTCACCTGTGTGGGGGACCTCTTGTCTTGCAGGTTTGGCCTGACGCTGCGGAAGCCCTTGGCAGCCAAGGAGGAAGTGATGTCGTCGCCGTTCCTTAGGCCATCGGTGCTGCGTGACCTCCAAGCATCTGGAACACACACACACACAATTACAGGTCACAGTCACACATCTCATAATACGTGACAGGCCGTGCATAAAACAACTAGACCCCTTGATGCCAACGCATGATGTATCCCTTTTCACTGCTTACAGTGCAAGATAAATTGGATGCGAGCATCGTGTCAAGACACACTACATTGAACTGCAGTTACCTGAATCTGACGAGTGAGACTCACTCCCTGTGAGGAGAAAAGAAACACACATTAATGTGACTTTTGGTGTGCATGTCTAGATGCAGGATCCTCATCAATACGCAGCAAAAGAGACATTTGAATGGTGGGTTCAGTAGTTTGAATACATATCCAAATGAATGAGACAGACTTCTGAAAGAAGGGGAGAAGAACATTTAGGGAAGGAAAAAGGGTCAATTCAATGACACATAGAAGGGATACGGTTAATATGGAGTGTTGTCAGAGGCACGTCTATTCTACACCATCGATTTCTAGCAGAATGTTCCCCAATGTTGTGTTCTACACAATCTATTCTCATCTGAACGTTCCGCAACGTTGTGCCCTTCTGAACGCAGCCCTTACAAAAGCCAATAGAGCCGAGACAAAGCCAGGACATTATGAACCAGTGCACACACGAGAGATAGACACCAGGGTCATGTTCTTTCAGCACCAAACGGAACAAATAAGAGTGAAACGGGGGAGGTACCATCTGCACTTTTCCAATAAGAAATGCTTGTTTTCCATTGCAAAACATTTTGCCACGCTGTGCCCTATTGAACATGACCCTGTGCTACCGTCCACATATCCCAACTGCTATTAACTCAAGTGTCAAATAGAATATAGATTAGAAACCTATTATTAGAGGTAAGAGGATACAGCAGCTAACCAGCTAGAGACACTCAATGGGGCCCAAAACAAAGTAACACGGGCTAACTAACTAACAAATATTTATAGATACCAAATAACTGCAATTGCTAAATTTATTTTACCAGAGAACACCATATTGACGATACAGATATAGCCAAGCAGCATACTGCCATATGATGGTATATGATATGTTTTTATCTTCTAGCACAGCGGACTGAACTAATTAATTACCACACCGCCTGAATCAGGTGTGGTACTGGAATAGATCAAATAAGTGGAACTGGGGGGTACTCAATGAAAGGTTTAGGAAACACTACTGTAGAAGATGGGAGAGGTTGCTGTTGTTGGGGGGAGCTTACTGAACACAGACATACAGTACATCAGCCTAACTAATGCATCTATTTCAAACCCTACAGGTTTGACTAGAATTGGCTTTGGAGAGAGCAGCAGAGTGGGAAACTGATGACAGAGAAGCCAACACAAAGCCAGAAAAGAAAGGAATCTCCGACCAGTCAGAATAAAAACTCTTTAGAGGCTTGGCTAAGTTAACGGTCTCCTACTTCTTAAACGGCTATCAGAAATACATTGAAAGAGGGATGAGACAGTCGAGGTCGGGGAGATGAAGTGCGTGTGTGTGTGAGTGCATGCCTGTGTGTGTGTGTTGCAAGAGAGTGTTTCTCTCTCTGTGTGTGGTGTGTGTGTGTGTGTGTGTGTGTGTGTGTGTGTGTGTGTGTGTATGTATGTATGTGTGTGTGTGCGTGTGTGTAGCCAGGAACGAGCGATGGAAATTTCATGAGGTGCGGAGAGTGTTTTTATATCCCTGGCAGGGCTTAATAGCTCTCGCCCGCTGCCCGCCATCACCCAGGGAATTCTGGGTATCCGGAGATATTCGGCGTTGACAGCATATGTTGTTAATAGCTGATGCCGTCGTGTGCGAAGCCGTCGCTGCCTTGCATTTTCGGGGGAGATGTCTTTCACTACGTTACCCATGAGTAAAGGGGGGGGAGTGGTCTATTACTTTTCACGGCAGGGAAATTAAAACGCTAAAGTGTCCAGTCATGTGGTTTCCACCCCCCATTGAGCGCGAGCTGGGTCCCTAAAATGAACAGCCTGAGGCAGACCGCACTTGAATCTGTCAACTTGTTCGATACAGCAGATTTGAGGTACAAGTTGTGCTTAACCACAGATCTAAAATCAGATTATTGTACCTTTGAATCCTGGCTTTAGGTCATTGGGGATGGCATAATATCTGACCCTGTATCTGTGATTAAGGCCAACTTTGATGCTAGTTCACCACACCCTTTATACCAGGGATTGTCAAATAGGTTTGGCCTCGGGACAACTTTTTTCTGAGCTAATAGTTGGTGGGCCAGAACATAATTAGCCTATAATATTAGCACAATTAATTGGCCTACATTACAAATTGAACAACATTTTTAACACATCTGATAGTCACTGAATTTATTATGTACTAACAATGATTTCGATCTGATTACGCTCGTATTCAATTATAATTTTTGTCTATTTCTCTGTGTGTTGATTGGTTGGGAAAAATAGGTCTACATAGCCTACTGTAGGGCCCACTACTTTTTGTGACATCAACATTCGTTCAGAACAATTAGCTCGACAGAAACAGAAAATGTCGCTCTCAGAACGTATCAAAAGAAAGTTGGTAATGAAAATTGAAGGTTCAGGGAAGAACGTACACTTCATCTTACCATCTTTTTTCCCCAATGCCAAGCCAGCATGTCTTATTTGCAATGAAAATGTTGCTGTTTGCAAAGAATTCAAATCTCAGATGTCATTATGAATCTAAGCATGGAACTTTCAAAGTGGCCTTCCCGACCCAGACAGAGACCCGACGCAGAAACATCGAAGCGTTAACTGCAAGCTACACACACAGCTTTTTGGGCTGACATATTCTGTCACTTAAAACGGGTTAAATCTCCAGTTACAAGGAAGAGGAAAAACATTCATGGACATGGTGTAAAAACTTGCGGCCTTTACTAGAAAGCCCAGGTGGAGAATTATACTCTCTTGCTAAGAAAACAATACCCTCGCTGGATGAGGCCGCAATTCAAACTGATCTGATTGAATTCCAGACATCCAGCAAAATCAAGGATGCGCTCAGGAGTGCTGAGCTTTGGGTGGCATGCTCAGAGGAATACAGCACAATAAAGAACCTTGCATTTTATGTGCTAAAAATGCTTGGGTCGCATTACACCTGCGAGTCCTCATTTTCCTCCATGAACGCAATATAGACCATCTCACCCCGACATCCACTAGATCCTGTCCGAGGGGAAATGCAACTTTTCCCATTGAGTAAGTAACTTAGTGGCCTATATGACTGTACAGTCGTGGCCAAAAGTTTTGAGAATGACACAAATATTAATTTTCACAAAGTCTGCTGCCTCAGTTTGTATGATTGCAATTTGCATATATTCCAGAATGTTATGAAGAATGATCAGATGAATTGCAATTAATTGCAAAGTCCCTCTTTGCCATGCAAATGAACTGAATCCCCCAAAAACATTTCCACTGCATTTCAGCCCTGCCACAAAAGGACCAGCTGACATCATGTCAGTGATTCTCTCGTTAACACAGGTGTGAGTGTTGGCGAGGACAAGGCTGGAAATCACTCTGTCATGCTGATTGAGTTCAAATAACAGACTGGAAGCTTCAAAAGGAGGGTGGTGCTTGGAATCATTGTTCTTCCTCTGTCAGCCATGGTTACCTGCAAGGAAACATGTGCCGTCATCATTGCTTTGAACAAAAAGGGCTTCACAGGCAAGGATATTGCTGCCAGTAAGATTGCACCTAAATCAACCATTTAACGGATCATCAAGAATTTCAAGGAGAGTGGTTCAATTGTTGTGAAGAAGGCATCAGGGCACCCAAGAAAGTCCAGCAAGCGCCAGGACCGTCTCCTAAAGTTGATTCAGCTGCGGGATCGGGGCACCACCAGTACAGAGCTTGCTCAGGAATGGCAGCAGGCAGGTGTGAGTGCATCTGCACGCACAGTGAGGTGAAGACTTTTGGAGGATGGCCTGGTGTCAAGAAGGGCAGCAAAGAAGCCACTTCTCTCCAGGAAAAACATCAGGGACAGACTGATATTCTTCAAAAGGTACAGAGATTGGACTGCTGAGGACTGGGGTAAAGTCATTTTCTCTGATGAATCCCCTTTCCGATTGTTTGGGGCATCCGGAAAAAAGCTTGTCCGGAGAAGACAAGGTGAGCGCTACCATCAGTCCTGTGTCATGCCAACAGTAAAGCATCCTGAGACCATTCATGTGTGGGGTTGCTTCTCAGCCAAGGGAGTAGGCTCACACACAATTTTGCCTAAGAACACAGCCATGAATAAAGAATGGTACCAACACATCCTCCAAGAGCAACTTCTCCCAACCATCCAGGAACAGTTTGGTGATGAACAATGCCCTTTCCAGCATGATGGAGCACCTTGCCATAAGGCAAAAGTGATAACTAAGTGGCTCGGGAAACAAAACATCGATATTTTGAGTCCATGGCCAGGAAACTCCCCATACCTTAATCCCATTGAGAACTTGTGGTCAATCCTCAAGAGGCGGGTGGACAAACAAAAACCCACAAATTCTGACAAACTCCAAGCATTGATTATGCAAGAATGGTCTGCCATCAGTCAGGATGTGGCCCAGAATTTAATTGACAGAATGCCAGGGCGGATTGCAGAGGTCTTAAAAAAGAAGGATCAACACTGCAAATATTGACTCTTTGCATCAACTTCATGTAATTGTCAATAAAAGCCTTTGACACTTATGAAATGCTTGTAATTATACTTCAGTATTCTATAGTAACATCTGACAAAAATATCTAAAGACACTGAAGCAGCAAACTTTGTGCTAATTAATATTTGTGTCATTCTCAAAACGTTTGGCCACGACTGTATTTAGCAAATACTAACATTATTGTGAGTGCTTATCTGGAGATATTTAGATCTCAAGCTGTTTGATCTGTCCTTAAAGGAGCAGGTGATCCCGATACAGACATTCAGACGTCGCCTTTTTTTCTTTAAATTATTGCTTTATGTAGGATGCTACATTTTTGGGCAGTTGAAATTGTAAATAGGCCTAATGTAAAAAAAATAAACTACATCTATTAGGCCATATATTTGGTTCTTGTGAAAGATGCTGTTAAGCCTCATAGCCTACCTCAGACACTTAAGTTATTTTATATGGGCCTAGGCTCGGAAAACTCCAATTATGCCCCAGTTGTTTGTAAATTAAAATTATTGTTGAATTACTCGACTGGTGTAATTTTTCTCCATCTGTTGCTGTGCAACACTTGCATAACAAGTTAGCTGTATTTTCAGCACCTGGCGCTGTTCACCTCCTATTGATTGCGCTGCGGTGGCAGCTTTACATTTCAGCACCCCAAAACGGTCCGCTACCTGCTTTAGCTGACTGTCTTCTGCATTCACTCGCCTCGTGAATGAAGTTAAAATGTAACTATAGCATTATTTAGGTAGTGTAACTTCCTTCTTTAATAAAAAAAATAAATCATAATTAATTGGTGAGGGGGGCCTAATAATACTGCTTGCAGGCAAGATTTGGCCCGCAGACCACCAGTTGGGGAACCCTGCTTTAGACTATGCAATACCAATACCCTCACAAGCAATATGTGTGTTTGATGTCAGTCCATGAAGATTAAAATCAAAGACAAAACACACAACATCCCCCTTATTTCCCTCACCAACTTTAAACATCAGCTATCTGAGCAGCTAACCGATCGCTGCAGCTGTACATAGCCCATCTGTACATTGCCCACCCTATCTACCTACCTCATCCCCTTACTGTTTTTATTTTAATTTACTTTTCTGCTCTTTTTGCACACCAGTATCTCTACATGCACATCTTCATATGCTCTCTACATGCACATCTTCATATGCTCATTTATCACTCCAGTGTTAACCTGCTAAATTGTAATTATTTGCTCCTATGGCCTATTTATTGCCTACCTCCTCATGCCTTTTGCACACACTGTATATAGACTTTTGTTTTTCTACTGTATCATTGACTTGTTTATTGTGTTATTGGCTTGTTTGTTTACTCCATGTGTAACTGTGTTGTCTGTGTCACACTGCTTTGCTTTATCTTGGCCAGGTCTCAGTTGTAAATGAGAACTTGTTCTCAACTTGCCTACCTGGTTAAATAAAGGTGAAATAAAATAAAATAAAATAAATAAAAAATCCCTGTCTGTTTCCCACTAGATCTAAGCTCAGAGCCAAAAGAGTGGTAAGAGAGAGTCTGTGTTGCCATGGTTTCGAGCCACCACAGTACAATTTCTAAAATCGGTCACGCCCAACCTTATACAGTGCACACATCCGCTGCAAAGCACGTTGGGAATTCCCTCGACTCGAACAGAGCCCAGTCTTACCCAATCACAGCAAAGCTCTGAGAAACTGACAGGAACCATCTAGTTTCTCAGAGGAATGAAAAGAGAACAAAGGGGGAGGAAAAGAGAGTGATATTGAATGATTGCAGAGGATAAAGGAGAGGAATCAGAGTGACAGATAGTGAGAAGGACGCTGGTCCCGGAGGATGACAAACGACGGTTGTCACAGGGAGTAAGACAAATGAAAGCAACAGGAAGTAAATGATGTCAGGGCAGTGGAAGGGATGAGGTGGAAGAAAAGACAACATTTAAACAAAGGGGCCATTTTATGTCTTGATAGAACATGAAACCCCACGAAGGAATCTATTAAATAGAATGGTATGGGTTATTAACAAAATTAACAACTGTTACAGTAATTTACTCAATTACAGTGCATTCAGAAAGTATTTCGGACACCTCAACTTTTTCCACATTGTTATGTTACAGCCTTATTCTAAAATTGATTAAAATGTTGTTTTTTACTTCAATCTACACACAATACCCCATAATGACGAAGCAAAAGTAGGTTAATAATTTTTTCAAATGTGCAAAATAAATAATGGAAATATCATATTTACATAAGTATTCAGAGCCTTTATTCAGTGCTTTGTTGAAGCACCTTTGGCAGAGATTACAGCCAAGAGTCTTGTTGGGTATGACTCTACAAGCTTGGCACACCTGTATTTGGGGAGTTTCTCCCAATCTTCTGTGCAGATCCTCTCAAGCTCTGTCAGGTTGGATGGGGAGCGTCGCTGCACAGCTATTTTAAGCCCGGGCTATGGCTGGGCCACTCAAGGACATTCAGAGACCTGTCCCGAAGCCACTCCTACGTTGTCTTGGTTGTGTGCTTAGGGTCGTTGTCCTGTTGGAAGATAAACCTTCACCTCAGTCTGAGGTCCTGAGCGCTCTGGAGCAGGTTTTCATCAAGGATCTCTCTGTACTTTGCTCCGTTCATCTTTCCCTCAACCCTGACTAGTCTCCCAGTCCCTGCCGCTGAAAAACATCCCCACAGGATGAGGCTGCCACCATCCTTCACCGTAGGGATAGTTCCAGGTTTACTTCAAACGTGACATTTGGCATCAAGGCCAAAGAGTTCAATGTTGGTTTCATCAGACCAGAGAATCTGGTTCCCCATGGTCTGATAGTCCTTTAGGTGCCTTTTGGCAAACTCCAAGCCATCTGTTATGTGCCTTTTACTGAGGAATGGCTTCCGTCTGGCCACTTTACCATAAAGGCCTGATTGGTTCTCCCATTACCACAGAGGAACTCTGGAGCTCTGTCAGAGTGACCATTGGGTTCTTGGTTACCTCCCTGACCAAGGCCATTCTCCCCCGATTGCTCAGTTTGGTCGGGCGGCCAGCTCTAGGAAGATTCTTGGTGATTCCAAACTTTTTTCATTTAAGAATGGTGGAGGCCACTGTGTTCTTGGGGACCTTCAATGCTGCAGAAATGTTTTGGTACTCTTCCCCAGATCTGTGCCTCGACACAATCCTGTCTCAGAGCTCTACGAACAGGTGTTTGCCTTTCCAAATCATTTCCAATCAATTGAATTTACCACAGTGGACTCCAATCAAGTTGTAGAAACATCTCAAGGATGATCAATGGAAACAGGATGCACCTGAGCTCAATTTCGAGTCTCATATTTTTAATACATTTGCAAAAAAATACATTCTAACAACCTGTTTTCGCTTTGTCATTGTGGGGTATTGTGTGTAGATTGATGACAATTTTTTAAAATATTTAATCAATTTTAGAATGCTGTAACGTAAGAAAAATGTGGAAAGATTCAAGGGGTCTGAATCCTTCCCGAATGCACTGCATTATTTGCGTATAGTCAAAAGTTGCACTGATTGACTTTGTTAGCATGGCCTTCACTTACCCCCTTCAACATCAGTGTGACTCAATGATAGTCTGTACAGGCCTGTGTATGTGTGTGTGTGTGTGTGTGTGTGTTTTGTTGGTGTGTGTGTGTGTGTTTTGTTGTTGGTGTGTGTGTATGTTTTGTTGTTGTTGTTGTTGGTGTGTGTGTGTGTTTTGTTGTTGGTGTGTGTGTGTGTGTGTGTGTGTGTGTTTTGTTGTTGGTGTGTGTGTGTGTGTGTGTGTGTGTGTGTGTGTGTGTGTGTGTGTGTGTGTGTGTGTGTGTGTGTGTGTGTGTGTGTGTGTGTGTGTGTGTGTTAGTACCTGTAGCCAGATTCGGGACACTCTGGACCCGCTTCATGTTGGAGCGAGTGACTAGCAAGGCGGCGCTTTTGCGAGTGCGTCCTCCGCTATCTGAGAAAGCACAGCCAGCAGCCACAGCAGCAGAAAGCAGTGCACACACATATACGCACAAGCCAAAGCACCCCAGGAAAGAGAAGGCAAAGCACATGCATTACAATGGCCCCATTCTCATAAGCAAATGGGGGACGGGAGGAGGATGACGGCTCATGTCAAGATGGATGGAGGGAATCGTCTGTACTGACATACGTCATAGTATCCTATAGTTACACAGCAATGTGGACTCGGCAATATGATGCCATACACAGTGTTGTTGTTTGTCTGCCAGCAGGAAGTTGCCCACTGTGAGGTCATATTGCTGACTCTACCTTTAAAACTGACATATGATTCTCTGTGTGTCTACTCTCTTAGGTTGTCAATACTGAATAGAACTAAAACTATAAACGAGATTCTATAACAATCATCACCAAAACCTATCTTAACCGATTTTGTGTTTGTTTACATTCTGGTCGATTCAGGCATGCAGTAAACACACAGTCATTAAAAGTCCCCCTTCCTACTTCATATGAACTGTGACCTCAGCGCAGATTAATGTTCATGCTTGCTTGGTCATCGACGTGGGAGTAATGAAACGCTGTTCATTTCTCCAAGAGGGCACAGAATCACTCCGCATGCAAAATGTTTCAGCGCACCCTGCCATTTCGAAGGCAACGTTCTGTAGGCAAACACTGTGGAATGTTCAGTGACTCAATAACTCGTGATGTAAACATTTACCAAAGCTGGAGCAAAACTCTGATTGCAATGTCATGGAAACTTAATGAGGGCATATGCCTGGCGGACTTGATAAGAGTATTCTAGATTGTGCGGAGACTATTGGCACCACGATAGGTCTTGTGCTGTGAACAATTACCATAGCAGGAACAAATCCAGACATTCATTGGCAGAGTAACAGAGGGCGTAGGAGTGTAATAACACTAAGTGAAGGATTTGTCATCATAGCTACTGTAATGAAATACTCTATACATTTTGGGATGCGGGCCAAGTTTAAGATGGAGATTTAGAGGCCGATTTATGAATTAGAGGCCGATTTATGAATGAGAGGAATTACGTGGGTGTATAACTAGACCATAAAGCAATGCAATATATGTGTAATGCCTCTATGCATCTACATTATAGAGCAGGGGTGTCCGTCACTCCTCCTGGAGAGCTATTGGGGGGGGCTTTTGCTTCAATCCTGTTGTCACACAAGGTCCTGTGAGGAGCTGATTGGTAGGGTTGGGTTTGTTAGAGCAGGGTCGGAGTGAAACCCTGCAGGAGAGTAGCTCTCCAGGAGGAAGGTTGGCTACCTTTGCTCTATACGTTTAATTGATCAAGACTGGAATCAGGCCGTCCTTCATTCAAAACTTTTCTGAATGCTAGGCTAATGCTAACAAGATGTCAATACTCTAACAGCTCTAAAAGTCTTCAAACAGAAAATTTGTTAGTAAAAAAGTAAAAAAGAGGTCTTTTGCGAACTTGCTTCAATCTGAATCTTCAAATGAAATGAGTTGGTTGAAATAAAAATAAAAAACGATGACAAGCAACTCCGGCAGCAAGCAGTACTCAACAGCTGGCAAATGTCAACAAACATGGATATGCGCAATGCCTTGAGTTCAACATCCTAGTGTGTGCGCTTGTGTGTGCATGTGTTGCATGGTGTTTAAAACAGGCCTATCACATACCTGTATTCATGTTGAAGAGTTCTCCTAACAGTTCTACCGTCGCTGGGTACACTTTCCTGGAATAAAGGAATCAGAGACAGAGGTTCGATTATTACCCACTGTAAAGCCCTCAGAGAAACAGAAATCCTACTTCTCTTTCACATTACCTGGTGCAATGCAGTTTGTCATGCCATGTGAACTGCCAATGTGCATTTGTGAAATGGATAATACATATACTGGACCTCAAAAGTTTTCCATCAGAAATAACTTGAGAGTCTGACTCAAAAACTAAAGTCTCTAAGGGGGACATTTTGATTACAAAAAGTAGTGCGGTTGTAAAAACAGACCTAATTTCCTCAAATAGTTCCAACATGCATTCCTCCCATTGGTGTTAAAGGCAGCAGAATTAACATTGCCCCAGTTTTGTGCCAGGCTCAACACGACTTGTAGCCTAAAATGAACATTCATTCTTCTTTGTCGTTTTCTTGACTTCTGAATCAGGTGGATTACTGCTCGGCTGGACACCAGTCCTAATAGTAGCTAGGGTAGCTGTATCTCTACAGAGTAGCTCCTGGATTCGAGTATCACAAGCACGTAGTCGTGGAATGTGAAACATTTTCATTTTCCTTCCTTTAATCTATATTGTATGAGGAAACCCCCTTGAGTTGTGCAGCTCATTTCCCAGGGGGACATAATATTTTTTTAGGTTTAAAAAAAAATCTAATTTATTGGAGGTAATAAAATAAATATCCATGAATTTTAGCAACTATGTGGATGATAATATAAATTCAACTTGAAGCACTGAAAATATATTATACATGGATAACTGAATTTATAAATCAACTAATCTATAAATATTGCATAATATTATAGGCCATCACACAAAAGACCAGACAAAGAAAATCTACTTCCTGCATCACTGAGCACAAGGGCTCTGTCACAAGTTAGATCTACAGATACATAACTAGTTATGACAGAGCGCCAAACAGAGGGACGGGCAGAAACAAACTGGTTCACTTGTGGAGCGTTGAGCTCGCGGCTGACGGGCAAATCAAAATCAATTAGTGTACCTCAGATCTGGCACGTCTTTATGCATCCTCCCTGCCTCACTGTTGACTGGAAACAAAGCTAACCTTACTTTTAAAATTAGGCAATTTGCAACTTACAACAATAGGGTAGGTATCTTCCTCCGAAAATCCCTGGCAGAACTTAGCCTTAGTTTAGTAAGATATGGAGCAAAATATCACCTTTGTATGAGATATTCCCTTTGAGTGTCTCCTATATGTTTTTTTTTTATGTTACTCAATGGCCACGCCGTCACACTGGCATAACATCATGATAAGGGACTGATAAATGGTACAGGCCAACAGTATAGCTACTTAACTCTACCGTATGTACCTGTACCAAACATACACCAAATGTAATTCCTTAATGCTGTACATGACGGGTGATGAATCAGCTCTGAAAATACTCTTATCCATGATTGATATGGAAAAAGGCCCTGTTGGAAAGTTCAGGCCTTACCCGACAAAGGCGAGAGTTGGTGTGTGTGTGCACGTACGAGTATGTTTGTGTATGTGTGTACACATTTTTTTAATGCATGTGTGTACAGTCGTGGCCAAAAGTTAAGAATGACACAAATATTAATATTAATTTCACAAAGTTTGCTGCCTCAGTGTCTTTAGATATTTTGTCAGATGTTAATATGGAATACTGAAGTATAATTACAAGCATTTCAATAAGTGTCAAGGGCTTTTATTGACAATTAGATGAAGTTGATGCAAAGAGTCAATATTTGCAGTGTTGACCCTTCTTTTTCAAGACCTCTGCAATCCACCCTGGCATGCTGTCAATTAACTTCTGGGCCACATCCTGACTGATGGCAGTCCATTTTTGCATAATCAATGCTTGGAGTTTGTCAGAATTTGTGGGTTTTTGTTTGTCCACCCGCCTCTTGAGGATTGACCACAAGTTCTCAATGGGATTAAGGTCTGGGGAGTTTCCTGGCCCTGTACCCAAAATATCGATGTTTTATTCCACGAGCCACTTAGTTATCACTTTTGCCTTATGGCAAGGTGCTCCATCATGCTGGAAAAGGCATTGCTCGTCACCAAACTGTTCCTGGATGGTTGGGAGAAGTTGCTCTTGGAGGATGCGTTGGTACCATTCTTTATTCATGGCTGAGTTCTTAGGCAAAATTGTGAGAGCCCACTCCCTTGACTGAGAAGCAACCCCACACATGAATGGTCTCAGGATGCTTAGCTGTTGGCATGACACAGGACTGATGGTAGCGCTCACCTGGTCTTCTCCGGACAAGCTTTTTTCCAGATGCCCCAAACAATCAGAAAGGGGATTCATCAGAGAAAACGACTTTACCCCAGTCCTCAGCAGTCCAATCCCTGTACCTTTTGCAGAATATCAGTCTGTCCCTGATGTTTTTCATGGAGAGAAGTGGCTTCTTTGCTGCCCTTCTTGACACCAGGCCATCCTCCAAAAGTCTTCGCCTCACTGTGTGTGCAGATGCACTCACACCTGCCTGCTGCCATTCCTGAGCAAGCTCTGTACTGGTGGTGCCCCGATCCCGCAGCTGAATGAACTTTAGGGGACAGTCCTGGCACTTGCTGGACTTTCTTGTGCGCCCTGAAGCCTTCTCCACAACAATTGAACCGCTCTCCTTGAAGTTCTTGATGATCCGATAAATGGTTGATTTAGGTGCAATCTTACTGGCAGCAATATCCTTGCCAGTGAAGCCCTTTTTGTGCAAAGCAATGATGACGGCATGTGTTTCCTTGCAGGTAACCATGGTTGACAGAGGAAGAACAATGATTCCAAGCACCACCCTCCTTTTGAAGCCTCCCGTCTGTTATTCGAACTCAATCAGCATGACAGAGTGATCTCCAGCCTTGTCCTCGTCAACACTCACACCTGTGTTAACGACAGAATCACTGACATGATGTCAGCTGGTCCTTTTGTGGCAGGGCTGAAATTCAGTGGAAATGTTTTTTTGGGGATTCAGTTCATTTGCATGGCAAAGAGGGACTTTGCAATTAATTGCAATTCATCTGATCACTCTTCATAACATTCTGGAGTATATGAAAATTGCCATCATACAGAGGCAGCAGACTTTGTGAAAATGAGTATTTGTGTCATTCTCAAAACTTTTGACCATGACTGTATATAAGTACGGTGCCTTCAGAAAGTATTCACACACCTTTACAATAACCCATAATGTCAAAGTGGAATTCTGTTTGTAGAACATTTTAGAAATGTATAACAAATTAAAAGCTGAAATGTCTTCAGTGAACAAGTATTCAACCCCTTTGTTATGGCAAGCCTAAATAAGTTCAGGAGTAAAAATGTGCTTAATTTGCATAATAAGTTGCATGGACTCATTCAGTGTCCAATAATAGTGGTTAACATGATTTTTGAATGACTACCCCATCTCTGTACCCCACTTACAAATATCTATGCGGCACCTCAAATCGAGTAGTGAATTTCAAAACACAGATTCACCCAAAGACCAGCACAGTTTTTCAATGCCTTGCAAAGAAGGGCACCGATTGGTAGATGTGAATATTAGAATTTCTTTTAAGATGCTGAATATTCCTTCGAGCATGGTGAAGTTATTAATTACTGTAGGCTTTGGATGGTGTATCAATGCACCCAGTCACTACAAATATGCAGGCATTCTTCCTAACTCAGTTGCCGAAGAGGAAACGACAATGACTGCTCCTGTGCCTGAAATTCACTAGTTCAAATTTTGATTTAAAATCGGCTTGAAAATCTAAAGTCAAGACATGAAAATGGTTGTCTAGCAATGATCAACAAATCAACTTGACAGAGCTTGAAGAATTTTCAAAAATAACAAATGGGCTAATATTGTACAATCCAGGCATGCAAAGCTCTTAGAGCCTTACCTAGAAAGACACACAGCTGCAATCGTTGCCAAAGGTGCTTCTACAAAGTATTGACTCAGGGGTGTGACCACGATCAGATGAACTTTCCAACAGAAGGACGGACGATTCCAACAGAGATCACGACGACACACTGAGCGTAAATATATATTGATTGCAATTATTCCCTTATGAGTGAGTGTTCATGTGCAATAGCATTTCAATTAATATGATTATCAACTGTGTAGTGACTCTTGTAATTCCCGCCCTTCTCAGTCCACACCCACTTCCCTTTGTCCACCAAGCTGTCATATCGGCTTAGGGGAGGTTCCCTAGTGGCCTATCATTTCCTTGTAACCATATCTACTGTTTGTTTGTTTATGCATTTCTGTGATTATTTAGTTAGTTAGTAAATAAATGATTAAGACAATTGATGTATGGATGATTCATAGTAAAGGCTGGGTTCGTGCAGATAACCAACAACAAACGTTTGGAATGAGACTAATGTGAGGTAAAGAATAATTAATTAATTTGAAGACTAATTGATCAGATATTAAAATATTTGAAAAGTTATTAGGAAAATTATAACTTTGTAATCTGAATATTTTCCTTGGTGCCCCGACTTCCTAGTTAATTACATTGACATGATTAGTTTAATCACGTAATAATGATTACAGAGAATTTATTTGATAAAATAACAGTCTTCAATTTAATGATGCCAAAGACAGGACAACTACTATAAAACACCATCACACCATTATTTATAGCCAACCATTTACAATAAGAGATTGTCACAAAGAAGCTAAACATAAGGCAACGCACAGTAATGCATTAAATTACAAGCCTTGTAAACGTTTTGTTTACAAATGCACAAGTTAGCAGTTGTGACACAGATGATTAGGTTAGCCACAGAGAGACATTACTAGGCAGAGGGCACAGAATTGTCACGAGGACAGCAGCCACAGAACCATTTAGTGCCCTCAAACTTTTCCAATCAAAGCAAAGTGTTTTTTCCCCCCGAGCTAAATTACAGAGAAAAGTCAGTGATCGGAACCTTTAAATATATCCAATCCCAGAGTAAACTAGAATCCATAAATCCTATTTGTCAAAGTAAATACATCTACAGAGAAATGAGAAAAACAAACCTTTTTTGCCATGCTACTGTAACCTAGGTCTGCATGCTGGTCCTTTTCATCAGTATGACAGTATTGTAACCTAGGTCTGCATGCTGGTCCTATTCATCAGTATGACAGTATTGTAACCTAGGTCTGCATGCTGGTCCTTTTCATCAGTATGCAAGCTGAGAGGCTCAGCAAAGGTTTCCCCAAACTGCTGATAATTGCCCTCTTTTATTAGCATGCTTATAGGGATACGTTGAAAACAAACTCCTTTTGAAGTAAATGGGGATACTGCCTTGTGCGTTGACTCGAGTAATGGTTGGGGTCACGCCACTCTTCTCCATGCTGGCAGCTTTACAGCAATGTCTCAGACGGCTGTCTACACCGAGATCCTCACCACTACAGCGGTGCTTCTTGAATCTGTAATCTGCTTGAATATATTGTGAGCCATAGAGTAATGTATTTGAGGCTGTAAAACAGCAAAATCTGGTAGATCACTATTTGAAACGGTTTACTTAAACTAGGGTTAAGTAGTAGACAAAATTCAAACATTAGGGCAATTCCACGGTGACGGAGTTAAGTTCTGACCATATTTTTTTTTTTACATTTAAATGCATACCAAACTGTATTTAGGTTATTGAACTAAAGTAGGGTGAAGAGGATTTACATCTGGTAATGGAATTACACTACCGGACAAAAGTTTTAGAACACCTACTCATTCAAGGGTTATTCTTGATTTTTTTACATTTTCTAAAATGTAAAATAATAGTGAAGACATCAAAACTATGAAATAACACATACTGAATCATGTAGTAACCAAAAAAAGTGTTAAACAAATCAAAATATATTTTATATTTGAGATTCTTCAAATAGCCACCCTTTTCCTTGATGACAGCTTTGCACACTCTAAAAGGACACCATTGCTCGTGTTTCTTGGCCCAAGCAAGTCTCTTCTTCTTATTAGTGTCCTTTTATAGTAGTTTCTTTGCAGCAATTCGACCATGAAGGCCTGATTCACGCAGTCTCCTCTGAACAGTTGATGTTGAGATGTCTGTTACTTGAACTCTGTGCAGATATTATTTGGGCTGCAATTTCTGGTTGGTAACTCTAATGAACTTATCCTCTGAAGCAGAGGTAACTCTGGGTATTCCATTCCTGTGGCAGTCATCATGAGAGCCAATTTCATCATAGTGCTTCATGGTTTTTACGACTGCATTTGAAGAAACTTTCAAAGTTTTCGAAATTTTCCGGATTGACTGACCTTCATGTCTTAAAGTAATGATGAACTGTCGTTTCTCTTTGCTTATTTGAGTTGTTCTTGCCAAAATATGGACTTGGTCTTTTACCAAATAGGGCTTTCTTCTGTATACCCCCCTACCTTGTCACAACAGATTAGCTTAAACGCAATAAGGAAAGAAATTCAACAAATTAACTTAAAATGCACTTCAGGTGACTACCTCATGAAGCTGGTTGAGAGAATACCAAGAATGTGCAAAGCTGTCATCAAGGCAAAGGGTGGCTATATGAATGAATATATTTCATTTGTTTGGTTACTACACGATTCCATGTGTTATTTCATAGTTTTGATGTCTTCACTATTATTTTAAAATGTAGAAAATTGTACAAATAAAGAAAAACCCTGGAATGAGTAGGTGTCCAAACGTTTGACAAGTACTGTGTGTATATACAGTTGAAGTCGGAGGTTTACATTTAAACTCAGTTTTTCACAATTCCTGACATCTAATCCTAGTAAAAATTCCCTATCTTAGGTCAGTTAGGATCACCACTTTATTTTAAGAATGTGAAATGTCATAATAATAGTAGAGAATGATTTATTTCAGCTTTTATTTCTTTCATCACATTCTCAGTGGGTCAGAAGTTTACATACACTCAATTAGCATTTGGTAGCATTGCCTTTAAATTGTTTAACTTGGGTCAAACGTTACGGGTAGCCTTACACAAGATTCCCACAATAATTTGGGTGAATTTTGGCCCATTCCTCCTGACAGAGCTGATGTAACTGAGTCAGGTTTGTAGGCCTCCTTGCTCGCACATGCTTTTTCAGTTCCTCCCACACATTTTCTATAGGATTGCGGTCAGGGCTTTGTGATGGCCACTACAATACCTTGACTTTGTTGTCCTTAAACCATTTTGCCACAACTTTGGAAGTATGCTTGGGGTCATTGTCCATTTGGAAAACCCATTTGCGACCAAGCTTCAACTTCCTGACTGATGTCTTGAGATGTTACTTCAATATATCCACATAATTTTCCATCCTTATGATGCCATCTATTTTGTGAAGTGCACCAGTCCCTCCTGCAGCAAAGCACCCCCACAACATGATGCTGCCACCTCGTGCTTCACTGTTGGGATGGTGTTCTTCGGCTTACAAGCACCGCTCTTTTTCCTCCAAATATGATTGTCGTCATTATGGCCAAACAGTTCTATTTATATTTCATCAGACCAGAGGACATTTCTCCAAAAAGTACCATCTTTGTCCCCATGTGCAGTTGCAAACCGTAGTCTGGCTTTTTATGGCAGATTTGGAGCAGTGGCTTCTTTCTTGCTGAGCGGCATTTCAGGTTATGTCGATATAGGACTCGTTTTACTGTGGATATAGATACTTTTGTACTTGATACAAAATATACTTTTTCTCCAGCATCTTCACAAGGCCCTTTGCTGTTGTTCTGGGAATGATTTGTACTTTTCGCACCAAAGTACGTTCATACCAAGGAGAGAGAACGCGTCTCCTTCCTGAGTGGTATGACGGTTGCATGGTCCCATGGTGTTTATTCTTGCATACTATTGTTTGTACAGATGAACGTGGTACCTTCAGGCCTTTGGAAATTGCTCCCAAGGATGAACCAGATTTGTGGAGGTCTACAATTCTTTTTTCTGAGGTCTTGGCGGATTTCTTTTGATTTTCCCATGATGTCAAGCAAAGAGGCACTGAGTTTGAAGGTAAGCCTTGAAATACATCCACAGGTACACCTCCAATTGACTCAAATTATGTCAATTAGCCTAACAGAAGCTTCTAAAGCCATGATATAATTTTCTGGAATTTTCCAAGCTGTTTAAAGGCACTGTCAACTTAGTGCATGTAAACTTCTGACCCACTGGAATTGTGATACAGTGTATTATAAGTGAAATAATCTGTCTGTAAACAATTGTTGGAAAATGACTTGTGTCATGCACAAAGTAGATGCCCTAACCGACTTTAAAACTATAGTTTGTTCAACTGTACATACAGTTGACGTCGGAAGTTTACATAAGTTTTAATGACTCCAACCTAAGTGTATGTAAACTTCCGACTTCAACTGTACGCGCACGCACACACACACACACACACACACACACACAGTATATTCCTTAATTTCTCAAAAATATTGACATATTGGTGCTCATGGGTCCTTTTAGATGAAAATGCCCATTACTAGTGTTGCAACGGATCACAAAAGTCACGGTTCGGATCACGGTTTTGAGTCACGGATCGGATCATTTTTCAATTCAGCATAAAAACAAAAAGGGAGACAAATATAACTTTGCTTTCCATGTATTACTTAAAGAAAACAAAGCAAGGAACTTTTCAATGTTTAAATAAAATCTTTAAATAAAAAATTATATTCTCAATTGTTAAATTAAAGTGCAATATGAGGCATGTAACCTTCCTTTGAACAATAGTGAATGAAAAACATAGCCTGTGTCCACATCATAAAAAAAAAAGTTAAAGAAAGCAAAGCAAAGCAGACCTGAGCTTATAACTTCAAATTATATTTAAAAAAAATGAGGATGTCTACATTGTCTGGGGAGAGGGTAGACCTCTTTGCAGTCACTATGTCCCCTGCCGTGGAGAACACCCTCTCGCTAGGAACTGAAGTGCCAGGCACAGCCAGGTAGCATCTACCCATCATGGCAATGTGAGGGTATTTCCACTCATTGCTTTTCCACCATGCCAGTGGATCACCATCCACTGGAATGCCGCTTGCTGCCTTGTAGGATGCCACCTCCTCTTTGATGGTGTTGGCAAACGTCTTGCCTGTGTCCTTGCTCACAAAGGTCTCCCTGAAAAGCTCCTTCATGGCCAAATTATTTTGTGGAGGAGATGCCTCTGAGTCTGCTCCTGTCAGCTCTGTGGCTTGACCCTGCAGAAAAAAAATGAATTGATCTAACGAACAATTTATTTTCATATTTCATAGGAACTATAATTGTAGCAATAACATTTTATAAAAAAACATTATTATTACAAATAAAAAGTGGATGATTCTAATAGCAATAGCATAGACTAAGATTAGACTGCAGTATATTATTTAAGTAATTCACTCTGATACTTTTTTTTTTTTACCTCATCAGTGGCCACAATCTCAGCGGTGAGATCACTGTATGTCCTCCAGTGTAGGGCAGGGTCTAGGTGAGACAGGGACTTGAACCTTGGATCCAGTGCAGTACATCTATGAAGGTAGTCCTGTACATTAGAGGGGTATCTGGGGTTCAGGTCCTCTCTAATGGCAGCCTTGACATCTCTAGTGATGGTGCCGTCTTCCTCACTTAAGGCCATGGATTGTAGAATCCTTGTTTTCAGAGGTAGGATCATGGACACAGATGGTTCAGTTTCAGTGCTCAATAGGGTTGAAACCATTTTGAGGGGTTTGAGCACCTGGAGGACCTCCTCTGCCACTTTCACGTCATCATCAGACAAGGTGACGATGTCTATGTTTTTCCAGGGTCTTGTCTGTCAGTGCAGAGTATACAGCTGCCTGCTGCTCAAGATGGCTCTCCAACATGTCATAAGTGGAGTTCCATCTTGTTTTGACATGGTGTATGAGCTTGTGGGTCGGTAGCTGTAACATTTCTTGCTTGGTCTTAAGCACATGAGCGGCTGTTGTGCTTCGGTGGGAAAAGGAAACCACCTTCCTGATCCTCCCAAGGAGGCGGTCCATCTGGTTCACTGAGATTCCCCTTTGGGATGGCAAATTGATCACATCACATCTGTGGCCCCAGTCCAGCTTCTATCAGTGCATTTACTTGGTTCTTGGCATTATCTGTGGTGGTTGGGATATTGCTATTGGGCCTCTCTAGCTTCCACTCTGCTACTGCTCTCCAAGCAGTACCTGCGCCAGATTTGTGCCTGTATGACTGAGGGGGCGTGTCTGTAGCACCGGACTTCGCATCTCCCACTCCTCTGTGGTGTGGTGAGCGGTCACAGTCACGTAGCTTTCCGTTGCCCTGGAGGTCCACCCGTCTGTGGTAAGGGCAACAGAGGATGCCTGGGATAATTCGGCGACAATTTTGATATTTTCTTGTTCATAAAGTTCTGGCACGATCTTCATACTGAAGTGGGTGCGCCAGGGGATTTCGTAGCGTGGCTCAAGAACATTCAACATATTTTGAAACCCTTTGTTTTCCACAACAGAGTATGGCCTCATGTCTGCAGTGATAAACATCCCAATAGATGTGGTGATGGCTTCAGTCCGGTCTGATTCTGCAGCAAAGGGCTGCTTAAATGCCGCGGTGAGAAGTTGTTGTCTCTTGGCTGAGTTGGCTCCCATCACTGACACACCAGGGTGATGACGCTTTAAAAATGTGTGACCACGCTCAATGTATTTCCATGATCATACGGCTTTCTTTTTTCTTCTTTGCTTTTTGCAACGCGAGCATCTAGGATTGATTCGTTGGGATTCAACATGCCCCGTTCACGTGAACAGAACACACAACTGCTTTAAAAAAATAATCAAATCAACCTTCAGAGTAAAACACAGCACGCATCCGTCTTGTCTTTATCTTTTCACTGCAACTCTGCGTCGAGATTGAGGGAATTATTACTTTATAAAGTAACAGCGGCAGTAAAACTGTATTTCACACTATGATGGTTAAACTTTGCAATTGATCTGTGGTTCACATGCGTGCCGAACCGTGTGGGGGTGATCCGTACGGATCAACTACGGTCCGTTACACCACTACCCATTACCCACAATCCTTTCCTGGCAGCCAGTACATGGCAAACCACTTAGTCTCTATGCAGCACTGAAAATAGGCAAAGGTGGATAAATATACAGCAGGTGAAAATGGAACCGGGAGGTTGAGAACATAGTGCCGCAGCTAGCTGCGGCACTATGTTGCATTCTGGTTACGTCAGGAGCCAGGAGGATATGGGTTGCATCTCAATGCCCCAAAGATGGTCTCCATATCTGCACTGGCATTAAAGGACTGGACAGGTGAAAGCAACTTACTATAGCAGGCATCCTCCACATTGTCTTCACTTTCCTGTGTTTTCAGAACGTCGCAGAGGGTGAGGAGTAGAGGTCGACCGATTAATCAGAATGGCCGATTAATTAAGGCCGATTTCAAGTTTTCATAACAATCGGAAATCGGTATTTTTGGACGCCGATTTGTCCGATTTACGCCTTTATTTAACTAGGCAAGTCAGTTAAGAACACATTCTTATTTTCAATGACGGCCTATGAACGGTGGGTTAACTGCCTTGTTCAGGGGCAGAACGACAGATTTTTACCTTGTCAGCTCGGGATTCAATCTTGCAACCTTACGGTTAAAAGGAACCAACAGCTTTCATATGTTCTGAGCAAGGAACTTAAACGTTAGCTTTCTTACATGGCACATATTGCACTTTTACTTTCTTCTCCAACACTTTGTTTTTGCATTATTTAAACCAAATTGAACATGTTTCATTATTTATTTGATGTATTATATTAAGTTAAAATAAGTGTTCATTCAGTATTGTTGTAATTGTTATTATTACAAATAAAATTACATAAAAAAAACTTAAAAACGGCCGATTAATCGGTATCGGCTTTTTTGGGGTCCTCCAATAAATCGGTATCGGTGTTGAAAAGTCATAAAAATCGGTCGACCTCTAGTGAGGTTATGTCACGTTAGAAAAAGGTTATGTCCACACACCGCTTGTTTGCTGCTCCCACAAGTGACGTTTAACTAAAAGCTACAGAAACAGCATCTCCTCTGACATGGTTGTCATCAGGTAACCAAACCCACATGACACACAGGATGAAGCCATTTTTAGACACATGTCTACAGCTTAGTGGACGCCTGGTCTGCCATCGAGACATATTTCTCACACGGACGGGACTGGAAACAGAACGATCTTAAGCATTCATCCCCAAATGCACCATCATGGATGGATTAAAACAAAAAGGGTAGTCTCAATCATTTAATGGCTAAAAACAGAACCTATTGATTTTGGGTCCTTTTAGAAGGCTAACAAATAACCAAGCTCACAGACAGCCGATAAAGCCCATCGAACAACCAGGGCCACCTCTAATTGGACGGCAAACTGGACAATTCATCTCTCCATTTTAAAGAATGTGCGAGAGAAGCACTTAGGACTCTAT
This sequence comes from Salmo salar, assembly GCF_965601325.2. NCBI lineage: Eukaryota > Metazoa > Chordata > Actinopteri > Salmoniformes > Salmonidae > Salmo > Salmo salar. The sequence goes on from NC_138298.1 coordinate 8,304,337, forward strand.
TGACTTTTAAAACACAAGCTGTATGTCTTGCCAACACAGCCAGCGCCAATGATAGATGCTAAATTCTGCTATACAATGGCTAGTTGTCTGTCCATTTAGAAATCTCACACAGCTACACACATTGGGGGTAAATCACGGGGCTGGCTTCATGGCTTGTCGTCATCCAAACCAGGGCCAGGGCCAGAGCCAGAAAGGATCATGTTTCCGGGGGACAGACCAGCGGCGACACAGCAGCTGTGGCCACCATGGCCCACGGGGGACGTGTTATGGTGGGACACTGGATCCTCTCTCTCAATGAGTGATATTCAAATTTTTTCACCAAAAACGATATAAAACTTTAGAAACTTGTATCCAATATTATTTCACAAAGCAAGTTGACTGAGAGAACAGTTATAATTCACTAAAATGTCTTTCCACAACGAGTCCCATCTCCAACTGCAATTCCACCGAGTCCCCCTGGGGGGGCAATGTCACACACCTTTCCTAGCCTACGTCTGACCCAGAGAATCAGCATGGAGCCATTCGAACGTCTGAAGCTTTAATGCCTATCAAACAAGTCACAGTCCTCGTATCAGACGGTCATGGGGACGGTTGTGACAGCGGCTGTAAATATTGAAGCCTGGTGCGTACTGCTGTGATTAAATCGGCGAGTGTGGCGCTATGTTTACGAGGCATTAGATGCCAGCACCTGATGAATCCCCAGACAAGCCAGTTGCCGCATATCCACGGAATAATCACTTATAGAACTGGAAACGAGGAAGGCGGATGGGAGGATAAAAAGGGAGGTCGGATAAGGGAGAATACAATTGAAGGGAGTGAATGGCTGATCACTGCTTGATGCTCTCACCTGAGCTCCTTATTGCATGGAAGCATACATACCCAATGTCTGAACTATTACATTCATATCATGAGACTACCATGGTTGAATCGTGCCATTCTCTGCCACTGCAATGGCCACTTAACTTTGAATCAATGCAGTGAAAAGTTATGCTCAGCCTCAGTGTTACATTTCTGCTGGGTCATCACTATACAATCTCTTCACTTTGCGTCGACGAGCACCCATGCGGTTCTTCTGTGCACTTCTCATGAAAAGGAAGTCACTCCAGCACGCTGCTGATCTTTGATGCCCCACAAACAATGTAATGGATCTCACTGCAACATTTTGTGAACTTCTCAAAATAAAACCCTCCGAGCTTCTCGGATGCCCAATGCGTCACTCCACTTTGAGCATCGGCGGTACGCAGTCACACACATGCACGTGAAGAAGTTGTAGCACAGGATTAGCCGTAGTGTTAGGTATCGGTGTGTCTGGGCTATAGCTGGGACGAGTTTAGAGGACAAGAGGTCTGTCTTGAGATCCTGGCATTGTAAAAAGGTGGCATTGCGTGTCTAGGGACGGAATTCTGACACCACTCGCGACATTACTGAGCGATAAACAAAAACAACCCAATGAAACACGGTGACATTCAGAAAAAGACGGCGTGAAGGTAGAACATCCTAGCCCTCTCAGTTTGGCCTCCTGAGGATGGGCGGGGGATTTCACTACACAAGATGTCTTCGTCCCAGGTGATGCGCGTTTGACTACGTACGCTAATAGGTCTTGACAAAAGCATACCTTTTGCAGTTTCCTACCCAATTTCAAATGGACCCCTTACCCAGAACTCTGAACGTTTTGGTCCGGTTTCCCCGAGAAACAGATTAAGCCTAGTCCAGGACAACAACAAAAACATTCGAAATGGAATTTCCAGGACTAGACTTAATCTGTGCCTGTGAAACCGGCCCATAGGCCTGGGGCCCCTGTTTAGTTTTTTGTCCTAGCACTACACAGGTGATTCAAATAACCAACTCATCAAACTGACTACTTGAATCAGCTGCGTAGTGCTAGGGCATCGAAATTCCATCAATAATGGGGTTTCTTTGTCCTGGGCTTAATCTGTGCCTGCTGAGCGCAAACTTCAACGTTGTGAAAATTCTGCGCAACTTTCAGTGTGCGTTTACTTACGAACACTGAGGCTGTACCCGCTTTAAGTCAAGTACGCTATCGTGGATGATCATAATCTAGGCTTACCAGAGTGGCCTACCATCAAAAACAATGGAGAAAATGCATCCCATAACATGTAAAAAGCTGTTCCTTCAGCCTTCAGTAGCAACCAATGTGTGGTGTTCAATGAAAAAACATGCAGGGCTTGAAATGAAGCTGTTTATCCTCTTGTCCTTCAGACAAGGAGGTGACCAAAAAATGTTTTGTTGTTTGATGCAAGAAACCACTTTACAAAATAAAATGCATTATTATTCCCATACCATTATTACAGAGTCTCAGACAAAATATGCTACCCCTGGGCTGCGTTGCAGCCGGCCGCGACCAGGAGATCCATGAAGCGGTACACAATTGGCCCAGCGTCATTCGAGTTAAAGGAGGGTTTGGCCGGTCTGGACGTCCTTACCCCATCGTGCTCTAGCGACTCCTGTGGCGGGCCGGGCGCTGCACGCTGACTTGGTCACCATTTGTTCAGTGTTTTTTTTTTACACATTGGTGCGGCTGGCTTCCAGGTTAAGCGAGCAGTGTGTCAAAAAGCAGTGCGGCTTGGCAGGTTTGTGTTTCAGAGGACGTATAGCTCTCTACCTTTGCCCATCCCGAGTCCTACGGGAGTTGCAGCGACGGGACAAGACTGTAAATACCAATTGGATATCACAAAATTGGGAAGAAATTGTCTTGCCTAGTTTGTTTTGTTTCTGTATGTTGCATTGAAAGTGGCTAATATTGCATTGATTCGATCACAATTCCCACAGTAAAGGGAACCGTTGATAGTGTTAACTAAATGAGGAAAACTCTAGAAAGTTGAATCTCGTGCTTCTCTGTGCGGGCTGATATTTCTTCTGCTCTTCAGTCCTGGGGGAGCAGCGCAGCTTAGAAGGCGTTTCACATTTACCAAAGTGGATGTGAAACGATCCATTAGAGATCGTAATTAGGCATTGTGAGTATGAAACCATTGTGAATCACCCTGGATTAGGAAGACCCTCAGAGCAGGTGGTTTCTTTCAGTCGGATAACCATCAGACTCTTACAGATCTAGATAAAGTCCATAAGGAATCTGAGTTCATCTGGGGGGGGGGGGGGTAATACACTAAATTATGATCTGATAAGAAATTATGCCTTTTCCATGATGTAATATGATTAATGGTATTAAATAGGTGGATTAGTCATGAGTTTATTGGTTGAGTCAGAGTCTAGGGTGGCACATTATCAGCTGATTGACACTGCACAGTTTCCACTTAAAGTGGGACTATTTCAGTTTTAAAATTTGAGTTACCTTTTGTAGCCTTAAGAAAATTGATGCTCTGAATCAGGATGAGGGTTTAAGTTATGGTTTATGATTTACTGAAGTTTATGGCACAACGTTATATTTCTATAAAGATTCACAGCACCAGTCCTAGGGACACTTCAGTATCTCAATAAAATCAGTAAACCTCATATCAAGGGACCTGCTGTGCACAACGAGCCACTATCAAAACGTTGACAACTAAAATAATGTCCATAATAAAATCCAATTGTGCTCTGGGGCAAGCAATGGGACTGTAGTTCCTTCCCAAAGTACAGACATGAAATGCCAGACTCCAGCTCGCATAAATATGAGTAGATTTCTTCTTTTTTTTTTTTACTTCTCTGGTTATTTTGTTGGCTTGTTCTTGAGGGGAAAACTCATAACTTTCAGAAGTCGATTGATATAGCAGCACTATGCGCAACTCCAATACCCAAGTGCCCTTAGAAGACAGAGTAAAATCTCATTTTTGACTAAACCGTCTGGGGTAGGCCTACGAATCATATCCAGCCAACACTTCTGGTGCCACCGAGTATGTTATGAGCGTAACGGCACTCTTTTTATACTACCGATGTTTTGAATGATATAAACGGCGATTCAATCTGAGCCTAATGTAGAGGCTCTGTATGGATAAATTATGCATTTCCTTAAACTCCATGTGGGAAAATACTTCTTCATACTTGAATTTATTCAGTTCACGACTTTGCAATTTATTGAATCCTCCCACAAGAATTAAAATAAAACTGAGCTAACGGCAAAATCTGTGGGTAATACCGAACAGAAAGCCTGGAGAGGAGGAACTCCAAATCTCGAAGAAGTAGTATTCCCTTCTTCCTCTCCATTTTCAAGCCCTAAAAACATATGCTGAGATTGCCTAGAGCTGTTATATTTTATTGGGTCACAGTGGTTTATCCGTAGATTGTAATTTAGGTGTTGGTGGAGACCTCTGGAAAGTTGTGTATATAATTACTGAATATATACTGAACAAAAATGTAAAAAACAATTCCAACAATTTTACTGAGTTATAGCTCATATAAGGAAATCAGTCAACTGAAAAACTCATTAGGCATAATCTATGGATTTCACATGACTGGGCAGGGGCGCAGCAATGGGTGGGCCTGTGAGGGCATAGGCCCTACCACTTGGGAGCAAGGCCCACCCACTGGTGAGCCAGGCCCAGCCAATCAGAATTAGTTTTTCCCCACAAAAGGGGGTGGGTCTTCAGTTTCATCAGCTGTCCAGATGGCTTGTCTCAGACAATCCTACAGGTAAAGAAACCAAATGTGGAGTTCCTGGGCTGGCATGGTTACACGTGATCTGCGCTTATGAGGCCGGTTTGACCTACTGCCAAATTCTCTAAATGTCGTTGGATGTGGCTTATTGAATCTTCCCACAAGAGTTCAAATAACCTGCTGTCTTCCCTGTGGCTCAGTTGGTAGAGCATGGTGTTTGCATGGTGTTTGCAACACCAGCATGGTGTGTGCAAAGCCAGGGTTGTGGGTTCGATTCCCACGGGGGGCCAGTACAAAAAAACAAAAAAACAAAAAAATGCATGAAATGAAATGTATGCATTCACTACTGTAAGTCGCTCTGGATAAGAGCGTCTGCTAAATGACTAAAATGTAAATGTAAAATGCTTATGGTAGAGAAATTAACATCATCTGGCAACAGCTTGGTGGACATTCCTGCAGTCAACATACCAATTGCACGCTCCCTCAAAACTTGAGACATCTGTGGCATTGTCTTGCGTGACAAAATTGTTCATTTCAGAGTGTCAATTTATTGTCCCCAGCACAAGGTGTACCTGTGTAATGACCATGCTGTTTAAATCAGCTTCTTGATATGCCACACCTGTCAGGTGGATGGATTATCTTGGTGAAGGAGAAATGCTCACTAACAGGGATCTAAACAAATTTGTGCACAAAATTTGAGAAAAATATGTTTTTCTCCAGTCACGTTCTATCAGTGAATCGAACCACTCCCGATGAGCAGGGGTGTTAAATGTAAAATGCACTCCAGAGATTAGATAGTGACTTGTGTGAAGAGCGTCCTCTCAACATTCTCCACTTTAGAGAGTCCTCGTCTGCGTGTGCTGATAACATGGGAGAGAGAGGTGACTATTAAAGCGTTCTCTGTGGCCATTTGTGGTTTTCCCTCTCCTCCTCCTCCCCCGATGACTTGGCACTTTTCCAACCAGTCGGACCTAGTGCTATAATAATGATGACGTCAACAAAACTTAAGCGGCCACACAATTTGAGTAAGAGAGAGCTATCGCAGATGCTTTAGACGGGCCCTCTGAAACGCATTTAAGCGAGCGGAATGCAGTTTTTAAAATAGCTGACTTTAATGGAAATCAAGACAGGCCCTCTTGTCACAGCTAATATGACAGAGTGGGATATAATGGACTTGGCTGCAGCCCTGAGGTAAAAAAAAAACAGAGCAGAAAATTACTCTAAGCGCCATCCGCTAGCATCACTCAGTGACAGTGCCATTTGGGACGCACCCTTATACGTCAAGGAAGATCTCGGGGGGAAAAGTCTCCAATTTCTCCCTCTCAAAATACAGATTTTTCAAATTGAAAATCTAATCATATTAGAAGCTATGGTTATATCTCAAAAGGAGCTGGTTGGTGTATTGTAGTGGAAAGGCCTGATTAAATAACGGATGCAAAAGAGACATGCTATATGCTGTTTGACGTTCGTCACTGTCCGTGACCACGGTAATAGATTGCAGTTACGCTCAGTGAAATGTTCATATAAAAGTCAAAACAGGGAGGCAGAATGTTTGCCATTGAAAAATTCCAGGCGTAGACGGTGGTTTCGATCTCTGTGTTCCTTGATACACACGCGGTCACACGCACGTACACACACATTCAAACATACAGCGTTTCAAAAGAGGATTGTGTGTCTGTTTATGTTTTCAGGTTGGTTAGTGTACATAGAAGGTTCCTGTTTGTGTGTGTGTCAGTTCAGGTCTGTTGGTGAACATGGCCAGACTGTTTGAATTCGTACAGTATGCAAGAGTGTCTATGTGTACGCAGACACATGAGCGACTCGGACAGCCGCTGTTAGATAAGCTGACTATGTTCTCATCTACAAGGGGTCACGACCCCACAGTGCCCACTCAGACACATGCGCTGGCAAGATGTCAGCAAGTCCTAAGGGGGCAGGGGAAGGGCTATTTAAAGACGCACGCCAAAAATGCAGCCGATAGCCTTTTTTTGGTTTGGTCTATTTTTAAGCGCGCATAAAGAATTACTTAAACTGTCTGTGAAAAATGTTTGGACAATAATGGAGGTTGACTAAGTGCAATATCCTGAGGTAAATTACAGGTAATTGAAGCCCTAGATATTCTAAGTCCCAGTTAATTTTCTGTGGGGTTGAGAATAAACCATAGCCTGGCAATTTGGTGAGGACCTCTACGACAGAGAATGAGAGATGAAGACCAGAAATGTAAAAGCAAAGGAATGTCTGAAGTCCAGAGTAAATCTCAGTCAAGACATGGTGAGTCTGAGACTCCTCTTAAATGGACCGATGCCGACGGGACACCTCAACGCCACGGCAAAAAGGATAGAATCCACAATTACGCTCTCCCACAATTAACAGAATTGGGGCAGAGTTATTTTTGTGGGAAATATGTGGGGAGCTCGGGCCGGTGGCACAGGAAAAGAGACACCTGGGAAACGAAATAAGAGCTTGAGAAGGCTGGTATGCCATTGGTGGATACCGTCCATTTTATGGGTTGCTTGGGGTTTTAGCTGTGGGTATTTAGGTGTGTTACTTCAAAGCAGTGTTGTCAGAGCAAAAACATGATTTGCATTCAACTTTGAAATGAAATCCAATAAACCCAAAACAATGAACAAAACAAAATACAAGAATTTTAAAAGCTCTAATTTGTGGTTTTAGATGTGGGTATTTTGGTCCGGCACTTCTAAGCGGTATTGTCCGAGCAAAAGCATGATTCCCATTAAGCTTTGAAATGAAATCAGATAAACCCAAAACAATAAACAAAGCAAAACACAAAAGCTCCACTGCTGTACAGAACAACTCCTGAGAAGGAAATGGATGAAAATGTGGGTCGTAATCTGGGATTATAACAGTTTCTTTTTAACTGATCCAAGGTCAGTAAAACCCACTGTTGTCCACACATTGAACACGTTCTCGAAGAGCAACATCTGATCTAGGACCAGTGACCTTAACAGGACAAAGCAGTCGCGCAATTTGTAAATTAAAATGTGCCCATCAACTAAAGCCTGTCATTCAAATGGCTGCCAGTGGATTTCCTTCATAAATGTCAGATACAGTGCATTCGGAAAGTATTCAGACCCCTTGACTTTTTCCATATTTTGTTACATTACAGCCTTATTTTAAAATGGATTATATATTATATATTTTTTTGACAAAGCAAAAACAGGTGGACATTTTTTTTTTTTACAGAAATACTACATTTACGTAAGTATTCAGAGCCTTTAAAATCAGTACTTTGTTGAAGCACCTTTGGCAGTGATTACAGCCAAGAGTCTTCTTGGGTATGACACTACAAGCTTGGCACCCCTGTATTTGGGGAGTTTCTCCCATTGTTCTCTGTAGATCCTCTCAAGCTCTGTCAGGTTGGATGGGGAGCGTCGCTGCACAGCTATTTCAGGTCTCTCCAGAGATGTTCGATCAGGTTCAAGTCCGGGCTCTGGCTGAGCCACTCAAGGACATTGAGACTTGTCCCGAAGCCACTCCTGCGTTGTCTTGGCTGTGTGCTTAGGGTCGTTGTCCTGTTGGAAGGTGAACCTTCGCCCCAGTCCGAGGTCCTGAGCACTCTAGAGCAGGTTCATCTTTCCCTCGATCCAGACTAGTCTCCCAGCCCCTGCCGCTGAAAAACATACCCACAATATGATGTTGCCACCATCATGCATCACCATAGGGACAGTGCCAGGTTTCCTCCAGACATGACGCTTGGCATTCAGGCTAAAAATAGTTCAATCTTGGTTTCATCAGACCAGAGAATCTTGTTTCTCATGGTCTGATAGTCCTTTATGTGCCTTTTGGCAAACTCCAAGAGGGCTATCATGTGCCTTTTACTGAGGAGTGGCTTCCGTTTGGCCGATCTACCATAAAGACCTGATTGGTGGAGCGCTGCAGAGATGGTTGTTCTTCTGGAAGGTTCTCCCATTTCCACAGAGGAACTTTGCAGCTCTGTCAGTGACCATTGGGTTCTTGTTCACCTCCCTGACCAAGGCCACTCTTCCCCAATTGCTCAGTTTGCCCGGGCAGGCAGCTCTAGGAAGAGTCTTGGTGGTTCCAAACTTTTCCCATTTAAGAATCATGGAGGCACCTGTGTTCTTGGGGACCTTCAATGCTGCATACATTTTTTAGTACCCTTCCCCATCTGTGCCTCAACGCAATCCTGTCCCAGAGCTCTGCGGCAATTCTTTCAACCTCATGGCTTGGTTTTTGCTTTGACATGCAATGTGGGACCTTATATAGACAGGTGTGTGCCTTTCCAAATCATGTCCAATCGATTGAATTTAAGAGTACTTTTGGGCGTCAGGGAAAATGTATGGAGTAAAAAGTACATAATTATTCTTCAGGAATATAGTGAAGTGAAAGTAAAAGTTGTCAAAAATATAAAAAGTAAAAGTACAGATACCCCAGTATTTTTACTGCATAGTACATTGATGATAATTCGGTCAAAGTCCTGGCCAGATAGGCAACTCCAGAATACCGTTTCCCAGAATTCTCATACTATTTAGAAGGCTTTTAGTACTGAGGTACAGCACTAAAGTAGTATTCAGTAAACAGTATGTAGTATGACAATCCAGTCACAGCCCCGGCCAAATAGGCAGCTAGTGTAGAACACCTTTATCTCATTTTAGTAAAGCGGCGTGGGCTAAAGGCTGCTATGGTATAGTAAATCTGTCAATGTGCCCTTGAGCAAGACACTTCACCCTAATTGCTCCTGTAAGTCACTCTGGATAAGAGTGTCTGCTAAATGACTAAAATGAAAATATCGAACTGCTTAGAACCCATATCACACTTGATCCCCAACAAGCCCTCCACTGGACTTAACAGTTTTAAATAAAATAATATCTCCCTGTTATCTGGCATCTGTTTCTTCATCCTCTCCACCCATTAGTGAACCCCTCTGTGTGAACAAATTATCCCGGGGGGAACAATACGCTGACCCCCTCGTGCCCACTACCCATACTGGGTTCGAGGCAACAACAGATCATCAAGCAGTAGCCACTGCTCTGAGAGCGCTAATGTAAGCTAATGCAACTACGCAACACAAGGCCCTGCTCGGTGCGTTGTGGCTGGGGGGGAAAGCAATAGGATGTGACAACCTGCGATGTTGCTTCTGTCCAGTGTGGGTCACTGTGCTACTGTTATTGTTATAGAGCAGCAGTAGAAACCTGTGGAGGAGCAGCATGAGGATTAGAAGAGTGAGGAGGGAGACCGAGTGAGGCGGGAAAGGGGGAGAGGGGGCAAAGCGACAGAGCGAAAAAGACAGAACGAGAGATGGAAATAGAGACAGGGAGCAGAATAGGACTCGTTCACGTCACCACTCCATCCCGTCAGGCAGAAACAGAGAAAGGGCATTAGCGTTAGCAATGGTATTAGCGCTAGCGACGATTAGCATGGTAGCGTTATGTAAGCTGTATGGCAGAAATGTCCTCTAGCAGTGAACAATACCTCAAGAGTTGCTGCCGCTGTCTCCTCTACCCCACTGGGACATGGCCATAGCGATTAACAGTCGGCGCTAATGGGAAGTAATTGCAGTATAGAGATGGACAGCTATCCAAAACAAGAGAACCGGTTCATCAGAAAAGTAGGTATTTACCATGAGTAATTTGCCTGAATTCAAAATGCAGTTCTCTACCAATGAGAGTCAGTAGAGTCAGTAGACTGTTAGTATGACAGAGCCCCGATGTAGACCACTGTCTCGCGATCATATTTCACGTACCATGCTCACTCAGTCCTATGGAGTCTCGTGGAATCGTCTACTGGAATGCTGCAGACATGGCAAAACAGTTTATTTCAGATACAATAGTCAACAATATTCAAAACCCTACTTTTCATTTTCAAGCCATCTTGGAACGTGACAGGGCCTTCGATCCCTCTGTGCAACACAGTGCATGGGCTGACTAACTGTTCTTAAAGCAGTTTCGTTATCTGCCCTGCCAGACAGTCTCTTGATGGAGACTTTCTCTGTAAAACAGCAGGCATTACTGACAGGCCAAGGTTGGTAAGTCAAATCAGTGAAAACAAGTCACTGCTAATCATCTGAGAAGGGTCCTAAAACAGGCCACTGCTAAGAAGGGTACTAGGTTCTAAAGTCTTAGGAGGGCATAGGGTGCAGAGCTTTTCAACTCCATGCTTGGAGGGCTGAGCCCCAAACACTGCCGGTGTTCCTTCTCTACGCTTCTAATCGTGACATGAATCAATCCATTGGCGAGCAACTAGGTAGAAAAGAAACAGCAGTACTTCAGCTCTGCAGGCCTGCAATTAAAAAGCCTTGGTGAGGGCCTCTATACTGTCTTTCTATCTCTGTGAATCCGATCTGACATCCATTTAATAGGCTTGACCTTTCCTATTCGCGGCTAGGCGGTGCGGAGGAGACAGACGTTGCGGGGGAGTTGGGAGCAAGAGCACAGTCTGTTAATTGGGTGTTTAGCCTTGGAAAGAAGACCTGTCATGACGTGCGAAGAGCTGAAAAGCCCCACAGGGGACTTGCAGAGTCTTTGGACAGCAGGCTAGAGAGCCTCATTGTTCTAAAACACTCCTATGCTAATGCTAACACTAACTACTAATGAGTTTGAAGGTGGAGGGAATGTGGTAGTAAGAGTGAAGCAGCTAGCCTAGTGCTGAAGGAAATGCCCTTTCAGTGTAGAAAGGATCATTATTCAGGCAGGCTCAATGCTAATGCTACATCACTAATGCTAATGGTTTTGAAGGTGAATGCGGCTATCTGCAGGAACAAACCAGGAGGGGCGATGTCATGATAAGACAATTGCCCTTCAACTGCAAAAGGGGGACAGTGTTCCCGGCATCCTTGCAAAAGAAAGTTTAGCAGAATGGCTAAGGAATTACCCCACTCAATGAATACATGGTGGATATAACATTGATATTGACAAAGCCTACCATCAGGCTACTAGACAGGCACGATTAAAAAGAGAAGTAGATGACAACAGACCATTATTTAATTATTCGATTAGCTGTAGCTAATATGGTATTAACTCCCCAGGGTGAACTACGGGTAGTAGGATGATAAGGTGGTCTTTATACAAGGGCGAGTGGGTTATACTTACGTCCCTTAGACAGGTCCTTTGCCCTCCAGAGGGCTCCGGAGGGGGTCTGGAGCAGGGAGAGAACTCTATTTGCGTTTACATTCTAGTCAGTTAGTAGACGCTCTTATCCAGGAGCAATTAGGCAACTTCATCCCACTCCACAATTTCACTGTGAGGTCGTAGGGCACGTGGATCAAAAAGGTCACCGGTGCAAACAAAGTTTATAGACTCAGAGGTTAAAGTATCTTGGAAAGGTGACAAAGTCAAAAGGTTTGAAATGTAAAGAATGTCAAAGACAAACTCTTGGTGTGTCGAGTTGGATTGGAGAGCCCTTGTTTTGGTACCAGTCTGAATCTTTTTAATTCTGTGTACCGGAATAATACTTTTAAGTACCCTCCTGGTGATTTGGGCTCTTGTTACAGACAATCATACGTCTATTTTCATCGCCGTCATCAAATAGCAACAGGCCTAAAGAGTTTAGCTGTGACACAACCCTGACACACCACTCTCCCAGCTAACGGGTAAGCAATAGCAGACATTACATAGTCCTGAAAATGTGTGTGTTATCGTGTGTGCATGTCTGTGGGTGCTGTTGCACTTGTGGGTGTTTTTGCTGCCCTCCGTGTGCGCGTGTGTGTGAGCATACACGTGCTTGTATGCGTGTAGCTCGGTATGCGCGCATAAGTGTGGGTGTATCTGTGCATACGTGTTTGCCGAGTTTCACATTCTTACACGGCATTGTAACTCAAGAGGCTTGTTTTTCACTGCAAAGCAATCTTTGGAAGATCTTTTATCCCTGCGTACGATAGGGCCTTCTAACAAATTACCCTAAACTGGATGGTAGATGAAAAAAAAGAAACATGAGTTGCCAAACCAGACACATTTATCTTCAACATTTTTCAACCTAACTGAAATCTAACTAATGATACATCTGCAAATACTTCAACTGAGCCCTCTTGGCTATTTGTCAGTCAAGCCCTCTTCTTCCTGAACTAAACTGAAATCCTTTGCCTCTAAATAAAACTGAACCACGTTCCATCCATTAACACCCTATGGATTGATCAATGTGCGTACACAACCCTGCAGGGGTAAAAATGTCTCTGTCCCATTCGCCAATGGGCATGCAACAAAGTGTCCCTGTGTGTGTGTGTGAGGTCAGGGGGAACAAGGGCCAAGCGAGCTGCACGCTCTCTCTCTCTCGCTCTCTCTCTCTGCATGTGTGTGTGGACTCAAGGGGTGGGGGGGGATCAAGGTGGCATTCCACAACACCTCAGAGACTAGCCTAATGGACAGATCATTGTAGAGGGGAAAAAATAAAAGAATCTGGTGTTGATGCACTCTGTGAAAGTGAAAAGGGTGGATTGAAGTAGGAGAGGGAGAGAAAAGGCAGGGAAGGGTTTGGGGAATTGGTTGGTTTCGGTTCTCTTTCAATATGGGTTCAAATTGAAGAGTTATGGAAGTCTTCCTGGTACTTCACAAAATTCAATACATCGTACTCCCTCCATCTTCCCCCCGTTCTCCCTCTCTTTCATTATTTTAGCCATGTTGTATTTGCAATATGATGACACATCAGGGTTCAAGACAGCCAAGTGGCACAGGATCAGTGAGGCTGTGTAAACATGATGAGCATTGACAAGATTAGTGCTTTCGCCTCTCAAAGGCCATACACCATTTTGACAGGCAGCCAAGATGTTAGAAGTGAAAATGCAAACAACGTATTGTTTTTGTGCGTGTATTGTAGGTTATTTGAAGAGCCTGGTTTGGGTTTGACGTTTCTGTGTTCCAAATGAAAGCGGAACACTGTTTTTTTTTAGGTTAGGGAAGAAAAACCACGGTTTTCATTTAAACCATTTTTGTCCTGTTGGGTTTGGCTATGGTGTAGTGCTGGGATGTAGTGGTACTGTTCTGTTCCAACAGACAAATAGTAGCCAATCATATCACAAAAAATATATATATAAAAAAAAAAGGTACAGGTTCTCAATCAAAAACAATAAGTTACCCAAATCAAATACTATAATGCAAAACTAAACAAAGCAAAAAGACTTACAAAAGTAAAGTAAATACTTGTTTATCACTCCTTAATTAATTCTTCATAATTTTGGATTGCAAATAATTATTGCTGGACTATTGCATTCACATTTGCCCCTCATTGTTGATTTGATGACAACTTATGAATTGTTATCAATATCATACATCCAGTCCACTAATACGCAAGTGGTTGACTCCCTATGGTTTGTGAGGCATGTCCATTCAAACAAAGCCTACTACGACTGACATTACACCTAAACACAGCAAAAACATTACCTTTCATTTACAGGCAGCAAGTGCAAGAGTGCCCCAAAAACAAATCTTACCGTCATAAAAATCAAAAGCCGGGAGACTTATTTGGGAGAGACGAACATCGGTGATCTCAATTCAACACTCCACCTCTTGCTTTAAATCCAGAGTCTAGTCTGTCCGTTCCTGGGAAGCACACAGATGCAACAGAGAGAAGAGAAAACAGAGTTAGTGTTAAAAAGAGAGAGTTCCCAATTTAGGTGAAGCAGTGATGAGATAGCCCTATTTTGAGACGCAGACATGCTGCAACTACAGGACTGGAAAGTTACCCCTAGAGTAGGGGGGGGGGTCAGAGTGTGTGGGAATGTGTATGGGGGGGGGGGGGGGGATAAAGTGACAGGACCTGCTTCTGAATATACATACATACACACGTACAGCCATCACACACACCTCCCCATCCCAGGCATGAGCTATACCAGCAGTGCAGTAGCTCAGTAGCAGACAAGCATTCCTCTGGCCAGATCAGCAGCACAGTAGAAATAAATGATGGATAGGAGAAGGGGGATGGAATGGGCAGACTGGGAGGCGTGAGGTGTCAGAGGTAACGCACAACCATCTCTCCCCAGCGTCGCTATTTGAACGGCTATGTCCGTGCCATTAGCTTATTGAGGGCCATGTAAAGTAGAGTTTCTGTACAGAAACGAAGTTGAGCAACAAGCCACATTTGATATAGCCCATACAGTCTCTGAATGGTTTATGGAACACGCCGTACACAATCTTTCGCTCTCTGTTGTTGACAGTTTGATCACCTGTCAGAAAAGTTGGCCAGGCTCAGTGTGATGATCCGCGCGCACATAAACATTAAGCGCACACACAGACACACCCTCCCTTCCACCCTATCCCGACCAGCTATTCGCAGGCAAGTGATGTAACCAGAGCTATATTCACCTTGCATTTAGAGGCTGGTCATACCATGCTGTAACACAGCTACTGGACAACTTCCACCTCTCTAAACGCAGCAGTAAACCAAACAGACACAAATAGATGCAGCAAGGGACATACACAACATAAGCTTCATCCGCCTGGTCCCTGAGATGTTCATTAAGTTCCTTTAATGAACCCTTTGGATGAGTCAAATTAAACTCACTGGTGGTCACTGATGAGGTAACCAATACTGATAAATTATTCAACATATTTAAGAAAGGGAGTTAGCTATCATGGATGAGCCTCAATTCATGACCGCTAATTCGGTGAACTTCACCGGCTCACACTCAAGTGCTCTCTCATGGGCTTCGTCCCAATATAATAAATGGCTTAATTTCCTACTTTCCAATCAAAACAGATGGATGACAAGACTGGATAGGTTTTCAATTAATTGTTTTCATCAAGATAAGTAATTTCAAAATCAGTGGCCATGAAGGAAATGAGGAAGCTTTCAAGGAAATAGCCGAATGGAGAGAGGAGAGAGAGATGTTTCACTTGTTGCCATTTTGAGGCCGAGGCTTCCATAACATACAAGCCTACATAAACAGCTGTGGACAACCACTCCCTTTTCTTGTGGATCTTGGGTGACTCCTACAATTGCCAACCACAAGAGCTACTTTGGCCATTTGGGGTGCAGCTTTTTCTGTTGTGAGGTCTGCTGTTTACAGAAAGGCACATTGACATACAGCACAGTGCCTATTATGTGGTTCCCACCGTGAACGTGCTAAGAGAAATGTAGAGCGTTCCATGTTGTCGGAGAGATGAGGACAATGCTTTCCCCATCTGTGATGTTAGAGGAAAAAAACAAGTTGTACTCCATCCACTGCTATAAGTTTCTCTTGCGTTAAAATGGTGCCAATGGTCTGTATAGATAACATCTGAACTTGACTTAACATCATGTAATAGTGAGCTATAAATATGATGGCTAATGTGAAGGTACCGTACAATACATAGACGCACTTCATTTCACAAAAAGTATATTTGCATAAAGTTAAGGTCATGCAACCTGAATTGCAAGTCTTTTGATCGTCCACATGCTCTGAGACAATGTTAATCGAATAGGTGTTTAAATGATTCTGATGCTAACTAACTAATGTGATGCTAACTAACTAATGTGATGCTAACTAATACCAGTTTCTAAACCCAGTAGCGCAACATTGCAAGACTTCCAGGAAAATTTGTCAAGTAAACCAAGCAGACGGGGTTTGTGGTTTGAAAATTCTTAAGTTGTTAATTTTCTCTAAATCTAAAAAAAGGCACAACCTAGATTGGAGCCAATGTCTTCAAGTAGTTGAACATGTTTTTACTCCAACTTTGTGAAAGTGACAAACTGATAAGTTTTTATTTTAGTCCAAAACAACTTTATATCAAAGGAGTGCCTTTGATTTGATGGCCTGAACAAGCGCAGTTCCGCGCGAGACAACCGTTAGACCCGATGATGTGTTTCTGCACATGAGCTTAGCGAACCAATGTCACGAGAAGCAGTTTCTGCCTGTCTTCATACTGTGCCGTCTTTGCTAATACTTTGAACTAGTTAGCTTGATGCTAACAACACGCTAACTCCTTGCAATAGAGCTAGCAACAAGTCAACCGCAAACTGTGCTAACAACAACAACCTGGTGCTAACTGATGCTAACAACAAAGTAAGTCCTAGCAATAGAGCTAGCAACAGTTGAACCGCCAGCACAGTGCTAACAAGAAGGCCCAGAGAAACTCTCATCCAACTGCATGTCCAGCAACTATGCAGTGTGACAAAATGGTAAATGGAGCATCGATTCAGCCAGCTGCCCTTCCCGGATCAGCACAGTCTGAGTCCCTCTGTCACCCTGCCAATGATAAAGTGGTAACGCTCAAATCCCCTCTAAAAAGGTACCGACGGCCACCATGGAAACAAGCAGCGCTGATGACATGATAACATGTCTCCTGCCACTGAGGTAGTCCCCTTCTAAGCCTTGGACCTTGAGGACCACAGCGATTGGGGCGTCAGCTGTCATGATTAAGCGGCAACTGGTAGCACTAAAAACCGCCGATCGAACACGTGCCGGGGATAGCTGCAGTATCTCGACGAGCTGAGAATTGATATGTGCTAATGATGTAGCCTTGGGGGGGGTTCAGACAGATCATGGACCTAAAAGGAGCTGTCTGTCATTCTGACGGCCAGTCTGTTCCATTTCAGTTCTAGTCATGGACTAGACTAATCTTACGGCGTTTAAACACAAATTGGGCATTTTTGCTGATTACGGTTCAGGTAGAGACTTCAGTAATACAGATATTGATAAATTAATAAAAAAATGATTAACCAAATATGGTGCACGAACAGCTCTGGAATTATCTCATTAAAGTACCAGAGACGAAAAGCTGGAGTGCACGCACACACACACACACGAGCCAATCAGGACTAGACGGGGCACGTCAACATTTCAACACTCAATCCATTATCAGCACCAATATGGGTCCAGTCATTCCCAGCTAAGTAAGTGACAAGTTATAAAAAGCAGAGAGGAGCAGGGTAAACACAAATTACAGTGACACGATGTCTGTGTACCAAATGACACTATTCCCTATAGAGTGTACTTCCTATAGGGCTCTGATCAAAGTATTGCATTCTCCCTGGAATAGAGTGCCATTTGGGGCACATCCAACCTCAGTTTCGGGATGGACCAAAAATATAAAAACGGGGCCCTAGGCCTATATTTCACCCCACTAGCAAACATCCCAGAAAATAACCTTAAGCCAGTGACATTTTTATTTTTGGGTGGTTGGCTTCATACAAATATAATTACTCTATGGTTGGCTTAATGTATGTCACCTATGGATAATGAGGAACACTCCTGGTATGCTGATTATATAAAACCTGTTATGGCTGTGGTTAAAGTTGACATACCCTTCACATATAAAATAAACTGCATCCCCCTGTTCAGCCTGAACCTTAAAAGTTCTGGGACTTGAAGTGTTGGGAGATTGATGTCATAAGTGGGAACATTATTGTCCTATGATAGGAGTGCTGTAAGAACGTTATGAACATTATGACACGAGTCATCCATCAATCCAGCTCAACCTCTCCCAGACTCCCTCACACCTCTGCCCTGGGACCCACCGACGGGCCCATTTCCTGTCGTCTCGCCCGGCAGCCAATCGGGCACCCACGCTCACTACTTCCCTCGCATTCTGCCCGGTAACAGGATCCAAACTGTTGGAGGGGGCGCTCCGGCATTTTGGCTTAGGACGTGTCAACCCCGGGATTTACACATACTTGACTGGTGCAGGGTTTAGAGACGGGAGGCTTTCTTTAGCGCTACACCTCTTTCATCAAACCGGGAGAGACAGAAGCAAGGAAGGGAAAGAGAGGGAAAGCCAGAGAGAGGGAGGGTGGCATGGCATTTAGGATGGTTGTGGCACGGGTGGTGTGTGTGTGTGTGGTGTGTGTGTGTGTGTGTGTGTGTGTGTGTGTGTGTGTGTATATAGCACTTACTTCCTCTACATACCCAGATGCCAGTTCCGCCATACCGGCACCTATTGCAGAGTCGTTGGCGCAAACTACTCTTGCAGCTGGTACACCGTCCAGTAGCGTGTGTCATCGCGGAAATAGAATACACAGAGAGAAGGAGAGAAAGGAAGAGAGAGAGAAAGAGCGAAACGGATGTCGGATTATAATTAATACTTTCCTCCTCCGTAATCTTTACATCTCACTTTCACCGCCTACCCCGGGCCCACAGAAAGGTCACAGAGGAACAAGCCTTGGGCCGGGGCCAGAGGGGCACCACCACTGTGCATTTTCAGAGAGAGCTTGACCTTTGACTCCCATGAATCACTGCACTTTTCCCCCCATGCAACAAACAGGACACAAACAAACGAGACCCGGGAAGGGAGTAGCGGTCTTTTAAAGAAACTTAGGCTTCATACATTCAATAACCTCAGAAAGAACTCCTACAATCGAAACACTGCAGGCTTAAGCTTTCAGTACTTTGTGTTGATAACTAGAATATTCTACAGCGCCCTAAAGCGTTATAGGGGATTTGCTTGACTTAGCAATAGCTGTTTCTAGAGAGGGGGGGGGGGGGTCAAATGAAACCAACGGTAACTTTGTTCCCCACTGTAGCACTTCAGAAAAGTACAATAGTCCTGCTACATGTAGAGAGAAAAAGCTATTGTATGCCCTCTTTCACAGAGAGGATCTGGTTGATGTTCCGGTGACATCGACCCCTCTTGAAGCTGTGAAAATAGCGCCTGGCTCCCAAATGACACCATAACCCCTACATAGTGCACTACTTTTGACCATAGCCCTATGAATACGGTGCCATTTTGGGGACACACACACACCATGTCATATCCCGCTGCCTGAGGGTAAAGGTAAATTGGGTCCTTGTCACAAGAAACTCAGCCGTGGGACTTCCTTATCCAGGACCCATGAGCACCAACTTGAAGTTCATAGGAGTATATCAAATTGGGTGCCGAATGAAAGCTAAGACTCTATATTAAAAAACAAATGAAGGCATATACACTGAGGCACATTGACTGACCAGGTGAAAGCTATAACCCCTTATCGGTGTCACCTGTTAAATCCACTTCAAATCAGTGTAGATGAAGTGGAGGAGACGGGTTAAAAGAAGGATTTTTAAGCCTTGAGACAATTGAGCCATGGATTGTGTGTGTGCGCCATTCAGAGGGTGAATGGGGAAAAAAAAGATTTAAGTGCTTTAAACAGGTTATGGTAGTAGGTGCCAGGCACACCGGTTTGAGTGTGTCAAGAACTGCAACGCTGCTGGGTTTCACTCACAACAGTTTCCCGTTTGTATCAAGAATGGTCCACCACCCAAAGGACATCCAGCCAACTTGACAGACCTGTGGGAAGCATTGGAGTCAACATCGGCCAGCATCCTTGTGGAATGCTTTCAACACCTTGTAGAGTCCATGCCCCAACGAATTGAGGCTGTTCTGAGGTGGTCAAAAGGCGGTGCAACGCAATATTAGGAAGGAGTTCCTAATGTTTTGTACACTTTTTATAGCGACTGTTTACAGGCTTCCTGGGCCGTATACAGCGTTCCTCACGGAGTTCCCAAAATTTTCAAATCGGACCTTGTAGTCATGGCAGATATTGTAATTTTTGGTGACTTTAATATTCACATGGAAAAGTCCACAGACCCACTCCAAAAGGATTTCGGAACCATCATCAACTCAGTGGGTTTTGTCCAACATGTCTCCAGACCGAATCATTTCCAGACATACCCTGGATCTAGTTTTGTCCCGTGGAAAAAAATATTCTGGATCTAAATGTTTATCCTCATAATCCAGGCCTATCAGACCACCATTTTATTACGTTTGCAATCGTAAACAAATAATCTGCTCAGACCCCAATCAAGGATCATCAATTCTCGGACAACCCAAAGATTCCAAGATGCCCTTCCAGACTCCCTCCACCTACCCAAGGACGTCAGAGTACAAAACTCATTTAACCAACTAATTGAGGATCTTAATTTAACCTTGCGTAATACCCTAGATGCAGTTGCACCCTTAAAAGCAAAAGACATTTGGTCCCTGGTATACAGAAAATACCCGAGCCCTGAAGCGAACTTCCAGGAAATTGGAAGGGAAATGGTGCCACACCAAACTGGAAGTCTTCCTACTAGCTTGGAAAGATAGTACCGTGCAGTATCGAAGAGCCCTCACTTCTGCTCCATCATCCTATTTTTCCAAACTAATTAAGGAGAATGAGAATACTGTTGCAAAGCTAACTAAAAAGCAGAAATCAACAAGAGAGGATAGCTTTCACTTCAGCAGTGATAAATTCATGAACTTCTTCAATGAAAATTAACATGATCATTAGAAAGCAGATTACGGACTCCACTTTGAATCCGCGTATTTCTCCAAAGTTCAGTTGTCCTGAGTCTGCACAGTCAGTCTGGTTTTAGACCCCATCATAGCACTGAGACTGCACTTGTGAAGGTGGAAGTTACCTTTTAATGGTGTCAGACCAAGGCTCTGAATCTGTCGTCGTGCTCCTAGACCTTAGTGCTGCTTTTGACACCAAATTATTTTGGAGAGATTAGAAACCCTAATTGGTCTACACAGACAAGTTCTTGCCTGGTTTAGATCTTATCTGTCAGAAAGATATCGGTTTGTCTCTGTGGATGGTTTGTCCACTGACAAATCAATTGTAAGTTTGTGTTCCTCAAGGTTCCGTTTTAGGACCACTATTGTTTTCACTATATATATATATATATATATATATATATATATATATATATATATATATATATATATATATATATATATATATATATATATATATATATATATATTGCTCAAAAAAATAAAGGGAACACTTAAACAACACATCCTAGATCTGAATGAAAGAAACAATCTTATTAAATACTTTTTTCTTTACATAGTTGAATGTGCTGACAACAAAAATCACACAAAAATAATCAATGGAAATACAATTTATCAACCCATGGAGGTCGGATTTGGAGTCACACTCAAAATTAAAGTGGAAAACCACACTACAGGCTGATCCAACTTTGATGTAATGTCCTTAACCTGTTGGGGCTAGGGGGCAGTATTTGCACGGCTGGATAAAAAAATGTACCCGATTTAATCTGGTTACTAATCCTACCCAGTAACTAGAATATGCATATACTTATTATATATGGATAGAAAACACCCTAAAGTTTCTAAAACTGTTTGAATGGTGTCTGTGAGTAAAACAGAACTCATTTGGCAGGCAAAACCCTGAGACATTTTCTGACAGGAAGTGGATACCTGATGTGTTGTATTACCTTTAAACCTATGCCATTGAAAAACACAGGGGCTGAGGAATATTTTGGCACTTCCTATTGCTTCCACTAGATGTCACCAGCCTTTACAAAGTGTTTTGAGTCTTCTGGAGGGAGATCTGACCGAACAAGAGCCATGGAACGATGATGGCCCATTAGACACCTGGCGCGCGAGTTCATGTTGGGTACCCTCGTTCCAATACGTTATAAAAGAGAATGCATTCGTCCACCTTGAATATTATTCATGTTCTGGTTAAAAAAGGCCCTAATGATTTATGCTATACAACGTTTGACATGTTTGAACGAACGTAAATATATTTTTTCCCCTCGTTCATGAAGTGAAGTCCGGCGGGCTTAGATCATGTGCTAACAAGACGGAGATTTTTGGACATAAATGATGAGCTTTTTTGAACAAAACTACATTCGTTATGGATCGTTATGGACCTGTGATACCTGGAAGTGACATCTGATGAAGAGAATCAAAGGTAATGGATTATTTACATAGTATTTTCGATTTTAGATCTCCCCAACATGGCGGCTAGTCTGTATCGCAATGCGTATTTTTCTGGGCGCAGTGCTCAGATTATTGCAAAGTGTGATTTCCCAGTAAGGTTATTTTTAAATCTGGCAAGTTGATTGCGTTCAAGAGATGTAAATCTATAATTCTTTAAATGACAATATAATATTTTACCAATGTTTTGTAATTTTAATTATTTAATTTGTGGTGCTGACTTGACTGCCGGTTATTGAAGGGAAACGATTTCCTGAACATCAACGCCATAGTAAAACGCTGTTTTTGGATATAAATATGAACTTGATAGAACTAAAAATGCATGCATTGTCTAACACAATGTCCTAGGAGTGTCATCTGTTGGAGATTGTAAAAGGTTAGTGCATCATTTTAGCTGATTTATGGTTTTGGTGACGCCTGTCTTTGAATCGGCACAACATTACACACAACTCTTGTAAATGTACTGTCCTAACATACTCTAAATTTATGCTTTCGCCGTAAAACCTTTTTGAAATCGTAAAACGTGGTTAGATTAAGGAGATGTTTATCTTTCAAAGGGTGTAAAATAGTTGTATGTTTGAAAAATTTGAATTTTGACATTTATTTGGATTCAAATGTGCCGCTCTTGAAATGCACCTGCTGTTGATGGAGTGCACCACGGGTGGGACGCTTGCGTCCCACCTAGCCCATAGAGGTTAAAACAAGTCAAAATGAGGCTCAGTAGTGTGTGTGGCCTCCACGTGCCTGTATGACCTCCATACAACGCCTGGGCATGCTCCTGATGAGGTGGCGGATGGTCTCCTGAGGGATCTCCTCCCAGACCTGGACTAAAGCATCCGCCAACTCCTGGACAGTCTGTGGTGCAACGTGGCGTTGGTGGATGGAGCGAGACATGATGTCCCAGATGTGCTCAATTGGATTCAGGTCTGGGGAACGGGCGGGCCAGTCCATAGCATCAATGCCTTCCTCTTGCAGGAACTGCTGACACACTCCAGCCACATGAGGTCTAGCATTGTCTTGCATTAGGAGGAACCCAGGGCCAACCGCAACAGTATATGGTCTCACAAGGGGTCTGAGGATCTCATCTCGGTACCTAATGGCAGTCAGGCTACCACTGGCGAGCACATGGAGGGCTGTGCGGCCCCCCAAAGAAATGCCACCCCACACCATGACTGACCCACCACCAAACCGGTCATGCTGGAGGATGTTGCAGGCAGCAGAACGTTCTCCACGTCATCTCCAGACTCTGTCACGTCTGTCACGTGCTCAGTGTGAACTTGCTTTCATCTGTGAAGAGCACAGGGCGCTAGTGGCAAATTTGCCAATCTTGGTGTCCTCTGGCAAATGCCAAACATCCTGCACGGTGTTGGGCTGTAAGCACAACCCCCACCTGTGGACGTCGGGCCCTCATACCACCCTCATGGAGTCTGTTTCTGACCGTTTGAGCAGACACATACACATTTGTGGCCTGCTGGAGGTCATTTTGCAGGGCTCTGACAGTGCTTCTCCTGCTCCTCCTTGCACAAAGGCGGAGGTAGCGGTCCTTCTGCTGGGTTGTTGCCCTCCTACGGCCTCCTCCACGTCTCCTGATGTACTGGCCTGTCTCCTGGTAGCGCCTCCATGCTCTGGACACTACGCTGACAGACACAGCAAACCTTCTTGCCACAGCTCGCATTGATGTGCCATCCTGGATGAGCTGCACTACCTGAGCCACTTGTGTGGGTTGTAGACTCCGTCTCATGCTACCACTAGAGTGAAAGCACCGCCTGCATTCAAAAGTGACCAAAACATCAGCCAGGAAGCATAGGAACTGAGAAGTGGTCTGTGGTCCCCACCTGCAGAAACACTCCTTTATTGGGGGTGTCTTGCTAATTGCCTATAATTTCCAATTGTTGTCTATTCCATTTGCACAACAGCATGTGAAATTAATTGTCAATCAGTGTTGCTTCCTAAGTGGACAGTTTGATTTCACAGAAGTGTGATTGACTTGGAGTTACATTGTGTTGTTTAAGTGTATATATATTCTACTTCTTGGGGTCATTCAGAAACACAATCCCAACTTTCACTGCTATGCAGACAACACAGCTTAAGCCTACCCTGGACGCCTGTGTTTCAGATATAAGTAAGTGGATGGCGGCAAATGTTTTACTTTTGAACTCGGACAAAACAGAGATGCTAGTTCTAGGTCCCAAGAAACAAAGAGATCTGCTGTTGGATCTGACAATTAATGATTGTACAGTCGTCTCAAATAAAACTACTCTGGACCCTCTTTTGACAAACATATCAAGACTATTCTAAGGACATCTTTTTTCCCCCCATCTTCCTAACATTGCAATAATCCTAAACTTTTTCCCTAAAAATGATGCAGAAAACCTAATCCATGATTTTGTCACTTCTTGATTAGACTACTGCAATGCTCTAATCTCTGGCTACTCGGATAAAGCACTAAAAAAAACTTCAATTAGTGCTAAACACAGCTGCTAGAATCCTGACTAAAACTAAAATATTTGAGTAGAACCAAATATTTGAGTGCTAGCCTCTCTACATTGGCTTCCTGTTAAGGCTAGGGCTGATTTCAAGGTTTAATTGCTAACCTACAAAGCATTACATGGGCTTGCTCCTACCCATCTCTCCGATTTGGTCCTGCCGTACACAACTACACGTATGCCATGGTCAAAAGACACAGGCCTCCTTATGGTCCCTAGAATTTATAAGCAAACAGCTGGAGGCAGGGCAGGCTTTCTCCGATAGAACTTAATTCCGTAAAAATGATCTGCCTATCCATGTGAGAGACGCAGACTCTGTCTCGACCTTTAAATCTTTACTGAAAACTCATCTCTTCAGTAGGTCCGATGAGTGAGTGTAATCTGGCCCAGGGGTGAGAAGGTGAACGGCGACGAACTGCCCT
This sequence comes from Salmo salar, assembly GCF_965601325.2. Classification (NCBI taxonomy): domain Eukaryota; kingdom Metazoa; phylum Chordata; class Actinopteri; order Salmoniformes; family Salmonidae; genus Salmo; species Salmo salar. The sequence goes on from NC_138298.1 coordinate 8,329,387, forward strand.
TGCGGTCTCTGTCTGGCCTGCTCCCATCTCCCCACTGGGATTCTCTGCCTCTGACCATATTACAGGGGCTGAGTCACTGGCTTTCTAGTGCTCTTCCATGCCGTCCCTAGGAGGGGTGCGTCACTTGAGTGGGTTGAGTCACAGACGTGATCTTCCGGTCCAGGTTTGCGCCCCTCTCAGGCTCATGCGGTGGAGCAGATCTTTGTGGGCTATACTCAGCCTTGTCTCAGTGTAGTAAGTCGGTGGTCTGTTGATATCCTTCTAGTGGTGTGGGGGCTGTGCCTTGGCAAAGTGGGTAGGGTTACATCCTGCCTGGTTGGCCCTGTCCGGGGGTATCGTCGGACGGGGCACAGTGTCCCCCGACCCACCCGTCTCAGTCTCCAGTATCATTGCTGTGTCGGGGGGCTAGGTCAGTCTGTTATATCTGGTGTAACTATGTCTTATCTGGTGTCCTGTGTGAATTTAAGTACGCTCGCTCGCTCCCCCCCCCTCTCCGGGGGAACCTGAGCCCAAGAATCATGCCTCAGGACTACCTGGCCTGATGACTCCTGGTTGTCCCCAGCCCACCTGGTCGTGCTGCTGCTTCAGTTTCAACTGTTCTACCTGCGGCTAGGGAAGCCTGACCTGTTCAGCAGACGTGCTACCTTGTCCCGGAACTGTTGTTTTCGACTCCCTCTCTCTACCGCAGCTGCTATCTCGACCTCTGAATGCTTGGCTATGAAAAGCCACCTGACATTTACTCCTGAGGTTCTGACCCGTTTCACCCTCTACAACCACTGACTATTATTTGACCCTGCTGGTCATCGATGAACATCTTGAAGAACAATCTGGCCTTAATAGCCATGTACACTTATAATCTCTACCCGGCACAGCAAGAAGAGGCCTGGCCACCCGTCAGAGTCTGGTTCCTCTCTAGGTTTCTTCCTAGGCTCCTGCTTTTCAAGGGAATTTTTCCTAGTCACCGTGCTTCTACTGTACATCTGCATTGCTTGCGGTTTGGGGTTTTAGGCTGGGTTTCTGTGTAGCACTTTGTGACATCTGCTGACGTAAAAAGGGCTTTATAAATACATTTGATTGACTGAACAGTTGAAGTCGGAAGTTTACATAAACCTTAGACAAATGCATTTAAACTCCGTTTTTCACAATTCCTGACATTTAATCCTCGTATAAATTCTGTGTCTTAGGTCAGTTAGGATCACCACTTTATTTTAAGAATGTGAAATGTCAGAATAGAGAGAATTATTTATTTCAGCTTTAAATTTCTTTCATCACATTCGCAGTGGGTCAGAAGTTTACATACACTCAATTAGCATTTGGTAGCATTGCATTTAAGTTGTTTAACTTGGGTCAAACGTTTCAGATAGCCTTTCACAAGCTTCCCACAATAAGTTGGGTGAATTTTGGCCCATTCCTCCTGACAAAGCTGGTCTAACAGTCAGGTTTGTAGGCCTCCTTGCTCGCACATGCTTTTTCAGTTCTGCCCACAAAACTTCTATAGGACTGAGGTCAGGGCTTTGTGATGGCCACTCCAATACCTTGACTTTGTTGTCCTTGGAAGTATGCTTGGGGTCATGGTCCATTTGGAAGACCCATTTGCGACCAAGCTTTAACTTCCTGACTGAGGTCTTGAGATGTTGCTTCAATATATCCACATAATTTTCCTGCCTCATGATGCCATCTATTTTGTGAAGTGCACCAGTCCCTCCTGCAGCAAAGCACCCCCACAACATGATGCTGCCACCCCCGTGCTTCACGGTTGGGATGGTGTTCTTCGACTTACAAGCATCCCCCTTTTTCCTCCAAGCATAACGATGGTCATTATGGCCAAACAGTTCTATTTTTGTTTCACCAGACCAGAGGACATTTCTCCAAAAAGGTCCTTTGTTGTTGTTCTGGGATTGATTTGCACTTTTCGCACGAAAGTACGTAATCTCGAGGAGACAGAACGCGTCTCCTTTCTGAGCGGTATGACGACTGCGTGGTCCCATGGTGTTTATTCTACAATGCAGAAAATAGTAAAAATAAAGAAAAACCTTGGAATGAGTAGGTGTGTCGACTTTTGACTGATACTGTACACACTGTTGTTTTGCTCTAAGGACACGCACAGGCCGTCCCCCCCCCCCCCCTCCCATACCAGCTGAAAAAAGTGAATGGAAGAATATATGGAGACTATTTAGTGCCAAAAATAGGGGGTTAAATACATGCCAAAAAATATGTTTTCTGAACAAACTTCTTTAAAATATTTTTTTTTTGGGGGGGGGGGGGGACCATCTGTTGTTCCATGTAGTGAATCTGTTATTCAAAGCGTTTCTATGGGCTATTAGCAGTAAAGCCATATAGCTTAGTAGAACACCCCCTCCCCCTTGACATATCGTTGTGCAACATCATGGGTAAACTCTGTCCATCGTCTTTCAGCTCGTTAAAGTGGATTTGTACTGCTGTGGGCGATTTAGATACTTGTTACTTCTGTGAACTTTCAGTAAAAAAAGTTAGACATGGCAATTAGTGTTTTTACTGATATCAATTTTGTTTATGAATTATTAAGTGATCAAAACTCAATTCTCAGAAAAAAATCTGAAATTGAATTTTTGCAATTGAATTTGCTACAATGGGAAATCATAGTCGTCGCAATTCACAGTTGGGTTCACAAGTTTGGAGAGAAGAGTACAATTCTACTAAGCTAGTCTCCCTGTGGCTCAGTTGGTAGTGCATGGTGTTTGCAACACCAGCATGGTGTGTGCAATTCCCACGGGGGCCAGTACAAAAAAAAACAAAAAAAAATTACAAATAAATAAATGCATGAAAATGAAAATGAAATGAAATGTATGCATTCAGTACTGTAAGTCGCCCTGGATAAGAGCGTCTGCTAAATGACTAAAATGTATGTACAATACAGCACAGTACAAAAAAGTAGAGTACAGTTAAGTACACAGTAGACCACACGAGTCAAGTACACTAATGTACTTTACTCTACTGTGCTGTACTTTGATGTCCAAACATAGACGTCGATGTTTGTTTCAGATTTGGTCCAACCCGGACCAATCAAAGTTGATTTTGTTTAGGGGCAGGGCTTAAAATAATAGCGAGTGTGTAGAATAATACCCAAATATGAAAAGGAGGATATTGCATATTTATACATTTTCGCATCTATTTAGGATACATCACCATGAAGAGAATGACATTCATATACATAATTATGTATTTCTGTGTAGCACAGATCAGGGAACCATGATGAAATTCCGTTACCATAATTCTGTTACCGGGTGTAAATCCACTTCACTTACTGTAGTTCAATAATCAAAAGAGATTTTTTCAAAGTCAAGATGTCATAACTGACACTGCATTCTTTCTGCAGACATCTTTGAATCTTTAATCGGAGAAGATATTTCGTAACGTTTTTTGGAAAACATGGACAAATAAAACAAAGATTTTATGAAATTCTTTGCATCTGCATAGTCCTTCAAGTAAATGTGTTTTTATAAAATGTTCTGTGGAAATTGTTAAAAGTGCATTGAGTTTTATGGTTTGTTAAACATTGACATTAATGGTTTTGTTTGGCATAGATTTTAAGTAAAAAATCTGAGTTTCAGCGCAATTCTATTTCCGTGGAATTGCCCTCCATTGGATACACACTGCAGATGTCTACAGCTGCAGTCTTCCTGCTTCCTCTGTCACACTATAGGCTCTCAAATCCTTGCATCCCATCTCCTTTTGGAACAGAATGCAGCCCGTTATGATTCTTATTTGGATTCCCATTAGCTGTTGAAGAAGCAGCAGCCATTCTTCCTGGGGTCAACACCAAAAACACAAAACATTAAATGGACAACAGCAACACAAATGTAAACTAAGAACACCATGACTATTTCAAAACCAGACAAGAGGCCATTCTGTACTGATCTAGCCTTGTGTGACCATGTAATCCCACTATAGCTAATCAGGCTAAGTGCAAAAGGGCAACTCTGAGCTGCTTACTCTGAGGGAAGCCCTAAAGTCCATGGCATGCAACCATCAACTTCACTTCTCCATCATTTTGAAGAATTCGCAATTACCGTGACATGTAGTTGTTTTACTTACTTTAGTTAAATTCACTGACTAAATCATTGTAAGTAAGAGCGTCCGCAAAATGACTAAAATTAAAATGTAAACTGATGGCAAACACGGTAGATAGTTGGAAGGGTTACTAAGATGAACGTTTCTGTGGAAAACTGGCGTGGGAAAACTACAGCACATCTGAAGAAAAGGTCATCGAGTTGCTGTATTGGAGATCAGCAAATATGCTCCACAGCCCTTTTATCAAAAGGGTTCTGAGAAACAGTCCAGGCAAGCTTTTCAAAGACATACCACTTGAGCCACGCGATCAGTTCTTCTTCTAAAGCAGGAAAGAGAGACAGAGACAAAGGAAGAGTGAATGGGCAAGCAAGGGAAATAGAAAAGGAAAAGAGCTGGAGAGAAGAGGGAATAAAACAGAGCGAGTGAAAACGAGAGCGAGAGAGAATGTGCGGCCCGTTCTGTACTGTCGACAGAAACCGTATGGCATTCTCCAAATCCCAGATGGCCCGCCTAGATCCTGCACCACTCCCCTCTGCTCTCACTCAGTAACTTCAACTAGCAGGTAGCAGGTGCAGCCACATAGCTGTAGTGGCAGGACACCGTAACACCATCCCTCCCTGGGCCATCAATCAAGTGAAAATGCGATGATTGTCCCATTAATGCATGGTTATATTTAAGCTGTCCCTCCGGACTGTTTATTGGCTAGCTCGTCTTAGTGACAGCCATCCAAACGCCAAGTTGCCAACTGTTGATTCCCATTATGAGTTTCATTGGACAAGGTTGGATTTCTCTCTTGTTCACACACAAACACACGTTACAAAGTCGTTTCCAAATGCACACAAACCCACACACTAACACTTCTGCAAACACACACACCCCAGACTCGCTCTCAGGTACACTCAGACACGGTATGCGGTTCCCGTAGTGATAGCATTAGGAAAGGAAAGGAGGGATACCTAGTCAGTTGTACAACTGAATGCCCTAAACTGAAATGTGTCTTCCGCATTTAACCCAACCCCTCTGAATCAGAGAGGTGCGGGGGGCTGCCTTAAATCGACATCGTCGGCGTTCGGGGAACAGCCTTGATCAAGTGCAGAACGTCAGATTTTTACCTTGTCAGCTCGGGGATTCGATCCAGCAACCTTTCGGTTACTGGCCCAACGCTCTAACCACTAGGCTACCTGCTGCCAAACATGACACAATATTCATAAAAAAAAAAAAAAAATGAGCAGGAAGAGAGGGAGGCATTGAAATGAGGGGGGGGGGGGGGTGTGTGTGTGTGTGTGTGTGTGTGTGTGTGTGTGTGCTTGTCTAACTAAATGACTAGACCGACAACAGGAAGTTACCACCGGCCTTTAACTTTTCCTCATTACATCATCCCTTTATTTGTGGGTGGGACCGAGTTACAGTAAAAAAAGGGATTCAAGCCTCGAACATTTCCTGTCAGATCTGGGACGTCGACTCCGGGCATGAGTGAGCTCACTGTCTGAGACACAGCGGCTGTCAAAAGAGACTACAGTATTATGGCTGACTTAAATAGCCTACATGACAGTCCAGCTGTTCTATGTGACAGCATTCATTTCACCAACTGAATATGCCATGATAAGCCATCAACATTCTTAAAAATAAAATTCAAACGTAAAACAAGTCATTTATTTTGTGCTACCGCATATAAATACAACTTATTAACTAATTTGATACAAAACATAAACCTACATCCTATGATCACCTTTAGGCAAATAATTGTATGACTCATAAATAATTGCCTACTATGGCATATGTTAAGACTGATTGCCATTGTTGAAGGGCATAGCAGTGAGTGGAGGAAGTGAAACCCCAGTAATGCTGCAACAATTGGCCAGGGTAATCTTCTTAATGTGCACTAAGCCTTTGATGCCCATGCAGTGGGGATGGTGTAATGACACAAGACCATTCTGCTAGAGCCCAGTGACTGAAGGGTGGTTAATGAGCATTTGAATCCAAAGAAAGTGATTTTGTTCATCAGTGAAAGTGAGTGGGTGACAACAAATTTAAAATCTATTTTATCACTAGGGTTTTAAAATGTTCAAGGCAAGTGGGAAGAAGGGGGAATTATTTGGAGGTATGAAAAACTGGAGAAAATATAACTTCATTCTCGCAATGTCTGGTTTTCAAAGTAGGCTATATCTCTTACACAACTTACAAAAGTAAAGATGGATGGGGTTGATTATTAGCCAAGCCAGCAGTCACCCAGTCCAGGGTTTCCCAAACTCAGGCCTGGGCCCTCCAGCCCCCTGGGAGCATGGGTTGTTTTTTTTCCGTAGCACTAATACAGCCTATTCAAATAACCAACTCATCATCAGGCTTTGATTATTTGAATCAGTGTGGTGCTTGTGCAAAAACTATTAATGTACACCCAGAGGCAACCTGGTCTCAAAGCATTTTGTATTATTCTGTACGTAAACCCATGACACTCGATTTAATTAAAGGGAAAGGGGGATACATTTTACGTCATTTAGCAGACGCTCTTATCCAGAGCGACTTACAAATTGGTGCATTCACCTTATGATACCTAGTCAGTTGTACAACTGAATGGCTTCAACTGAAATGTGTGTTCCACATTTAACCCAACCCCTCTGAATGAGAGAACTGCAGGGGTCTGCCTAAAAATCAACATTCCACATCTTTCATCAACCGTATGATATGTTAAGTTTCGTATAGTATGTATTACTTTGTGATGTTCATCCCCCATTTTACATTTACCATTATAGTAATTTAGCAGACGCTCTTATCCAGAGCGACTTACAGTAGTGAATGCATACATTTCTTCTCCGTACTGGTCCCCCGTGGGAATCGAACCCACAACCCTGGTGTTGCAAACACCATGCTCTACCAACTGAGCCACACGGGACCACTTTTTGTATGATATGTTACAAATTACAATGTGTAATATATGTTACAAATTTGAAAAATGTATTTTATTTTTCGAATTCTAGCTAGGTGACTAACGTTAGCTAGCTGGCTAACATTAGCTAGGCTAGGGTTTGGGTTAAGATATATGCCCACCCACCATACTTTCGTTTTTGCCTTGAGTAAACATCTGTTTTATGTAACCATAACAAAAGTAACATATTACACCAATTTGAGTGTCCCGGATTTACATTTACTATGTTACATCTAGTCTATGATACCAGGCTGCCAGCGGGGGCACCGGGACCGAGTAAGGGAAACACACAAGCAAGAACAGTGTAACAATGTCATTATTGTATTCAACAAGACATCCACTTTTCTCCTCACAACCCCCGGGCCGGTCTCCACTAATGACAGTTTAATGATGGTCCTTGCCTAATTGTTATGTTAATTAACGTGGCAAAATATTGACGCATCAACAAGAGTGCATCCTTTCTTGTTCAAGAAGGTCACACTAGATTGGGTTACCGTAATCCTCCTTATTCATTGCCAAGAACTGGCAACACCGGTCCATTGGAATGTGATCAAATCGAATTGAAGTCGAGTTATCTAGAAGTTGACAAGGAGAAACTCTCCATAATAAAAGATCCAATTTGTTGTTCAAATTATGGTGAGTATTTTATTGGCTACAGTATAGCAAATTAATTGGGCAAAGTAACAACAACCATTCCGCTATGGCAGAGGATATTTAGACTCAGCATCAGCACTGTTGTTTTCGTGAAAGCATTCCCAAATAAGCAAACCGCAAAACACGATGTTCCATTGTTGCATTCCTTTCAACATGGGCAACATTGTACACTCTGCTCAGGATATTGGATAATAATGCTTTATCTTTATCTGTAGATATACTAGCTACAATATTATCGGATGTGCGCTAATTGCCGTAGCGGTAGCTTGCAGTGGCTGTTACGTTGCTTACCTCAAAACGAACGCGGAGACATCTGTAGAAATTCGCTCTGCAACAAAATACTGTATCAACCCAGTCGACAGAAGCCTGCTTGACCGGAATTAAAGTCCACACAAATCTGATATGAGACGGAAAAATGGACAGCGTCTACCCTTTTGGCAAGAAGAATTACCGAATGACACCGCACACCTGCCTCGACGTCCTCAATTGGCTCGGTCAACACCCTTTCTCCCGGGTAACTTGCTCTCACTCCGAGCTATGTAGAAAGCATTGCAGTAAAACTGTCCCTTTACTCCTGGCAAAACGCCGTCCCACCACGACAACACCTCTTGACTGAAGAGGGGCTGGCTGAAGAGGAGGAGGAGACGAGCGCTCACATTTTTTCCCGCATGCTCTGTGCGTCGTGGCTGGGTGCCCCCAATCTGACAGCCCAGGAACAGCTCGCGTTTATCAGATATCCAATAGCTCGAGCCTGCCTCCTTGTTTCCCAGGGAAAGGGCGGTTGTATGCGAGGATGATGATGCTACTGTGAGCCCCTCCATGTGCAAAAATGGCCTCGTGCAGTAGGTTACGGGGCAGCCGCGAGCAGCTCATTGGTCCCTCCCGTAGTCATGGCAACGACCGTGGCTCAATTATGTGCTCTTCTGGGAAGATGGGATGGAGATGAGAGATGTGCAGGTCACCAGTAATAGGGCAAAATGCATTCCCCTACCTCTGAATATAGTTTGCAAAATACCTTCATGTGCTTTCATTGCAGTGGCCTATATTGAAGCCTTTAGCCCATACAGCCGGATTCTCTGCACTACTGGTTAGGATGCACAAACTGAGCCTGCAGTGTATGATCCATAGCTAGACTAATAGAATACCTGAAGATAAAATGCACATCTTGATAGACATATTGCATTACCATGGCTATGAAAGTATACCAACAATATTACAGTACATGTACACACAGTGAGTATTGAAAGCATGATGTAGCCTAACACACACACACACACACACACCACTGAATTATTCAGATGAAGTGTAAAGGGGTTTCCCATGGCCCATATAGTAGATGTTCTATGTGGTTTCTGGTCATGGCAGGGGAAAGCACATTGCTTTGAGAGCAGGTTTGACACATGCTGCATACACACAGTGGGAACTTCATACTAACTACCATAACATTGGTCACTGTCTAAATGGCTTTGAAAGCTATATGCTCTGAATGAAATTAGATATGATACTCCCTGTGAAACATAGGGCATAATTTGTGTGAAGTGTTTCACAAAATGCCTCCTTGTACATTGTACATTTGAGATTTTTTTTTTTTTGTTGAGACGATTGGAACATCTATGAACATTGGTACATCTTGAAGAACGATCTGTCCGTAATGGCCATGTACTCTATAATCTCCACCCGGCACAGCCAGAAAAGGACTGGTCACCCCTCAGAGCCTGGTTCCTCTCTAGGTTTCTGCCTTTCTATGGAGTTTTTCTAGACATTGTGCTTCTACATCTGCATTGCTTACTCTTTGGGGTTTTAGGCTAGGTTTCTATTTAAGCCCTCTGTGATAACTGCTGATGTAAAAAGGACTTTATAAATACATTTGATTGATTGATTCAACAGATAAGGAATAATTTAGCCTGAGTGTCCAGGGCTATTCTTTACATTATCTGCTACATTACCAGTCCGATAGCAGACGCTAGACCGCTAGTGTTTTGCTACACTTGCCCAGACAGTTGTAAACCCTTAACGGGTGTCGTAGTGGAATAACAGGATTAAGAACAAATAGATTTTACCTGGAGTACTAATGCATCGTAACAGCACTGGGACAGAAGTTAATGAGACTAGCGGAAAGGGGGCACACACACACACACACACACACACACACACACACTTGCATGCACAAACGACCAGAGGAACCCATATCGCTTATGAATTCTTAAAATGTTTTTCCAGCGTAGGTCGTTATGAACAGTCTAGTGGGCATATCAGTGGGGGACGACCTCATAAGGAAGTGAAGACATAAGAAATGCCCCTGAAAGAAAAACATTAGTTGAAAGAGAGGAGAGTGGCCTTGTATTTCCAGCCGAGGCATTTATCCTACTGTACATCTCTCTCAGCTGTAGTCATGTTGATTGATTGGTTGATTTAATTTATTTGATAATGAGAAGTAGCAGGCTGCTCCAGCCAGGAAACAACATTACATACATTAAACATTATCTAGGCTAAAACCACAACAAAGCTTGAAGGATTATTTGCATTGTGGTCCTCTGAATGGATTTGGTAGAAGTTGGCCATACCACTGATCTAGGGTCAGATGTTATCGTCCCCCTGATGGTTAAGGATTGGGGTTCAGGGTAACTGATCCTAGATCTGTGGTTAATGGCACATTGTATATGAAGCGTCCATCCAGTTTGGTGTCCCCAGCACCTCCCACTACACAAGATCAAAGATGGCCAAATATAACCATTCGTTGATATGACCTTTGAGGGGTGGCAACAACATCAAAGAGTGTGTGTGTGTACGTGCACGCACGTGTGTCCAAATATGTGTGTGTGGTCTGTTTAGTTTCTGCTACCATCTTGAAAAAATATTCTCATACTGCAAAATCCAAAAGCATCCTACTGTTGTCAAGTGGAGCCCTTATTTTAGGAGGGTGTTATCCGCGGGGCATAGTGGACCCTTAAATAGCACCCTTATCCAGTCCCGTCGACTCCAGGGGGACAGACATGGGACAGGCCCCTCGCTGGGTCTGGAGAGAGAGGGTGACGCTGCGGTGGCGTCAAGTATGCAGAGACCCACCGGTGACAGGGACACAGGCAGATATACTTAGGGGTGGCGGCTGGGGCCATTCCAATACACTCGTGGTTCATGGAAAATGCAAGCTAGTTTGCTGGAGGTCAGGCTTGTCTGCTGGATCTCTTGGCTTGATTTGCTTTTTTTATTTTATTTTATTTATTTCACCTTTATTTAACCAGGTAGGCAAGTTGAGAACAAGTTCTCATTTACAATTGCGACCTGGCCAAGATAACGCAAAGCAGTTCGACACATACAACAACAACACAGAGTTACACATGGAGAAAAACAAACATACAGTCAATAATACAGTAGAAAAATGAGTCTATATACAATGTGAGCAAATGAGGTGAGATAAGGGAGGTAAAGGCAAAAAAAAGGCCATGGTGGCAAAGTAAATACACTGGAATGGTAGATATGTAGTGGAAGAAAGTGCAAAATAGAAATAGAAATAATGGGGTGCAAAGGAGCAAAATAAATAAATAAATACAGTAGGGGAAGAGGTAGTTGTTTAGGCTAAATTATAGATGGGCTATGTACAGGTGCAGTGATCTGTGAGCTGCTCTGACAGCTGGGAGATAAGTGTTTCCAGTTTCAGTGATTTTTGTAGTTCGTTCCAGTCATTGGCAGCAGAGAACTGGAAGGAGAGACGGCCAAAGGAGGAATTGGTTTGCTTTTAACTCATACCCAGTCAGGATTGGAACTAGCCCTCACTGAACCAAGGATTTAGAAACTAAAATGCATCCTTTTCTTTCATGGGAATAATCACTGATAAGACATGACAGGATAAGTCAATACTTCCTATCTGACCCCAGCACTTAGCCCAGTAAGTGCTGGGTCACTTCAATGCGGGGAGGAAAGAAGGAAATATGTCTTTTCAAAGTATTGGAACATGGCCTGAGAGTCTAAGAATTAAATGTTTAGAATCAAACCCTTGGTTCTTGGGCAGTGAGGCCTAGTTCCAATGCTTTTAAAATGCATACTTCCTGTCTTGAAGGTGTCTGTGAATGTAGGAGCTAATAGCTAAAGGTCGATTCATAAACACAAAGGGTTCAGCACAGCAGTCAGTCTGACATAACAAAGGTGTGACATCATTCGGTACCGCCCGTCCCACCTCTCAAATAGACGCCATCACGACCACCCACAGTGAAAAGGGGGGCTCCCTGCCCCCCGTGTCTCTCTTTAATTATCTCATGTCCAAGGGTTAAACATAGCGCCATGCCTCATCCGTGGTCGTTCACACAGCCTTCAATAAAAGAGCTAGAAAGGTCAACTCAACACTCCATAGGACAAAATAACTTCTTTATCTGAGATTTTCCTCTCACATGGCTGTTCCCTTCTGTTGGCTTCCAGAGGGGTACACATTCCGAAATCCGATATTGTCTTTATCGGTGGCCTGGTGAGCGTTAAGGGCACCGCCGTGTGGTGCTGAATGGATGGTTGGCAGGTATGTGGAGAGGCACAGGCAGGGACGTTGTTGGGGCACTACAGTATGTTGCCACTTCCACTGTAAATTCCAGACAGACTTGTCTTTGATGATATTGCTTTGAGGGCTGGCCACATCAAGTGCCTGACCGGAAATGTGATAGACCAATGTTGCTGACGCAGGTCCTTTTAGGGTTATGTAGTACAAATAATTACACTGAAAATAATTAACATTTGTGCATTTTGATCTGAGGTATTTTACTAAAGTGGTGAATTGAAATATCATACAGCACAACAAATTCCATTCTGTCTTTAGACCATTTTAATGTTAATCTCATAATGTACATTTTTATGTTAATCTCAACCGATTTAGTATGACTCACTTGGAACACAGTTGATCAGGTCTAGGCAAATCTAATATCTCCTGAATTGCGTTAGAGTTGGTTAACCGTGCTGCGTTTTACCTTTAAATTCAGGACCTGTATTATACATTGTCCCTGTCATCTAGACCCTTTTATTTTCCTGTCAGACCCTAACCTCCCTCCTATACTGTCACGACTTCCGCCGAAGTCGGTCCCCCTCCTTGTTCGGGCGGCGTTCAGCGGTCGACGTCGCCGGCCTTCTAGCCACCGCCGACCCACTTTTCATTTTCCATTTGTTTTGTCTATGTCTTACACACCTGGTTTCACTCACCCATTTACCTGTTTATTATTTAACCCTCTGTTCCCCATGTTTGGTTGTGAGTGATTGTTTGTTGTATTGTGGTCCGTATTTGTGGGCTTGGTAATTTCTCTTGTATTTTAATGACTGAGTAAAGTTACCTTTATTTACTCATCTCTGCTGAACCGCGCCTGACTCCTCTGCACCAGCTACACATAGACTCTTACATATACGCTTCATTATCTGGTCCTAGTCAGACCTCCATCACTATCATCGAATTTCCATCTCGCGCCGGTGGAGTGGAGGGGCTAGAGATGCTGATTTTGTCACCCACCCAACTCCCTTGACCAGCCTAGTACAGATTATGCCCGCTATGCCTTTTCCCCATGCTCTACCCCCCTGCCTGCATTAATCCATACAGCGGGCACTGCCAGCTGAAAGTGGCCGTCTTATTCATGGCACTTCATTTCACATTAGGCCAGCTGGCGTTCTGCTGTTATTTGATGTACGTCAGTGGGGGACAGGCAGAGAGAAAGTATGAGACAGAGACAGACAGACAGTGAGGGAAAGAGAGCGAGAGAAAGAGAGAGAGGTGTACTGTGTGAGTGAGTGAGTGAGAGAGAGTGAGAGAGTGAGAGAGCGAGAGAGAGCGAGAGAGAGCGAGAGAGAGAGAGAGAGAGAACAAGGTGGATGGATGCCTTCGGATAACCGTGAGGATTTTGAAATGTGTCGTAACCACCACTTGTCAGCCATGGTGGGACATGCTTCTCAAGCCAAAAAAGACCTGACATCAGCATTGTGCAAAATCTCTGATGCCAACGGCAACATCCTTTTCTCAAAAATAATTTGATTTTTAAAAATAAATGCATTTAAGCATCAACTGCATGACATCCACTGCAGTTGTTGACTAAAGTTTACTAAAGCATTTATGAAATGCTTATGTACTTGTTATGAACAATACAAAAGCTGTCACCCTGCCTCCATTTTGGTAAAAAGCTAAATGGGCCTGGAGAAATGTAACCACTCTCAAATTCATAGACAGGGCAATGGATGCAAGGACTGACCATCCATTATATCAAAATTGTTGTCTTAACCATCTTTTTAGCAACCAGATCTCACAGTCTCATGTCAGAATTAGACGTTCATCCATGTTTCTCAAACGTCAAATTTCGAAGTGTTTCAGATTAAGTTCAGGCATTAACTCCAAATTCTTAAGGTTAGGCATTAACTCAGAATGGTTAAGGTTTGGGATAGGCTTTAAACAAAAATATCAAAAACAACTTTCTATTGATGTATTTGAACTTGCAACCTTTGGAATCAGAGAAAGATGCTTAAATTTGATGCCCTAGCAAAACCGAAACCGAAACCTGTTTCCCCTTAGTGGCCGGTATTCACGTCATCTCCCGACGTCCTCAGACATAGATGGACGTCGAATACTGACTTGTATCGTGGGTGACCTGGCTGGTTTTCAGGCTATACGCTGTTTGTTTACAATTACATTCATTACAAACATTGGAGTAAAACAAGCTTATATTTCGGGTTCTGATGCGGTATGACAGTTGAACTAAGCTCATGAGGCATTTCTAAGTTATATTCTTCAAGAATCAATGGGTGTACCATTAATTTATAAGTCCAAAAATGGATGTAGCAACTACATTACACACTGTATAATATCTATGATATGAAGAACTGAATGAAGTGAAGAACTGAATAACTTATCCTTCTTCACATCTCTCATCTTTCAACACCAGCTCCTATGATAGCAGCCACACAACCACAGGCTCTCCAGGCATCAAAGTCGGTTTATATAAAATACAGTGACTTCATCCTGCTTCCAGCCACTGTGAAAAGGCTTGTCCAAGCAGTTCTCAGAACAGCCTTATCAGTAATACTGGGATGTGCTGAGAGCGCTAGTACCAGAGACGAGGGAATGACCTGTGTAACCAGACATCACACTGACTGTAAAGGCTGTAATACACAAAATGTGACGCGCTCACACAATCACAAAAGTGCCTGTGAGCACATACAGGTGTACGATCTTAATTTGAAGATCCTACATCTGTACACACAGGAGTACATGAACAAATGTGCACCAGCCTGCACGTGCACACACATGCTCAAAGGCAGGCAGGCAGGCAGGCAGGCAGGCAGGCAGGCAGGCCTCTCACACCTCTGCTCAGACACAGATGGATGGCTCAGTGTCTGTGTGAGAGAGAGTTTTAGAGAGGGGGGAGAGAGAGAAAGGGGAGAGAGAAAAGTAGAGAGAGTGAAAGAGAGAGCTTGTGTGTGTGTGTGTGTGTGTGTGTGTGTGTGTGTGTGTGTGTGTGTGTGTGTGTGTGTGTGTGTGTGTGTGTGTGTGTGTGTGTGTGTGTGTGTGTGTGTGTGTGTGCTCAGACGGGGGGGGGGGGGGGGGGTCAATAAGCGTCGCACATCACAACCAGTATGCTTCCACGTCTGTATCAACCTCTTTGTCTTTCTCTGTCTGGACCTTTTTCTCTCCATCTCTTCCTGTCTCTGATGGGAGATGGCATTTTGTCTGACAGCTGTGCCAGCAACCTGCCAGTCACTGCCCAGTAAAACAGCGAAAGAATAAGTTGACCTGTCTGGTTGCGAAATTGCGACGCAAACAAAAATGCCAGGAAAACCTTTGACTACTGATTATATATTAGATTCATAGCTCACATTGTCTCCGTCCCTGGTGATACACCTCATACCGTACCCCCCTACCTCACCAAAGGAAATATCTAACTGTAGACTGGTATCTCCATTAACGTACCACTCATCAGTAGCGTAGAGCAGTTTCGCAGGGCCCCCCGCAAGGTTCCAGCAAGGGCCCCCCACCAAAGAGGGCTACTGCAAGAAACTACATCAGGTCATGTTTTCAGTTAATATCCATTATTGCCAGATTTTTTTTCTTTTAAGCACTTTTTTGGAGAGTTTGACATTGGGATCCTTTTTCTCCAGACAAGGACTTTTCTAGGCAGAGCCGATATGGAAATTAATAATATTGAAAGTATTTTGAGGGGGTATGTGCTATGCCAGTGCCACTCATACTTAACAAGTTCACAACCACCCTAATACCTTTCGCCTTTTCCTTAGGGGCGTTCGTTACACTTTATTACGTAACATCCTACTTCACATTTTCCCATGTGTTTTATTCAGCTTCACCAAAAGGTCCTGTTCATTCGGCACGGAATGGAAAAAAAATGAAACAGGGAGGGACTACCTGGACTTTTTGTCTTCTGTTGCAAAAGGTTTTATGAAATATTTGCCCTAATGAACACGACCCAGGACTTCACACCAACACCTCCTGTCAGATGGTGCACTGTAGTGCAGTTCAGTCACACGTCTAATTTTACCACCCTCTTCACCCACCTCTCCCCTCCACACCTTGCTCTCTGGGAGACTCGTGCACACACGCACGCACACACGCACACACGCACGCACGCACGCACACACCTCTCCCTCCTTACCTTTTTCTCTGGGAGAGAACGGAGAGCCAGGTCTGATTGCCGACTGGCTCAATAAGTGGAGATTGGCTGAGAGGATGGGGCATACAGTGCCTTCGAAAAGTATTCAGACCCTTGACTTTTTCCACATTTTATATATAAAAAAAGGAAATATCACATTTACATAAATATTCAGACCCTTTACTCAGTACTTTCTTTTTGGGTATGATGATACAACCTGTATTTGGGGAGTTTCTCCCATTCTTCTCTGCAGATCCTCTTAAGCTGTGTCAGGTTGGATGGGGAGCGTCGCTGCACAGCTATTTTCAGATCTCTCCAGAGATGTTCGATCGGGTTTAAGTCTGGGTTCTGGCTGGGCCCCTCAAAGACATTCACACAATTGTCCGAAGCCGCTCCTGGGTTGTCTTGGCTATGAGCTTAGGTTCAAGGTCCTGTTGGATGGTGAACCTTCACCACAGTCTGAGGTCCTGAACACTCTGGAGCAGGTTTTCATCAAGGATCTCTCTGTACTTTGCTCTGTTCAAATTTGCCTCGATCCTGAATAGTTTCTCAGTCCCTGCTGCTGAAAAACCTCCCCACAGCATGATACTAGCCTTCCCTGTAGCTCAGTTGGTAGAGCATGGTGTTTGCAATGCCAGGGTTGTGGGTTCAATTCCCACGGGGGGCCAGCAAAAAAAAAATGTATGAAATTGTATGAAATGTATGCATTCACTACTGTAAGTCGCTCTGGATAAGAGCGTCTGCTAAATGACTAAAATGTAAATGTAATACTGCCACCATGCCTCACTGTAGGGATGGTGCCAGGTTTCCTCCAGACGTGATGCTTGGCATTCAGGCCAAAGAGTTCAATCTTGGTTTCATCAGATCAGAGATTCTTGTTTCACATGGTCTGAGAGTCTTTAGGTGCCTTTTGGCAAACTCCAAGAGGGCTGTTATCTGCCTTTTACTGAGGAGTGGCTTCCGTATGGCCAATCTACCATAAAGACCTGATTGGTGGAGTACTGCAAAGATGGTTGTCCTTCTGGAAGGTTCTCTCATCTCCACAAAGGAACTCTAGAGCTCTGTCAGAGCTCACTTTGGCCGTGCAACCAGCTCTAGGAAGAGTCTTGGTGGTTCCAAACGTCTTCCTTTTAAGAATCATGGAGGCCACTGTGTTCTTGGAGACCTTCAATGCTGCAGAAATGTTTTGGTACACTTCACCAGATCTGTGCCTCTACACAATTCTGTCTCGGACCTCTACGGACAATTTCTTCAACCTCATGGCTTGGTTTTTGCTATGACATGCACTGTCAACTGTGGTACTTTATATAGACAGGTGTGTGCCTTTCCAAATCATATCTAATCAATTGAATTTACCACAGGTGGACTCCAATGAAGTTGTAGAAACATTTCAAGGATGATCAATGGAAACAGGATGCACATGAGCTCAATTTCGAGTCTTAGTGCAAAGAGGCTCAATACTTTTGTAAATAAGGTATCTTTTTTTTATCTTTAACCTGTTGGGGAAACCCCTTCCCGTTCGGATCCCGTTAACGGGATTGCTTGACAAGATACAACGCGTGAAATTCAAAACAGAATAAATCGAATAATTAAAATTTCTCAAACAATCAACTATCTTACACCCTTTGAAAGATAAACATCTCCTTAATCTAACCACGTTGTCCGATTTCAAAAAGGCTTCACGGCGAAAGCATAAAGCTAGATTATGTTAGGACAGTACATTGAAAATAGCTGTGTGTAATGTTTTGTCAATGCAAAGACAGGCCTCACCAAAAGCAGAAAACCAGCTAAAATGATGCACTAACCTTTGACAATCTTCATCAGATGACACTCCTAGGACATTATGTTAGACAATACATGCATTTTTTGTTCTATCAAGTTTATATTTATATCCAAAAACAGCATTTTACAGTGGCGGTGAAATTCAGAAAATATTTTCCCTCAAATGCTGCCGGTGAATCAGGGCTACAATTTACTAAATTACTATTCGAAAACATTGGTAAATTATATTATTGTCATTCAAAGATTTATAGATTAACATCTCGTGAATGCAACCGCATTGCCAGATTTCAAAATAACTTTACTGGGAAATCACACTTTGCAATAAACGAGGTGCTATGCTAAGAAAAATAGGCTAGGCGATACATGTTAGCGCCATCTTGGAACCATCTAAAATCAAATATACTATTGTAAATATTCACTTACCTTTGATTATCTTCATCAGAAGGCACTTCCAGGGATCCCAGGTCCACAACAAATGTAGTTTTGTTCGAAAAAGTTAATAATTTATGTCCCAATAGCTCCTTCTTGTTAACGCATTCTGTAGGCTACTCAAAATGTACCGAAGCCCGCGGGACTTGTCGCCACGAAAGAGCAAAAAATATATATTTACGTTCGTTCAAACATGTCAAACGTTGTATAGCATAAGTCTTTAGGGCCTTTATCAATCAGAACTTCAATAATTTTCAAGGCGGACGATTGCATTGTCTTATAAAACGTTTCGGAAAGAAAGGGTCCCCACACGCATGCGCGTCATAGTAGACATGGCCATCTGCCTATGACCAACTTTCCAGGCCTCTCGTTCGGTCAGTTTTTACAGGAGAACACTCAAACCACTTTGTAAAGACTGTTGACATCTAGTGGAAGCCTTGGGAAGTGTAAAATGAATCCTAACTCACTGTGTGTTTCAATGGCAAAGGTTTGAAGTGATTCCACACATCAGATTTCCACTTCCTGTTAGGATTTGTCTCAGGGTTTTGACTGCCATATGAGTTCTGTTATACTCACAGACACCATTCAAACAGTTTTAGAAACTTTAGAGTGTTGTCTATCCAAATCTACTAATTATATGCATATTCTAGTTACTGGGCAGGAGTAGTAAACAGTTTAAATCGGGTACGTTTTTTATCCGGCCGTGCAAATACTGCCCCCTATCCCCAATTAATACATTTGCAAACATTTCTAAAAACCTGTTTTCGCTTTGTCATTATGGGGTATTGTGTGTAGATTGCTGAGGATTTTTATTGAATCCTTTTTTAAGAATAAGGACGTAACATAAAATAAAGTCAAGGGGTCTGAATACTTTCCGAAGGCACGGTAGCTCGACGATGATGCAAGGTATGCGATACCAAAAGAGCAGGTTCAGTAGTGTATCAGTTTGGCTCCAATGGCTTTTGGTTTCACATGTCTTGTGTCTTCCTCACTGCTGCTTGAACCGCTTAGTGGGAACACAAGCACTCACAAACACGCACGCACAAGGCTGCTGAGTAGAGGATGGCTCATAATAATGCCTGGAATAGAGTTAATGGAACTCTATCAAACATATGAGTTTGATACCATTCCGTTTCAGCCATTACTATGAGCCCGTTCTCCGCAATTAAGGTGCTACCAACCTCCTGTGATGCCACACACACCACACACACACACACACACACACACACACACCTGCTTGTAATAAATATGTGGATGCCTGCTGTTGAATTTGAGATGGACAGCATGCCGGGCAGTGCCAGGGCAGAACAGAATAGGGTGGCACAGATAGACCCAGAGGCCATTGGCATTGGGCATAAAACAAGCACAGGTTGGTGAGGGTACAACCTTAACAGTTGAAGTTGCTGGCTAACTGCTTGGGGTTAGTGCTGTGCATTTCAATCTCTTTTTTCCATTTTCGAAATAAATATACATTCCTGCAACCAGCCTCACCCAATGTGGTACGGATTAGCCGTACCTTATAACTGGAACCTCCATCAGAGGCAAGCCAGCTAATTAGCTACTAGCTATTTAGTCATTGTTAGCCTCTTAGACTGCTGCGCCACTCGGGAGGCCAAAAGGATGTGATGTTAAAGGAATAATATATTTTTCTCCCTCTCATTACCGGCTGTTGGAGAATGCATTTATATGGAAAATCAGCTTTAGCAATCGGCTTGATTTACCTCTGGTCTGTAATTAAGTAATGGCTCAGTTAATCCTATCAAGCCAAGGCTGCCAGGGAGAGAGCAGCTCTATTCAGCTGGAGCCAGAGCAACGCTAGGGAACAAGACTGCCAGGGAGAGAGCAGCTCTATTCAGCTGGAGCCAGAGCAACGCTAGGGAACAAGGCTGCCAGGGAGAGAGCAGTTCTATTCAGCTAGAGCCAGAGCTACGCTAGGGAACAAGGCTGCCAGGGAGAGAGCAGTTCTATTCAGCTAGAGCCAGAGCTACGCTAGGGAACAAGGCTGCCAGGGAGAGAGCAGTTCTATTCAGCTAGAGCCAGAGCTACGCTAGGGAACAAGGCTGCCAGGGAGAGAGCAGTTCTATTCAGCTAGAGCCAGAGCTACGCTAGGGAACAAGGCTGCCAGGGAGAGAGCAGTTCTATTCAGCTAGAGCCAGAGCTACGCTAGGGAACAAGGCTGCCAGGGAAAGATCAGCTCTATTCATCTAGAGCCAGAGCTACGCTATGAAAAAGGCTGCCAGGGAGAAAGCAGCTCTATTCAGCTAGAGCCAGAGCAACATTAGGGAACACGCCAAGCATAGGCCTACAGTGGTGTTTGTACCAGGTAGAATTCTACATGGTCAATTTATTTTAAAGTATTTTGACATAATGGAAATCAGAATGGGGATGGATACAGGCAGGCTGGAGAAACAGTGGGAAGGGTGGACGCTGGGATTTACCCCTGTCTCTGCTGGGAAGCAGTATGTGTCGGGCCAGAAGTGTTACAACAGCTCTGCACGGCAATGTCATTGTAAACTGCCCTGCACTGTCTTTGCAGCTTTGCAGATTGCTGCAGGTGATGAACAATGCAATTTAGTTTGTACTAAAGCACCTTAGGTCTTAATGCCTGGCTTTGGGGAATTAAAATGTACTCTAATAACCGACACGCGTTAAATAATTAAAAATGACCTAGCGGCTTAAGCTTATGTTAACTGGAAAAGGGGAATGGGGAGCAGAAGCAAGAGAGGTGGTGAGAACAATTGAGAGTGTGTGTGGGGGGGGGGGGGGGGGGGGTGAAGTGGAGAAAGAGAAAAAAGAAAGTTAAGGGAGGAAAAGAGAAAGCGAGAGAGGAAGACAAAAATATATGTGAGAAGAGACAGAGGTGGTCAAAAGGTAAACGAGGGAGAGAGACAAATACAAGTATGATAGACAGAAGAGGAGAGACGAAGAGGTACGAAATGAAATAAAACTGGATAAAATACCAACCCACCACAATCAATGTCTTCTGTGGGATTTTTGTGGACAGTTGAGTCTTATATTTTTAGGATGGGAGTTCAAACAGTCCTTTCTCCTCTCTTTTTCTCCTTCTTTGGTATCAACATTCCCTCAGTTAAAAAGAGATCTAAATCTGGTCGCACCATGACCAAAAAGGGATGGATTCCCTGAAGCGGAATGAAAAGGAGGAAAAATGCTATGAATGATGGATTTCTTCTCAGAACAAGCTTTCGCATTCCAAACGGAATGAGCTCGGAATCTGTTGGGGGGAACCGATTTGACCGTTATGTAAATTCCAGCACCTCGGTTAAAAGTATTAGGACATTCAAAAGAAGGAAACTGTTCTGAACCCACAGAGTGATAAAAGAGAATCAATATCGCTCTTCTTTTGCCTCCTCCGCTTAATTAATACCCCTCCTCCTTTCAGACAGTTTCTAGCCAACAGGCTTTGATAGAGTTTAATAGTTGCGTTAAATCCCAGAGCTAATGCCTAGACTTTAGCTCAGCTGGGTAACACTGAGTGGTAACTAAACACGGTGGTATGCAGGAGACCTGGGTTTGAACCCACACTCTTACAACAGTTGTTTTAAAAACAACAGATGTTTTGCTATTTTTTTTAACATATCCGTGTGTCTAGTTAGGGACGACGGATGTTGTATTACTTTTAACACAATAACCCGTGTTGGCACATTTAACACATGATGTTTTCATGTTAAAAGTAACACAGCATGTGTTGTCCCTAACTAGACAAAGCCCACAGACGTCAGTTCAACGTTTAGTTTTGATTTACATTTGATTGAATTTAACATGAATTCAACAAAAAAGGTCACCATGTCATTGAATTTAGGTTCAATTTAGGTTTCAACAATTGGGTGAAAAAAATACAAATAAAAAGGCTTTATCTAACTAGACAAGTCTGTTAAGAACAAATTATTTTTTACAATGACGGCCTACTCCAACCAAACCCCGACGACGCTGGGACAATTGTGCGCCGCCCTATGGGACTCCCAATCACGGCCAGATGTGATACAGCCTTGATTATTTTTTAGCAAATCCAATCAGTTTTCCACATTGATTCAACGTTATCGCATAGATTTTTCGGGTTGAAATAACGTGGAAACAATGTTGATTCAAGCAGTTTTTGCCCAATGGGTGTCCCGGTTGTCGTAAGGATTGGACCAAAATGCAGCGGGAATATGTATACTCATCTTCTTTTTATTTTGAAGAAGGAGAAACAAATAAATACGTATACAAAAAAAGAACAAAACGAAACAGTCCTGTCAGGTGCACAAACACTAAACAAGAAATAACTACCCACAAAATCCCACAGAAAAACACCCCTCTTAAATAGGACCTTCAATTAGAAGCAACTAGGAGCAGCTGCTTCCAATTGAAGGTCAACCCCATTAACTAAACATAGAACTAGACATACTAGATAAACATAGAAATATACTAACATAGAACATAGCCTAACAAACCCCGAAACACATAAAACAAACACCCCTCTTACATAAGAATATAGCCCAACACACCACGAAACACTCTAAACAAACACCCCTGCCACATCCTGACCAAACTACAATAACAAATAACCCCTTTACTGGTCAGGACAGTACCCCCCCAAAGGTGCAGACCCTGGATGAACCTCAAACAAAAAAACAAACAAATAAATCCCAAAACAAAAAATATCCCAAACAAAAGGGAGGGAAGGGAGGGTGGCCACCGTCACCGACGGTTCTTGTGTTACACCCCCCCTCCCCAACCTCCTCCTACGGAGGTGGCTCAGGCTCCGGCCTTACTCCCCATCCTAACCTGTCCACCCCCGCTAAATACATATTAAATTTTACCCCTCCCGAAGTCTCTGGGCTATGGTGCATCGCTGGAGACCTCGGGCTGATGCGCGTTCCTGGAAACCTCGGGCTGATGCGCGTCGCTGGAGACCTCGGCTGATGCGCGTCGCTGGAGACCTCGGGCTGATGCGCGTCGCTGGAGACCTCGGGCTGATGCGCGTCGCTGGAGACCTCGGGCTGAAGGGCGAATCTGGGAGCTCCGGACTGGAGGGCGACTCTGGCTGCGCCGATTCCGGACATGGGCGGCTCTGGCTGCGCCGATTCCGGACAGTAGGGCGACTCTGGCTGCGCCGATTCCGGACTGTAGGGCGACTCTCTCGGTTCTGGACTGTGGGCCGCCCCTCTCGGCTCCGGACTGTGGGCCGCCCCTCTCGGCTCCGGACTGTGGGCCGTCTCTCTCGGCTCCGGACTGTGGGCCGTCTCTCTCGGCTCCGGACTGTGGGCCGTCTCTCTCGGCTCCGGACTGTGGGCCGTCTCTCTCGGCTCCGGACTGTGGGCCGTCTCTCTCGGCTCCGGACTGTGGGCCGTCTCTCTCGGCTCCGGACTGTGGGCCGTCTCTCTCGGCTCCGGACTGTGGGCCATCTCTCTCGGCTCCGGACTGTGGGCCGTCTCTCTGCTGGCTCTGGACTGTAGGCCGTCTCTCTACGGGGAACTGTCGCCGGAAGCTCTGGACGGGGCACTGTCGCCGGAAGCTCTGGACGAGGCACTGTCGCCGGAAGCTCTGGACGAGGCACTGTCGCCGGAAGCTCTGGACGAGGCACTGTCGCCGGAAGCTCTGGACGAGGCACTGTCGCCGGACAGTCTGGACGAGGCACTGTCGCCGGACAGTCTGGACGAGGCACTGTCGCCGGACAGTCTGGACGAGGCACTGTCGCCGGACAGTCTGGACGAGGCACTGTCGCCGGACACTCTGGACGAGGCACTGTTGCCGGAAGCTCTGGACGGGGACTGCGCACTGAAGGACACACACACACACACAGACACACACACAGACACACACACACACACACACACACACACACACACACACACACACACACACACACACACACACACACACACACACACACGTGTCAGCCTCACATTTATGAGAGTATGTCAGTGTTGGTCAAACAGTCCAACCAAGCTAACTATCTAGCTACCTAGCTATCTAACTTGGCTAACCTAGCAGCAAGTGCAGGAGGAAACAGGATCAAACCCATCTTCCACACCTAATATTTTTATAAATCAGGGCTAAAACGTTAACAATTAAACTTAGCCTTATCAAATGTTCACTTCATTGGGATAAAGATAACTTTTACCTTGTTTCGTATTCCTCCTGCTGGCTGGCTCACTCCAGGCTGTCAGTTGGACTTCTCATAATGTGCTGATTGTAGGCCACGGTGTGGGGGCGTGGCATATATACACACTGAAGTCAGATTTGGGAATGTGATTGGTCAATTCATCTAACACATTTAGAGGGTTGTATGGTTTTCAGCTTTTAACACATGAATATCTTAATAGTATGAACTGACACAAAATGTGTCTGAGTAATGAAATTGTGCTGTTCAACAACATATCTTTTCTAAGAGTGCAGGCAGTCACAAGTGCACCTGGCGGTCATGCCGGACAGATCTTCACAATGGAAGGCCAGGTTCACAATGGAAGGCCAGGTCAGTGGAACAACCTGTCAGGGTTTGGCCATGTCTGCAGATACACACTCAGGAAGACAACCATGCACTCATGTGTTCAGAATAGGCAACTGCAGTGCGTGAACCCAGAGAGCAAGATGACATGTACTCTGTGCCAACCATGAATCAGAAGTGTTGTTCTGCATCACAACTGTTATATAACCTCACAGAGGAAGTTAGTGTGTTGACAATGGTTCCACTGCCAGCAAACTCAACTGAATAGTCTCTTGGTTGACCAACCCAAAGGACATCAAGACGAATAGGAAAAAATGCCATTATAAACTTCACTCAATAATGACAGAGGCATATCCTTTTCCCCTGTGCATCGCTTTATTATAAAAATGTGAGATCAGTGCAGATAAAGGAAAGGAGGCGAGGAAAGGAGGCCACTCTCCACTATTGAGACGCAGCCATTAATGTCACCAGGTTGACTGGGGCTGATGGAAAGCTTCCTTCCCCTCACTGCATCCCTAACAGCTGACTGCACATGTCAAGTCATGACTTCCCCGGTGCTCAAATGACACATGGCAGTTTTTACCCACAGGGGCCAAGGCAAAGGTCACCCTCGAGTCACTCTGTGTTGATTGAGTGTGTGTGTGTGTGGGAGGGGGGGGGGGGGTGTATGGGGTGTGTGTGTGTTAGTGTATGTGTTGATCAGTTTTATATAACATGTGTTCTGTTGGACATGTTGTTTACGACTCTAGACAGACATCTGTCTGTGCAGTCTGAAACACACGGCTCAGCCTTACAAATTAGCCAAGAAGTTAATCTTGACATCAAGCCACTTAGCTAGCAAGTTAGCAAACCAAATGCCTAGCTAGAGCCCTGAGCTGGAGATAATTTCATTGACACATCTTAGATAGTTAACTTATATAGTTAACAAGGTTTTGGGCACCCCCGTTTTTTGTTGTTGATGGTATTAAAAAACAAGCCATCTGTATTTCAAAATACCCCGGTATACGGTACAGTATATACGGTATACCGCCCAAGCCTAGCTTGGGACACACAGATTGTCAAAACCATAGTAAACTGTAGCTTTGTAGCTTCCATTTCCAATTGCCTACTCTATTTGACTTGGGAAAACAAAATATTTCAGCAGTATATATACATCATCATTTTTATATTAACTGTAAAATGTGTTGTGTTTCAACTTAAAAATAATAGTTTTTTTTCACTGACATAAAATGTTAAGTTATGTCAACTCAGGGAATCAAGTTGAGTTTGACAGAACTAGGTAACAACATATGTGTTACATTGTAGTGTACATGTTCGTACAACTGAAACAGATCTAATTTTACAGCTTGCAGTGGAAAGCAAAATAATGTTGCAGTATAGTCAGTCAAAGATAACTAGACTATTATCTATGCTATCATGGGCATTTTATCTACAGGGTTAACAGGCCAACAGTTGATGTTTAACGACAGTCCCTGTCCATGATACAGTATTTGCATAACCAAATTCAAACACCAAAATGCAAATGTACACGGCTGCTCTCATGACTCATCTCAGTACCTGACAGATAAGAGAGGCCAACATATTCTTCCTTGATATTTACAAACCCCACTATTCCTCTCCTATATAGCTCAGTAGAAGAGCATGGTGCTTCTCACGTCAGGATTGTGGGTTTAATTCCAGCTGGGGCTACCCATTTTTGTATGTATGTATATACAAAAAGTGTCTGCTAAATGGCATATTATTACAGAAAATGTGTACAGGTCGGGATATTCTCATGTAACCCTATCAATGTACAGTATAACCAATAAGCAAATCAACTGCATCACACGTACAATCATCAATGGTGGTTTTGTCCGGGGGTCCTCTTTTTGGCAGAGCAGAGTCGTCCAATAATAAATTACTACAAAAGTAATGTACAATGTAGGGTATAGGGTGCCATTTGACTTACACATGACATTGATACACATATTCAGTATATTTGACCCATGAAGCAATGAAACCCACAACCCTGGTGTTACCACTCTCCAACACCATGTTCTAACTACCATCAGCCTACTCCAATGAGATTTCCAGGCATCAAGCCCCAACCCAGCTGGTGGATAGACTCTGTCAGGCAGGCAGGCAAGCTAAGGGCACTAAGAATTAAGATCTCCTTGGCCTCGGTGCACTAAAGCTGGGGTTGTCTGAGTGTAATCGTCTCCTGATAAAACCACTTGCACCAAAGCTAGTTGCTTGGTGCTAATGCCCAGTACTCACTATCACCACCACCACCACTCACTATCACCACCACCACCACCAACATCACCACTCACTATCACCACCACCACTACTCACTATCACCACCACCACCACCACTCACTATCACCACCACCACCACTCACTATCAACACCACCACCACCACTCACTATCACCACCACCACCACCACTCACTATCACCACCACCACCACTCATTATCACCACCACCACTCACTATCAACACCACCAGTCACTATCACCAGTCACTATCACCAGTCACTATCACCACCACCACCACCACTCATTATCACCACCACCAGTCACTATCACGACTCACTATCACCACCACCACCACCACTCACTATCACCACCACCACCAGTCACTATCACCACCACCACCACCAGTCACTATCACCAGTCACTATCACCACCACCACCACCACCACCACTCATTATTACCACCACCAGTCACTATAAACACCACCAGTCACTATCACCACCACCACCACTCATTATTACCACCACCACTCATTATTACCACCAACAGTCACTATCACCACCACCACCACCACCACCACTCACTATCACCACCACCACCACCACTCACTATCACCACCACCCCTCATTATCACCACCACCACCACTCACTATCACCACCACCAGTCACTATCACCTGTCACTATCACCACCACCACCACCACCACTCATTATCACCACCACCAGTCACTATCACCACTCACTATCACCACCACCACTACTCACTATCACCACCACCACCACTCACTATCACCACCACCACCACTCGCTATCACCACCACCACCACTCGCTATCACCACCACCAGTCACTATCACCAGTCACTATCACCACAATGACTACTCACTATCAACACCACTCACTATCACCACCAATCACTATCACCACCAATCACTATCACCACCACTCATGATTACCACCACCAGTCATTATCACCACCACCAGTCACTATCACCACCAGCAGTCACTATCACCACCAGCAGTCACTATCACCACCACCACCACCACTCATTATTTCCACCACCAGTCACTATCACCACCACCAGTCACTATCACCACCACCACCACCACTCATTATTACCACCACCAGTCACTATCACCACCAGCAGTCACTATCACCACCACCACTCATTATTACCACCACCAGTCACTATCACCACCACCAGTCACTATCACCACCACCAGTCACAATCACCACAACCACCACCACCACCAGTCATTATTACCACCACCACCACCACTCATTATTACCACCACCAGCCTCTATCACCACCACCAGTCACTATCACCACCATCACTCATTATTTCCACCACCAGTCACTATCACCACCACAACTCATTATTACCACCACCAGTCACTATCACCACCACCACTCATTATTACCACCAAATCAAATCAAATCAAATCAAATCAAATTTATTTTTATATAGCCCTTCGTACATCAGCTGATATTCTCAAAGTGCTGTACAGAAACCCAGCCTAAAACCCCAAACAGCAAGCAAAGCATGTGAAAGAAGCACGGTGGCTAGGAAAAACTCCCTAGGAAAAACTCCCTAGAAAGGCCAAAAACCTAGGAAGAAACCTAGAGAGGAACCAGGCTATGAGGGGTGGCCAGTCCTCTTCTGGCTGTGCAGGGTGGATATTATAACAGAACATGGTCAAAATGTTAAAATGTTAAAATGTTCATAAATGACCAGCATGGTCAAATAATAATAATCATAGTAGTTGTCGAGGGTGCAACAAGCACGTCCGGTGAACAGGTCAGGGTTCCATAGCCGCAGGCAGAACAGTTGAAACTGGAGCAGCAGCATGGCCAGGTGGACTGGGGACAGCAAGGAGTCATCATACCAGGTAGTCCTGAGGCATGGTCCTAGGGCTCAGGTCCTCCGAGAGAAAGACAGAAAGAGAGAAAGAGAGAATTAGAGAGAGCATATTTAAATACACACAGGACACCGGATAAGACAAGAGAAATACTCCAGATGTAACAGACTGACCCTAGCCCCCCGACACATAAACTACTGCAGCATAAATACTGGAGGCTGAGACAGGAGGGATCAGAAGACACTGTGGCCCCATCCGATGATACCCCCGGACAGGGCCAAACAGGCAGGATATAACCCCACCCACTTTGCCAAAGCACAGCCCCCACACCACTAGAGGGATGTCTCCAACCACCAACTTACCGTCCTAAGACAAGGCCGAGTATAGCCCACAACGATCTCCGCCATGGCACAACCCAAGGGGGGGGGGGCGCCAACCCAGACAGGAAGACCACGTCAGTGACTCAACCCACTCAAGTGACGCACCCCTCCCATGGACGGCATGGAAGAACACCAGTAGGCCAGTGACTCAGCCCCTGTAAAAGGGTTAGAGGCAGAGAATCCCAGTGGAAAGAGGGGAACCGGCAAGGCAGAGACAGCAAGGGCGGTTCGTTGCGCCAGCCTTTCCGTTCACCTTCACACTCCTGGGCCAGAATATACTTAATCATAGGACCTACTGAAGAGATAAGTCTTCAGTAAAGACTTAAAGGTTGAGACTGAGTCTGCGTCTCTCACATTGGTAGGCAGACCATTCCATAAAAATGGAGCTCTATAGGAGAAAGCCCTACCTCCAGCCGTTTGCTTAGAAATTCTAGGGACAATTAGGAGGCCTGCGTCTTGTGACCGTAGCGTACGTGTAGGTATGTACGGCAGGACCAAATCGGAAAGATAGGTAGGAGCAAGCCCATGTAATGCTTTGTAGGTTAGCAGTAAAACCTTGAAATCAGCCCTTGCCTTAACAGGAAGCCAGTGTAGGGAGGCTAGCACTGGAGTAATATGTTCACATTTTTTGGTTCTAGTCAGGATTCTAGCAGCCGTATTTAGCACTAACTGAAGTTTATTTAGTGCTTTATCCGGGTAGCCGGAAAGTAGAGCATTGCAGTAGTCCAGCCTAGAAGTAACAAAAGCATGGATTAATTTTTCTGCGTCATTTTTGGACAGAAAGTTTCTGATTTTTGCAATGTTACGTAGATGGAAAAAAGCTGTCCTTGAAACAGTCTTGATATGTTCTTCAAAAGAGAGATCAGGGTCCAGAGTAGCGCCGAGGTCCTTCACAGTTTTATTTGAGACGACTGTACAACCATCCAGATTAATTGTCAGATTCAACAGAAGATCTCTTTGTTTCTTGGGACCTAGAACAAGCATCTCTGTTTTGTCCGAGTTTAAAAGTAGAAAGTTTGCAGCCATCCACTTCTTTATGTCTGAAACACAGGCTTCTAGCGAGGGCAATTTTGGGGCTTCACCATGTTTCATTGAAATGTACAGCTGTGTGTCGTCCGCATAGCAGTGAAATTTAACATTATGTTTTCGAATGACATCCCCAAGAGGTAAAATATATAGTGAAAACAATAGTGGTCCTAAAACGGAACCTTGAGGAACACCAAAATGTACAATTGATTTGTCAGAGGACAAACCATTCACAGAGACAAACTGATATCTTTCCGACAGATAAGATCTAAACCAGGCCAGAACTTGTCCATGTAGACCAATTTGGGTTTCCAATCTCTCCAAAAGAATGTGGTGATCGATGGTATCAAAAGCGGCACTAAGATCTAGGAGCACGAGGACAGATGCAGAGCCTCGGTCTGACGTCATTAAAAGGTCATTTACCACCTTCACAAGTGCAGTCTCAGTGCTATGATGGGGTCTAAAACCAGACTGAAGCGTTTCGTATACATTGTTTGTCTTCAGGAAGGCAGTGAGTTGCTGTGCAACAGCTTTTTCAAAAATTTTTGAGAGGAATGGAAGATTCGATATAGGCCGATAGTTTTTTATAATTTCTGGATCAAGATTCGGCTTTTTCAAGAGAGGCTTTATTACTGCCACTTTTAGTGAGCTTGGTACACATCCGGTGGATAGAGAGCCGTTTATTATGTTCAACATAGGAGGGCCAAGCACAGGAAGCAGCTCTTTCAATAGTTTAGTTGGAATAGGGTCCAGTATGCAGCTTGAGGGTTTGGAGGCCATGATTATTTTCATCATTGCGTCAAGAGATATAGTACTAAAACACTTTAGTATCTCCCTTGATCCTAGGTCCTGGCAGAGTTGTGCAGACTCAGGACAATGGAGCTTTGGAGGAATACCCAGATTTAAAGAGGAGTCTGTAATTTGCTTTCTAATGATCATGATCTTTTCCTCAAAGAAGTTCATAAATGTATTACTGCTGAAGTGAAAGCCATCCTCCATTTGCGAAGGCTGCTTTTTAGTTAGCTTTGCGACAGTATCAAAAAGAAATTTCGGATTGTTCTTATTTTCCTCAATTAAGTTGGAAAAATAGGATGATCGAGCAGCAGTAAGGGCTCTTCGATACTGCACGGTACTGTCTTTCCAAGCTAGTCGGAAGACTTCCAGTTTGGTGTGGCGCCATTTCCGTTCCAATTTTCTGGAAGCTTGCTTCAGAGCTCGTGTATTTTCTGTATACCAGGGAGCTAGTTTCTTATGACAGATGTTTTTAGTTTTTAGGGGTGCAACTGCATCTAGGGTATTGCGCAAGGTTAAATTGAGTTCCTCGGTTAGGTGGTTAACTGATTTTTGTCCTCTGACGTCCTTGGGTAGGCAGAGGCAGTCTGAAAGGGCATCAAGGAATCTTTGGGTTGTCTGAGAATTTATAGCACGACTTTTAATGCTCCTTGGTTGGGGTCTGAGCAGATTATTTGTTGCAATTGCAAACGTAATAAAATGGTGGTCCGATAGTCCAGGATTATGAGGAAAAACATTTAGATCCACAACATTTATTCCATGGGACAAAACTAGGTCCAGAGTATGACTGTGGCAGTGAGTAGGTCCAGAGACATGTTGGACAAAACCCACTGAGTCGATGATGGCTCCGAAAGCCTTTTGGAGTGGGTCTGTGGACTTTTCCATGTGAATGTTAAAGTCACCAAAAATTAGAATATTATCTGCTATGACAACAAGATCCGATAGGAATTCAGGGAACTCAGTGAGGAACACTGCATATGGCCCAGGAGGCCTATAAACAGTAGCTATAAAAAGTGAGTGAGTAGGCTGCATAGATTTCATGACTAGAAGCTCAAAATACGAAAACGTCATTCTTGTTTTTTTTTTTGTAAATTGAAATTTGCTATCGTAAATGTTAGCAACACCTCCGCCTTTGCCGGATGCACGGGGGGTATGGTCACTAATGTAACCAGGGGGTGAGGCCTCATTTAACACAGTAAATTCATCAGGCTTAAGCCATGTTTCAGTCAGGCCAATCACATCAAGATTATTATCAGTGATTAGTTCATTGACTATAACTGCCTTGGAAGTGAGGGATCTAACATTAAGTAACCCAATTTTGAGATGTGAGGTATCACAATCTCTTTCAATAATGGCAGGAATGGAGGAGGTCTTTATACTAGTGAGATTGCTAAAGCGAACACCGCCATTTTTAATTTTGCCCAACCTAGATCGAGGCACAGACACGGTCTCAATGGGGAAAGCTGAGCTGACTACGCTGACTGTGCTAGTGGCAGACTCCACTAAGCTGGCAGGCTGGCTAACAGCCTGCTGCCTGGCCTGCACCCTATTTCATTGTGGAGCTAGAGGAGTTAGAGCCCTGTCTATGTTCGTAGATAAGATGAGAGCACCCCTCCAGCTAGGATGGAGTCCGTCACTCCTCAACAGGCCAGGCTTGGTCCTGTTTGTGGGTGAGTCCCAGAAAGAGGGCCAATTATCTACAAATTCTATCTTTTGGGAGGGGCAGAAAACAGTTTTCAACCAGCGATTGAGTTGTGAGACTCTGCTGTAGAGCTCATCACTCCCCCTAACTGGGAGGGGGCCAGAGAGAATTAATCGATGCCGACACATCTTTCTAGCTGATTTACACGCTGAAGCTATGTTGCGCTTGGTGACCTCTGACTGTTTCATCCTAACATCGTTGGTGCCGACGTGGATAACAATATCTCTATACTCTCTACACTCGCCAGTTTTAGCTTTAGCCAGCACCGTCTTTAGATTAGCCTTAACGTCGGTAGCCCTGCCCCCTGGTAAACAGTGCATGATCGCTAGATGATTAGTTTTAAGTCTAATACTGCGGGTAATGGAGTCGCCAATGACTAGGGTTTTCAATTTGTCAGAGCTAATGGTGGGAGCCGTCGGCGTCTCAGACCCCACAACGGGAGGAGTAGAGACCAGAGAAGTCTCGGCCTCCGACTCCGACTCGCTTAATGGGGAGAACCGGTTGAAAGTTTCTGTCGGCTGAATAAGCGACACCGGTTGAGCATTCCTACAGCGTTTCCCTCCAGAAGCCATGAGAAAGATGTCCGGCTGCGGGGACCGTGCGAGGGGGTTTATACTAACGTTACTATCTGTACTTACTGGTGGCACAGACGCTGTTTCATCCTTTCCTACACTGAAATTAACCTTGCCTAACGATCGCGTCTGAAGCTGGGCTTGCAGCACAGCTATCCTTGCCGTAAGGCGATCGTTCTCCTGTATATTATAAGTACAACGACTGCAATTAGAAGGCATCATGTTAATGTTACTTAGCTTCGGCTGTTTGAAGTCCTGACGAACCATGTCCAGATAAAACCTCCGGGGTGAAAAAGTTGAATGAAAAAAGTTGAGTGAGGAAAAAAGTAAAAATATACGGTAATGAAAAAGTAAAAAACCGTCAGGTATCAAAGTAAGATCGGCAACAAAAACGCACAGCAGCGTAAACAAGTCTGCAAGTTGTGACCGATCACCACCACCAGTCACTATCACCACCACCACCACCACCACCACTCATTATTTCCACCACCAGTCACTATCACCACCACGACTCATTATTACCACCACCAGTCACTATCACCACCACCACTCATTATTACCACCACCAGTCACTATCACCACCACCACCACTCATTATTACCACCACCAGTCACTATCACCACCACCAGTCACTATCACCACCACCAGTCACTATCACCACCACTCATTATTACCACCACCAATCACTATCACCACCACCACCACCACTCATTATTACTACCACCAGTCACTATCACCACCACCAGTCACTATCACCACCACAGCTCATTATTACCACCACCAATCACTATCACCACCACCACCACCACCACTCATTATTACCACCACCAGTCACTATCACCACCACCAGTCACTATCACCACCACCACTCATTATTACCACCACCACTCATTATTACCACCACCAATCACTATCACCACCACCACTCATTATTACCACCGCCAGTCACTGTCACCACCACCAGTCACTATCACCACCACGACTCACTATTACCACCACCAGTCACTATCACCACCACCAGTCACGATCACCACAACCAGTCACGATCACCACAACCAGTCACGATCACCACAACCACCACCACCACTCATTATTACCACCACCAGCCTCTATCACCACCACCAGTCACTATCACCACCACCACCACCACCACCACTCATTATTTCCACCACCAGTCACTATCACCACCACGACTCATTATTACCACCACCAGTCACTATCACCACCACCACTCATTATTACCACCACCAGTCACTATCACCACCATGACTCACTATCACCACCACCAGTCACTATCACCACCACCACCACTCATTATTACCACCACCAGTCACTATCACCACCACCAGTCACTATCACCACCACCAGTCACTATCACCACCACTCATTATTACCACCACCAATCACTATCACCACCACCACCACCACCACTCATTATTACCACCACCAGTCACTGTCACTACCACCAGTCACTATCACCACCACGACTCACTATCACCACCACCACCACCACCACTCATTATTACCACCACAAGTCACTATCACCACCACCAGTCACTATAACCACCACCACAACTCATTATTACCACCACCAGTCACTATCACCACCACCAGTCACTATCACCACCACCACGCTCACTATCACCACCACCTCCACTCACTATCACCACCACCACCACTCACTATCACCACCACCACCACCACCACTCATTATTACCACCACCAGTCACTGTCACTCACCACCAGTCACTATCACCACCACGACTCACTATCACCACCACCACCACCACCACTCATTATTACCACCACAAGTCACTATCACCACCACCAGTCACTATAACCACCACCACCACTCACTATCACCACCAGCAGTCACTATCACCACCACCACCACTCACTATCACCACCACCACCACTCACTATCACCACCACCAGTCACTATCACCAGTCACTACCACCACCACCACTCACTCACTATCACCACCACTCACTATGACCACCAATCACGATCACCACCACCACCACCACCACCACTCATGATTACCACCACCAGTCATTATCACCACCACCAGTCACTATCACCACCAGCAGTCACTATCACCCACCACCACCACCACCGTCATTATTACCACCACCAGCACCACTCACTATCACCACCACCAGCCTCTACCACCACCACCACTCACTATTACCACCACCAGTCACTATCACCACCACCAGTCACTATCACCACCACCACTCATTATTACCACCACCAGTCACTATCACCACCACCAGTCACTATCACCACCACCAGTCACGATCACCACCACGACCACCACCACCAGTCATTATTACCACCACCACCACCACTCATTATTACCACCACCAGCCACTATCACCACCACCAGTCACTATCACCACCATCACTCATTATTACCACCACCAATCACTATCACACCACCACCACCACTCATTATTACCACCACCAGTCACTGTCACTACCACCAGTCACTATCACCACCACGACTCACTATCACCACCACCACTCATTATTACCACCACAAGTCACTATCACCACCACCAGTCACTATCACCACCACCACCACCACTCATTATTACTACCACCAGTCACTATCACCACCACCAGTCACTATCACCACCACCACTCATTATTACCACCACCAATCACTATCACCACCACCACCACCACCACTCATTATTACCACCACCAGTCACTATCACCACCACCAGTCACTATCACCACCACCACTCATTATTACCACCACCACTCATTATTACCACCACCAATCACTATCACCACCACCACCACCACTCATTATTACCACCGCCAGTCACTGTCACTACCACCAGTCACTATCACCACCACGACTCACTATCACCACCACCACCACTCATTATTACCACCACCAGTCACTATCACCACCAGCAGTCACTATCACCACCACCACTCATTATTACCACCACCAGTCACTATCACCACCACCAGTCACTATCACCACCACCAGTCACGATCACCACAACCTGTCACGATCACCACAACCACCACCACCACTCATTATTACCACCACCAGCCTCTATCACCACCACCAGTCACTATCACCACCACCACCACCACCACCACCACTCATTATTTCCACCACCAGTCACTATCACCACCACGACTCATTATTACCACCACCAGTCACTATCACCACCACCACTCATTATTACCACCACCAGTCACTATCACCACCATGACTCACTATCACCACCACCAGTCACTATCACCACCACCACCACCACTCATTATTACCACCACCAGTCACTATCACCACCAGCAGTCACTATCACCACCACCACTCATTATTACCACCACCAGTCACTATCACCACCACCAGTCACTATCACCACCACCAGTCATGATCACCACAACCAGTCACGATCACCACAACCACCACCACCACTCATTATTACCACCACCAGCCTCTATCACCACCACCACTCACTATCACCACCACCACCACCACCACTCACTCATTATTTCCACCACCAGTGACTATCACCACCATGACTCATTATTACCACCACCAGTCACCACCACCACCACCACTCATTATTACCACCACCACTCATTATTACCACCACCAGTCACTATCACCACCACCACCACCACCACCACTCACTATCACCACCACCACCACCACTCACTATCACCACCACCCCTCATTATCACAACCACCACCACTCACTATCACCACCACCAGTCACTATCACCTGTCACTATCACCACCACCACCACCACCACTCATTATCACCACCACCAGTCACTATCACCACTCACTATCACCACCACCACTACTCACTATCACCACCACCACCACTCACTATCACCACCACCACCACTCGCTATCACCACCACCACCACTCGCTATCACCACCACCAGTCACTATCACCAGTCACTATCACCACAACGACTACTCACTATCAACACCACTCACTATCACCACCAATCACTATCACCACCAATCACTATCACCACCACTCATGATTACCACCACCAGTCATTATCACCACCACCAGTCACTATCACCACCAGCAGTCACTATCACCACCAGCAGTCACTATCACCACCACCACCACCACTCATTATTTCCACCACCAGTCACTATCACCACCACCAGTCACTATCACCACCACCACCACCACTCATTATTACCACCACCAGTTACTATCACCACCAGCAGTCACTATCACCACCACCACTCATTATTACCACCACCAGTCACTATCACCACCACCAGTCACTATCACCACCACCAGTCACGATCACCACAACCACCACCACCACCAGTCATTATTACCACCACCACCACCACTCATTATTACCACCACCAGTCACTATCACCACCACCACTCATTATTACCACCACCACTCATTATTACCACCACCAGTCACTATCACCACCACCAGTCACTATCACCACCACCAGTCATGATCACCACAACCAGTCACGATCACCACAACCACCACCACCACTCATTATTACCACCACCAGTCACTATCACCACCACCAGTCACTATCACCACCACCACTCATTATTACCACCACCAATCACTATCACCACCACCACCACTCATTATTACCACCACCAGTCACTATCACCACCACCAGTCACTATCACCACCACCACTCATTATTACCACCACCAATCACTATCACCACCACCACCACCACTCATTATTGCCACCGCCAGTCACTGTCACTACCACCAGTCACTATCACCACCACGACTCACTATCACCACCACCACTCATTATTACCACCACAAGTCACTATCACCACCACGACTCACTATCACCACCACCACCACTCATTATTACCACCACAAGTCACTATCACCACCACCAGTCACTATCACCACCACCACCACCACTCATTATTACTACCACCAGTCACTATCACCACCACCAGTCACTATCACCACCACCACTCATTATTACCACCACCAATCACTATCACCACCACCACCACCACCACCACTCATTATCACCACCACCAGTCACTATCACCACCACCAGTCACTATCACCACCACCACTCATTATTACCACAACCACTCATTATTACCACCACCAATCACTATCACCACCACCACCACCCCTCATTATTACCACCGCCAGTCACTGTCACTACCACCAGTCACTATCACCACCACGACTCACTATCACCACCACCACCACTCATTATTACCACCACCAGTCACTATCACCACCAGCAGTCACTATCACCACCACCACTCATTATTACCACCGCCAGTCACTGTCACTACCACCAGTCACTATCACCACCACGACTCACTATCACCACCACCACCACTCATTATTACCACCACCAGTCACTATCACCACCAGCAGTCACTATCACCACCACCACTCATTATTACCACCACCAGCCTCTATCACCACCACCAGTCACTATCACCACCACCACCACCACTCATTTTTTCCACCACCAGTCACTATCACCACAACCAGTCACGATCACCACAACCACCACCACCACTCATTATTACCACCACCAGCCTCTATCACCACCACCAGTCACTATCACCACCACCACTACCACCACCACTCATTATTTCCACCACCAGTCACTATCACCACCACGACTCATTATTACCACCACCAGTCACTATCACCACCACCACTCATTATTACCACCACCAGTCACTATCACCACCATGACTCACTATCACCACCACCAGTCACTATCACCACCACCACCACCACTCATTATTACCACCACCAGTCACTATCACCACCACCAGTCACTATCACCACCACCAGTCACTATCACCACCACTCATTATTACCACCACCAATCACTATCACCACCACCACCACCACCACTCATTATTACCACCACCAGTCACTGTCACTACCACCAGTCACTATCACCACCACGACTCACTATCACCACCACCACCACCACCACTCATTATTACCACCACCAGTCACTATCACCACCACTCATTATTACCACCACCAATCACTATCACCACCACCACCACTCATTATTACCACCACCAGTCACTATCACCACCAGCAGTCACTATCACCACCACCACTCATTATTACCACCACCAGTCACTATCACC
Source organism: Salmo salar (assembly GCF_965601325.2). Lineage (NCBI taxonomy): Eukaryota > Metazoa > Chordata > Actinopteri > Salmoniformes > Salmonidae > Salmo > Salmo salar. The sequence goes on from NC_138298.1 coordinate 8,368,995, forward strand.
ACCACCAGTCACTATCACCACCACCAGTCACTATCACCACAACCAGTCACGATCACCACAACCACCACCACCACTCATTATTACCACCACCAGCCTCTATCACCACCACCAGTCACTATCACCACCACCACCACCACCACCACTCATTTTTTCCACCACCAGTCACTATCACCACAACCAGTCACGATCACCACAACCACCACCACCACTCATTATTACCACCACCAGCCTCTATCACCACCACCAGTCACTATCACCACCACCACCACCACCACCACTCATTATTTCCACCACCAGTCACTATCACCACCACGACTCATTATTACCACCACCAGTCACTATCACCACCACCACTCATTATTACCACCACCAGTCACTATCACCACCATGACTCACTATCACCACCACCAGTCACTATCACCACCACCACCACCACTCATTATTACCACCACCAGTCACTATCACCACCACCAGTCACTATCACCACCACCAGTCACTATCACCACCACTCATTATTACCACCACCAATCACTATCACCACCACCACCACCACCACTCATTATTACCACCACCAGTCACTGTCACTACCACCAGTCACTATCACCACCACGACTCACTATCACCACCACCACCACCACCACTCATTATTACCACCACAAGTCACTATCCCCACCACCAGTCACTATCACCACCACCACCACCACTCATTATTACCACCACCAGTCACTATCACCACCACCAGTCACTATCACCACCACTACTCATTATTACCACCACTAATCACTATCACCACCACCACCACTCATTATTACCACCACCAGTCACTGTCACTACCACCAGTCACTATCACCACCACGACTCACTATCACCACCACCACCACTCATTATTACCACCACCAGTCACTATCACCACCAGCAGTCACTATCACCACCACCACTCATTATTTCCACCACCAGTCACTATCACCACCACCAGTCACTATCACCACCACCAGTCACGATCACCACAACCAGTCACGATCACCACAACCACCACCACCACTCATTATTACCACCACCAGCCTCTATCACCACCACCAGTCACTATCACCACCACCACCACCACCACCACTCATTTTTTCCACCACCAGTCACTATCACCACAACCAGTCACGATCACCACAACCACCACCACCACTCATTATTACCACCACCAGCCTCTATCACCACCACCAGTCACTATCACCACCACCACCACCACCACCACCACTCATTATTTCCACCACCAGTCACTATCACCACCACGACTCATTATTACCACCACCAGTCACTATCACCACCACCACTCATTATTACCACCACCAGTCACTATCACCACCATGACTCACTATCACCACCACCAGTCACTATCACCACCACCACCACCACTCATTATTACCACCACCAGTCACTATCACCACCACCAGTCACTATCACCACCACCAGTCACTATCACCACCACTCATTATTACCACCACCAATCACTATCACCACCACCACCACCACCACTCATTATTACCACCACCAGTCACTGTCACTACCACCAGTCACTATCACCACCACGACTCACTATCACCACCACCACCACCACCACTCATTATTACCACCACCAATCACTATCACCACCACCACCACCACCACTCATTATTACCACCACCAGTCACTGTCACTACCACCAGTCACTATCACCACCACGACTCACTATCACCAACACCACCACCACCACTCATTATTACCACCACAAGTCACTATCACCACCACCAGTCACTATCACCACCACCACCACCACCACTCATTATTACCACCACCAGTCACTATCACCACCACCAGTCACTATCACCACCACTACTCATTATTACCACCACCAATCACTATCACCACCACCACCACTCATTATTACCACCACCAGTCACTATCACCACCACCAGTCACTATCACCACCACCACTCATTATTACCACCACCAATCACTATCACCACCACCACCACCACCACTCATTATTACCACCGCCAGTCACTGTCACTACCACCAGTCACTATAACCACCACGACTCACTATCACCACCACCACTCATTATTACCACCACAAGTCACTATCACCACCACCAGTCACTATCACCACCACCACCACTCACTATCACCACCACCACCACTCACTATCACCACTCTATCGGCCCAACAGATGCAGCCAATGGAGCCTAGAATATGCAGTGTGTATGTGAGGTGTGTGTGAGGAAATACACAAACATGCACACACAATCTCATGCACTTACTGACAAACACACACGCACACACACATCTGTCAGAGCTCAGGATCGGAGAGCCTGTGAGTGTGGAAAGGAGATTTTTGCTGAGGGTTTGCAAATTTTGACTCAGAGAGTGTGTTCCTTAGTCACACGTACACCTACACACACGTATGCACCCCGCCCACTGTGCATGTGATTGAGAGCAAAGATTAATCAAATCAACTAGCCTTTTATCATTTGATTTGCACATGCATTAAACTGTAATTTAAATGGCCCTGCACACTGACTGACATTGCAGTTGTCTGCACTTGGGCCTAATAGATCCACACTACTGATCCCAGTTCAGTATTAATGTCATTACATTACAGTACAGAGAAGAGGATAGTGCTGTAGATCCATGGTACTGATCCCAGTTCAGTATTAATGTCATTACATTACAGTACAGAGAAGAGGATAGTGCTGTAGATCCATGGTACTGATCCCAGTTCAGTATTAATGTCATTACATTACAGTACAGAGACGTGGATAGTGCTTTAGATCCATGGTACTGATCCCAGTTCAGTATTGATGTCATGTAGCACCGATAACAGATTGATTTGTCAGCCAGGGTGGGACTGAGCTCTCAAATTATTACATTACTACTTGCAGTACATTACAGAGGGGAGATCCTAGTACTGTAGAGCTACACTGCTGATCCCAGTTCAGTATTGATGTAATCTTATTACATTACATTACAGCGCAGTGCAGAGGGGATAACCTAGTGGAGCCACGCTGCTGATCCCAGTTCAGTTGATGTTCTGTCAGCCCCCAGGGCTTTAAAGTGAGAAGAGACCTGACTCAGCACCCGGGCAGAGATGGACTGGCCATAGGGAAATTCTGGCAAATGCCAGATGGGCTGGTCCATATATAGCCCAGTAGGTCTGTCTAAGTTTGGGTTTTCACGCAGAAATAACATTATTCGGCTAATAATGGAGCTGAATAATAAGGGAAAAAGAAATGGGCAAGGTTAGGGGCCTTGAGGAAAAATATTGGTCCAGTGTGTTAGAAATGCCAGTGCCTATTTCTGGTCCCAGTCTGTCCCTGTCTGCAAGCCAATAATGAGAAACACACACCATCAGCCATTGTTCAAAAGCACTATGCCACTGACTTCATTGATTATAACAGCGCCTGCTGGCTACTGTATATGCAGTAGGGGCTCTTTGATTAAAGTTGATAGCAGATTGGCAGGAAATGATAATGAAGATGCAATACTTTGACCTAAAATGTAAGATATATATGATGTAATATTGATGTATTTTTATTTTTTTAAATCAAATTAGTCACAACTACACAGTATAAGAAATGGATTAACATTATTTCAGATTTGAGTATTTAAAGTTACTATATAGCATAAAATGTTGCAATATTTGTATATGGCTATAATCCATTTTCCAGCATGTAATGCTCTTTTTGAGCCCTTGTCACTATGACTAATGTCTATGTCATGCAGTATGGCTCTGGTCATGACCATGTGTTTGGATGATTCCAAAACGGCTGCATACTTCTTATATATTGCACTAATTTTGAACAGGGCCCATGGTGCACTTGGGACGCAAGAGGTGTCCTTGACTTTCTGATCCAGTACTACCCAGACGGTGTCCCAAATGGCACCCTATTCCCTACATTGTGCACTACTTTTGGCCAGGGCTCGTATGTAGGGAATAGGGTGCAATTGGGGACGCAATCCCAGTGTGTTCTGGATCCCACCGCTGCCACCTGCCTGTGTCTGACCTCTAAACATCATCTGTCAGCAAATGAGGAGGGTGAGATGTACTGCAGTGATTTTCCTTTCTTTCTTCTTTTTTTTTACAAAGATAGATAATATAGTACTGCTGCCTTCTCTCTCCCCCTATCCCACTCCCTCTTTCTCTCACTCTGTCTCTGTTCCCATCTGTCTCTATATCTTTCTCTGTTTCTTTCGCTAGCCCTCTTTCTTTTCCTCTCCTCTCCTGGATCACCTTTCCCTCGCTCTGCTCTCCCCTCTGTCTTTCCCCCTCTCTCTTTCTCTCTCTGTCTCTAAACTCTCCATACCCCTCTGTCTCTATCTTCCGCTCTCTATTTCTCACACTACTACTCCCTCTCTTTCCTCTCCTCTCCTGCTTGCTCTCTCTCTCCTCCCTCTTCCCTTACACTCTCTACCCTCCTCCTCGACCCACACTTTGTGCATTCACTCTATCCTCTGCTGCTTCTCTTCTGTTATCCCACCTCCCTTTTTCTCTCCTCTCCTCCATTTCTCTCCCTCTCTCCTCCCTCTCCCTCTCCCTGCCTCCTGTGACTGGTCACAGAGTTCATTGCCCCAATAACCAATGGTCCAGGGTCAGATTGTTTGGTATCCTCCTTATGGTTAACCCTGATTTGGGGTTGGGAAATCTGTTGAAGGCTCTATCCTAGATCTGTTGAAGGCTCTAATAACCTCAGCTGTTCTGCTCATTAGGAGCCCTTGTTGCAACTGTCAGTTCAATTACCATGTTTATGTAGAAAATATACTGTATGCTAACATTATGTGACTTCCCATAAGAAGATAAGAGCACATATGTCTTTTTGATTGCTATTTAACTACATTTGCTTATCCGATGTAATGTTCCTAATCCAATTGCAAAGATATTGTTTCAGACACAGATGTAGGATCATTAATTTGAGCCAGCTTTCTACGGCAGGAAAATAATCTTGCAGCAACAGGAAATGTGAATTATTATGTGGATTATAATTCATGGACATTTTTGTCAAGTCTGAAATCAATGTGGTAATTACAAACTTCAGAAGCCTTTTTAAACCTCAAATACACTAAAAGTTTTAAACTTCCTCCATTACAGGAAAGTTCTCCGGCAAACAGGGTGACCAAATTAAGATCCTACATCTGTAAGGTACTCGGGAAGCAAATGAACGGAAACAAACAATTACAACGGTACTTGAAACTATCGTATCATCTAATTGAAATAACTATTGAACTGTAGGAAATCTTGCGGATTGTGCCTTTAAACTCAGGCAATGCACCATATATGTTGTAGAGTGTTAGGTTGACCACAATGCAATTAGAAAACACCACTGAAATCAATAGCCAATCACATTGGCCACGGTCGGAAGAGTAAACATTCAGAGACGCACATGTAAACATATACAGTGCCTTGCGAAAGTATTCGGCCCCCTTGAACTTTTCGACCTTTTGCCACATTTCAGGCTTCAAACATAAAGATATAAAACTGTAATTTTTTTGAAGAATCAACAACAAGTGGTACACAATCATGAAGTGGAACGAAATTTATTGGATATTTCAAACATTTTTAACAAATAAAAAACTGAAAAATTGGGCGTGCAAAATTATTCAGCCCCCTTAAGTTAATACTTTGTAGCGCCACCTTTTGCTGCGATTACAGCTGTAAGTCGCTTGGGGTATGTCTCTATCAGTTTTGCACATCGAGAGACTGAAATGTTTGCCCATTCCTCCTTGCAAAACAGCTCGAGCTCAGTGAGGTTGGATGGAGAGCGTTTGTGAACAGCAGTTTTCAGTTCTTTCCACAGATTCTCGATTGGATTCAGGTCTGGACTTTGACTTGGCCATTCTAACACCTGGATATGTTTATTTGTGAACCATTCCATTGTAGATTTTGCTTTATGTTTTGGATCATTGTCTTGTTGGAAGACAAATCTCCGTCCCAGTCTCTGGTCTTTTGCAGACTCCATCAGGTTTTCTTCCAGAATGGTCCTGTATTTGGCTCCATCCATCTTCCCATCAATTTTAACCATCTTCCCTGCCCCTGCTGAAGAAAAGCAGGCCCAAACCATGATGCTGCCACCACCATGTTTGACAGTGGGGATGGTGTGTTCAGGGTGATGAGCTGTGTTGCTTTTACGCCAAACATAACGTTTTGCATTGTTGCCAAAAAGTTCGATTTTGGTTTCATCTGACCAGAGCACCTTCTTCCACATGTTTGGTGTGTCTCCCAGGTGGCTAGTGGCAAACTTTAAACGCCACTTTTTATGGATATCTTTAAGAAATGGCTTTCTTCTTGCCACTCTTCCATAAAGGCCAGATTTGTGCAGTATATGACTGATTGTTGTCCTATGGACAGAGTCTCCCACCTCAGCTGTAGATCTCTGCAGTTCATCCAGAGTGATCATGGGCCTCTTGGCTGCATCTCTGATCAGTCTTCTCCTTGTATGAGCTGAAAGTTTAGAGGGACGGCCCGGGTCTTCGTAGATTTGCAGTGGTCTGATACTCCTTCCATTTCAATATTATCGCTTGCACAGTGCTCCTTGGGATGTTTAAAGCTTGGGAAATCTTTTTGTATCCAAATCCGGCTTTAAACTTCTCCACAACAGTATCTCGGACCTGCCTGGTGTGTTCCTTGTTCTTCATGATGCTCTCTGCGCTTTAAACGGACCTCTGAGACTATCACAGAGCAGGTGCATTTATACGGAGACTTGATTACACACAGGTGGATTCTATTTATCATCATTAGTCATTTAGGTCAACATTGGATCATTCAGAGATCCTCACTGAACTTCTGGAGAGAGTTTGCTGCACTGAAAGTAAAGGGGCTGAATAATTTTGCACGGACAATTTTTCTGTTTTTTATTTGTTAAAAAAGTTTGAAATATCCAATAAATTTCGTTCCACTTCATAATTGTGTCCCACTTGTTGTTGATTCTTCACAAAAAATTACAGTTTTATATCTTTATGTTTGAAGCCTGAAATGTGGCAAAAGGTCGAAAAGTTCAAGGGGGCCGAATACTTTCGCAAGGCACTGTATATTAAACTGAGTAACTACAAAGAAACACAACCATATCACAGACACAGTGACACACTGAGCACAGGGCCAAACACAAGAGAAACAGAAGGTAAAACTTACAGTTATTTGCGTGGTATTCCAGCACCTGAGAGATGCAGTCGCCAACTGACAGAGTGGGGATTTGTACTAGGTTGGGGAGGTCAGGAGCGTGACACACACACACACGCGTGTGCACACACATGCTCAATGATGGATCCACCATCCCCTCAGCTAACCCTTCTGCACGAGTGCACTCAAACACACACACACAAACACAAACACCCACACGCATGCACACACACTAACCTCTCTCACAGTATCCAGAACATATTATGCCCGTCAGTAAGTAGTAGGATTGGGCGTACTCCTTTTCCCTCAAGTCCCTGCTCACTGGCTCCGGTGCAAGTCGTCTCACTCCTGTGGGGATTTCAGATCTGCATTGGAATCCTGTCAGTTTCCCTCTCTCTCTGTCTCCCTCGCTACTCTTTTTTCTCTCACTATCAGTGTCTCTCTATGTGTCTCTGTCTCCTTTTCTGCTTCCCTCTCTCCGTCTCCCTGTCTATCTTTCTAGGTATCTGCCTCCCTCGCTCCTCTTTGTCTCCCTTTCAGTATTTCTCTCTCTCGCTCTGTCTCCCTATCCACCTCTAAATCCTCACTCTCTTTTCTTCCCATCTCTCTATCCCCGGAACTATCTTGCACAGTTATAGAAACCTGTCTCAGGAGGGCTAGTATTATAACAGCCAACGTCAGTTTTCTATAGCTTGGCTACAAGGTACTGTCCTGTATCCACAAGGTATGAGACGCCATGGCTACAAGTTACTGTCCTGTATTCACAAGGTATGAGACACCATGGCTACAAGGTACTGTCCTGTATCCACAGGGTATGAGACGCCATGGCTGCAAGGTAATGTCCTGTATCCACAGGGTATGAGTCGCCATGGCTACAAGGTACTGTTCTGTATCCACAGGGTATGAGACGCCATGGCTACAAGGTACTGTCCTGTATCCACAAGGTATGAGACACCATGGCTACAAGGTACTGTCCTGTATCCACAAGGTATGAGACGCCATGGCTACAAGGTACTGTCCTGTATTCACAGGGTATGAGGCGCCATGGCTGCAAGGTACCCTCCTGTATCCACAGGGTATGAGACACCATGGCTACAAGGCACTGTCCTGTATCCACAGGGTATGAGACGCCATGGCTACAAGGCACTGTCCTGTATCCACAGGGTATGAGACGCCATGGCTGCAAGAAACTGTCCTGTATCCACAGGGTATGAGTAGCCATGGCTACAAGGCACTGTCCTGTATCCACAGGGTATGAGACGCCATGGGCCCTGGTCAAAAGTAGTGCACTATATAGGCAACAGGGTATCATTTGGGATGCAGCCATAGAGCGGCTCAATAGATGGGCAATCCATCTTATTGTGGCAGTGGAGGCTGCTGAGGGGAGGACGGCTCATAATAGTGGCTGGAATGGAGTATTGGGACTGGAATGGCGTGAATAGAATGGAGTCAAACACATAAAAACCAGGTGTTTGATACCATTCCATTTGCCCCGTTCCAGCCATTGCTATGAGCCGTCCTCCCCTCAGCAGCCTCCACTGTATAGCGGGTAATGCTGATAGTGTAAGTGAGAGAGTTTGATGAGACATGCATTCGAGTGTGTAATTAAACATTTTGAATTACATGAATTTGTCCAACACATGTTGCTGTAATAACATTTTATTCACTTTACACATCAGGGAGACAAATGTTAATGATACCGGAATCCTAGAAGGGGTAACCATGGTTCTTAATAACCTTGAACCAATAAAATAAAGTATTTACCCCAAGACCTGAAAATGTTCAGTATGTGAAACACCTGCATTGACCTATGGTCCGATTGTGCTCCGCTTTTCAGCAACTCACAGCAGGGTTAATTCCATTTCAACTCAGCCACGGCAAGAAGTACTGCAACAAGAATTGAAATGAAATGATTCTACGGGAATGAGAATTCACTTCCTGAATGAAATGAATTTAAATGGAATTGAGCCAAACACTGGTAGACTACACACCAGTAAAGGCTAATACTTCAAGACCTCCAAGATATGTCCATCAGGTTGGATATAACGGCTTCAAATCACACAAAAGAAATCCCTAAATGAACCAATAGTGTGATTGTGTTGACGCTTTCCTGGTAGCCTGTACACCAACACAGTTAGATAGTGTGATTATATTTATGCTTCTCCTTCACAGTAACATGACTCAAAGGTTCCTGAAAGAGAGAGAGAGTGTTTTGACAAAAGGTCACGGGAGGGTCACAGCTCTGAGTGAAAGGTCTCATGGGAGAGATAGAGTGCAAGAGGAATGAAAGAGGGACTCATAAAGAGAGAGGGAACAAAAGCAGGTTCAGCTCTCCTGAGACAGATGGGGCAGATTATGTTATCTGCTTAATAATGTAGCAGATATACAAGTGTTGCTGTACACATTAATAAGTGAGGGAACTCAGAGGCTGTTTCGGAAGGCACTTGAAGGGAGGTATTCCTCTCATAGACATTTCTAAAGGAATTATTCGTACAATAGATTATATAGAAATGTTTTTAATCTCAATAGCATTTCTCAAACTCAAATTAAATAAAATAGTGATTCTAATATTATTATAATGCAATGCATTTCAATATAAAACATTTTTGAATGAAGAACAAAACTCAAACTAAATGACTTGTTTATGTTCAATAAGTAAGGCGGATTACAGTAGTGTTACAGTAGTGTAGTTACAGTAGCATACTAATAAGTAAGGTGGATAACACTAGTGTTCTTGGTTTCAGCATACACACTAATAACAGACATACTGGAGGAGAACGTTGAGCTATACACAACTAATAAGTCAAGCAAGCACTGACTGTGAATTAACAGGGATTTATGAATCCCACTGCAATACCATTAAACTTTATAAAACGTTCACAAACAAGCTACTGCTCGGCCATATCTTTTTAATTGGTACTTTGCCAGAATCTAATAACCACATTGCGATCAATAAATAAATCCCGAAAGTCCGATCAAGTGCAATTCTGGGACTTGGTGCTAACTTCACTTTTGCTTACAACAGCACTAACTTCATCCGCCGATCCAATATGCTTTAAAATTACAACCCTCAGGTCTATATGATAATAACAAAGGTTAATTTTGTGTTAAGATTAGTATTGACAGAGAATGACTATGTGGTTTTCGTAATTAACAGATGCACTCCACAATGCCCTTCCCCACTTGGACAAAAGGAACACCTACGTGAGAATGCTATTCATTGACTACAGCTCAGTGTTCAACACCATAGTGCCCTCAAAGCTCATCACTAATCTAAGGATCCTGGGACTGAACACCTCCCTCTGCAACTGGATCCTGGACTTCCTGGCGGGCCGCCCCCAGGTGGTGAGGGTAGGTAGCAACACATCTACCACACTGATCCTCAACACTGGAGCCCCTCAGGGGTGCGTGCTCAGTTCCCTCCTGTACTCCCTGTTCACCCACGACTGTGTGGCCAGGCATGACTCCAACACCATCATTAAGTTTGCAGATGACACAACAGTGGTAGGCCTGATCACCGACAATGACGAGAAAGCCTATAGGGAGGAGGTCAGAGACCTGGCCGGGTGGTGCCAGAATAACAACCTATTCCTCAACGTAATCAAGACAAAGGAGATGATTGTGGACTACAAGAAAAGGAGGACTGAGCACGACCCCATTCTCATCGACGGGGTTGTAGTGGAGCAGGTTGAGAGCTTCAAGTTTCTTGGTGTCCACATCACCAACGAACTAGAATGGTCCAAACACACCAAGACAGTTGTGAAGAGGGCACGACAAAACATATTCCCCCTCAGGAGACTGAAACGGTTTGGCATGGGTCCTCAGATCCTCAAAAGGTTCTACAGCTGCAACATCAAGAGCATCCTGACTGGTTGCATCACTGTCTGGTACGGAAACTGCTCTGCCTTCGACCGCAAGGCACTACAGAGGGTAGTGTGTACGGCCCAGTACATCACTGGGGCTAAGCTGCCTGCCATCCAGGACCTCTACACCAGGCGGTGTCAGAGGAAGGCCCTAAAAATTGTCAAAGACCCCAGCCACCCCAGTCATAGACTGTTCTCTCTGCTACCGCATTGCAAGAGATACCGGAGCGCCAAGTCTAGGACCAAAAGGCTTCTCAACAGCTTTTACCCCCCAAGCCATAAGACTTCTGAAAAGGTAATCAAATGGCTACCTGGACTATTTGCATTGTGTCCCGCAACCCCCTCTTTTACGCTGCTGCTACTCTCTGTTTATCATCTATACATAGTCACTTTAACTATACCTGCATGTACATATTACCTCAATTAGCCCAAATAACCGGTGCCCCCGCACATTGACTCTGTACCGGTACCACCTGTATATAGCCTAGCTACTGTTATTTTCACTGTCATTTTACTTTTTAAAATGTTTATTTCTTTACTTATCTATTGTTTACCTAATACCTATTTTTTACTTAAAAATTGCACTATTGGTTGGAGCTTGTAAGTAAGCATTTCACTGTAAGGTCTACATCTGTTGTATTCGGTGTGCACGTGACAAATAAACTTTGATTTGGCTTGATTTACACAGCCCTCTAAGCTTCATAGGGACCCCTTGTCTTGATATAGAGAACTAATTCAATTTAATCTGTTTAAAATCCATTTTTAGTCTGGGAAAAACTTGAGTTATTTTGTTCCATACCTTATCCTACAATGTTTTATGGTAAGTTTATGTTAAAACCAACATAAACATAGCGTAAATTGCCAATCATATTTAGCAAATATCAAACGATGTATAAAAAAGGTATTATGTGAACTGTAAGTCTTAAATTGTTAATTGCTATCTTTCCACACTTGGGATACAGCTCCCTTACAATCTAGGATGCTTTTAATCTCAATGGCATCAGTCATCCTATTATATCAATGAGGACTATGTTGCTGAAATAAAACCCTAACAGCAGTTCAAACAGCGTGTCCAAAGCTGTGGGCTAGTCACATAATATGCTGTGTGTCTCCCCACCGGAGACGGGGGTTCAGTCTAGCCTTCTGACTTCATCTCCCTTCCTACACTTCTAACCTGTCTCAATACAGTAAAAAAATTAAATACAGTATAAAAATATAATAGGAAATTAAAAATATAATAGGAAAGTGGAATTCCAGTCTTACACGCAGTATAGTGCCAGGCTAGCATATTGAACATCCTGTCACCCTGTCGCTCGGTAGTACAGTAACGCATTAGACTGGAGAACTTTATCCGGCCGAGGGATTGATCAGTGATCGGCCCTGCTGGAAGAGCTGGAGTGGAAAGACTGCAGACTGACAGCACAGTTGGTGCCGCCCCCCCTGTCGTTTACTCCCAGCAGCCACTGAGATCAATAGAAAGAGACAGAGAGAGACAGAGATGGTTGAGGATGGGAGAGGGGCAGACAGAGGGGGAGGAGAGAGGTGTGTGTGTGTATCCAGACTGTATCACAACCAGCTGTGATTGGGAGTCCCATAGGGCAGCGCACAATTTGCCCAGCGTCGGCCGGGTTTGGCCGGTGTAGGCCATCATTGTAAATAAGAATTTGTTCTTAACTGACTTGCCTAGTTAAATAAAGGTTAAATGTGTATGTGGAGAGAGAGGGCTTGGGGGAAAAAGGGCGGAGTAAAGAGAGAGGAGGGAGGAGGAAGAGAGAGAGAGTGAAAAAATAAGGCCATTACGTGTAAGACTTGCTGAGGAAATTATACTCATAGACACAATCAGAGCATGTAAACTGATACCTTCACCTTCCCCATCATTCCCACTGGACATGATCAACTCATTCTTCAATTACCAAAGACAATATTCAAAGTGAGTTATAATTACAGACTTCATTTCCCGAATATCAATAAAGGAAAGTGATAATCAGTTCAAGTTTGAGCAAATAGATCCCCACATGTTCCTCATCTTCTTATGTATTCTCAGGAACTGTAAGCTCACTCTGTCAATTAGCTATCTTCACACAGGTCCTGTCAGCGCAGCCCTCTTCCTGCTGTTGTTGCCAGGGAACGACACAACGGCAAATCACAGGGCTGTAATTTCACACGGGAAGCTCCCAGACAGCTCTGCCATTAACACACTTCAACGTCATTTAGTGCCAGACTGGAACTGTTCCGATATGCACACTTAAAGGGAAAATCTGCATTTCATACAATGACAAAGTGCCGACACCGAGGGAGGAGCAGGAGAAATGTACGTACTCTCATACACAAAGCTATGGACACAAGGACTGATCATCCATATATACTTTGAACCATGTTTTGAAGCTTTACAGTTGTATTGTTTACAAACAGTACAGTTAAACAGGCATACATTTTATGTTCTAATGCGGTACAGCAGTTTAACTAAGACATTTGTAAGTTACATTCCTCAATAATCAATGGGTATATATCCAAAAGTTGACGTTTCAATCACAGATACATACATAAGTTAATATATTGTATGTACAGTATTTTGGAACACAAGGGTTCCTTTCCCTATTTGGCTTGTTTTTGAAGCAACGATGCGATGAGTAAATAAGTGAATCAATACAGTCTAGAATCTATAGGTCTACATCTCTTATGGCCTCTGTGGCAATGGTTGTCAACAGGATGTCCACATTTTTTGTTCGACTAGCCGATTTAGAAATATTTGTTTAAAGACAGAACATACAGAGCTTCATGTATGTGTGTGTAAATATATGAAATATGTATGTGATTAAATGTTAGGTACGTACCTTTATGATCTATATTTACCTGATTGAGATATATTCCTTTGGTATTAGTGTACCTTAGTTTTTGACTCCCGTTTTTGCTCATTCATTGTACTGTGGTAAGTGTGTTCATGACAGGATAAAAGGCAGGAATTTGGGCTTTCGGGGGCGGAGGGAGTCCTAGCTAGACGCGGGAGCGGTACAGTATTTTGACCATCCATCCATCCATCCATCCATCCATCCATACAAATAAACAAACCATACTATTTTTCATTTAAAGTCATTTCTGCTTTAAGTTGATTGGATCTTTTTTGTTGTTGTTAGATATAAGAAGAATAAACTTTTTTTTTTGCACCATATCCCTGGATCTCATTTAATGTTTTTGCCGTTTGGCTTTTGGGAACTTCGAATGTGGACTGTATGTGTCCGAAACTGCCCCGCTTCAGGCTTGGTCAGTGGCTTTGGTCAATTGGTAAGGGAGTCACTACAAGTAGTAACCCTTCTAACATACCTGGTTCAAAAAGTCAGGGGCTTGATTATTAGTTGAATCATGTGTGTTTGTGCTGGACTATAACAAAATGTCCCTATTTGAATGTCAATGTTCCAGAATGGATGGGGCTGAAAACCACTTCCTATAGAATCTTGGTGATTACAGCTCTAAGACAGGGCAAAGCGGAGTTGTGCTCCCTTCGTCAATTGAGTAAGAGAAGTGGATAACATAGTTGACTCTCCTATAAATCACTAGATTTGACTCAATCCTGTGGGTTTTCCTAGAGACGGGGAAATGGATTAGCTCGAGGAGTGAGATTTTATTGCTTCTTGTCGACACAATGCCTCTGATTCAGATGGCAATAAAAAAAAAACATTTGGTTCTGTAAATTCACTGTGGTCTACTTTCACTTCCTGGACAGCAATATAAAAAAAAATCCAGAACGGTTGGTAGCCAAACGAACCTCTCAAATGTCATAATTTAGTGTATATTCAACTGATATAACATTATTCATATTAGTCAGTGTGAAGGCGGATGTGAAAGTACCACAGAAAAGTTAGAAATCTAAGAAATATTTTATAAATGTCAAACTATGACAACCCACAAAGCAGAAATGAGTTATGTGTGTGTACCAAACTATTTTTTACTACTTAGATTCAGATGAATTCATAGCCATGCTGATTTTGGAATAAATTGTGGAATTTTGTCTTACTCTTTGTCTTACTCTACACTTCAAAGGGATAAACTGCTATTTTAGGGACTAAGGATGGAATCCTGACACAAAAATAATGAACCAACATTAAAATAGACATAAGGAAATGGCAGACTGTTGTAATGGAACAGTTTCTCTTGTTCACATAATTAATTTGAGGTTCTCTATTTAAGTAGTTTTTTTTGGTATCTGTACTTTACTATTTATCATTTGGACAACTTTTACTTCACTACATTCTTAAATAATGTACTTTTTACTCCATACATTTTCCCTTACACCCGAAAGTACATTTTGAATGCTTAGCAGGACAGGAACATCACTTATCAAGAGGACATTGCTGGTTATCCCTACTGCTCTGATCTGGCGGACTCACTAAACACACATACTTCGTTTGCAAATGATGTCTGAGTGTTGGAGTGTGCCTCCTGTAAATTAAAATAACAAGAAAAGGGAGGTGTCTTGTTTGCTTAATATAAGGAATTTGAAATTATTTTTACTTTTGATACTTAAATATATTTACAACCAAATACGTTCAGACTTTTACTCATAGTATTTTACTGGGTGACTTTGACTTTTACTTGAGTCATTTTCTATTACGCAACCTACTTATTTTATTCATTTATTTACACATTTTCCAATGAGGAACTTATTGCTTAATCACTATCGCCATCTCCTGGACAAAAGCCAGTATGTTTAGAAATGGTCTGTTTAGTGAGCTTTGCAGTTATCACAAGTCTGAACAAGTCATTGACATTAAGTTCATAAAAATATTAAAACTGCAGTCTGCAATTGGTCCATTTTTGGACTTAGAATTAATAATAGCCATTATATTTTGGTCACGTGGCATTTACATATTCTTCAAGAACGAATATATCTTGGACCTTCTTTTTTAATATTTTCAGTGGTATTGTTAACAAACACTCCCCCATAAAGAAAATGAGAATTAAAACAGGTTCGACTGTGATCTTGCAGATTTACTCCACCTCAAGAATTGCATTTGGTGAAAGGCTCTGCAAACACATACTCAGGCTGACTGGCTCTCGTTCAGGCAAATGAGAAATAAGTGCATTCAGGCTATCCGGGAGGCCAAAGCAAGTTACTTTAAGGAGCAGTTCTCTCTCTGTGGGTCTAACTCCAAGAAGTTCTGGAAAACGGTTAAAGACCTGGAGAATAAACGCTCCTCCTCACAGCTGCCCATGTCCCTTAATGTTGATGATGTGGTTGTTACTGACAATACGCACATGGCTGAGCTCTTTAACCACCACTTCATTAATAAGTCAGGATTCCTATTTGACTCAGCCATGCCTCCTTGCCCGTCTAACATTTCCTCATCTCCCACCCCTTCTAATGCGATTATCCCTGACACTTCTCCCTCTTTTTCCCCAGCCCCACTACTCCCTGCAGGCGGTCACTGAGTCCGAGGTGCTAAAGGAGCTTCTTAAACTTGACCCCAAAAAACATCTGGGTCAGATGGTTTAGACCCTTTAAGGTTGCTGCCCCTATCATCGCTAAGACTGTCTCCAACCTTTTTAACCTGTCTCTTCTTTCTGGGGAGGTTCCCATTGCTTGGAAGGCAGCCACGGTTCGTCCTTTATTTAAAGGGGGAGATCAAGCTGATCCTAATTGTTACAGGCCTATTTCTATTTTGCCCTGTTTATCAAGCGTGTTGGAAAAACTTGTCAATAATCAACTGACTGGCTTTCTTGATGTCTATAGTATTGTCTTGGGTATGCAGTCTGGTTTCCGCTCAGGTTATAGATGTGTCACTGCACCCTTAAAGGTCCTCAAGGATCTCACCATGCCCTTGATTCTAAGCAATGTTGCGCTGCTATTTTTATTGACTTAGCCAAAGCTTCTGATACGATAGACCATTCCATTCTTGTCGGCTGGCTAAGGAGTATTTGTGTCTCTGAGGGGTCTTTGGCCTGGTTTGCAATCTACCTCTCTCAGAGTGCAGTGTAAAAAGTCTCAATTTACATCAACAACATAGCTCAGGCAAAAGGAAGCTCTCTCATTCATTTATATGCAGATGACACAGTCTTATACTCAGCTGGCCCCTCTCTGGATTTTGTGTTAAATGCTCTACAACAAAGCTTTCTTGGTGTCCAACAAGCTTTCTCTATCCTTACCTTGTTCTGAACACCTCCAAAACAAAGGTCATGTGGTTTGGTAAGAAGAATACCCCTCTCCCCACAGGTGTGATTACTACCTCTGAGGGTTTAGAGCTTTAGGTAGTCGCCTCAAACAAATACTTGGGAGTATGGCTAGATGGTACCCTGTCCTTCTCTCAGCACATATCAAAGCTGCAGGCTAAGGTTAAATCTAGACTTGGTTTCCTCTATCGTAATCGCTACTCTTTCACCCCAGCTGCCAAACGAACCCTGATTCAGATGACCATCCTACCCATGCTAGATTATGGGGACATCATTTATAGATTGTCAGTTTAAGGTGCTCTCGAGCGGCTAGATGTTCTTTACAATTTGGCCATCAGATTTTCCACCAATGCTCCTTATATAACACGTCACTCCACTCTATACTCCTCTGTAAACTGGTCATCTCTGTATACCTGTCGCAAGATGCACTGGAAGATGCGTATTTATAAAATCCTCTTAGGCCTCACTCCCCCCTATCTGAGACATCTACTGCAGCCCTCATCCTCCACATACAACACCCGTTCTGCCAGTCTCATTCTGTTAAAGGTCCCCAAAGCACACACATCCCTGGGTCGCTTGTCTTTTCAGTTCGCTGCAGCTAGCGACTGGAACGCGCTGCAACAAACACTCAAACTGGACAATTTTATCTCCATCTCTTCATTCAAAGACTCAATCATGGACACTCTTACTGACAGTTGTGGCTGCTTTGCGTGATGTATTGTTGTCTCTACCTGTCACGTCCTGCCCAGTAAAGGGGTTATTTGTTATTGTAGTTTGGTCAGGACGTGGCAGAGGGGTGCTTGTTTTTTGTGGTTCGATGTTTGTTGGGATATGTATTTATGTAGAGGGATGCTTGTTTAGAGTATTCCGGGGTTTTGGTTATGGTCTATGTTTTGTATTTCTATGATCTGTCTATGTTGTGTATTTCTTTGTGTTGGCCTGGTATGGCTCTCAATCAGGAACAGCTGTACATCGTTGTTGCTGATTGAGAGTCATACTTAGGTAGCCCTGTTTTCACATGTCCCTTGTGGGAAGTTCTTTTGCACTACTGTGTGTGTAGCCGGCATTACTGTTCATTTTCTTGTTTTGGTAGTGTTCAAATAAAGTTTAAAATGAGCACTCAACCCGCTGCGCCTTGGTCCACTTCATACGACGACCATTACACTACCTTCTTGCACTTTGTGCTGTTGTCTGTGCCCGGTAATGTTTGTACCTTGTGTTGTGTTGCTACCATGCTATGTTGTCTTAGGTCTCTCTTTATGTAGTGTTGTCTCTCTTGTCATGATGTCTGTTTTGTCATATATATATATATATGAGAGAAGCCTTTTGGTAGGCCGTAATTGTAAATAAGAATTTCTTCTTAACTGACTTTTCTAGTTAATAATAAATATAATTCATTTAAAAGTAAACAAATGTATGGACCAATCGCAGACTAGCTTTAATTTATGTATTGATTTTTTTTATCAAAAGGCAAAAAGCTAGGCTAGTGGGGGGAAGTCTGTGGAATGGATGGGAATAGAAAGCGGTGCACATGTTTCACTAGGCTAGTGTTTCACTATAGGCTTACTTCAAGAGTCCTAACAGTGAGCAAAGAAAATACACATTTATGGAAAACTACCTTCTTAACATAATACATATTTTCTATGACTGATAATTGCAAGTCTATTAAAATACATTAGCAAAGCTTCTATCTCCAGGCCATCACACTGGTAAATAGTCACCACTAGCCAGCCTCCGCCCAATACCCCGCCCTGAACTTAGTCACTGTTACTAGTCGGTTATCACCCGGTACTCTACCCTGCACCTTAGAGACTGCTTCTCTATGTATAGTCAAAGTCATTGAACACTGGTCACTTTAATAATGTTTACATACTGTTTTACCCACTTCATATGTACAGTATATACTGCATTCTAGTCAAGGCTCAGCCAATATAACTACTACTGTACACACCTTTTCTATTAATATACTGTCTGTTCATACACACCATCAAATACATACAGTATCTATTCATATCCCAGACTCTGACATTATTTAATTTCTTTCTTTACATTTTGTGGATTTGTTTGTATTGTTAGGTATTACTGCACTGTTGGAGCTAGAAACTTAAGCAATTCGCTGCACCTGTGATAATATCTGTAAAATATGAGCACTTGACCAATAAATTGGATTTGACTTCAGTAACATTTTCAGTACACTTCTGAGCATAATGGCATGGAGAAAGTTACTACACTTGGTTGGTGGTGCCCAGGACGATGCGGAGCCTCTGGTGGAAGGTGGGCACCTTCTCCCTCTGCAGGGGCCAGTTGAGGAGGCAATGCGGGCGCAGCATGCCCCTGCGCAGGAGCAGAGAGCGGGACGGTCTTGCACGTCCTGCAGGAAGACCAGCACCATCGAGTCCCGGCTGTCCTCGATCCCATGGTGCAGGGTGTGGTGGGTCATGAACCTGGGGGGAAACGGGGAGGAGAATGGTGGGAGGTGAGGGGAGGGAAAGGAAATGGGAGGAAGGGGTTTTAAGGGAGAGGAGGGGAAAGGGGAGAAACACAGAGAGACAGAATATGGCACTTGTCAGAGCACAAGTAAAAGAGGCTTTAAGTACAGAAGTGTAAGAGGAATTATACACTGCTCAAAATAATAAAGGGAACACTTAAACAACACAATGTAACTCCAAGTCAATCACACTTCTGTGAAATCAAACTGTCCACTTAGGAAGCAAAACTGATTGATAATAAATTTCACATGCTGTTGTGCAAATGGAATAGACAACAGGTGGAAATTATAGGCAATTAGCAAGACACCCCCAATAAAGGAGTGGTTCTGCAGGTGGGGACCACAGACCACTTCTCAGTTCCTATGCTTCCTGGCTGATGTTTTGGTCACTTTTGAATGCTGGCGGTGCTTTCACTCTAGTGGTAGCATGAGACGGAGTCTACAACCCACAGAAGTGGCTCAGGTAGTGCAGCACATCCAGGATGGCACATCAATGCGAGCTGTGGCAAGAAGGTTTGCTGTGTCTGTCAGCGTAGTGTCCAGAGCATGGAGGCGCTACCAGGAGACAGGCCAGTACATCAGGAGACGTGGAGGAGGCCGTAGGAGGGCAACAACCCAGCAGCAGGACCGCTACCTCCGCCTTTGTGCAAGGAAGAGCAGGAGAAGCACTGCCAGAGCCCTGCAAAATGACCTCCAGCAGGCCACAAATGTGCATGTGTCTGCTCAAACGGTCAGAAACAGACTCCATGAGGGTGGTATGAGGGCCCGACGTCCACAGGTGGGGGTTGTGCTTACAGCCCAACACCGTGCAGGACGTTTGGCATTTGCCAGAGAACACCAAGATTGGCAAATTCGCCACTGGCGCCCTGTGCTCTTCACAGATGAAAGCAGGTTCACACTGGGCACGTGACAGACGTGACAGAGTCTGGAGATGCCGTGGAGAACGTTCTGCTGCCTGCAACATCCTCCAGCATGACCGGTTTGGCGGTGGGTCAGTCATGGTGTGGGGTGGCATTTCTTTGGGGGGCCGCACAGCCCTCCATGTGCTCGCCAGAGGTAGCCTGACTGCCATTAGGTACCGAGATGAGATCCTCAGACCCCTTGTGAGACCATATGATGGTGCGGTTGGCCCTGGGTTCCTCCTAATGCAAGACAATGCTAGACATCATGTGGCTGGAGTGTGTCAGCAGTTCCTGCAAGAGGAAGGCATTGATGCTATGGACTGGCCCGCCCGTTCCCCAGACCTGAATCCAATTGAGCACATCTGGGACATCATGTCTCGCTCCATCCACCAGCGCCACGTTGCACCACAGACTGTCCAGGAGTTGGTGGATGCTTTAGTCCAGGTCTAGGAGGAGATCCCTCAGGAGACCATCCGCCACCTCATCAGGAGCATGCCCAGGCGTTGTAGGGAGATCATACACACACGTGGAGGCCACACACACTACTGAGCCTCATTTTGACTTGTTTTAAAGACATTACATCAAAGTTGGATCAGCCTGTAGTGTGGTTTTCCACTTTAATTTTGAGTGTGACTCCAAATCCAGACCTCCATGGGTTGATAAATTGGATTTTCATTGATTATTTTTGTGTGATTTTGTTGTCAGCACATTCAACTATGTAAAGAAAAAAGTATTTAATAAGATTATTTCTTTCATTCAGATCTAGGATGTGTTGTTTAAGTGTTCCCTTTATTTTTTTGAGCAGTATATTTCAGATCTCAATCATATACATGTAATTGACACTTTTATCCAGAGAGACGTGCAATCAAATCAGTCAAAAGGGTGAAACGTGATCAGTGTTAGAATAAAATAATACAATAAAAGTTTTTAAAATAACTTTATGGTCCAATGTCAAAAATAGGGTCATGATGAGTTCAGAATAATTGCATTTTACAATTTTGTCATTTTGCAGACACTTTTGAATGTTTATGAAACTTTTTTTTTATGAATAAATTGTTATCCAGACGCTAAGATAATTTTACGTGTAAAAAAAATGTTTTACTGCTTGTTTGGGTTTCTTCTTTCATCTTCTTCCAAAATTGCCTACTCCCACTTACCCACTTCACACCATCTCCCCTTCCCCTGTTTGAGTGAAACTTGTTCAGTTTAATTTTAAAAAGAATACTCATGGTATTATTAATATCATAACACATTGTCAGACTATCAAATGAAAACGTCAACATGATTTACTTTCATTTCCCGAAATAAAGACGACTGCAGACTGCCACACCATGGTCCTTATCAATGTTCTCTTTTCCCTGACCAGTGACCACACATGCTCTACCAAAGCTTATGTGAATTGAATGTTACAAAAAATATAACAATCTTCATTTTACTTACTGTCGACACATGGAGTCTTCGAGAAGAGACTTGGTATCCACAAATAGTATTTTCCTGGACCTTCTCATATTCTCCATAATGGACTCCAGTCGCAAGTCACCTCCCACTGCATCTAGATCCTGCACATAAAATGTATACCCCTGTTCGTCCTCTAGGGGGTACAAGCTTCGTTCCACCCAGGTTTTATCCTTCGCAGCATTAATGACAAACACGTCATAGTCAAACTCTCTCCCCTCCCCGGAATTGGCATCGCTCAATCCTAGCATACGGTTGATCAGAACATTCCAGTAGAACTGAATCCTCCAAACCTGGAAGCGCACTAGGAGCGAGGTCACCATTAAAGTCAGGACCACAGTGCTGGTGAGCACGTAGAGCGCCTGGAATGGTGTCATATCCTTGCAGGAGAGCGTGTCGAACTCCATGACCGAGCAGTTGTAGTAGGCTTGCGGCGTGTTGCACACATACTCGTCACGAGGCCCAGCACACTGGTGTTGGTTCTGTTCAGCCACGCCACAAACCACAAGATGCTCTCGCAGGTGCAGTCGAATGGGTTCTTCTCCATGACCAGCTGGCTAAGGTTGGCCAGAGCGGGCCTGAACACCTCCTTCCTCACTGACGTGATTAGGTTCTTCTGCACCCGGAGCGACCCCAAGTCGTCGAAGGCTGAGTCCTTGAGTTGGTTCAGGGTTGGCCAGTCCATGAAGGGCCTCCTCAGGGATCTCATCCAGACCGTTGAAGTCCATCTCCAGAGCAACTAGGCTGCAGAGCCCCCTAACACAGCACCAGCCCACCCAGGTTGGCACTTTTCCACACCCGGGCCAAGTTGTTGTGCTGAAGCTTCAGCACCTTCAGATTCTCTAGTCCCGCCAGAAGACCAATGTTGATGTTGGCGATGTTGTTGTTGCTGAGGTCCAGGATGTTGAGGTTGGACAGAGGCTTGAACGATGAGCGATTCAGATCCAGGGTGCCGGTCAGAGCTCTCCCCAGCATCAGAGTCCTGAGAGTGGGTACGTGGACGAAGGACATAGGGCTGAGGGTGATCTTCTGGTTGCCGTTAGAGAGGTTGATCTCCTGTAGCTGACCCAAACTCTGGAACTCTTTCCCCGTCAGGGCCTGGGAAATGGAGTTGTTGCCCAGCAGAAAGGTGGTGAGATTGCCTAAGCTGGAGAAGGCTCCAGGGTCTAGATGGGAGATCGCTGTGTGTGTAAGTTTTAGCGTAAGAAGCGGTGAATCTGCGAGCGACACAAAGGTCTGGTTGGTGATGATTTTGAGCGACATGCAGCTGGTCCCACTCAGGTGGAGTTGGCAGAGACTTATCGAACCTGCAAAGGTGAGCGCTGAGATGTTTCGAAAGGCAGTATTTTCCATGCTCAGGCTATCTAGTGCCCCTAGTAGCTGGAAGGAGAAGTCGTCAATAATAGGGTAAGCAGAAGAAACCGTCCCCGATCTTTGCTATGCTGTTGTGGGATAGATCCAAATAAGTGAGGTGGGTCTTCCCCAGGCCTTTGATGGTGGTGTTGGCTAGTATGACTAGCTGTGTCTTCTGTAGGGAAAGGCTGCAGATTGCGGTCCAGAGAGCTCTGTGCAAAGTTTAGACATGAGCGGAGTGCCAAGTTTGCTCCCATTCATGACTAACTCATGTATGCCTGCAATGGGCTTCAGGCAATCAGGCTCAAACTACAATTTAAAAAAATGACTGATTAGTTGCAGATTAGATGCTGTACAAGATGCTGCCATAAATTGTAGATAAGTTGTCAAAATACCTTGAACCTACTACTTCCTACTTATTTATAGTATCCCATTGGGCACACACTGGTTGAATAAATGTTGTCTCCATGTCATTTCAACTAAATTACGTTGAACCAACGTGGAATAAATGTTGAATTGACGTCTGTGGCAAGTGGGATGTCGCATTATTACAACCTTTCAAGTGAGGCATTGAGTGATCCAGTTTTCACTACCATTGAATAGGTTGGGATACTGCCTTGCTCTGTTCCTCTTTTGCCTAATTTGGCTTCATATGAAACTGTTGGTTCAAAATGCCCTAGATGTTAATTTGGTGGCTTGCACTAGGCCTACAAAACAATATAGAAGAAACACTGAAGTGATCTTGACAACATAAAAAAGGTGAAAAGTGGAACATGACAGGTAAATGAAACCAAGGTGTGATTGGTTGAGCGTGGTTCTTATTCCTAGTGCCAGCAGCTGAAAGCAATAACATCCTATCATTTCCCATTTCACAGTATCTTTCGTACCGCTGTTAGAGTTGTTAGATTCGACAGGTGGAGGACTCGTAGGGATGAGGAATTACTTAGAAGAAGTCATCCTTTTTGAAGGTTGATATGATGTTGCCAGACAAGATGAGAGTCACCAGGCTTGGAAGCTGAAGGCAGGTGCCCAACTTGGCTGTCTTCAGGTCATTTCTGGAAACATCCAGCAGTGTCAGACTCTGGTGAAAAATTGAAAGATGTTCCAAGAGATTTTGAGAGAAAATGTAACAGACAACTGCAATCAAATCGTACTTTGTCTATGGCTGAGGCTTGTAAAAGAAATCCCCTTTTTGCAGTGTTTATTTGGAAATGAGCCATATCTTAGACCTAGCACTTATTTGTACAGGTGACATTTGACAAAATGGTCACAGCATGTTTTTGCATTATACTGTATATGGTGTCTCTCGCCACACTGTTTCATGGAATTGTATGTTTGTTGTAACTACCGTTTCATTGCACAGTCTATTTTAAACCCTTGAAAATAGTGTTTCACGAATTTGGTTATGTGATCGTCAAGCCCATTCAAAAGATTAGGGGACAGGACCAGGAAGTATGACACAGGACATGGGTTAGCACAGACACTCTGGGTTCATTTGATGTAGAACAGGGGTAGGCAACTTGATCGAGGGTGTAGCGGGGTGCGTAATTGACGGCAGAGAAGTCAGGCGCAGGAGAGCAGAACTGGGTAATAACCAGAGATTTATTAAGCAAAACCAACGGCAACCAGAACAACAAGATAAATGGGCACAAAATAACCCGTCGTGCGCTCACGGGGAATGTGCACAAGCACTACAATAAACAATCCCACACAAAGACATGGGGGGAACAGAGGGTTAAATACACAACAAGTAAATGAGGGGATTGAAACCAGGTGTAAGGAAAACAAGACAAACAAAATGGAAAATGAAAAGTGGATCGATGATGGCTAGAAGACCAGCGACGCCGAGCGCCGCCCGAACAAGGAGAGGACCTGACCTCGGCGGAAGTCGTGACAGGGGGGCTGGAACATACAGTAATTATAATTTATACACTGCAAATTAACCACATCTAAGCCCAAAAAGTGATTATTTTCAAATGCAATAATTGTATACGTTGATTACATTGAGACATGATCAGTCTTTTTTAATTTTTTTTATTAAATTAAACACATTTTTAGTTGAATTCTTGATATCAGTCTTTGTTGAAAGAAAAACCTTGGGTGACCCAAAACAAAAACAGTTGAAGGATGGTTTTGTGGAAGGTATTGGCCATGTTTGAGAGCATCAATTCTGCTCAGTCGCTGATCATTCGCTGATCAACAAATCATAGTGAGTAGTTATTTACAAGGTGGTTTGCAGATCACTGACAGAGTAGATCATTGGCTTAACAAAAACGCTTTAAAATGTAGTTTCATGGTTAATTACAGTAGGGTTATTTTAGTGTAGTTTTAATACTCCTGCTAGCAATACTAAAGTAATGCTGTAAAATAACCTACTATTGCGCACATTAACCATGTAATATTCTCTTCAATAAAACCAAAATATCAGATGAACTTAGACCTTAAACAAACCTTCATATTTTAATTTTTCTGCTGTGGGAACTGCTTTTAAGTAGGTAATTTCAGTTGTTTTGTACACTTACTTGAAATTTAGAATTTTGTTTAATAGAATATGGTTCAACAAAAATCTATCTTTGTATTTGTCTCATGACGTCTAGTGTTGATTTGAATGCATTCTTGTTTTTTGGAGCGTCTGTTTCTTTCCCTTCTGTATGCTATTCAGCAAGTCTTTAACGTTTTCAGGAAAGTTGGATTCTGACAGTCTTTATTCAAAACTTAGTGAATAAATAAACTAACTTAAATCCTAAATCCTGTGCCCTCAAGTGGGTTGCAAAAAGCTAGGTACTAAATCTGACATTCTCCCATTTTGTTTTATTTTGAGGGGAAACTTAAAAAACAAAAAAGCCTGCCAAAAACTAGCCAGCTCCTGGCCACATCCTTAAAACTGACTTCTAACAAACGGCACAGGAACTATGGGACCCTGAAAGTAAGCCGTTGGCATTTGGGTCACTTAAAACGTTCCTTAACTTGAATAAAAAAGGGAGAGGAATAACTAAACTTTGCTCATTAAAAGAAAGAGGAAGGAGGCTTACTTCAAGGGTTTGTGGATTAAGAAAGGGAGGAAAAGGGGATAAACTATGAACACTCCCACTGGGCACAAACGTAATTTTAAAATCTAGTTTTGATTTACAATTGGTTGAGTTGTCAACGTAAAATCAACAAAAACCATTCACCATGTTATTGGATTTAGGTTCAAAGTTAGGTGGAAAAAAAGAAAATCCAAGCAGTTTTCTGTGTTGGTTGGGGTGGCAGGTAGCCTAGTGGTTAGAGTGTTGGACTAATAACCAAAAGATTGCAAGATCAAATCCCTGAGCTGACAAGGTAAAAATCTGTTGTTCTGCCCCTGACCAAGACAGTTAATGGTTCCTAGGCGATCATTGAAAATAATAAATTGTTCCTAACTGACTTGCCTAGTTAAATAAAATTGATTTAATGTCATCACAGATTCTTGGTGTTGAAAGGATGTGGAAACACCATTGATTCAACCAGTTTTTGACTAGTGGGTTTTTAGTTACACGATCATGTTTTCAATTCATAAGCACTCAGTAATTCATCAGTTCTCTATTATACTCTACATGATTGTGTTACATGATACTACCCCATTTGTATATGCTTAGGGACACACATGGGATTTTGGGGGGGATTTTTCACTATGTTTATTTATTAGGATCTCTTTTAGCCCACCAAGGGTTAGTCTTGCAAGAGTCCTTTACGTATGTCAGAAATGTTTGGAAATAGTATAGAGCAAGGGTATTCAACTCTTACCCCACGAGATCCGGAGCCTGATGGTTTTCTGTTTTACCTGATAATTAATTGTGCACACCTGGTGTCCCAGGTCTAAATCAGTCCCTGATATAGAAGGGAACAATGAAAAAACGCAGTGGAACTGGCTTTGAGGTCTAGAGTTGAGTTTGAGGGTTATAGAGTACATCCTAAGAATGAAATGTTCCCTTGTGTAATATCATCAAGTACTTCTAAGAGGTCTGGATATAAAACCTTAGCGATGGTGCTTACGCTGCTGAGTTGCTAGTTCAAGCCCAGATCCAAGGCCTTCATTGGAAGTCCAACACCCACCGTATTTGTTTTAGGGATTGCCCCTTTTCCTGATATACTTTTTCAAGCTTCAATCATAGTTCTTCCCCCTTCATTTTCTACAAAAGTAACACCCTTTTTTTCAGGGCATCTCACTGTGAATTGGCAAGGGGGCCTGCATCCTAAACAAGTTGACGACTGAATTAGTAGCCTGCTATTGTGGCTCACTTCAGGGGTACTCGTAGGGGTAGCCTCCCCGATTCTCCCCGAGGAGCATTACATGGTCAGTGACTGGACATCTTTCCATAATTACACAGAACCTTTTGTCTGCTATTGCTAAAGAATGAGATCCTGAAGCAAATGTACATTTATGAGTCAATATTGGACCACCACCTAACTAACCAAGATGAATATCGGTGAATTGCTGAGTGGGTCGATCGTTTTGGTCTTACTCCTGACTATACTGACCGGTGTCTTTACCTGGCAGTTCCTCAGCAGCTCTCTGCACAGATATATATATATTTTGTATTTTGAGGAGGGTGTGCTTTTATCAATTTAGCGTTGGGGAACTTCTAACCATGAAGACTTAAATTATGCCATCCGTAATATCTTTCGGAAATACTTTGTAGCAGTAAAGAAAGAAAATAAATCAATTCATTCAAAAGATACGTGAATACAATATCCAATTTGAACGGCGAATCACGTTAATCTGTTTGTCCCAAATGTCCTAGAAATCAGACTGTTCTCATTAACACAATATATTGTCTGCATTGTTGCTGCATGGAGATTCGCAGCACGGCAACTTCTTCAGACCTTGTGTGAAGAAAGTGGTCAAGCTGCCACTGTTTTGGTAAAAAGCTGATGGGGCTGGAAAATGTAACCACTCAACTTTATAGACATAGCTATGGATTCAAGGACTGACCATCCATGATATCAAAATAATCGTTTTAACCATGTTTTGGTTTATAACTGTCTTTGAATAAAACGTTGCTGTGTTATGACAGGCAGTTATCATCTGAGTGTGTGCACATGTGTGTCTATACCTGTCTGTGTCTGTCTGCATGTTTTACATTTTTATTTTACAATTTAGTCCTTTAGCAGACGCTCTTATCCAGAGCGACTTACAATAGTGCATACTTTTTCGTACCATGTACTACATGTGCGTGCATGACAGTACAAAATACTATCCCTTGATGAACATCCATGTTTACCTCTTTCCCCCTCCCTACTGGTTAATCATTCATAACTAGCAGCCGGAATAACATAGAAAAGTGGGGAACAGGTAAGGATTAAATTCCACCTGATATGAGTAGAAGCCAGCAGGTCTCAGACATTCATTTGGAGGTTGTTTAAGCCATGTACTACCCAGAGATGGTGATTGTTTTGGTGGCTTACACTTTGGGGCTGCCGGGGGTGAGCCACTTTGTTTCAATGCTGACCTACGCCACCTACCAGCTACTCAGCAGTTATCTGTATAAATGGAGGGAGATGAAGCCCATACCAGAGATTGAAGGCATATACCCCCTCATTGGGAACGCATTGCAGTTAAAAGCCAACGCCGGAGGTGAGAGAGACACAATTGTGAGAAAAAGCAGGAGACGAGAAGGGAATTTTGATGAGGGGGTGCTTTTATCAGTTTAACATTTGGGTTCTAACCATGATGACTTAAATTATGCCAGCCTTTCCATAACGTTAAGAAATACTTAACATTTAAAGAAAATAAGTCCATTTATTCAAAAGATTTGTGAATCAGATATCCTGTTTGAATGGTGAATAACGTTAATCTGTCCTAGAAAGGAGACTGTTGCCATTAACACAATATATTGCCTGCATTGTTGCTTCACTGAGATTCGTGTAAATGTGACATAGTCTTCACAATCCATGCGCCGCATCACAACAAGAATTATCATGCTACACATTAGCAACTTCTGTGGTTTATCTACTGCCGTTCCTGATACCGCACGGCAAAGCAATGCACAAGGCCCTAAAAATTGTCAAAGTCTCCAGCCACCCTAGTCATAGACTGTTCTCTTTGCTACCGCAAGGCAAGCGGTACCGGAACGCCAAGTCCAGGTCAAAGAGGCTTCTAAACAGCTTGTATCTCCAAGCCATAAGACTCCTGAACATCTAATCAAATGGCCACCCAGACTATTTGCATTTTTTAAACTGCTTTGTTGGTTAGGGGCTTGTAAGTAAGCATTTCACTGTTGTATTCGGTGTTTAGGCCATGTACTACAGAGATGGTGATCGTTTTGGGGGCTTACACTTTAGGGCTGCTGGGGGTGAGCCTCTTCTTTGCAATGCTGACCTACACCACCTACCAGCTACTCAGCAGTTACCTGTGTAAATGGAAGGAGATGAAGTCCATACCGTAGATTGAAAGCCAACTCCGGATTTGAGGGAGGAGAGAAGATGTGAGGAGAAGGGAAGAGAGAGGAGAGGACAGTAGTTTAGGTAGTAAGTGTTTTTAGTAGTAAGTGTTTTTTTTACACACACGCTGCACTTTGGTCTGCTCCTTCCTACGACAACCGTGACACTGCTGCTTTGGGTGCAAGCATGCCAAAGCAAACCCGACTGTATTGAATACTCAAATTTTCCATAAAAACGTAATTTACTAAAGCAAAAATAATTCACTTTGCTTCAGCTATTTTTTTTATGTAGAATGGGGGTTTTAAGTTTTTATATATTTTCTGTTAACTGTCTGTTTTCTGATGATGATGCCATGCCAATGACCAACGTTGTAATGCATCTGTGTGTAGCTGGTGTAGATGAGTCAGGCGCAGGACAGCAGATATGAGTAACGTACGCAATTTTACTCAACAATAATCACAATACACGTCAGTAAATCCAAGGCCACAATTACGGACCACAATACAATAAGCAATCACTCACAAACAAACATGGGGAACAGAGGGTTAAATAATGAACAAGTAATTGGGGGATTGAAACCAGGTGTGTAAGACAAGGACAAAACAAATGGAAAATGAAAAGTGGATCGGCGATGGCTAGAAGGCTGGTGATGTCGAACGCCGCCCGAACAAGGAGAGGGACCGACTTCGGCGAAAGTTGTGACAAACGTTCCCTCTGAGAAAAGGAATAAACTATATCTTATTTCCTATTCTATTGTCCATTTGATTCGATTCTATAGTCAGTTCTGAACAACCGTGTTCATATGGACAAGGCCTATGCTTACAAGTTCCTGCACCCTTGGCTCAGCACTGGTCTACTAACCAGGTGGGTGTTTCAAAACAGATCACATTCGATAAAGATCAAATATATATGCATTTGAGACAACATAAAATATGTATTATAACGCAGGATAAGAACATGAAATTCTTAGATAAGCCTTCAATAATTATTAGGAAAACACTTCCTTTTTTATGACAAAGAACGATACATTCTGAGAAACGGCAATACTTTCCAGTCAACACATTCCCTCCATATTTTCTGAACTTTTGTCGATCTCTCACAGTCTCTCTGTATCACTTGTTCTGCATCTCCCTCTCTCTGATTCCCTTCCTTTTCTTTGTCTGTCTCACTTTCTTTCTTTGTCACCCTCTCTCTCTCTCTCTGTCCCCCTCACCCCTCTGTCTCTCTCTTCCTCTATGTTTCCCCCCTCCCTCACCTCCCTCTCCCCAGCACGGGGGACAAGGGGCGTCGGCGGCGGAAGTTGCTCACCCCCACATTCCACTTCTCCATCCTGACGGAGTTCCTGGAGGTGATGAATGAGCAGGCCGATGTGCTGGTGGAGAAGCTGGACAAGGAGGCAGGCAAGGGCCCCTTCAACTGTTTCAACCACGTCACCCTCTGTGCCCTCGACATTATCTATGGTGGGTCTGGGTAAGGATGTGGGGTGGTTCTAGCGGGTCCAAAGGCTCAGTGTGTTAAAAAGATTTCCTATTCTTGTGGCAATTTCAAGTCAACTAAAAAGATGTGTAAAAATTGCAACCAAACTTACAATAAATATCTCTGTATGTGATTTTCCTTTCAGAGACTGCAATGGGGAAGAAAATCTACGCTCAGAGTAACTATGACTCAGAGTATGTCTGATGTGTGTACAAGTGAGTACCTCGTCCTGAATGCAACCGACAGATGTTGTTATGCCCAGTGTTGTTTTGAAGAAGAGGGTATCGACAGCCGACCATTTCTCACTGTCCCTGCATCTCTCTCTCTCTCTCTCTCTCTCTCTCTCTCTCTCTCTCTCTCTCTCTCTCTCTCTCTCTCTCTCTCTCTCTCTCTCTCTCTCTCTCTCTCTCTCTCTGTCTGCACTGTTGGTAGTTGGTTGCAAGTAGTAGCCAACTTGTACCATGCATTTTGTTATACTCTGAAAATGCTACTAATTAACAGACGTTTGGGGACAACATTCATTGCAGAAAATGTAATAGAGCGGAATCAAATTGCATCAAATTAATATCATTTTCTCTCCCTCGCATCCCATCTACTATCCCCAGGATGAGTGACATCATCACACGGCGACAGAGGATGCCATGGTTCTGGCATTACTTTTTTTACAACTACTTTGGCGAGGGCTGGGAGCACAACAGGAGCCTCAAGGTCCTCCACTCCTTCACCTCCAATGTAAATCATCAGTCAATCAAAAAGGGGCTTTTGACTATTTAGCTGCACCCAGGGAAATAAGCGGTCATCCATCCAGCCAAGGGCTTGTTCAGAAGGAAGACCATTACACAAGGTTCAAATAGAAATGTATTGTGTAGAACATAAATGATTGTCTGTACAATAGAATAACAAATGTCAGCTCTATTCATTCTATTTCTATCTGCAATGTTTAGAACGGCTCATGTCAAATGTTTTCACTGAATACACCCCCAGGTGATCTATGAGAGGGCGGAATACATTGCCTACATCGAGTCGGACAGCAAATCAGACCAGGGCATGAGGAAGAGGCGGGCCTTCCTGGACATGCTGCTGAAGACCACGGACGAGGAGGGCAACAAGCTCACCAACCAGGACATCCAGGAGGAAG
Organism: Salmo salar; assembly: GCF_965601325.2. NCBI lineage: Eukaryota > Metazoa > Chordata > Actinopteri > Salmoniformes > Salmonidae > Salmo > Salmo salar. The sequence goes on from NC_138298.1 coordinate 8,401,377, forward strand.
TGGACATCTTCGTGTTCAGGGTCAGAGGTCAAAACCACTATCACACGCTTCATGTAGAATATATTACAGATTCATAATTGGTGTTTTTTTTATTGACCCCTGTCTTGCAGGGTCATGATACTTCAGCCGCAGCCATGAATTGGGCCATTCACCTGCTGGGCTCCCATCCAGAGGTGCAGAGGAAGGTTCAACAAGAGCTTCAGGGGGTGTTTGGTAATCCCCCCCCCCTTATTTTTTTAACCCTTTTACTGCATGGGGCTCCCTTTCCTGGACACAAATGCCATGTGAATTATTCTCATAATTTACACTTCAATTAAAAATGTAAACTCAATCTCATGCTAGTTAAGAGGTGATATTCAACATTAAACCAAATTTCCCTAGACTTTGTTCTTGGAAAATGTATCAAATGCATTTGGAACATTGTGCGATAGTGGAACTGCAATTCAAGTGAGAGGGGCAAGGCAAAAGACAGTGAAATCATAATTTTCTGTATTTGTTTTGTAATATTGACATGACTAATATGATTTAAATGAATTTTTGTAAATGTATTTATTCATTTATTTTATTTAACTAGGCAAGTCAGTTAAGAACAAATTCTTATTTACAATGACGGCCTAGGAACAGTGGGTTATCTGCCTTGTTCAGGGGCAGAACAAAGATAAAATATATTTGTTATATATGCGTGGAGAAAACAATTCTGTTTAATATTTTTAACATTACAATAATCATAATCTTATTTTTACAAGAAAATAATTTCAGATAGTGTGAAGGAAACAATACAATTATAATTCAAACACCTAATTTATATAACAAAAATGTTTTTTAATGTTATTAATAGTTGCCTATTGTTACGGCAACAAATACTAAAATGAAACTTAAAAAAAGATGAACAAGAATATAAACGCAACATGTGAAGTGAAAAAATATCCCAGAAATTTTCCAAATGCACAAAAAGCTTATTTCTCTCAAATTGTGAGCACAAATTTGTTTATATCCTTGTTAGTGAGAATTTCTCCTTTGCCAACCTAATCCATCCACCTGACAGGTGTGGCATATCAAGAAGCTGATTAAACAGCATGTTCATTACACACCTTACACACCTTGTGCTGGGAACAATAAAAGGCTACTCTAAAATGTTGAGTTTTGCCACACAACACAATACCACAGATGCCTCAAGTTTTGAGGGAGTGTACATTCGGCATGCTGAGTACAGGAATGTCCATCAGAGCTGTTGGAAGATAATTTAATGGTATGTCCAACCGGCCTAACAACCGCAGGCAACATGTATGGCGTTGTGTGGGCGAGCGGGTTGCTGATGTCAACGTTGTGAACCGAGTGCCCCATGGTGGGGCTATGGTATGGGCAGGCATAAGCTACGGACAATGAACACAATTGCATTTTCTCGATGGCAGTTTGAATGCACAGAGGTACGTGACAAGATCCCGAGGCCCATTGTCCTGCCATTCATCTGCCGCCATTACCTCATGTTTCAGCATGATAATGCACAGCCCCATGTCACAAGAAACTGTACACAATTCCTGTAACCTGAAAATGTCCCCTTCCATGGTCTGCATACTCACCCATTGAGCAAGTTTGGGATGCGCTGGATCGACATGTACGTGTCCAGGCGTGTTCCAGTTCTCGCCAATATCCAGCAACCTCGCACAGCCATTGAAGAGAAGTTGGACAACATTCCATAGACCACAATCAACAGCCTGATAAACTCTTTGTGAAGGAGATGTGTTGCCCTGCATGAAGCAAATGGTGGTCATACCAGCTCTAGGAAGGGTCTAAGTGGTTCCAAACTTTTTTCATTTAAGAATGATGGAGGCCACTGTGTTCAGACTTGTCTAGTAAAATAACAACGCTGCAGACATTTTTTGGTACCCTTCCCCAGATCTGTGCCTAGACACAATACTGTCTCGGAGCTCTACGGACAATTCCATCAACCTCATGGCTTGATTTTTGCTCTGACATGCACTGTTAATTGTGGGAACGTATACAGACAGGTGTGTGCCCTTCCAAATCATGTCCAATCAATTGAATTCTTCACAGGTGGAATCCAATCAAGTTGTAGAAACATCTCAAGGATGATCAATGGAAACAGGAACCACCTGAGCTCAATTTCGAGTCTCATAGGAAAAGGTCTGAATACTTATGAAATAAGGTATTTCTGGTTTTATTTTTAATACATTTGCCAACATTTCTAAAAACCTATTTTTGCGTTGTCATTATGGGGTAAAGTATGCCCTGATGACAAAGCTGTCATCAAGGGAAGCGGTGGCTAATTTGAAGAATCTCAAATATAAAATATATTTAGATTGTTTGACAATTTTTTGGTTACTACATGATTCCATATGTGTTATTTCATAGTTTTGATGTCTTCACTATATTACAAAGAAAACCCATATATATTTTTTAGCAAGCTAGCGTCATAATTTTGTCTGACATTCCGAAAATGCAGCCGTGTTGATTTACTTTGCGGGCACCGGAGTATTATTTTGAGGGACATTATTTTGAGGGAGTCAAAATAATGTGTTTGACTGGTACTATATATATATATATATATATATATATATATACAGTTGAAGTCAAAAGTTTACATACACTTAGGTTGGAGTCATTTAAACTCGTTTTTCAAACACTCCACAAATTTCTTGTTAACAAACTATAGTTTTGGCAAGTCGGTTAGGACATTTACTTTGTGCATGACACAAGTAATTTTCAACAATTGTTTACAGACAGATTATTTCACTTATAATTCACTGTATCACAATTCCAGTGGGTCAGAAGTTTACATACACTAAGTTGACTGTGCCTTTAAACAGCTTGGAAAATTCCAGAAAATGATGTCATGGCTTTAGAAGCTTCTGATAGGCTAATTGACATCATTTGAGTCAATTGGAGGTGTACCTGTGGATGTATTTCAAGGCCTACCTTCAAACTCAGTGCCTCTTTGCTTGACATCATGGGAAAATCAAAAGAAATCAGCCAAGAACTCAGAATAAAAGATGTAGATCTCCACAAGTCTGGTTCATCCTTTGGAGCAATTTCCAAATGCCTGAAGGTACCACATTCATCTGTACAAACAATAGTACGCAAGTATAAACACCATGGGACCACGCAGCCGTCAGACCGCTCAGGAAGGAGACGCGTTCTGTCTCCTAGAGATGAACGTACTTTGGTGCGAAAAGTGCAAATCAATCCCAAAACAACAGCAAAGGATCTTGTGAAGATGCTGGAGGAAACAGGCACAAAAGTTCTATATCCACAGTAAAACGAGTCCTATATCGACATAACCTGAAAGGCAGCCCCGCAAAGAAGAAGCCACTGCTCCAAAACCGCCATAAAAAAGCCAGATTACGGTTTGCAACTGCACATGGAGACAAAGATTGTACTTTTTTTTTTAAATGTCCTCTGGTCTGATGAAATAAAAATAGAACTGTTTGGCCATAATGACCATCATTATGTTTGGAGGAAAAAGGGGATGCTTGCAAGCCGAAGAACACCATCCCAACCGTGAAGCACGGGGGTGGCAGCATCATGTTGTGGGGGTGCTTGCTGCAGGAGGGACTGGTGCACTTCACAAAATAGATGGCATCATGAGGTTGGAAAAGTATGTAGATATATTGAAGCAACGTCTCAAGACATCAGTCAGGAAGTTAAAGCTTGGTCGCAAATGGGTCTTCCAAATGGACAATGACCCCAAGCATACTTCCAAAGTTGTGGCAAAATGGCTTAAGGACAACAAAGTCAAGGTATTGGAGTGGCCATCACAAAGCCCTGACCTCATTCCCATAGAAAATTTGTGGGCAGAGCTGAAAAAGCGTGTGCGAGCAAGGAGGCGTACAAACCTCACTCAGTTACACCAGCTCTGTCAGGAGGAATGGGCCAAATGTCACCCAACTTATTGTGGGAAGTTTGTGGAAGGCTACCTGAAATGTTTGACCCAAGTTAAACAATTTAAAGGCAATGCTACCAAATATGCAGCCAGGTAGGCAAAATGCTAATTGAGTGTATGTAAACTTCTGACCCACTGGGAACGTGATAAAAGAAATATTATTCTGACATTTCACATTCTTAAAATAAAGTGGTGATCCTAACTGACCTAAGACAGGGAAATTTTACCTGGATTAAATGTCAGGAATTGTGAAAAACTGAGTTTAAATGTATTTGGCTAAGGTGTATGTAAACTTCCGACTTCAACTGTTTATATGTATATATATATGTAGAGAGAGAGAGATTTTACATGTGTTTATTTGTGGCCATTTTACATTAGAAAAACAAATTCATTTTTTTTGTTGCATGGTTCTTTCATAATGCATGCAGTAGAGGGTTAAAATATGTATTTTTTTGCAGTTGATTTAGACAGTGATGAAAGAGAGCAGAGACAGGTAATTGGGATTTAGAGGAGCTCTTTTTAGAGGAGCTGGACGCGTTACTGCTAGAAAATGGGCTCTGCAGGAGGCACTTGGTAATTTTTACCCTCCAGTGTACCGTCGCTATTTCTGCTTCTATCTTGTTTTCTCTGCCCGGGGCCTTTTGGTTCTCATCAATGCACTCTCTTTCAAATCCTTCTCTCACGGGTCAGAGTGAGTTCAAACACAGTCACACCGAAGTGGTTCTGTGGCTTATCAAATTGGTGTGCTTTATATGCAGCTTTAATATTGCAAATAGATTGGCTTCTTTTTTTGGTATTATACCCTCCCCTAACCCGGACGATGCAGTGCCAATTGTACACCGCCCTATGGGACTCCCAATCACAGCTGGTTGTGATACAGCCCGGGATTGAACCTGGGTCTGTAGTGACGTCTCTAGCACTGCAAAGCAGTGCCTTAGACCGCTGCGCCAGTCGGGAGGCCTCAGATTGGGGCTTCTATCAATGTAGTTGTCTGCATCATTTCCAAATCGCTAATTTTAAAACAAGCCATAGAAAGTTGGTTGCCATTTCAGTTTAATTCACCAGAAAAGACAGAACAAACATTACAACATATGTTATGGTTAAACTCAAATTTACTAATTGATTAAAAAAACGTAAAAACTCTTTAATCATTGTAAATGATATCATAAATAGGACTTGTGGAGTTGTCACACATGCAGCTAACAAAAATATATGGAAACCTCTGCTCTATTCAAAATTACAAACAACTAATTGCAGCATTACCGTAAAAAAATGGAAGAGGCAAGTAGAAGGAGGAGAAAGTAATGAACTTGTCTGCCGGCCCTGCATTAAAGACCAAAATTCTTTAAAGAAAATTGTGATAAATAAAAAGGTATGCCAGTTTAATTTAAGGACCAAAAATTGACAGCTGTGCCATATAGATTGCAAAATAGTTTGGAAGAGATGTTTGATGTACCGATTCCATGGCACATGGTTTATGAACTGATACACAAAATGATGCCAGATTCAAAACGTAGAGTTTTTCAATTAAACAAAATTCTTGCAGCCAATAGAATGTTATACTGTATATATGGGGGATACAACCATCCCAGCTCTGCAGATTTTGCTGCGAAGAGACAGAATCATTAGATCATTTGTTTTGGTACTGTCCATATGTAGCTTGTTTTTGGTCACAGGTTCAGGAATGGCTGAAGAATTGCAACGTTTACCTGGAGTTAACTCTGCAAATAGCACTGCTGGGTGATCTGAAAAGTCATAGTCAATCGATTAATAACATAATAATACTCGTAGCAAAAATGTTTATCTTTAATTTACATTCTGTAGAAACTGAGAATAGAAAGGTTGAACTTTTGTGAAACAGCACAGTTGAAAAAGACTGGATGGTCTTCAGAGATAGATGGTAGGGGTTGAGTGGAGCTGAAGGATGGGACTAAAAACAAACAAAAGATAACTAATGTAAAGTACACTGTGTCCGTAAAATGGATATAGTATGTAGAAGCCTAAGTGTTGTTGTCCATTAGTTTACTCCAATTAGGGGAGGGGTGGTAGGGTTAGGGGGAAATAATAAAGGAATAACAAAGGAAAAATATGTCAAACAGAACTTACCCAGAATGTGGTTACCATGTTCTCAGAATATTCAATATTAATGTTAATATTTTATATTCTGAGAACATGGTAACCACGTTCTGGGTATGTTTGGTGTGATGCTGATAAAATATTTTCCTAACTATTAGAAAACTGGACACATGAATGTTCTTGAAATGTGATTAGAACATTAATATATTATATTCTGAGAACATGGCAACCATGTTCTGTGTATGTTTGGTGTGATTTTGATGGAATATTCTCTTAACCCTCAGGAAACTGGACATGTCTAGAATATTAATAATGTAGGCTATATTCTGAGAACATGGTAACCACATTCTGGATAAATTCTGCTTGACGTTAAAGGAATGTTCTCCTACCTGTAATGCAAAAACATTCTAAATAGGTTAGAGTTCAAGTGGTTCTTCGCGGTTTGACAAAAAAAGGAAAGGAGGGGTGCTCAACAACAATGAAAAAGATCATGAGAATGGCTTACCAAGAAAATTCCAAAATGACTAATTCGAGGTAAAAAGGAGTTGGAGCACTCAACAAAAAAAAGGCAGGGTGATTCATTTTTGCTCACTATAATCCATTGTACATGTGACTGATGTTTAGGCATCAAGCTAACGTCTTCCTCAAATTAGTACTTTTGGAAGTTTTTCTTGGTAAGCCATTCACATGCTAAATAGGTTCTCAGGAGGTTTTTGCCAACACAAAGGATGTTCCTGTAACTAACGAAAAATGGACACTCAAACATCAGGGAAAAATAACAGGTAACACTACAAAAATGTTCTCTCTCCCTAGAATTGTTAGCTGGTCTGTGGCATATAGAAGATGAACCTACAACCATGGTGTATCCAGCGCCTTTGCATTTCAGTCATGTCGATTTGTTATTTTTTGTTTGTTTTTTGTGTTCATTAGTTCATATATCCACTTATACCTTTTGTGGACCTAATAGAATAGCTTGTGTTTCACTGTTGTGCCTGTAGATGGGTTCAAGGTTCCCAAAGGTGCCAATGCCATCATCTTGCCCTACTCCCTTTATTTTTTATTTATTTTTATTTCGCCTTTATTTAACCAGGTAGGCAAGTTGAGAACAAGTTCTCATTTACAACTGCGACGTGGCCAAGATAAAGCAAAGCAGTTCGACACATATAACAACACAGAGTAACACATGGAGTAAAACAAACATACAGTCAATAATACAGTAGAAAAGTAAGTCTATATACAATGTGAGCAAATGAGGTGAGATAAGGGAGGTAAAGGCAATAAATAGGCCATGGTGGCGAAGTAAATACAATTTAACAATTAAAACACTGGAATAGTAGATTTGACAGTAGATGAGTGTGCAAAGTAGAAATACTGGGGTGCAAAGGAGCAAAAATAAATAAATAAATACAGTAGGGGAAGAGGTAGTTGTTTGGGCTATTTATAGATGGGCTATGTACAGGTGCGGTGATCTGTGAGCTACTCTGACAGCTGGTGCTTAAAGCTAGTGAAGGAGATAAGTGTTTCCAGTTTCAGAGATTTTTGTAGTTCGTTCCAGTCATTGGCAGCAGAGAACTGGAAGGAGAGGCGGCCAAAGGAGGAATTGGCTTTGGGGGTGACAAGTGAGATATACCTGCTGGAATGCGTGCTACGGGTGGGTGCAGCTATGGTGACCAGCGAGCAGAGATAAGGCGGGACTTTACCTAGCAGGGTCTTGTAGATGACCTGGAGCCAGTGGGTTTGGCGACGAGTATGAAGCGAGGGCCAGCCAACGAGAGCGTACAGGTCGCAGTGGTGGGTAGTATATGGGGCTTTGGTGACAAAACGGATGGCACTGTGATAGACTGCATCCAATTTGTTGAGTAAGGTGTTGGAGGCTATTTTGCATGGCCAGCCGTAGAAAAATGCTTATTGAAATTCTCAATTATAGTGGATTTATCGGTGGTGACAGAGTTTCCTATCCTCAGTGCAGTGGGCAGCTGGGAGGAGGTGCTCTTATTCTCCATGGACTTTACAATGTCCCAGAACGTTTTTGAGCTTGTGTTGCAGGAAGCAAATTTCTGCTTGAAAAAGCTAGCCTTGGCTTTTCTAACTGCCTGTGTATCTTGGTTTCTAACTTCCCTAAAACGTTGCATTTCATGGGGGCTGTTCGATGCTAATGCAGAATGCCACAGGAAGTTTTTGTGTTGGTTAAGGGCAGTCAGGCCTGATTCTAAATTTCTTGAATGGGGCATGCTTATTTAAGATGGTGAGGACGGCATTTAAAAAAAATAACCAGGCATCCTCTAGTGACGGGATGAGGTCGATATCCTTCCAGGATACCCGGGCCAGGTCGATTAGAAAGGCCTGCTCGCTGAAGTGTTTCAGGGAGCTTTTGATATTGATGAGTGGAGGTCGTTTGACCGCTGACCCATTACAGATGCAGGCAATGAGGCAGTGATCGCTGAGATCTTGGTTGAAAACAGCAGAGGTGTATTTAGAGGGTAAATTGGTTAGGATGATATCTATGAGGGTGCCCGTGTTTACGGCATTGGGATTGTACGTCGTAGGTTCATTGATAATTTGTGTGAGATTGAGGGCATCAAGCTTAGATTGAGTATGTCACAGTTTAGGTCACCTAGCAGCACGAGCTCTGAAGATAGATGGGGGGCAATCAGTTCACATATGGTATCCAGAGCACAGCTGGGGGCAGAGGGTGGTCTATAGCAGGCGGCAACGGTGTGAGACTTGTTTTTAGAGAGGTGGATTTTTAAAAGTAGAAGTTCAAATTGTTTGCGTGCAGACCTGGATAGTAGGACAGAACTCTGCAGGCTATCTCTGCAGTAGATTGCAACACCGCCCCCTTTGGCCATTCTATCTTGTCTGAAAATGTTGTAGTTAGGGATGGAGATTTCAGAGTTATTGGTGGTCTTCCCTCCACCGTGACCCGCGCCACTTCCCCCAGCCAGAGGACTTCCGCCCGGAGCGCTTCCTGCCGGAAAACTGTGTCGGGAGGCATCATTACGCCTTCATTCCCTTCTCCGCTGGACTCCGCAATTGCATTGGTAAGAATAGGAGACATTTAATACATTCAATTAAAGTAGCACTTAAAGTAATACAACATTTTAGAAATTTGGTAAATCAACATCATTCCATTTGAGATTAATGACACAAGATTGGTCACCTTTGGCAGCAATTTTCAACTTGAAGCCAAAATAAAAGATTTAAAATAAAACAAGGATTGTGTTGTACAATATCACAGGTATTGATCAATGTTTTATCAGCTTGAAAGTAGACTGTCCACTACAGTGGGCCTGTCCAATGAAGATGCTTACAAGCTATCACTACCTTAATAATGATAGTGACAAACTAAAGTTTAACTTCAGACAACAACAAAAAACAAGACATAATTGAAACAAAATGGAGGATTAAAAGTGTGTATCTTCACATGCTCTCTTTACACCCCTGCCCCCAGGTCAGCGCTTTGCCGTGATGGAGGAGAAGGTGATCCTGGCATCCATCTTGCGCTACTTCAACATGGAGGCGTGTCAGGAGCGGGAAGACCTCAATCCACTAGGGGAGCTCATCCTTCGCCCCGAGAATGGCATCTGGATCAAACTGGAGTAGAGGAATCAATATCAGCACTCATTTGCTGCGTCCCAATAATATCTCATTTCCCCTGAAGGGCACTTCACTACTTCCTATGAATCTAAAAGCATTGGATTAATGGAGACGTGGGCTAGAGGGGAGTTTCTACCATGTTTCTTGCACCAGTCATTTCATTTTCAATCAGTGAAGGAAAGTGAACAAGTGCACACTTTGAGAGGAAGGAGAGATAATTGGGACATAGCCATATAAATGTACTAGAGAGCTCATATCTTTGCATATCTACCTTGATTTGAAAGTAATACATTTCTTCTTCTTCGACTTTGTGTATTGGCGCCAAATGTTCAGCAAAAGTGCCCAAATCATATAGACAGAACTTCAGCCTCTTCCAGGCTAATCAGTCTGGTGACAAATTGGTTATTAGTGACTAATTGGGTTACCCGTAAAGCATGGTAGTGAGCCAATCTGAAAATGCATGCGGGGTGAAGTTGCCCCCTGATCTATGGTCAGTTTTGCATTTCCCCCCACTAGATCCTAGATCTAGAAAAAGCCTTGAAATGAAGACCTCTCACAGTGATAGAGTTATAAATGTATGCCCTGAAGATTGTGATGAAATAAAATGAAAACCTCTCACCAACATCAAATGACGTGTATCCTGACATATTTGTGTCCAACAACACAAGTGTCCTTGTTGGGACTCTCAGTTATTGGAAGATATGAACATTTCCGAGAAGACGGTAAGTTCAGTATATTATTATCTGAGAACATAGTGAAATAGTACTGATAATGGAGGCTGTGGTTGTCAGGTTCATTGTTGCATGTGATGTGCTGAAAAGGGACCTACTGTTTATTCTCCACAAGGGGGTGATAGTGGTCCTCTTTTCCCTCCTGTTATTGACAGTGAGTGTGTATGTGTGCCCGCGCATGTCAGTGACAGTCTCACAATGTGTGTTAGTGTGCATGTCAGCGGTTGTTCGTGTGCGAGTGTGTGTGCGTGTATTGTCTGTATGCTACATTTGTTGGGGGTATGTTTACTCTATGAATGTGTGAGCACTCAAGGACAAGACGCTGCCACCACCTGCCCTGCAATCTGCACGGCCACAGTGAACCACATCGTCAGAACAACAGAAAAAGAAAAAACACCCCACAGGGCTGCCAAATCTGAATGAGAGAACTTTGACATGGCAACCCTCCCTTCTTTTTTCAGACTCCTTCTTTCTCCCTCCCCCTTTGCCTCTACCTCTCTCTCCCTCCCCCTTTGCCTCTACCTCTCTCTCCATTCCCCTCTGCCTCCCTCTCACTCCTAGCTCCCTCTCCCCTCCAGCTCCAGTCATCTCCCTTTTAAAGAGAATCTCAGATGCCGTATTCACAAACTGTTTCAGAAGTGGTGATCTAGGATCAGTTTAGTATTTTGCTCATTAGGTTAGCTGATCCTAGAACGAACCTGATCCTAGATCAGCACTCCTACTCTGAGACACCCAGAGCTCCGATCAATGCAATCGACCTTGTGTGGCGCTCCCCCAAACAATAGCTTTCAAAGACAGGGAGCGAGCGGCAAGGGAGAAAGCTTAACCACTATCTGCAAAGGCTGTTGTTAAATGCCCCAAAGAGGATGTGTCCAAAATACAAATAAGAAACTGTGCTGGATAGCAGGGAGGGAAGAGAAGGAAAGAGAGGAAAGTATTGATCGTTTTTTTCTGAAGAGTGATAATGTTGAGGTGGGGGCAGGGGGTGTTTTGGGATAATGGTGATTCTCTTGTCCTTTCTCGTGGTTCCACATCCATGGAGGCTGGTGGGAGGAGCTATAGGAGGATGGGCTCATTGTAATGGCTGGAATGGAATAGATGGACTGGTATCAAACAGATTAAACATATGGCAACCACGCAACCGTCCTCCTATAGCACTTCCCACCAGCCTCCACTGTTCCACATACTCCATGGGGTGTGGTGTGTGTGGTGTGCATGTGTGTGTATGAGCATATGCATATGTTTACAAGCATTCTGTATGTATGAGTTCCTAAAAAAAAAAAAAACAGCAAAGCAAGGGAATTCTGTCGCTTCACCTCTCAGACCGAATCGAACAATCTCATTGGTTCGTGCCTAGACATCCCTCTCAAAATACACAGGGACGTACTTATAAATAACCCTCGCTCTCAGCCACATACACACACACACACATACACACACACATACCACTAGCGATCGCTTCATCCCTCTGTCTCACAGAATACACCTCTCTCTCTCTCTGGCCCCGCTGGGCTCTCCAGTCACTGTGGTAACATACAAAAACAAGACAGTGGCAAGTCAACTACAAAAACACCAACGAAATAGTAAAGCTCGCCTCTGGACCTCTGCGCAATGCTTCAGAGCACAGTGATGCGAGAGACAGAGAGAGAGGGCGAGAGAGAGAATAGGGAAAGAAAGAGCAGGAGGGAGAGACAGGGAGAGGGAGAGAGTAAGTGAGGAGGAGAATGAGAGAGGTTGAGAAATTCAGCACCCCTCCATCACCCCTCGATTACCCTCTTCATCACCCCTCCATTACACTCTTCATCACCCCTCCATTACCCTCTTCATTAATCCCTTCATCATCTCTCCATTACCCTCTTCATCACCCCTCCATTACCCTCTTCATCACCTCTCCATTACCCTCTTCATTAATCCCTTCATCACCTCTCCATTACCCTCTTCATCACCCCTCCATTACCCTCTTCATCACCTCTCCATTACCCTCTTCATTAATCCCTTCATCACCTCTCCATTACCCTCTTCATCACCGCTCCATTACCCTCTTCATCACCTCTCATTACCCTCTTCATCACCCCTCCATTACACTCTTCATCACCCCTCCATTACCCTCTTCATGAATCCCTTCATCACCTCTCCATTACCCTCTTCATCACCCCTCCATTACCCTCTTCATCACCCCTTCATCACCCCTTCAACATCCCTCCATCACCCCCTTCATCACCCCTCCATTACCCTCATCAGCCTCTTCATCACCCCCTCCATTACCCTCTTCATCATCCCCTCCATCACACCCTCCATCACCCCCTACATCACCCCCTTCATCACCCCCTCCATCACCCCATTTTATATTGCTCCTACGGACCAAGGACAAATCTTCTCAAATTAACAGTTATATACAGTGAATTCAGAAAGTGTTCAGACCCCTTATTCTAAAATTTATTAAATTGTCCCACCCTCATACATTTTTGAAATATGAAACATGACCTTTACATAAGTATTCAGACCGTTTACTCAGTACTTTGTTGAAGCACCTTTGGCAGTGATTACACCTTAAAAGTGTTCTTGGGTATGACGCTACAAGACTGGCACATCTGTATTGGGAAAAGTTTCTCCCATTCTTCTCTACAGATCCTCTCAAGCTCTGTCAGGTTGGATGGGGAGCGTTGCTGCACAGCTATTTTCAGGTCTCTCCAGAGATGTTCGATCGGGTTCAAGTCCGGGCTCTGACTGGGTCACTCAAGGACATTCAGAAACTTGTCCTGAAGCCTGTGTTGTCTTGGCTGTGGGCTTAGGGCTGTTGTCCTGTTGGAAGGTGAACCTTCGCCCCAGTCTGAGGTCCTGAGCGCTCTGAAGCAGGTTTTCATCAAGGATCTCTCTGTACTTTGCTCTGTTCATCTTTGCCTCGATTTTGACTAGTCTCCAAGTCCCTGCTGCTGAAAAAATGTCCCCACATCATGATGCTGCCACCACCATGCTTCACCGTGGGGATGGTGCCAGGTTTCCTCCAGACGTCCACAGAGGAACTCTAGAGCTCTGTCAGAGTGACCATCGGGTTCTTAGTCACTTTCCTGACCCATGCCTAGCTCCCTTGTTACTCAGTTTGGCTGGGTGGCCAGCTCTAGGAAGAGTCTTGGTGGTTCCAAACTTTTTCCATTTTGGAATGATGCTGCATACATTTTTTGGTACCCTTCCCCAGATCTGTGCCTTTACACAATCCTGTCTCAGAGCTCTACAGACAATTCCTTTGACCTCATAACTTTGTTTTTGCTCTGACATGCACTGTCAATTGCGTGACCTTATATAGACGGGTGTGTGCCTTTCCAAATCATGTCCAATCAATTTTAATTTTCCACATGTGGACTCCAATCAAGTTGTAGAAACATCTCAAGGATGATCAATGAAAACAGGATGCACCTGAGCTCATTTTCGAGTCTCATAGCAAAGTGTCTGAATACTTATGTAAATAAGGTATTTCAGTTTTTGAATTTTTAATACATTTGCAAAAAATTGTAAAAACCTGTTTTCACTTTGTCATTATGGGGTATTGCGTGCAGATTGCTGAGAATTTTTATTTAATCCATTTTAGAATAAGGCTGTAATGTAACAAAATGTGGAAAAAGTCAAAGGGTGTGAATACTTTCCGAAGGCACTATACAGAGCTATCACTGAATGGAACTCCTTACCAACTCATATTTCCCAAGCAAATAGTAAATTCACATTCAAGAAAATATATTTTTTTAAATCTTTGAAACCAGATGGACCATATGACTAGACAGATGCTGAATATGCTATTTGAATGTTACATTTTACCTTTACCAGATATATAAAATGATAAATATTTGTTAAAGTTTGTACATCTACATGTCTTTTTTGTTAGTCTTCTTGGGGTCCAACACCTATCTGTCCCCTCTGACACCCCACCCCAGAGCTGTGACACTCAGATGACTCTTGTGCCTGTCTAGCTTCCATATCCTTCCTGTCCATGGAGTTTCTCTCTCTCCGGTCTCTCTACCTCTTTCACCCTCTCCTCTCTCTCTGCCTCCCTATTTGCAGGTCTCTCTCTTTCTCTCTCTCTCGCTCCCCTCCCCTCTCACTCCCCTCTCTGCCATTTCATTTACAAATATCTCTACCTCTTTTGCATCTCCCTTCATCTCTCTCTCTCTCCCTCCATCCCACAATCCCATCTCCTCTCTTTCATGTGAAGGTCGCCCCCCCCCCCCCCCCCCCCTTGGAAATTCCAGTAATCCCAGTGTATTTCAGCAACAACTGTTAGGTAATGCAATCTTATGAAGCTCCTACAAATATCACCCACCAAAGTTGTACTGTACTGAGTGTCTCAGAGTCAGAGTAGGATCAGTTTTACCTTTTGGAAGATAATGAGATTAGGCTGGACAGGGGGGACCTGATCCTAAATCAGCAGTCCCTTCCTTTTAGAGGCCCTTGTAATAAAAGAGGGCCCAGAGGCACTGGCGTCATGCCTGTATCTGTTCTATGTTCTAGGAACTCAGAGAAGACATACAGTAATCTAAGTAGACCAGACGAAATAGGCAGCCTCTCCCTCCCCTCTCTCTCTCTCTCTCTGTCTCTCTCTCTCAATTCAATTCAATTTAAGGGCTTTATTGGCATTGGAAACATATGTTAACATTGCCAAAGCGAGTGAAATATATCATAAACAAAAGTGAAAAATACAATATGAAATGAACAGTAAAAATTACACTCACAAAAGATCCTAAAGAAAAAAGACATTTCAAATGTCAAATGATGTCTATATGCAGTGTTTGTAATGATGTACAAATAGTTCAAGTACAAAAGGGAAAATAAACATAAATATAAGTTGTGGCAACAGGTCACAAATATTGCTGCTGTGATGGCACACTGTGGTATTTCACCCAATAGATATGGGAGTTTATCAAAATTGGATTTGTTTTCGAATTCTTTGTGGCTCTGTGTAATCTGAGGGAAATATGTGTCTTTAATATGGTCATACATTTGGCAGGAAGTTAGGAAGTGCAGCTCAGTTTCCACTTTATTTTGTGAGCATTGTGCACACAGCCTGTCTTCTCTTGAGAGCCAGGTCTGCCTTCTGTACATATTCAAATATTTCCTTAATTTTGGGTCAGTCTCAGTGGTATGGTATTCTGCCACTGTGTACTCTCTGTTTAGGTCCAAATAGGATTCTAGTTTTCTCAATTTTTGAGTAAATTATTTCCAATGTGTCAAGTAGTTATATTTTTGTTTTCTCATGATTTGGTTGGGTCTAATTGTGTCTTTGTTCTGTTTCACACACACGCACGCACACACACACACAAACACGCACGCACGCACGCACGCACGCACACACACACACAGTCTGTCTCGCCCCCCCTCTCTTGCTCTCATTCATTCAGAAGTGTGTGTAGTGTGTACTCTGTTCCCCTTACCGTCTCTGCTGACTTCAGTGCCTTTGTATTTTATTCAAACCATTGATTTATTATTGATTGATAACGCAGCAGAACCATGTGTATGATTCTGTTTTTTTGCGGATGCTTTGTGAGATTCACTTCCACTGTGACTAGGATTCTTGTTTGGACTAAGAAGTTTGGATGCATTGGTTCTCCCACTCATTCTCTATTGTCTGAAATAGTTTGGGGGTGTTTGGGTTTGGTTGGTCAGTATCAGACCCAAAGAGGATGATAGAAAACTCAACAGATCACAACACTGTCAAAAGGTCTCATAACTCAGAATCTCTCTCTCTCTCTCTCTCTCTCTCTCTCTCTCTCTCTCATTCTCTCCCCTCCCTACATTCTCTCTCTCTCTCTCTCATTCTCTCTCTCTCTCTCTCTCTCTCTCTCATTCTGTCCCGTCCCTACATTCTCTCTCTTTCTCTCTCTCTCTCTCTCTCTCATTCTCTCCCCTTCCTACATTCTCTCTCTCTCTCTTATTCTCTCTCTCTCTCTCTCTCATTCTCTCCTCTCCCTACATTCTCTCTCTCTCTCTCTTTCTCTCCCCTCCCTACATTCTCTCTCTCTCTCTCTCTCTCGCTCTCATTCTCTCCCCTCCCTACATCTCTCTCTCTCTTGCACTCTCTCCCTCCCTCCTTCTAGCTCTCCTCCCTCTCTGCCTCCCTCTCTCAATTCAATTCAATTCAAGGGGCTTTATTGGAATGGGAAATGTATGTTTACGTTGCCGAAGCAAGTGAAATGGATAAATAAAAGTGAAATAAACAAAAATTGAACAGTAAATCTCTCGCTCTCTCGCTCTCTCCTCCCCCTCTCTCTCTCTCTCTCTCTCTCCCTCTCTCTCTTTTTCTCTCTGTCTGTAGTGTATCATGAGATTAAGCAGTAAAAAAATAGGGGTAGAGTTGTAGAGAATCGAAGGTACCATGAATGTAATAAGAAACCTTAGGTGCTGGCTTAAGGCCGGTAGCAACCACTACAGAACGTCCGGTCAGAACAAGGACGAGGCGGATGTTAATTGAAAAAGATGTCCACATTCACACACACACACACACATCACACACACATCTGACCTCTAATGGTTCAGATAACTGAGAATCATGTCCAATGAGAACTGACATGAACTATGTGGTGGTTTGGATGCACGCACAATTAAACATCAGACAAACAGGGATTCAGTCCACAGAAGGATAAGTTCAGCAGGAGGGAAACTGCTGAGGGAAGTGCTCATTAGGATGGGGGAAATCACGTTTCTGACCACACAGCGTTCTGGGGTCATTTATTATTTTGAATGTAGCCTTTATTTAACTAGGCAAGTCAGTTAAGGACAAATTCTTATTTACAATGACGGCCTACCCCGGCCAAACCCGGACGACGCTGGGACAATTGTGTCTGTACGTGTGCGTGCGAACGTGAACCCGCGCCTGACTATGTGTGTGCGTGTATCATGCAGGGACCATGTTTTTTGGAGTAACCTTTGCCCTCTCTTCAATTTAACTCAAGTCTATTCCTGGTTCACTAACAATTTAGTCTGGATAATATTTTTTACTACCGCATATGCACACATTCAAACCTTATGACAGGTAGTAATGGGTCTAACTTCATATAGGCTTTCAGGGCAATATGTTAACATTTTATGACAAGCTAAAAGCATGGTGGACATACAAAGTAGCCTCATATAGTAGCCTTGCTGGGTCAGACACAGTGTTTGCATCGCAAACAGCACCCTGTTCCCTTTTGTGCACTTTAGGGCTCTGGTCAAAAGTAGTGCACTATATCGGGAATAGGGTGCTATTTGGGACACACCCTGTCCCGTCAAACTGAATTACTTGAGTAGTGCACAATCAATCAATCAATCAATCAAATTGTATCTATATAGATAGCCCTATGAACAAGATGTCAAGATGAAGCTGCTGCTATCGTGAACAAGTGGCTTTTGCTAAATCGATTTAATCTTAATGACACTAACCTGTAACCTCCAACAACCACCCAGAAGTCTTACGGGTTTACATTCTGTTTTGCAACATGGATTACATCTGGCTATGGGTGGAAGATGTGAGCTTGGTGCCCACACCGTTTTGTCGGACCAATCAGCCTGCTTTGATGAACTATGGGGGTGGTTTAGTCAATGGCGAACGCGAAGCGCTACTGTTGACACGCACTATATGGCTTTACTTCAGTTGGCATTTCTTTGCTGAAGCCAAGGTAGTAAGTAGATAGCTATGTTAGCTAAAATGCTTTTGCAGCCCGGTCATCAGGATACAAGTCATTATTCAACGTCCATCCATGTCCAAGGACGTCGGGAGATGATGTGGAAACCGGCCACTAGGGGCAACAGTGAGCGCAGTTAACTTAAATTAGGTTTTGGTTTTGCTAGGGTGTTTTGCTAAGCATCTGCCTCTGACTCCAAAGGTTGCAAGTAGTGAATCCAGCGATAGAAAGTTGTTTTTGAGATTTTTGTTCAAGCCTACCCAATCGTTAACCCTTACCTTAACCTGTTATGGCTAGGGGGCAGTATTTTCACGGCTGGATAAAAAACGTACCCGATTTAATCTGATTATTAGTCCTGCCCAGAAACTAGAATATGCATATCATTATTAGCTTTGGATAGAAAACACTCCATAGTTTCTAAAACTGTTTGAATGGTGTCTGTGAGTATAACAGAACTCATTTGGCAGGCCAAAACGTGAGAAGATTCTGTACAGGAAGTACCCTGTCTGACCATTTCTTGCCCTTCTTTTTCATCTCTATCCATTACAAAGGATCTCTGCTGTTACGTGACACTTCCTATGGCTGCCATGGGCGCTCAGAGCCCGGGAAAAAGCTGAATGACGTAATTCAAAGCCCTGGCTGAAACACACGAGCGCTTTTGCTAAGTGGTCTATCAGAGGACAAAGGGCTTAGGCTCGTGCACTGGCCGCCCCCGTCTTTCTGTTTTTCCCTCTATTTGCCGAAACACAGATTCCCGGTCTGAATATTATCGCTTTTTTACGAGAAAAATTGCATAAAAATTGATTTTAAACAGCGGTTGAGATGCTTCGAAGTACGGTAATGAAATATTTAGAAATCTTTTGTCACGAAATGCGCCATGCGCACGACCCTTATTTACCATTCGGATAGTGTCTAGAACGCACGAACAAAACGCCGCTATTTGGATATAACGATGGATTATTTTGGACCAAACCAACATTTGTTATTGAAGTAGAAGTCCTGGGAGTGCATTCTGACGAAGAACAGGAAAGGTAATCAAACTTTTCTAATAGTACATCTGATATTGGTGAGTGCTAAACTTGGTGGGTGTCTAAATAGCTAGCCCTGTGATGCCGGGCTATCTACTGAGAATATTGTAAAATGTGCTTTCACCGAAAAGCTATTTTAAAATCGGACATATCGAGTGCATAGAGGAGTTCTGTATCTATAATTCTTAAAATAATTGTTATGTTTTTTTGTGAACGTTTATCGTGAGTAATTTAGTAAATTCACCGGAGGTTTGCGGGGGGTACGCTAGTTCTGAACGTCACATGCTAATGTAAAAAAGCTGGTTTTTGATATAAATATGAACTTGATTGAACAAAACATGCATGCATTGTATAACATAATGTCCTAGGGTTGTCAACTGATGAAGATCATCAAAGGTTAGTGCTGCATTTAGCTGTGGTTTTGTTTTTTGTGACATTATATGCTAGCTTGAAAAATGGGTAGTCTGATTATTTCTGGCTGGGTACTCTGCTGACATAATCTAATGTTTTGCTTTCGCTGTAAAGCCTTTTTGAAATCGGACAGTGTGGTTAGATTAACGAGAGTCTTGTCTTTAAAATGCTGTAAAATAGTCATATGTTTGAAAAATGGAAGTTTTCGGATTTTTATATTGGAGCAGGTGTTCCGCTAGCAGAACATCTAGATGTAAGAGGTTAACCATTCTGAGTTAACGGCTAACTTTAAGATTTTGGGGTTAACGCGTCAACTTAACTTCCCTGGGCAAGCGTCCCACCCTAGTCAACAGCCAGTGGAATCGCGTGGCGCGAAATACAAATACCTCAAAAATGCTATAACTTCAATTTCTCAAACATATGACTATTTTACACCATTTTAAAGACAAGACTCTCGTTAATCTAACCACATTGTCCAATTTCAAAAAGGCTTTACAGCGAAAGCAAAACATTAGATTATGTCAGCAGAGTACCCTGCCAAAAATAATCACACAGCCATTTTCAAAGCAAGTATATCTGTCACAAAAAACAAAACCACAGCTAAATGCAGCACTAACCTTTGATGATCTTCATCAGATGACACTCCTAGGACATTATGTTATACAATACATGCATGTTTTGTTCAATCAAGTTCATATTTATATCAAAAAACAGCTTTTCACATTAGCATGTGATGTTCAGAACTAGCATACCCACCGCAAACTTCCGGTGAATTTACTAAATTACTCACGATAAACTTTCACAAAATACATAACAATTATTTTAAGAATTATAGATACAGAACTCCTTTATGCAATTGCGGTGTCAGATTTTAAAATAGCTTTTCGGCGAAAGCACATTTTGCAATATTCTGAGTACATAGCCCGGCCATCACGGCTAGCTATTTTGACACCCACCAAGTTTGGGACAACCTAAACTCAGAATTTACTATTAGAAAAATTTGATTACCTTTGCTGTTCAGAATGCACTCCCACGACTTCTACTTCAACAACAAATGTTGTTTTGGTTCCAAATAATCCATAGTTATATTCAACTAGCTCTGTTTTGTTCGTGCGTTCAGGTCACTATACAAAGGGTGATGCGCGAGCGCATTTCGTGACAAAAAAATCAAAAATATTCCATTACCGTACTTCGAAGCATGTCAAACGCTGTTTAAAATAATTTTTTTATGCTATTCTTCTCGTAAAATAGCGATAATATTCCAACCGGGCGACGTTGTATTCATTCAAAGGTTGAAAGAAAAAAATTGAGAATTCTCATGAATGTGCATCTCCAGTGTCACTGTCCCCAGGCTGACCACTCACAAATTCTTCTGCTGTTCTTCGCCCAGAGACAGCAGACACCCCATTACACTTTCTGGCACCTTCTGAGAGCCAATGGAAGCCTTGGAAAATGTCACGTTACAGCAGAAATGCTGTATTTTCGATAGAGATGCAACAGAAGGACAACAAATTGTCAGACAGGGCACTTCCTGTATGGAATCTTCTCAGGTTTTGGCCTGCCATATGAGTTCTGTTATACTCACCGACACCATTCAAACAGTTTTAGAAACTTTAGAGTGTTTTCTCTCCAAATCTACTAATTATATGCATATTCTCATTCTGGGCAAGAGTCGGGTACGTTTTTTATCCGGCCGTGCAAATACTGCCCCCTAGCCCCAACAAGTTTTAAACCCTAACCTTAAAAATTCTAAGCTAATGGCTAAACTTAACCTTAAACACTACAATAATATACTTCTAAAGTAGATTTTTGAGAAACATGGACGACCGTCTATTTCTGACATAAGACTGTGAGACCAAGTTGGTTGATGTCTTGGTACTCGATGTGCCTTTCTCTGCAAAGACGGCAAGTGCTTGTTTTATTTCTGCAAAATGCGGCGCTGTGGCTTCTGTTTTCTGACTGGTTGAATATGATCCAATTACTTTAAAATGGGTTTTTCTGCAACACCACTCGGGAAAAACAGCTTCAATGGTATCTTTTCCAGAATGATAGCGCAGCGGTAATCAGTCTCATAATTAGGAGCCTAATTTACTTGTATTAAAGGATAAATATGCTAACAATAACCAAGCCTAGACCCTGGGGTTTGGAATTAGCCCTTAACAACGTTAATCCAACACGTAAACTGCTGATGTTCTGGGTTGATTGTAAAGGTAATTTGGACAGATGGACCTACCCTCTACTGTGAGACAGACTATTTTGAGTAGGTGGTCTGGCTCACGGCATCTGGACTCCCTCACTGAGACCACACACACACACACACACACGAGAGAGAAGGATAATGGGGCTAGGGAGAGCTGGAGGGAAAGAAAGTAAATGAAAGACAGAAGGGGAGAGAGAATTAGAGAGAGAGAGAACATAGCCCACACAACCTTTTTAATGAACTGCCTTCCTCACAGCAGACATATTAGTGGGATGTCTCCACATTAAAGTTGCATTCGCATGGCAGAGGAGGTTTGGGTGACAACCCCTCAACAGCGTGTGTGTGTCTGTGTGTGTGTGTGTGTATAAGGGTAGGTGGGAGTGTAAAGTACCTGCCATGTGCTGACATTTGTGTGTGTCTGTGTGTGTGTGCTTGTACGTGCGTGTTTGTGCAGAAAGAAGCGATCATAAATGTACTAATAGGTCGCAAGGGCGCAGTTTCCTTTGGTAAAATAAACTTAACCTGTTGGCTTTTTGAGTCAGTTCCACTATATTTCCCCAGCTCAGCTACAAGCAGTCTCCTCAACCTGTCTGCATATTCCCATATAGTGCACTACTTTTGACCAGATCCCAATGAGCCCTGATCAAAACTAGTACATAGAGTGCCATTTGAGATGCAATTAATGTTTCTATGTTAGAGTTTGTAGTTTATCTTGATATTCTGCAGATACTAATCATGTGGATTCTGTTTTACAACACATGCTGTTGGAGAGAGAGAGAGAGAGAGAGAGAGAGAGAGAGAGAGAGAGAGAGAGAGATTATATATTCTCTCACCCTGACCTATATATTGTGATCATAACATATTATCTGGATTACATCTGTCTAAATCTTTCTGTCTCTCCATAATATTTGTAAATATGTTATTTGAATAAATAGTATTTTCTCTATCATAGTAATTGGAATAAATTCCAATAATTGATGTTAAGCATAATCATCAGGAATATTTTAATAATGCCATAGGCTAGTCAACATCCTTATACTGATATGTTAGAAAAAGGTGCATTTTATCTGTTTCTTTATGTGTGAATAAATCAATGTGGGAATGGATAAAATATGAACTATTCCTCAAAATAATGATCAACGAATGCGTGAATAAAGGAACGACGAGTCGCTGGAAGCAAAGCAATAATTGCGAAGAGAGCTCGCAGCCAGGCTTCAAAACACACCGGGAAAAAAGGAGTGCCGGCGCGTGCAGTCCACTGTTTTTCCCTCTTTCGGGCGCTGAGAGGCAGCATTAGGCTACCACTTACCCGACACCACCCACGACAGGCTCACTGTAATAACATAATGTTAACATGGGAAGGTTTGAAGTTGCCTCAATGTCACAAAGCAACAATGTGATGGGTACACATATAGCCATGTACGTGTAGACTCTGACACACGAGCATTGTGACTAGAAGGATAGACAGAAGGTTGTCTTACGGGAGCTATAACGGGCAATATGGAGAGGAGGAAAGCCACGGGAGAATACCACGGCATCCCTGTATCCAAAATGTAGACTACATTTTATGGGACGGGCGGCACGTTTATTTCGCTAATTGGAAAAGTTACAAAATATACAATGATTATAAATGGGTCTTATCTGAACAGGTCGTCGCTGGACCCGTACGAGGAAGTGTTGAATCGCCCTCCGTGGGTTACTACAACTTTGGGCTGCTTCCTGATATTCACTATAGTGGTTGATATTTTGGGCAACCTTTTGGTGATATTCTCTGTCTACCGGAATAAGAAGCTAAGGAATGCAGGTGAGTAATATTGTGCATGAGGTCGGAGTAGCCAAAGTATTGTATTGTGTTTATAAACAAGTTTCAAAGTGTTGTATTTGACACAACATTGTTGTTCTGATACACTTGAGTCCGAAATATGACAACAATAAACCTGCGTTTGGGTAAAGCTGTGTACTCTGTTCGCGTGCAAATGTCGAAATGAACAAGAAAAGTAGGCTTATTTGTGATTTAGAATTTGTGATAGGCGTACTACATACATCGATGAAAATCAATAAAATGCATTGGTCTATACCAATTAATTTAGCTTGGGTTTAAAGCTACGGTGAAAGTAATGTCCCGGTGGCATTTGGAGGTAGCTACCCGAGCGTTATAGAGGATGCCATGTCAATGTTGGTAGCATGATTTTATACCCTATGATTTTATACCCTAAACAATGTATGTTGTATACCGGTACGTTTTATATAGGCCAGTCAAGAATGCCTAAATAGGCATGTCATGAAAGTTAGATTATCGCCCTCGTATCATAAACGTCTATGGACGCGCAAGCTGCTCTGACCAAACCGAATAACCATGTCAAACTAAATACTTCTCTGTTTAATCTCCGAGCGAGCAAAGATGAAATAATAACTAGAGAGTGTCAACGAATGAGGCTCTTCCAAGAATGAAAAATACACTCGCGGAGATTGATTGACACGCGCCGCCCGAAGCCACTCAAGAGAAATAATAGGATGGACAGCAGTGTATTTTAGGAAACATTTGCGCCACAGCCTCCGCATGCTTAGTTGGGGATTGCGTTTCACATCCTATCAATCATGTAACTAAACTGGGAAGGTGAATGAGAGCATCTTGAACTATCCGTTTTATTTTTCAATGGAAAATTTGGATTAGGTGACGGAACATGCGTCACGTGCGCACTTCGGTTTTATGAATTGGGATCGGAGTGGGGCTGCTGTGTCTCGACCAACCTATTATCACCAGATATTATATAATGTGTTTGATATTATAATGTAGGATAATGCTGTATGTAGGATAATGTTGTATGTTGTGTAGTGTGGATATTTTAAATTCATTATAGTATTGTACTGTGGCGTGATTATTTAACGTATGTTTGGATGATTATAATCCAGTGATTATATTCCAAAGTACTGTACTGCTGTAACCCTGTGATAAGAACCTATGACATTATTGTGTGAGAAAACGCAATAATATACATATCATAAAAACGAATTACATTGTGATTTGATAGGTTACAGATTAAATGTGCGCCAGGTAGAAGTTAAGCTGTTTAGAAAATATACATTTAGTCCTACATTATTACAGACTGGTGTGTTATCCAAATACCAAATGGACATGCTTTGCGCTCCCGTGCCGCTCTGGCCATTCGATGACAGATTGGAATTCTAGACGAACCCACATTGTAGATTGATTTGGGTGGTTTATCGTTTACTGGAATGTGCATCTAGCCAAATGACAATTTTTTTACCTCCCAAATTAGTTTTCTTTTCTTTGATGTTTCATGTTATTAGTTGTGTTTGTTTGTCACAGCCCAGACCTAATGTCAATCGCAGAGCATTTTTTTGTGATTTAAGCAAAATGGATTTGTGCCAGTCCCATGTGATGAATATGATTATTATTAAGACTTCCTGTAATTCCTCGTCCCACCTCCCTCTCTATCTTTATTTATCATTGTAATCACTTCCATTTGATATAAACATACACAAAATTGCATAATCGCTGTGTCCTGGATTTGAGTCTTTTAATAGTTTATACAGTAAATAGAATCGAACATTCCGTATGTGATATTAGTGCAGATGAAGGAAAGGAGACAAGCCGAGGAAGCTACTTTAGACTATTGATATGAAACCGTTTTTGTCAGTTCAGAGTAGCTGAAGTAGCATTGCTTAAAACTAACTACAAGTTAAGTATCTAAGATGTGCCAAATTAATTATCTCCAGCTCAGGTCTCCAGGTAGGCATTTGGTTTGTTAACTTGCTAGCTAAGTGGCTAACTTGCTAGATCAAGCTTCTTGGTTACAGCCGAGACAATTAGTCCCGTCCTCGAGCAAGATCCCTGCTGCCTTGCTTTTATACTAATTTTATTATATTTTTATGCTTGGAAAGAAATAGAGCCCCTTGTCTGCACTGCTGGCAATACCGTATACCCCGGTATGGTACAGGAACGGTATAAAGAAATGAAATACCACCCAACCCTAGTTAGAATATTTGCTTTCTATGAAACCATTTTCATTGACATGAATATCCATTCAGTCTTTTGTCAGCTTTCTACACAACAATAAATGGCTTTGTATGATGTCATCAATAATGGACCTATGTCACAGGCTTTTTTCACGTGAGCCACGTGAAAAAATTATGTATCTTTCTTAACACTGTTTCCACAAGCATTTGGCGAGTACTAACATCCCTTAAGCAGGCCAGCCAACCGGTTTCCCTGTATCCTTAGGTTCATGCCTTTCAGGAGCGTTTGCAATTTCTAAGCCCAGTTCCCAAAGATGGTGCCTGTCCTTCTATTCAAGCCAAAGAAAAGGAAAAAACCCTGCATTCGCAAATCGTATGCCTCATGGCGGCCATATTGATTGACACAGAAACTTTTCTTTTGTACTTTCTAGGTCTATCTGCCCATGTGGGCTGCCCCTCTGCCAGCCAACAGAATGGCTGTGCCGCAGGAGGGTGTGTGTGTGTGTGTGACTGCATATTTTATTTATTTTTTAAAATGTTATTTCACTTTATTTAACCAGGTAGGCAAGTTGAGAACAAGTTCTCATTTACAACTGCGCCCTGGCCAAGATAAAGCAAAGCAGTTTGACACATATAACAACACAGAGTAACACATGGAGTAAAACAAACATACAGTCAATAATGCAGTAGAAAAATAAGTCTATATACAATGTGAGCAAATGAGATGAGATAAGGGAGGTAAAGGCAATAAATAGGCCATGGTGGCGAAGTGAATACAATATAGCAATTAAAACACTGGAATGGTAGATTTGACAGTAGATGAGTGTGCAAAGTAGAAATACTGGGGTGCAAAGGAGCAAAATAAATAAATACAGTAGGGGAAGCGATAGTTGTTTGGGCTATTTATAGATGGGCTATGTACAGGTGCAGTGATCTGTGAGCTACTCTGACAGCTGGTGCTTAAAGCTAGTGAGGGAGATAAGTGTTTCCAGTTTCAGAGATTTTTGTAGTTCGTTCCAGTCATTGGCAGCAGAGAACTGGAAGGAGAGGCGGCCAAAGGAGCAATTGGCTTTGGGGGTGACAAGTGGAATATACCTGCTGGAACGTGTGCTACGGGTGGGTGCTGCAATGGTGACCAGCGAGCAGAGATAAGGCGGGACTTTACCTAGCAGGGTCTTGTAGATGACCTGGAGCCAGTGGGTTTGGCGACGAGTATGAAGCGAGGGCCAGCCAACGAGAGCATACAGGTCGCAGTGGTGGGTAGTATATGGGGCTTTGGTGACAAAACGGATGGCACTGTGATAGACTGCATCCAATTTGTTGTGTAGGGTGTTGGAGGTTATTTTGAAATTGACATCGCCAAAGTCGAGGATCGGTAAGATGGTCAGTTTTACGAGGGTATGTTTGGCAGCATGAGTGAAGGATGCTTTGTTGCAAAATAGGAAGCCAATTCTAGATTTAACTTTGGATTGGAGATGTTTTTTGTGAGTCTGGAAGGAGAGTTTACAGTCTAACCAGACACCTAGGTATTTGTAGTTGTCCACATTTTCTAAGTCAGAACCGTCCAGAGTTGTGATGCTGCATGCATTTAGTTTTACTTGTATTTAAGAGCAATTGTAGGCCACGGAAGGAGAGTTGTATGGCATTGAAGCTCGTCTGGAGGGTTGTTAACACAGTGTCCAAAGATAGGCCAGAAGTCAGAATGGTGTCGTCTGCGTAGAGGTGGATCAGAGACTCACCAGCAGCAAGAGCGACATCATTGATATATACAGAGAAGAGAGTCGGCCCAAGAATTGAACCCTGTGGCACCCCCATAGAGACAGCCAGAGGCCCGGACAACAGGCCCTCAGATTTGACACACTGAACTCTGTCGGAGAAATAGTTGGTGAACCAGTCGAGGCAATAATTTGAGAAACCAAGGCTGTTGACTCTGCTGATGAGGATGTGGTGATTGACAGAGTCGAAAGCTTTGGCCAGGTCGATGAATACGGCTGCACAGTACTGTTTCTTATCGATGGCGGTTAAGATATCGTTTAGGACCTTGAGCGTGGTTGAGGTGCACCCATGACCAGCTCTGAAACCAGATTGCATAGCGGAGAAGGCACAGTGGGATTCAAAATGGTCGGTGATCTGTTTGTTAACTTGGCTTTCGAAGACCTTAGAAAGGCAGGGTAGGAGGTGCAGTGCTGTTGACCGGAGTAGGGGTGGCCAGGTGGAAAGCATGGCCAGCCGTAGAAAAATGCTTATTGAAATTCTCAATTATAGTGGATTTATCGGTGGTGACAGAGTTTCCTATCCTCAGTGCAGTGGGCAGCTGGGAGGAGGTGCTCTTATTCTCCATGGACTTTACAATGTCCCAGAACTTTTTTGAGTTTGTGTTGCAGGAAGCAAATTTCTGCTTGAAAAAGCTAGCCTTGGCTTTTCTAACTTCCCTAAAAAGTTGCATTTCACGGGGGCTGTTCGATGCTAATGCAGAACGCCACAGGATGTTTGTGTGTTGGTTAAATTGAACATTGAAGTGATCTGAAGCACTCTCTCTCAACCCAGCGATGTTGCATTGTTTTCCATCCTTTCAGAAGCAGAATGTTGTTTGTGTGCCAAAGTTTTGTATTAGAGGTCGACCGATTAATCGGAATGGCTGATTAATTAGAGCTGATTTCAAGTTTTCATAACAATCGGAAATCGGTATTTTTGGACCAGACAGCATCACTGCCTGGTATGGTAATTGCTTGGCCTCCGACCGCAAGGCACTACAAAGGGTAGTGCATACGGCCCAGTACATCACTGGGGCTAAGCTGCCTGCCATCCAGGACCTCTACACCAGGCGGTGTCAGAGGAAGGCTCTAAAAATTGTTAAAGACCCCAGCCACCCCAGTCATAGACTGTTCTCTCTACTACCGCATGGCAAGCGGTACCGGAGTGCCAAGTCTAGGACAAAAAAGCTTCTCAACAGTGTGTACCTTCTCAACAGTGTTTACCTCCAAGCCATTAGACTCCTGAACAGGTAATCAAATGGCTACCCGGATCCTCAAAAGATTCTACATCCTGACTGGTTGCATCACTGCCTGGTACGGCAATTGCTCGGCCTCCGACCGCAAGGCACTACAAAGGGTAGTGCATATGGCCCAGTACATCACTGGGGCTAAGCTGCCTGCCATTCTGGACCTCTACACCAGGCGGTGTCAGAGGAAAGCTCAAAAAATTGTCAAAGATCCCAGCTACCCCAGTCATAGACTGTTCTCTCTACTACCACATGTTAAGTGGTACTGGAGTGCTAAGTCTAGGACAAAAAGGCTTCTCAACAGTGTTAACCTCCAAGCCATAAGACTCCTGAACAGGTAGTCAAATGGCTACCGGAACTATGGCTGGCTACCCGGTTGAAATGGCTACCCCCCCCCCCCCTCCAACCCCTCTTTTACGCTGCTGCTACTCTCTGTTTATCACATATGCATAGTCACTTTAACTATACATTCATGTACATACTACCTCAATAGGTCCGACTAACCGGTGCCCCCGCACATTGGCTAAACGGGCTATCTGCATTGTGTTCTGCCACCCGCTAACCCCTCTTTTACGCTACTGCTACTCTGTGTTTATCATATATGCATAGTCACTTTAACCATATCTACATGTACATACTACTTCAATCAGCCCGACTAACCGGTGCCTGTATATAGCCTTGCTACTGTTATAGCCTTGCTACTGTATATAGCCTCTCTGCTGTTATTTTTCACTGTCTGTTATACTGTTGTTTTTATTTCTTTACTTACCTATTGTTCACCTAATACCTTTTTTGCACTGTTGGTTAGAGCCTGTTAAGTATGCATTTCACTGTTGTATTATTAAACTTTGATTTGATTTGTCCAAACGTTTGACTGGTACTGTGTGTGTAGATTGATGTGGAAGAAAAAACAATTTCATCCATTTTAGAATACGGCTGCAACGTAACAAAATGTGGAAAAAGTCAAAAGGTCTGAATACTTTCCGAATGCACTGTATGTCTATATAACAGAGTCTGATTTTAGAGTCTGGTGTAAAAGCTATATAAGGTCTACAAGCCATTTGTGTACAATCAAATTCATGTCTTTTCATGTATACAGATTACAAGTTTCAATGATGTTACGTAAACTTCAGATTCAAACTTCAAGTCCCAATGAAGTTCCTTAGCTCAAAGCATGATTAGATTTGCTACCGGATGTCCCCAAAGTTTGTTTTAATTTCATTAATGTTATTTTGGATCATCATAGAATCCAAACCCCACTGCCCCTCCAGAGTCTGTTGTTGTGGTTCCAAGCGTAATACATGATTTCTAAGCATATAATACGGCATTAAGTGCTTTGCGTATGTCTCCATTTACGACAAGCGTTTATGGCCCCTAAATATCCCACTGGCTTTGTTGTTAAACCTCTTTAACGTAAATTGGTACACAGCACAGTGGCATCAAATTAGAGAGCTCAGTGAAAAACAAAAGACAAATCCTCATTTTGGAGGGAAATTTAGATATTTTAATTGCAGTGATTCCCCCCAGCGTTCTGCTTGATTTTCATCTAGAGGGAAACCATTTTATATCCCAATTAAACTCTGGATCAAACAAGATTGAGGTTTGTACTTTTGGGATATTCCATTGTACCAGACACACCTAACCAACAGCAACTCTAAAGTATAAGGAAGTATTAAAATATTTCGATTAGATTAGATAGTATTTTATTGTGTGTTTTCACAGAAATGTCTATTATATACAGAAATTGCACTGCGTTCAAAGAGATTCCACAACAAAAAGAGAAACATAATATAGTCATAACATCAGACAAACAAATTCATTAATTTATTCATATTTGACACAGGTCTGGTATTTACTAATCATCTGGATGGTCAATGGACAGCCTAGCATGTTTGAGTGACAGGTAAATACATGGGTGTCGTGAACAAAGCTTTTTGTCCAACTCTCTGACAATCTGCTGCTCAATACCTGTCATTGGAGTGCAACAGACAGAAGAAGAGTCCCATTTTGAACCTGTCTTTTGAAGTCTAATGTTCATTTTGCTGATTGCAATGTGGCAAACAAAGTATTTCCAGAATGTAGTGTATTGTATTTACTTCACAAGGTTTGGAATGAGTACATTTTGGCACCGGGTCGATTTGTTAAATGCAGTTGCAGTAGTCAACTTCTATTGCGTAGTCAAAACAATATCAAAGTGAGCTGTCATGCTGTTCCATAAAGACGTCAACACCACTTGTTTCCGAGAGACACGCTCAATAGGCTTGGGCACTATACCGTATATACCCTATACCGGGGTATTTCGAAATACCAACGGTATGATTTTCAATACCGTAAAAAAAAGGGATGGGCCAAGTAAATGATCTCCAGCTCAGGGCTTCAGCTATGCATTTGGTTGCTAGATAAGTGGCTAGCTTGCAAGATCAAGTTTCTTGATTACAGCAGAGACAATCAATCTCCTGGATCAACATCCCTGCTGCTTAAATTAGCTTTGTGCGCCCCCCCCCCCCCCAAAGAAAAGGTTTAACCCGGTATGGTACAGGAACGGTATGATGTATGAAAATCTGGATACTGCCCGACCATAGCACTCAATACCCATTAAAGGCCCTTGCTGTGTAGACTCCCTGCTTGGACAACAAATTGTGTAAAAAAAACAAAAATTGCTTTTACATTGCACAATCTTCAATGTTATGTCATAATTATGTACAATTCTGGGAAATTAATTACGGTCTTTGTTAGGAAGAAATGGTCTTCACACAGTTCGCAACGAGCCAGGCGGCCCAAACTGCTGCATATACCCTGACTCTGCTTGCACAGAACGCAAGAGAAGTGACACAATTTCCTTAGTTAATACTGCCTGCTACCATGAATTTCTTTTAACTAAATATGTAGGTTTAAAAAAATATACTTGTGTATTGATTTTAAGAAAGGCATTGATGTTTATGGTTAGGTACATTGGTGCAATAAGAGTGCTTTTTTCGTGAATGCGCTTGTTAAATCATCACCCGTTTGGCGAAGTAGGCTGTGATTCGATGATAAATCACTGCATTGATTATTTGCAACACAGGACAAGCTAGTTAAACTAGTAATATCATCAACCATGTGTAGTTAACAGGGTGATTATGTTAAGATTGATTGTTTTTATAAGATAAGTTTAATGCTAGCTAGCAACTTACCTTGGCTTAACAGGTGGTCAGCCTGCCACGCAGTCTGGAGTGCAATGTAATTGGGCATAATCGGCGTCCAAAAATGCTGACTACCGATTGTTATGAAAACTTGAAATCGGTGCTAATTAATCGGCCATGCCGATTAATCGGTCGACCTCTAATATAAATCCCAAAAGCGCTCAAACAAAGCTGCAACAGTTCCGCTCTTTGAAACGGTGATACGTGGGCATCCGTGAAGTGGGATGAGATGTCTGTGTCCTTCTTCCCCATCCAGTGGGCTGGCCTTATCAGTAGTTGTCAGAGTTTTCACCTCAGAAAGTGCGACTGGGGCTTCTTTAATACCTGCCGGGACCCCATTTTGACTTCGCTTTTTCTGTTGGCTTTTTCTGTTGGATCAGTGCAGCTATAGGTGATTTGAATGTGGGTAGAGTGTCACGCGCCAGGTGTCCACTGCTACTCTATGTGAAATTGAACAGTAGCTGGCTGATATGTTTGAAACCCCCACCACTGTGAACGCTGCTACATTTTACATATTGTTACTCAAACACTGTGCTTGCTCGCTTTCTCCTCTGGCTGCAGTGGAGAAGCTATCATTAACTATGTCCTTGAAACCCCTGTTCACATTTCTACAGAGACATTGTAGACACGGTGGTCGTATAGACTGTATTGAATACATTAGACATCACTCAATCTTGCAAGGTGAATACCAGTAATCTGCTTTTGCATTCTCTCTGTAGACACAGTCCCTGTCTTCTTTAGTTGCATAACTGTCTAAGTTGGATATGTCTAGCCTTGGTTGATATGCTCAAACTTTTCATTATGTCTGTCAGAGTTTCTACAAAACCATCAGCCAAGAACCAGTCTTTCCTATCAAGGGAATTGGTACCATTCTTTCAGTATAAGAACAGTATAAGAACACCTCAATGCATCAAAATGATAACCAGGAAGTCACATTGCGATCTACATCTTTGTCAACTCTTAAACGTGAACATTGGCCAAAAAAGCTGCATGCTCCTGTTGACGTCCGTCGCTGCGGGGGGCTGACCACACTAGGAGTCAAGCAGTGGCGGGGGGGTAGGGCACGTTGTCAGGACCAAGGAGGATGGTGGGTAAACTCAGGTGACTCAGGTGAGAGTGGCCGCGGGGTTGCATGACCTTGGGGTGCCTTCGCTGTGTGTATGTGGGGTGACAGCGTAGCCTAGTGGTTAGAGCGTTGGACTAGTAACCGAAAGGTTGTAAGATCAAATCCCTGAGTTGACAAGGTACAAATCTGTCGTTCTGCCCCTGAACAAGGCAGTTAACCCACTGTTCCTAGGTCGTCTTTAAAAATAAGAATTTGTTCTTATTTTTTTTTTAAGTGCGTGTGTGTGTGTGTGTGTGTGTGTGTGTGTGTGTGTGTGTGTGAGAGAGAGAGCTGCATAAACAAATAATGTATTGGGAAGAAGTGGATTAGAGCGCAAGGCCTGGCTAAGCAACATTCTCACCATAACCCAGGCTGTAAATCAGTCAACTAGGGCAATAAAAAAAAGTGGAAGTAGTCAATAGGCTTGCCAGTGTGCATGTATTTTATTAGGATTGCCATTAGCTGGGAATAGACAAGAACAGCTGTGTGTGCATGAGTTTATGAGTTACACCGAAGGACTATTCTCTGTGACACTGTGGTCCTTGCTGGTGATCTGGTAATTGGCCAATGTAAAACCTATTGGAGTGCCGTCGGGTGCATGTGTCTATCAAGCCACCCTGGAGCAGTGAGCAAACCTAATGAAAGGTTTGGATTGTGAAGTTGTGTGGTTTGGTTATAAGTCTGCGGTTATCCTCTGTGGTGCTAACTCCTATGGGGATGGGTGAAGTGGTGGGAAAGTGAGGTAGAGAGACTAATAGAAAGGGAGGGATACAGAGACATTTCATCTGTTGAGTTTGTTCATTGAAGATGAAAATAGAGCAATTTTCTGGGTCCCTCTTTTTTTGCCTATTCCATTCCCACGGCACAGATGTCAATTCAACGTCTATTTCTTCTTTGTTCAGCATAATTTAACTGAAATGGCATGGAAACAATGTTGATTCAAGCAGTGTGTGCCCAATGGGTTGATATGTCTCTCTTTCTCTCTCTCTTCAATATTCTCACAAGTACCTTAAAAGCCCCTGTGCCCATCCCCCACATCTTCCTTCCTTGTCTTTATCCCCCACCTCCTCCTTCCTTCTTCTTTCCCCCCATCCCCCACCTCTTCCTTCATCTTCTTTATCACCCACCTCTTCCTTCCTCTTCTTTATCCCCCACCTCTTCCTTCCTCTTCTTTATCCCCCACCTCTTCCTTCCTCTTCTTTATCCCCCACCTCTTCCTTCCTCTTCTTTATCCCCCACCTCTTCCTTCCTCTTCTTTATCCCCCACCTCTTCCTTCCTTGTCTTTATCCCCCACCTCCTCCTTCCTTCTTCTTTATCCCCCACCTCTTCCTTCCTCTTCTTTATCCCCCACCTTTTCCTTCCTCTTCTTTATCCCCCACCTCTTCCTTCATCTTCTTTATCACCCACCTCTTCCTTCCTCTTCTTTATCCCCCACCTCTTCCTTCCTCTTCTTTATCCCCCACCTCTTCCTTCCTCTTCTTTATCCCCCACCTCTTCCTTCCTCTTCTTTATCCCCCACCTCTTCCTTCCTCTTCTTTATCCCCCACCCCTTCCTTCCTTCCTTCCTTCCTTCCTTCCTTCCTTCCTTCCTTCCTTCCTTCCTTCCTTCCTTCCTTCCTTCCTTCCTTCCTTCCTTCCTTCCTTCCTTCCTTCCTTCCTTCCTTCCTTCCTCATCCTCCACCTATTCCTTCCTCTTCTTTATCCCCCACCTCTTCATTCCTTCCTTTTCTTTATCCTGCTTTTCCTCCCTCATTTCAGGGCTGCATTTAATCATTTACAATACTATACAGTACAGTACAAACCTCTTTCTGCTTGATGTGCACTTGGGATGACGCAAACTGGCGGGCTCAATCAAGTATAACCTAATGCTCGTCCGTGGGAAACCGTGCACAACATATGCATACAGTAGTATATGCCGGGTTAGAGTATAAGAGATGTTTTGAACATGCACACACACACCCACGCACACACACTTATGCCTCAATTACACTTACAGCGCCATTGAGCAAAATGGTATGCAGCATCATCTTGAATATTCAACATTCAGGTTCTTTGCATTTTTTTATTGAAAACATATACTTGGCAGTGAAGCCGCTCAACAACTACATAACATTAGTCATCTAACAGACTCCCATCCAGAGCGACACACAGAAGCAAACAGGGTCAACGCCCTGCTCCAGTGATGATCCATGTCCCGAAGCCTCCAGTGATGATTCATGTCCCGAAGCCTCCAGTGATGATTCATGGCCCGAAGCCTCCAGTGATGATCCATGGCCGAAGCCTCCAGTGATGATCCATGGCCCAGAGCCATCTCTGGACCGCCGACCGTCGCTGGAGGCTCTGGACCGCCGACCGTCGCTGGAGGCTCCGGGCCATGGATCGTCACTGGAGGCTACACAGCAACTATACAAAACAAGATCCCACAAAGTAAGGTGGGAAAAAGGCTGCCTAAGTATGATCCCCAATCAGAGACAACGATAGACAGCTGCCTCTGATTGGGAACCATACCCGGCAAACAAAGAAATAGAAAAACTAGAATGCCCACCCAAATCACACCCTGACCTAACCAAATAGAGAAATAAAAGTCTCTCTAAGTTCAGGGTGTGACAGCCGCTCCATTTTTCATGTATCCATTTGTTTTGTCTTGTTCCCTGCACACCTGGTTTTCATTCCCCAATCAATTCGTATGTATTTATTCCTCTGTTCCCCATCATGTCTTTGTGTAGGATTGTTTGTGTTATGTGGATTTTGATATTGTGGATATTGTTACGCGCGTTACTTTTTGTCTATGTTCCGTGTTATGGGCACATTTTATGTTCTTTTTGTGCTGTCATTTTGACTGGAATAAAATGTGGGCCTGTTCACGACACTCTGCTCTCCTGCACCTGACTTCGCCTCCGATACACACTCCTAACAGAATCCTACACCAACCATGGAGTCAGCAGGAGCAGGTACCCTGGTCAGAGGAGTCGAGGAACGGCTATGCAATATCATCTCGGTGCCATGATGGATCGCATTGTCCAGAACATGGACCGCTGGGAGAGACAGGAAGACTCTCCAGCTGCTTGACCAGCTCAACCGGGGTTATCTCTACCGGGCTTGTCCGGATCCAGCTCCAGTGGAATACGTCTCTCCCTTCCCAGGGAGTATGATGGGACGGCCGCACAGTGCCAGGGGTTCCTTTTACAACTGGACCTCTACCTGGCCACTGTTCACCCAGCTCCCTCAGGAAGGGAGAGCGTATCCGCCCTCGTCTCATGCCTACAGGGAGAGCTCTGGAGTGGGCAAACGCCGTGTGGGGAGAGGAAGACGCGGCGTTGGACCACTTCGAGGAGTTTACCTGCCGTTTCTGGGCCGTCTTTTACCATCCACCCAAAGGTAGAGCGGCGGGTGAACGACTCTTCCATTTGAGGCAGGGGACGAGTAGCGCACAGGATTTTGCGCTGGAGTTCCAGACCTTGGCCGCCGGAGCAGGATAGAACGACAGGGTCCTCATCGACCACTATCGATGCAGCTTACGTGAGGACGTCTGACGGGAGTTGGCCTGCAGGGATGCCACCACCACCTTTGACCAACTGGTGGATATCTCCATCTGGTTGGAAAACCTGCTGGTCATCCGTGGACGTCCTGAGTGGGCTCTGTCGGTTCCATCTCCCAGCACTCCCGCTCCGGTGCCCATGGAGTTGGGAGTGGCTGTGCATAGGGAGGCTGGAGGAGGGGCCTTCATGTGCACCATCTGTGGCCGCAGAGAGCACACTGCCGGTCGGTGCTGGGTTGGTCCCTCTGCCCCTCCGTCTGCCCTCTTAGTCTTGATTTCTTTTGATTTTCCCATGATGTCAAGCAAAGAGGCACTGAGTTTGAAGGTAGGCCTTGAAATACATCCACAGGTACACCTCCAATTGACTCAAATGATGTCAATTAGCTAATCAGAAGCTTCTAAAGCCATGACATAGTTTTCTGGAATTTTCCAAGCTGTTTAAAGGCACAGTCAACTTAGTGTATGTAAACTTCTGACCCACTGGAATTGTGGTACAGTGAATTATAATTGAAATAATCTGTCTGGAAACAATTGTTGGAAAAATTACTTGTGTCATGCATGAAGTAGATGTCCTAACCGACTTGCCAAAACTATAGTTTGTCAACAAGAAATTTGTGGAGTGGTTGAAAAACGAGTTTTAATGACTCCAACCTAAGCGTATGTATATTTCCGACTTCAACTGTATCATAGATGAATGTGAACAAGAGACTCTCCACTCACCCCAGTCTTCAGAGTGATTAACTGATTCACCCTGTACGTGCCAAATGGCACCCTATTCTCTAGTAAACTTATTTTGACCAGCGCCCATAGGGACTATATAGAGAATAGGGTGCCATTTTGGGACAAACCCATAGTGGATGATAGACACATAGGTACTTGAATGTTCTTCTTTAATATCCACTGTGAACACTTTGTCCCCTTCAAGCTTTATCTGAATGCTGCCCCGGTGTTTCCTTGTGATTATTAGATTGGCAGGGTTACCCTGTATCCTCACTATGGCCAGTTACACTTATTACAATCAGAACTCACAGAAGAAAGAGAGGGGGAGAGAGGTAGAAAGATGGAGAGAGTAGTAAAGGTAGAGTGAGAGGATGAAGAGCAGAGGTAGAAAAAGAGAGAAAGAAGGGGAGAGAAACAGAGTGAGAGAGGGATGGAAGGAAGGAAAACAGCATGACATATAAGCAGAAACCAACAAAGGATGACACGAGGTAACATCACTGTTGTCTTTGTGTGCCGGAGGAAAAGAGCAAGAGAGGAATGCAAGCCAAAATATGAAGAAAAAACCCAAAGCAAAAATCGTATCTAATGTTCCTCTTAATTTTGGGCCACAGATTTTTTGGAAATTATAAAGTATCACGATGCTCAAAGTGTAATTACAGAGACAAACTTTTATCAAATGGGTTTTTGTGCTCAGCTGGATAGAAAGAAAGCCAGTTACACCCCAAGGCGAGATGCGTTGACTCATTCCATGTGATTAAAACAATTAAACTATTGTTTTTTTCTTCTTGTGCTAGGATCAATTACTGTATCTGGGTTTTCAGCAGGGGTTGGAACTAAAATTATTTTCCGTTCTGAAAATAACCATAATTATTTTGGTTCCGTTCCTCTCTTACGTTCAGCTAAATAAAGTTCTGAACCGGTTCGATCCCCAAAAAGTAAATGGTTAATATCGTTCCTTTCTGTTCCTTTTAAACCTCTGAAATTGGAGACAGCCTCATATTTACACCTTTGAAATCGATTTTTTTACGTTTAGCTCGGCATTAAATTACTTCACCAATCAGTGCAGATAGAGCAGCTTGCTATGGAGCAGGCACACTATTGTTTACATGTATAGGACAGACGCATGTAGGGCGTGAGACGCATGTAGGGCTAGCTAGCTAATATACCTTAATAGAAAATGACTCAAGTAAACGTGAAAGTCACCCAGTAAAATACTACTTGAGTAAAAGTCTAAAAGTATTTGGTTTTAAATATACTTAAGTATCAAAAGTAAAAGTATAAATCATTTCACATTCCTTACATTAAGCAAACCAGATAGCACCGTTTTTTATTTATTTACGGATAACCAGTAGGGATGACCAGGGATGTTCTCTTGATAAGTGTGTGAATTGAACATTATTTCTGTCCTGCTAAGCATTCAAAATGTAACGAGTACTTTTGGGTGTCAGGTAAAATGTATGCAGTAAAAAGTACACCATTTTCTTTAAGAATGTAGTTAAGTAATCCAATTTCAAACATGGTGACTATAGTATCCTTAATTAGCATTGAAAAAGTGAATCCATTCTTCTCTAATAAAAATCTCTCTCCCGTATTTCTGAATCACTCTTGTAACGTCAGTAGGCTACAGTAGCTTGTGCTTCGGAAGGGAGAGGGGTAGGTAGCCTACACACGCAGGAATACTGGTAAAGATTTTCAGCTAGCAGGCAGACACCAGAATACGTTTTGGAGAATATGTTCACCAGAACGTTATTAACCTCTCTAGGGTAGGTGGCACCAAATCGTCCCACCTACGTAACAGCCAGTGTAATCCCGTGGCGCGTTATTCAAAAACCTCAAAAATGCAAAAACTTCAATTTTTCAAACATGTGACTATTTTACACCATTTTAAAGACAAGACTCTCGTTAATCTAACCACACTGTCCGATTTCAAAAAGGCTTTACAACGAAAGCAAAACATTAGATTATGTCAGCAGAGTACCCAGCCAGAAATAATCAGACACCCATTTTTCAAGCTAGCATATAATGTCACATAAACCCAAACCACAGCTAAATGCAGCACTAACCTTTGATGATCTTCATCAGATGACAACCCTAGGACATTGTGTTATACAATACATGCATGTTTTGTTCAATCAAGTTCATATTTATATCAAAAACCAGCTTTTTACATTAGCATGTGATTAGCATGTGACTAGCATTCCCACCGAACACTGAACACTGAATTTACTAAATTACTCACGATAAACGTTCACAAAAAGCATAACAATTATTTTAAGAATTATAGATACAGAACTCCTCTATGCACTCGATATGTCCGATTTTAAAATAGCTTTTCGGTGAAAGCACATTTTGCAATATTCTCAGTAGATAGCCCGGCATCACAGGGCTAGCTATTTAGACACCCAGCAAGTTTAGCACTCACCAAAGTCAGATTTACTATAAGAAAAATGTTATCATCTTTGCTGTCTTCGTCAGAATGCACTCCCAGGACTTCTACTTCAATAACAAATGTTGGTTTGGTTCAAAATAATCCATAGTTATATCCAAACAGCGGCGTTTTGTTCGTGCGTTCAAGACACTATCCGAAAGGGTAAATAAGGGTGACGAGCATGGCGCAATTCGTGACAAAAAAATTCTAAATATTCCATTACCGTACTTCGAAGCATGTCAAACGCTGTTTAAAATCCATTTTTATGCCATTTTTCTCATAAAAATGCGATAATATTCCGACCGGGAATCTGCGTTTAGGTAAACAGACGAAAGAAAATAAAGCATTCGGTCGACTCGGGCACGTGCCTAAGCCCATAGTACTCTGATCGGCCACTTGCCAAAAGCGATAATGTGTTTCAGCCAGAGGCTGCCTCGATATCGTTCAGCTTTTTCCCGGGCTCTGAGAGCCTATGGGAGCCGTAGGAAGTGTCACGTTAGAGCAAAGATCCTCAGTCTTCAATAAAAAGAGCCAAGATGAAACACAACTTGTCAGACAGGCCACTTCCTGCATGGAATCTTCTCAGGTTTTGGCCTGCCATTTGAGTTCTGTTATACTCACAGACACCATTCAAACAGTTTTAGAAACTTTCGGGTGTTTTCTATCCAAAGCCAATAATTATATGCATATTCTAGTTACTGGGCAGGAGTAGTAACCAGATTAAATCTGGTACGTTTTTTATCCGGCCGTGTCAATACTGCCGCCTAGCCCTAACAGGTTAACCGGTTCCCATGCTTTTAAAATAACGGTTCTGTTCCGGAACAGAATAGTTTCACTTTCTTTCTTGGTTCAGATTCTGGTCCTAGAAAAATGTAGTTATTTTACGGTTTTCTGTTCTGTTTCCTGAACCGGTTCCAACCCTTCTGTCTGTGGATAAATTTACCCTGGAATCCTAGTATTCACCTAACACTGAAGGTGTAAAGGCTGGTTCTGTGAACCATGTTCACGTGACAAGTAACCTTGCCTGAGACTTGAAGACTTGCATTAGCGCTCAGAGATAATGCCTAGGCTTTAGCTCAGCGGGATAACACAGTCTTGTGGTGCACAGTTGACTCGGTTTCTAACCCAGAGATCCCATTTCAATATTGCTGCATGGTCATTTCTCTCTTTAAAGAATTTAAAGTCTTATCACACTGTCAACCTCAATGCAGTGCGGATTACAAGGGCGAAAGACATGAGACGAGTAGGTGTAATATTATTTAGCTCTTCTTTCCAGAAGGACTTCTAGAAGGACAGTGAGTGCATACATTTGTTGTATATGTGACCCAGCGGGATTCGAACCTACGGCCCTGGCGTTGCTAGAGCCAGGCTCCTATAACCTGAGACATAGAGGACCAGCGAAACCACGTAGCTGTGAACTGCCAAGATAAGCCATTTAACTTACCTGTCCTCGTCACACGATATGCCAATATTAAAATATAGGTTTTCCATAGCCACTACATTGAACTGACCAAGCGCTAATGGCTTGTATTGTTGAGGCCTTATGTGGTAACGTTGCATCCCAAATAGCACCCTATTCCCTACATAGTGCACTAATTTTAACCAGGGCCCATAGTAGTGCCCTATGTAGGGAATAGGGTGCCATTTGGGATGTAGACATTGTGTCAACGACCGCAGTTGTACTTCACAGTACTGTATGTGTCACTATGGTGACAGGGTCGTCCATGTACCAGAGGACATTGGTGTCAGCTTCTCCCATAGGGCGGTATACATTCCCTTGTATGGATGCACCTTAGGGACAAGTAAACACCCCCTCTGACTTCTCCTCCATTGTCATTGTCACATAGTGAGAAACTTTTGACTTGTTATAAACAGCTATAACAGCCCATGGCTCCTAGTAACAGCCTATATTTTCAGTAAATGCATTAATGAAGCCTTAATTAATGCATACATCATGATTTGCACTAAATGTAGAAATTGTGTAATAGTAGCAGATTGTGTTGGCAGATTTTCTAAGAATATTTATACCTCCAGTATGTGAACTGTATGTCACAAACTGCAAAGACATCTCTTGTATAATTTTATATATTTTTTTAGAATGTACCATTGACTTGCAAGAATGGAGGTTGGAACAGTAACTTTCCATTTGCTAACGCTAATGTGAAAGGGGGTGCAAATTGTTTTCCTTCCAAGCTGTATGATTTATTTTAACAGGCCATAAACAAACTCTTTGAAATTGTTCTCTACATTATTTAACCAATTTTAACCAGCCTTCCTGGCTGCTTAGCCCTTGTCCAAGCCAGCTAGTCCAGAGCCACCCCCGTGCACTCCGACAGCAATGAAATGGCACTTGAAAATTATGCAGTAGGAAATAAGATGATCTCAACCATAAAATACCCTCGGCCGAGCCGTAGTTTCTCAGAGGCCTTGAGCCGGTCAGAAAACACTTTTGGATGTGTTATGAATCCAATGGAGTGACTTCTGTGCTAATGTGGTGGTGAAGACAGCCTCGTGTTTTTCTATAATTGATATCACCTCTGGTATTTTAGGGGAAAAGATTGATAAGTAGGGCTGCTGAGAGGTCTTGGCGCATTTGGCGGTTGGAAGGTAGGTGCGGTTCACTGATATTTCTCCTCCGTCAGAAAGGGTGTGGCTTCCAATTTGAGTGAGCTGCGCTCTGTATCAAATGCCAAATCAGACCGTAGCAGCTTTGCTGTCGTTACCTCGTGGATTATTCTGCTGAGAGAGAAAGAGATGATGATGATGACAGATCATAGCTCTCTCGTCCCACTGCAGCAGACATATTGTGAGCAATAAGTTTGAAACACTGAATTGCAATAAAATAACAGTATCGCAATACATATAGAATTGTGCGAATCGCAATACATATCAAATCAAACTTAATTTGTCACATGCGATGAATACAACAACTGTAGACCTTACCTTGAATGCTTACTTACAAGCCCTTAACCAACAGTGCAGTTCAGTGTAAAGAAAATATTTACCAAATAAACTAAAGTAAAAAATGTAACACAATAACATAACAATAACGAGGCTATATACAGGAGGTACCAGTACCGAGTCAGTGTGCCTACAGGTTAGTTGAGGTAATTTGTACATGTAGGTAGGGGTGAAGTGACTGCATAGATAACAGCGAGTAGCAGCAGTGTACAAAACAAATGACCCCACCCCCCTCCCCCAATGTAAATAGTCCGGTGGCCATTTGATTAATTGTTCAGCAGTCTTGGCTTGGGGGTAGAAGCTGTTAAGGAGCCTTTTGGTCCTAGACTTGGCGCTCCGGTACCGCTTGCCGTGTGGTAGCAGAGAAAACAGTCTATGACTTGGGTGACTGGAGTCTCTGACAATTTTATGGGCTTTCCTCTGACATTGCCTACCCTCTGTAGCGCCTTGCGGTCAGATGCTGAGCAGTTGCCATACCAGGCGGTGATGCAACCGCTCAGGATGTTCTTGATAGTGCAGCTGTAGAACTGAGGATCTGGGGACCCATGCCTAATCTTTTCAGTATCCTGAGGGGGAATTTGTTTTGCCGTGCCCTCTTCTCGATTGTCTTGGCGTGTTTGAACCATGATAGTTTGTTGGTGATGTGGACACCAAGGAACTTGAAACTCTTGACCCGCTCCACTACAGCCCCATCGATGTTAACCTGTTAGGGCTAGGGGGCAGTATTTGCACGGCTGGATAAAAAAATGTACCCGATTTAATCTGGTTACTAATCCTACCCAGTAACTAGAATATGCATATACTTATTATATATCGATAGAAAACACTCTAAAGTTTCTAAAACTGTTTGAATGGTGTCTGTGAGTATAACAGAACTCATTTGGCAGGCAAAACCCTGAGACATTTTC
Organism: Salmo salar; assembly: GCF_965601325.2. Lineage (NCBI taxonomy): Eukaryota > Metazoa > Chordata > Actinopteri > Salmoniformes > Salmonidae > Salmo > Salmo salar. The sequence goes on from NC_138298.1 coordinate 8,444,792, forward strand.
TGACAGGAAGTGGATACCTGATGTGTTGTATTACCTTTAAACCTATGCCATTGAAAAACACAGGGGCTGAGGAATATTTTGGCACTTCCTATTGCTTCCACTAGATGTCACCAGCCTTTACAAAGTGTTTTGAGTCTTCTGGAGGGAGATCTGACCGAACAAGAGCCATGGAACGATGATGGCCCATTAGACACCTGGCGCGCGAGTTCATGTTGGGTACCCTCGTTCCAATACGTTATAAAAGAGTTCTGGTTAAAAAAGGCCCTAATGATTTATGCTATACAACGTTTGACATGTTTGAACGAACGTAAATATATTTTTTCCCCTCGTTCATGACGAGAAGTCCGGCTGGCTTAGATCATGTGCTAACAAGACGGAGATTTTTGGACATAAATGATGAGCTTTTTTGAACAAAACTACATTCGTTATGGACCTGTGATACCTGGAAGTGACATCTGATGAAGAGAATCAAAGGTAATGGATTATTTACATAGTATTTTCGATTTTAGATCTCCCCAACATGACGGCTGGTCTGTATCGCAACGCGTATTTTTCTGGGCGCAGTGCTCAGATTATTGCAAAGTGTGATTTCCCAGTAAGGTTATTTTTAAATCTGGCAAGTTGATTGCGTTCAAGAGATGTAAATCTATAATTCTTTAAATGACAATATAATATTTTACCAATGTTTTCTAATTTTAATTATTTAATTTGTGGTGCTGACTTGACTGCCGGTTATTGGAGGGAAACGATTTCCTCAACATCAATGCCATAGTAAAACGCTGTTTTTGGATATAAATATGAACTTGATAGAACTAAAAATGCATGCATTGTCTAACATAATGTCCTAGGAGTGTCATCTGATGGAGATTGTAAAAGGTTAGTGCATCATTTTAGCTGGTTTTATGGTTTTGGTGACCCTGTCTTTGACTTGACAAAACATTACACACAACTCTTGTAAATGTACTGTCCTAACATACTCTAAATTTATGCTTTCGCCGTAAAACCTTTTTGAAATCGTAAAACGTGGTTAGATTAAGGAGATGTTTATCTTTCAAAGGGTGTAAAATAGTTGTATGTTTGAAAAATTTGAATTTTGACATTTATTTGGATTCAAATTTGCCGCTCTTGAAATGCACCTGCTGTTGATGGAGTGCACCACGGGGGGGACGCTAGCATCCCACCTAGCCCATAGAGGTTAAGGACAGATAGTTCTTCAAGATGTTCAAATGTTCATAGATGACCAGCAGGCTCAGATAATAACCACAGTGGTTGTAGATGGTGCAACAGGTCAGTATCTCAGACTTAAATGTCAGTTGGATTTTCATAGACGAGCATCCAGGCTGTGAAGTGGGACTCCCATAGGGCAGCGCACAATTGGCCCAGTGTCGTCTGGGTTTGGCCGGTGTAAGCCGTCATTGTAAATAAGAATTTGTTCTTAACTGACTTGCCACGTTAAATGAGAGAGAAAGAGAAAAAGAGAAAGAGAGAGAAAGAGAGAGAGAGAAAGAAAGAGAGAGAAAGAAAGAGAGAGAGAATTAGCAGGTTGATGGAGTGCACCACGGGTGGGACGCTTGCGTCCCACCTAGCCCATAGAGGTTAATGGGGCCTGTTTGGCCCGCCATTTCCTATAGTCCACGATCCGCTCCTTTGTCTTGCTCACATTGAGGGAGAGGTTGTTGTCCTGGCACCACACTGCCAGTTCTGACCTCCCTATAGGATGTCTCATTGTTGCCAGTGATCAGGCGTACCACTGTTGTGTCGTCAGCAAACTTAATGATGGTGTTGGAGTCGTGTTTGGCCAGTCGTGGGTGAACAGGGAGTACAGGAGGGGACTAAGTACACACCTCTGAGGGGCCCCAGTGTTGAGGATCAGCGCGTCAGATGTGGTGTTGCCTACCCTTACATCCTGGGGGTGGCCTGTCAGGAAGTGCAAGATTCAGTTGCAAAGGGAGGTGTTTAGTCCCAGGGTCCTTACCTTAGTGATGAGCTTCGTGGGCACTATGGTGTTGAACGCTGAGTTGTAGTCAATGAACAGCATTCTCACATAGGTGTTCCTTTTGTTCTGGTGGTAAAGGGCAGTATGGAGTGCGATTGAGATTGCGTCATCTGTGTATGTATTGGGGCGTTATGCGAATTGGAGTGGGTCAGGGTATCCGGGAGGATGTTGTTGATGTGAGCCATAACCAGCCTTTCAAAGCACTTCATGGCTACCGACTTGAGTGCTACGGGGTGGTAACGATTTAGGCAGGTTACCTTGGCTTCCTTGGGCACAGGGACTATTGTGGTCTGCTTGAAACATAACAGACTCGGTCAGGGAGAGGTTGAAAATGTCAGTGAAGACACTTGCCAGTTGGTCCACGCATGCTTTGAGTACACGTCCTGGTAATTCGTCTGGCCCTGCGGCTTTGTGAATGTTGACCTGTTTAAAGGTTTCGCTCACATCGGCTACCGAGAGCATTATCACACAGTCATCCAGAACAGCTGGTGCTATTGTGCATACTTCAGTGTTGCTTGCCTCAAAGCGAGCATAAAAGGCATTTAGCTCGTCTGGTCAGCTCACATCTGGGTTTCCCTTTGTAGTCCGTAATAGAGCCGGTGTAGTAGGATTCAATCTTAATCCTGTATTAAAGCTTTGCTTGTTTGATGGTTCGTCTGAGGGCATAGCGGGATTTCTTATAAGCGTCTGGATTAGTTTCCCCCTCCTTGAAAGCAGCAGCTCTAGCCTTTAGCTTGATGCTGTTGTTGCCTGTAATCCATGGCTTCTGGTTGGGATATGTACGTACGGTCACTTTGGGGACAACGTCGTCGATGGACTTATTGATGAAGCCGATGACTGAAGTGGTATACTCCTCAATGCCATTGGATGAATCCCGGAACACATTCCAGTCTGTGCTAGCAAAACAGTCCTGTAGAGTAGCATTCGCAGCATCTGACCACTTCTGTATTGAGCGAGTCACTATTACTTCCTGCTTCGTTTTTGCTTGTAAGCAGGAATCAGGAGGAAAGAATTATGGTAAGATTGGAAGGCCGGGGAGAGCTTTGGAAGGCCGGGGAGAGCTTTGTGTGTGGAGTAAATGTGGTCTAGAGTTTTTTTTTCCCCCTCTGGTTGCACATGTGACATGCTGGTAGAAATGTGGTAAAACTGATTTAAGTTTGCCTGCATTAAAGTCCCCGGCCACTAGGAGCACCGCTTCTGGATGAACATTTTCTTGTTTGCTTATGGCCTTATACAGTTGGTTGAGTGAGGTCTTAGTGCCAGCATCAGTCTGTGGTGGTAAATAGATGGCTACGAATAATATAAACTCAGCAAAAAAGAAACGTCCTCTCACTGTCAACTGCGTTTATTTTCAGCAAACTTAACATCTGTAAATATGTGTATGAACATAAGATTCAAGAACTGAGACAAAAACTGAACAAGTTCCACAGATATGTGACTAACATAAATGGAATAATGTGTCCCTGAACAAAGGGGGGTCAAATTTAAAAGTAACAGTCAGCATCTGCTGTGGCCACCAGCTGCATTAAGTACTGCAGTGTATCTCCTCATCATGAACTGGACCAGATTTTCCAGTTCTTGCTGTGAGATGTTACCCCACTCTTCCACCAAGGCACCTGCAAGTTCCCGGACATTTCTGGGGTGGAATGGCCCTTGCCCTCACCCTCCGATCCAACAGGTCCCAGACGTGCTCAATGGGATTGAGATCCGGGCTCTTTGCTGGCCATGGCAGAACACTGACATTGCTGTCTTGTAGGAAATCATGCACAGAACGTGCAGTATGGCTGGTGGCATTGTCATGCTGGAGGGTCATGTCAGGATGAGCCTGCAGGAAGGGTACCACATGAGGGAGGAGGATGTCTTCCCTGTAATGCACAGCGTTGAGATTACCTGCAATGACAACAAGCTCAGTCCGATGATGCTGTGACACACCGCCCCAGACCATGACGGACCCTCCACCTCCAAATCGATCCCGCTCCAGAGTACTGGCCTCGGTGTAACGCACAGTCCTTCGATGATAAACACGAATCCGACCATCACCTCTAGTGAGACAAAACCGTTAGTCGTCAGTGAAGAGTAATTTTTGCCAGTCCTGTCTGGTCCAGCAACCATGGGTTTGTGCCCATCGGCGACGTTGTGCCTGGTGATGTCTGGTGAGGACCTGCCTTACAACAGGCCTACAAGCCCTCAGTCCAGCCTCTCTCAGCCTATTGAGGACAGTCTGAGCACTGATGGAGGGATTGTGCGTTCCTGGTGTAACTCGAACAGTTGTTGTTGCCATCCTGTACCTGTCCCGCAGGTGTGATGTTCGGATTTACCGATCCTGTGCAGGTGTTGTTACACATGGTCTGCCACTGCGAGGACGATCAGCTGTCCGTCCTGTCTCCCTGTAGCACTGTCTTAGGCGTCTCACAGTACGGACATTGCAGTTTATTGCCCTGGCCACATCTGCAGTCCTTATGCCTCCTTGCAGCTTGCCTAAGACACGTTCACGCAGATGAGCAGGGACCCTGGGCATCTTTCTTTTGGTGTTTTTCAGAGTCAGCAGAAAGGCCACTTTAGTGTCCTAAGTTTTCATAACTGTGACCTTAATTGCCTACCATCTGTAAGCTGTTAGTGTCTTCAAGACCGTTCCACAGATGCATGTTCATTAATTGTTTATGGTTCATTGAACATGGATGGGAAACATGTTTAAACCCTTTACTATGAAGATCTGTGAAGTTATTTGGATTTTTACGAATTATCTTTGAACGACAGGGACATTTCTTTTTTTGCTGAGTTTAGATGAGAACTCTCTTGGTAGATAGTGTGGTCTACAGCTTATCATAAGGTACTCTTCCTCAGGTGAGCAATACCTCTAGACTTCTTTAATTTTATACATCGCGCACAAGCTGTTATTGACAAAAAGAGACACACCCCCAACCCTCGTCTTACCAGACGTGGCTTCTTCTCTCTTCTGCCGGTGCATTGGTAGATTAATCGTAAGTCATCAATTTTTATTTTCCAATCATTGCATGTTAGCAAGTAGAACGGATGGCTGTGGAAGTTCTCGCTCGCCTACAAATTCTCAGAAGGCAGCCCGACCTGAGACCTCTTTTCCTCTGTCTTTTCTTCATGCAAATGACGGGGATTTGGGCCTGTTCCCGGGAAAGCACTATGTCCTTCTCGTCGGACTCATCAAAGGAAAAATCTTCCAGTTTGTGATGAGTAATCGCTGTTCTGTTGTCCAGAAGTTCTTTTTGATCATAAGAGACGGTAGCAGCAACATTATTTCTAAAATAAGTAAAAAAAAAAATAGGTTACAAACAACGCAAAAAAACTAACAAAATAGCACAGTTGGTTAGATTACATTGTCATATGCTGTCAACAGTTTCTAATTCCCTGTCCAAACTGTCCAAACTGTCATAACAATATTAACTTATCCAGTATTGACAGGGCAGAAGGCGTGGGAATAGAGTAAAATCATTTTGACTTGTAATTTTAAAAAACATTTTTACTAAGAATCCTGGTTATTTTACATTGTTTAGCTCTCAAAGTGAGTTTAGACTTCCACCCCTGGTTATCCATACCCTAAATCTTCCTTGCCTGTCTTGCCACAGAGACACTGATCTTTGGTTAGTTTAGCATTTTACCCACTAATGGTTAAGGTTAGGATTGGAAGCTGATTCTAGATCTGTACCTGGGGAAACTTCACCTTGGACCACTTTCATTTTACATTTTAGTCATTTAGCAGACGCTCTTATCCAGAGCGACTTACAGTAGTAAATACATACATTTCATTTCATGCATTTCTTTTTTTTGTACTGGCCCCCTGTGGGAATCGAACCCACAACCCTGGCATTGCACACACCATGCTCTACCAACTGAGCCACAGGGAAGGCGTAAACTTTCCTACAAAGGAATGCCTTCCTTTGGAAGAGAAGTCCCAGATGGCATCCCAAGCCGCGTCCTCAGAACATTTGCAGACCAGATGGCTGGAGTGTTTACGGACATATTCAATCTCTCAATATACCACTCTGTTGTCCCCAATTGCTTCAAGATATCCACAATTTTTCCTGTACCTAAGGAAGCGAACGTAATTTAACTAAATTACTAACTCCCCGTAGCACTCACTTCTGTCATCATGAAGTGCTTTGAGAGTCTAGTTAAGGATCATATCACCTTCACCTTACCCGACATCCTAGAGCCACTACAATTCGCATACCTCCCAAACAGATCCATGGATGATGCAATCGCCATTGCGCTGCACACTGCCCTATCCCACCTGACTGCAGCTCAACCTTCAACACCATAGTGCTCTCCAAGCTCATTACTAAGCTCAGGCCTGTCATGCCAAATAATGTCGCCCTGCCAAAAAGTGTCTGCGTCACAATGGGATTCGATAAACATTTAGCATCCGTTGCTATATCAACGGTATGATGACCTAATGATTCGAATTTTGGAGATCACTATAGCAGAAATGACATTCCTTTCAACAAGGCTGATTTCCGCGACAATTTCACTGTTTAGAGTTTAGTTTAGCTAATAAAATGAAAACATTACTTTGAACTGCTTTTGTGTACCTTGTTAACATCACAACATGAAATCCATGTCTTAAACGTTGCTATGTTTCGGAAATGGCAAAGAAAACGTGTAATCTGCTTGACACATTCAAGTTACTTACCTTACAGATTACGAAGGCAGCTAATTTCCACTTCATTCATATGCAAATCCGTTTGATTCATACACTGGCTTGTCTGGCTGTCATGTTTTTATTTTAAACTGCCCTTCCCTTATCTACACTGAAATAATATAATTTCACTAGTCCTCTATTATGATAAATTTTTTCTATCTCGCATAGCTCATTAGTACTCCATGGTGGTTGAATATATGTAGGTCCTAGTATACAACAATGAATAATGTGGAACAAATAAATACCATCAAAGGATAACTTACAATAATGAACACCTTGTGAAACAGCTGTGAACTAACCTGGCAATATTTTAGATTTTAATACATCAACTTTTATATTTTTTTGTACAATTGGGTCATTAATTTATTTTCAGATTTTTTTTCACACTCACATTGGCAATCATAGACTAAAATACTGAATTCTGGTTTGGGGAATATTGAGGAGGTGGTTGCTGTGTGGGTGGGAGGTTCTGCCTGTCACTTGTTCTCCACAGGCAGCCATGTCTGGGTGTTGGGCAGAACCCCTAGGTCCTGGAGAACAGGAGCAAAGTTAAAGGGAACAGGGTAGGAGACAGACGTAAACAAGCAAACACACAGGTTACACTTTACTGTGAGAAAATGTGATGGATTAGTGCATTGTTATAAATGGGAGATATGTACTTTTCAACACTTTTGGAAGGTATAGCCTACCTCAAGCTGGTCCCCCTCCGACTCCAAGCACAGAGAATCAGACTGATCCAAACTCACTGGTTCTGGTGAATGGGATACCTCCTCGAGGGGCTTGGACAGTCGATGGTCCTAAAGTCATTTGGAGAGGTAAATTGAAGAGCTTTATTTTTATAAGCTCAGCATAACTACCGTTTCTTGCTTCCTCAAATGTCAACCAAAGCTTAATATACTTTGTCCATTGGACTTCACCGAAGTGTATGGCGTCAGTGCTTTCAGTGGTCGACCATCAAACTCCTCCAACTGTAGAAGATTGTTGGCTTCCACCGAGGTAAACCTAGGAAGACAAAGAAAAATATCAGTGTTATAAGGAAGCTTAAACTAGCTTCAGGTTATTTTGTGTGCAAATGCAAATAGTTATGATCTGAGATTTTTTTATATTCACCTTAAAAGATGGTGACCCCAGCTAGGAGCGAAAGAGCAGCGAGGTTTTCCAGGTCTTGCCTTCCTTTTGTCCTTCTTCCAGACCAAGTAATTCGCCCAAATGTCATAGCAGTTGGTCTCTTTGATTCTGCTCCGATAGCTCTCCTTCTGTTTCTCCTGTGCCTTTCGAGGTTCAGTCTTATCTTGATTGATAACAGGAGTAAATGAAATTAGATTTCATATTACAAATACATTTCTTACATATCTCTTGGAGGGACAGAAAATAAATTAACAGCAGACAATCATTTTTACCTGGTCAAAAACATCCACATCCTTCTCAGTCCGTGCCTAAAGGTGGTCCTCGAAGGCGTTCTGATGTGGTTCGACAACTTCCACCACATCAGGTGGTGGTTCAGTGATCTGAAAGTATGTTATACAAACATAGCAACAGACAAACAGCAACACTAAGTCAATCACAAATTTGAAAGACCACAGTACAGTGGGGGGGGAAAGTATTTGATCCCCTGCTGATTTTGTACGTTTGCCCACTTACAAAGAAATGATCAGTCTATAATTTTAATGGTAGGTTTATATGAACAGTGAGAGACAGAATAACAACAAAAAAAATCCAGAAAAACGCATGTCAAAAATGTTATAAAATGATTTCCATTTTAACGAGGGAAATAAGTATTTGACCCCTCTGCAAAACATGACTTAGTACTTGGTGGGAAAACCCTTGTTGGCAATCACAGAGGTCAGACGTTTCTTGTAGTTGGCCACCAGGTTTGCACACATCTCAGGAGGGATTTTGTCCCACTCCTCTTTGCAGATCTTCTCCAAGTCATTAAGGTTTTGAGGCTGACGTTTGGCAACTCGAACCTTCAGCTCCCTCCACAGATTTTCTATGGGATTAAGGTCTGGAGGCTGGCTAGGCCACTCCAGGACCTTAATGTGCTTCTTCTTGAGCTACTCCTTTGTTGCCTTGGCCGTGTGTTTTGGGTCATTGTCATGCTGGAATACCCATCCACGACCCATTTTCAATGCCCTGGCTGAGGGAAGGAGGTTCTCACCCAAGATGTGACAGTACATGGCCCCGTCAAATGATGCGGTGAAGTTGTCCTGTCCCCTTAGCAGAAAAACACCCCCAAAGCATAATGTTTCCACCTCCATGTTTGACGGTGGAGATGGTGTTCTTGGGGTCATAGGCAGCATTCCTCCTCCTCCAAACACAGCGAGTTGTTCAAATAAACCTACCATTAAAATTATAGACTGATCCTTTTTTTTATCAGTGGGCAAACATACAAAATCAGCAGGGGATCAAATAATTTTCCCCCCCACTGTATATACAATAATTGTATATAAAATTGCATTGTTTACCTCAGTCAACAGCTGCGGCTCCTGTCCATACTCGGTGGATGCCTGGATGCTGTTGTTGTGTGCAAAGAGAATTACCTTCAGGTTGTTCTCTCACCCTTCCTGATACCAATCAAGGCAGTCTTGAAAGTCTGGTTGGTCCATTCATCAAACCTGGAGGAGGGGGTAGGAAAGTGATATCTATTTACAATGTAAGATATTGAAATTCGTCTGATTATGTACCATGGAAAAACTAAAACAAATTGTACAAAATAAATAAAACAAACCATTAGTGACAGAATATAACTTTTTACATCCGTACCTTGTTCCAGAATTCATGACCTAGGTCACTCATGATGACCTCAGGAGAGCCGTGGGTGTTGAAGATGTCCATCATAGCCTTGGAGGTGGCCAGTCTCGTCCTTGATGGGTATCATACAAAACGAAATCTATTTTTGGGTCCAAGCACCCTTTTTAATGGGTTACAGAAGGGAATTTAGAGTTAAGCACGTACTCTTCCTTTACTAACCTTAATGGGTATTGCCTCCACCCACTTGGTAAAGTGATCGGTCGCCGTCAGACACCAGCTGTTGCCATTCCTGGATTTCGTGAAGGGTCCGATGAGGTCCACCCCTAACATTTAAAGTGTTAGAGGGAAGATTACTTTATTCTTACCGGTATCTGTGTCATACAGTATGCAGATTTTCATATTTGTAAGGATACTGACACTCACACACACACATTCTATAATATTAAACTCTGCTGTGGTCAAATAAAGCAACCATTACTAAACAACTTATCAAGACAAAATTTGAATTGGGACACTTACCGATCATGTGCCAAGGTGAAACAACTTTGATAGGGCTTCTACTCTGGCGCCACATTCTTCGCCTTCTCAAACCTCTGGCAGGCTAGACAGGGTACTGACCTTCAAGCAATAAGTGACAAATTGAAACATTGGGGCTCTCTGATATGACATTTATTGAAATCATAATAATTTCAGATATAATAGAATGTGATTGATAAACAAAAGGTTATTTCACTTTCCCAGCTGTCCACCTCCTTGACAATTCCCCGTCAGAAGAAGCGTAGGTTGATTTTGGCAATCATGCTCTTCATTCCGAAATGGCCAGAATGCTTCTTGGTCAGTACAGCCTCTTTCTCCTTAGCAAAAATCACCTTCCTATATGGCTGGCCATCCTTCCCCAGTAGGTACATGTATTTGCCTAACAAGTTGGAAGAGATATACTCTAGTCTAAGTACATTTGTACTGCTGCCATTCGTTCTCTCTTTCTCTCTCTTCATCTCTCTCTCTGTCTTCCACTCTCTTCCCACCTCTCTCTACCCTCTCTCAATTTTATCCTTTCTTTCTTCCTCTCCCCCCTCTCTCTCTGTGTCTGTCTAGCGAAGACACCTAGTTTGGAATGACCATAATTGCTTACACCTATCCATTTGATTGATAAGGTTTAACTTATAGCTAGACACCTCATATGACAGACATATAACTGGAGTCAATGGAATGGTATCAACCACACCACGTGTTTGATACCATTCCATTTTCTCCATTCCATACTATTTGACCGACTGACTGGGTTCGAGCATCATCTAAAATCGATAATAACATTGTAAATATCCCCTTACCTTTGATTATCTCCATCAGAAGGCAGGCATCCCAGGTCCGGAACAAATGTGGTTTCTTTTGACAAAGTTCATAATTTATGTCCAAATAACACCAAGTACTTAGCGTTCATTATGCTCCCACAAAACGTGGTGGGGGGAGTGTAATTCACGCCGAAAAGCTAAAAAAAACCTAGTAAATAATCTATTTATGTTCGTTCAAACATGTCAAATGTTGTTTAGCATTAATCTTTTGGTCCATTTTTAACGTTAAACATCAGTAATATTTTCACACAACCTATCCTATGTCTAGATAAACAATGAAGACAAAACTCACGTTTCTCAGATTTATGCGCAGGCGCAAAAAAATGAAGTGATGACATGTCAACTTCCTTGGATTCTAATTTGCTCTCTGTTTATCATAGACGCTTCAAACAACTTTATAAAGATCGTTGACATCTAGTGGAAGCCGTAGGTGTTGCGAAATGAATCCTTTCTCACTATGGTATCTATAAAACAATGACACTAAATAGTACAGTCACAAAATTCACATTTTTTTTTTATCTATTTTTCACAGGTTTTTGCCTGCAATATGAGTTTTGTTATACTTACAGACACCATTCAAACTGTTTTAGAAAATTCAGAGTGTTTTCTATCCGAATGTGTTAATAATATGCATATCCTAGCTTCTGAGTTGGTGTAGGAGGCAGTTAAAAATGGGCACATATTTTTTTCAAAATGTCTCAATACTGCCCCCGAGCCCCAACAGGTTTTAAGAAAGTTTTGTGAATCTAGGCCCTGGACCTGTCTAGGCCCTAGACCTCTATACCGGAGTATATAGTTAATTACTTGCATCAGGTGTATTAGTACTGTCCTAGAACGCATACCCTGTGGTTCCCCCCAGGACCTTGATTCTAAAGCCCTGCTCATTACTCTAGAATCTGGAGGCACCTTTTGACTTCACACCATGCCATGTGAAGATTCAAAGGGGATTCAGCCCAGACTCCGTTGAGCTGTATCTACAGACTAAGAATGACTAATTCATAATTTATCTGGTTTAGCTCTCTCTGCACACTCCCAAACTGCAACGCTCAGCTCCGTCTCCCAAGTCTCTCCTGGTGGTGTGTGTGTGTGTGTGTGTGTGAGGCTGCTGTTTCCCTGGAACATTCTGCCCAATCCTGTTTGCTAAGTTTCTGCCTGCTGGTATGTTTCTAATCACCACCCAAGAGTTGTCTGTGTTTTCAAACGTTGAACTCTCTAAGACCTGAAGACTTGTGCTGTAGGTCCGTGAGGTAAAAGCTCAGCAGGCTAAAACACTGTTGTGGCATGCAGGATATTGGTGCTCGAACCCAGTCAGTCGGTCAAATAGGGGGGTATGTGCGTGAGTCAGTGTGTGGCTCTCTTTTCAGTTTGTGTGTGTGTGTGTATCTCTGTCGTGTGTATCTCTTTCTCCACTGTGTGTGTATTTCTGTCTCCACTATGTGTGTGTGTGTGTGTGTGTGTGTGTGTGTGTGTGTGTGTGTGTGTGTGTGTGTGTGTGTATCTCTCCAATGTGTATCTCTGTATCTCCACTGTGTGTGTGTGTATCTCTGTCTCCAGTGTGCATATCTCTGTCTCCAGTGTGTGTCTGTGTGTGTATCTCTTTCTCCAGTGTGTGTGTGTGTGTGTGTGTGTGTGTGTGTGCCTCTCTCCAGTGTGTCTAAGCACTCTTCAATGTTTCACATTGTTCACAACAGTTCCAAGATGGCGTAGCAGTGCAGACGTGGTTTGACGTTCTCCCATGTACATTTTTGTATTTTGTCTTTTTTTGTATATATTTAAATCTCTTTTCAATCTCTTTTCCATTTTTAAATTAAATATACCTTCCGGTAACCCGCCTCACCCAATGTGATACGGATCCGCTATTTTTAGACCTTATAGCCAGAACCTCCATCAGGAGCCTGTCACGCCCTGACCTTAGAGATCTTATTAATTCTCTATGTTTGGTTAGGTCAGGGTGTGACTCGGGTGGGAATATCTATGTTTTCTATTTCTTTGTTTTTGAGCCAGTGTGGTTCCCAATAAGAGGCAGCTGTCTATCGTTGGCTCTGATTGGGAATCATACTTAGGCAGCCTGTTTTCCACCTGAGTTTTGTGGGAGGTTATTTTCTGTTTAGCGAATGTGCCTGACGGAACTGTGCGGTTTCCCTTTTGTTATTTTGTTTGAGTGTTTTTTGAAAATAAATGTCATGAACACTTACCACGCTGCGCTTTGGTCCACTTCTCTTTCCAACGACAACAGTTACAGAGCTAGCCATCAGAATCTAATCAGCTAATTAGCTATTTAGTCATCGTCAGCCACTGCTAGCGGCCTTTACCTTCTGCACAGACACCAGCCGCTTTTAGCCTGGATAATACTTGCTAGCCTGCCAGTATCAGACTGTTTTCTCCACTACAACACCGGATTCCTGCAGTAAGCCCTGGACCATTACTCCTGATCATCACAGCTAGCTAGCTGCCACCGAGTGGCCCAACCCCGAAGCTAGCTCTGAGCCAGGCCTGCTCAGTGATCACTGTTACACAGCTGATGCCTCCTCGACTCTAGCCCAACACGGCTAGAATCCACTACTCCAGCGGATCCTTGCCGTAAGCTCTGGACTTTTGCAACGGATCATCGCTGCTACTGAGTGGCTATAGCGGCTAATGCCCCTGTCCCGAAGCTAGCACCAGTTAGCCGCGAGCCAGACGCATCTCCCGGCTAGCAAACGAAATTACTACAACTACAATACCTCTTTCGCCAACTGGCCTGGACCCTTTGTCGACACGGCGCCCCGCCATACCACCACGACTGGTCTGCCGACGTAACTCCATCCGCTGTGCCCTCAACCGGACATCGGAGCAGACGCTTTTACTAGCTCCGACCTGCTAACGCTAGCAAGCGTGTCTCCCGCTTGCTAGCGTAGTAACAACTACCCCGGCTTCCCTGTTTGATCTATTGCTGTTCACTGGACCCTATGATCACTTGGCTACATAGCTGATGCCTGCTGGACTGTTCATTAATCACGGTACTCCATTTTGTTTATTTATTTTTTAAATATCTTTTTTTTTTTAATTCTGTCGGCCCCAGCCTCGAACTCAGGCCCTGTGTGTAGTTAACTGACCATCTCTGCCCATTCATCGCCATTTTACCTGTTGTCTTAGCTGATTAGCTGTTGTCTTACCCATTGTCTTAGCTAGCTCTCCCAATCAACACCTGTGATTGCTTTATGCTTTGCTTTATGTCTCTCTCAAGTGTCAACATGCCTTGTATCCTGTTTTTTAGGATAGTTATCACTGTTTTACTTTACTGCGGAGCCCCAGTCCCATTCAACATGCCCCAGATACCTCCTTTGTCCCACCTCCCACACGCGGTGACCGCACCCAGCATAACTAGCGCGTCCAGAGATGCAACCTCTCTTATCATCACTCAATTCCTGGGTTTACCTCCACTTTACCCGCACCCCACCACACCCGTCTGTACATTATGCCCTGAATCTATTCTACCACGCCCAGAAATCTGCTCCTTTTATTCTCTGTCCCCAATGAACTAGACGACCAGTTTTGATAGCCTTTAGCCGTACCCTCATCCTACTCCTCCTCTGGTGATGTGTAGGTTAACCCAGGCCCTGCGTGTCCCCAGGCACTCATTTGTTTTCTTCTGTAACTGAAAAAGCCTTCTCCCTTGCACACTCTGCCAACCCTGATGTCCTTGCCATGTCTGAATCCTGGCTTAGGAAGGCCACCAAAAATTCGACAACATTTTCTGTCAAGATAGAACTGCCGAAGGGGGAGGAGTTAGCCTGCAAAGTTCTGTCATACTTTCCAGGTCTATGCCCAAACAGTTCGAGCTTCTAATTAAAAAAATTACTCTCCAGAAATAAGTCTCTCACTGTTGCTGCCTGTTATAGACCCCCCTCAGCTCCCAGCTGTACCCTGGACACCATATGTGAATTGATTGCCCCCCATCTATCTTCAGAGTTTGTTCTGTTAGGTGACCTAAACTGGGATATGCTTAACACCCCGGCAGTCCTACAATCTAAGCTAGATGCCCTCAATCTCACACAAATGATCAACGAACCCACCAGGTACAACCATAAATCCGTAAACATGGGCACCCTCATAGATATTATCCTGACCAACTCGCCCTCCAAATACACCTCTGCTGTTTTCAATCATGATTTCAGCGATCATTGCCTAATTGCCTGCATCCGCTATGGGTCCGCGGTCAAACGACCACCCCTCATCACTGTCAAACGCTCCCTAAAACACTTCTGCCAGCAGGCCTCTCTAATCAACCTGGCCCGGGTATCCTGGAAGGATATTGACCTCATTCGAGGATGCCTGGTCGTTCTTTAAAAGTAATTACCTCACCATCTTAAATAAGCATGCCCCTTTCAAAAAATGTAGAACTAAGAACAGATATAGCCCTTGGTTACCTCCAGACCTGACTGTCCTCGACCAGCACAAAAACATCCTGTGGCGGACTGCACTGGCATTGAATAGTCCCCGTGATATGCAACTTTTCAGGGAAGTCAGGAACCAATAAACGCAGCCAGGAAAGCAAAGGCTAGCTTTCTCAAACAGAAATTTGCATCCTGTAGCTCTAACTCCAAAAAGTTTTGGGACTCTAAAGTCCATGGAGAATAAGAGCACCTCCTCCTAGCTGCCCAGTGCACTGAGGATAGGTAACACTGTCACCACTGATAAATCCACGATAATCGAGAATTTCAACACGCATTTGTCTACGGCTGACGACGCTTTCCTCCTGGCTACCCCAACCCCGGCCAACAGCTCCGCACCCAACGCAGCTACTTGCCCAAGCCTCCCCAGCTTCTCCTTCACCCAAATCCAGATAGCAGATGTTCTGAAAGAGCTGCAAAACCTGGACCCGTACAAATCAGCTGGGCTAGACAACCTGGACCCTCTCTTTCTAAATTAATCCACCGCAGTTGTTGCAACTCCTATTAACAGTCTGTTCAACCTCTCTTTCGTATAGTCCGAGATCCCTAAAGATTGGAAAGCTGCCGCGGTCATCCCCCCTCTTCAAAGGGGGTGACACTAGACCCAAACTGTTACAGACCTATATCTATCCTGCCCTGCCTTTCTAAAGTCTTCGAAAGCCAAGCTAACAAACAGATCACTGACCATTTCGAATCCCACCGTACCTTCTCCGCTGTGCAATCCGGTTTCCAAGCTGGTCACGGGTGCACCTCAGCCACGCTCAAGGTACTAAACGATATCATAACTGCCATTGATAAAAGACAGTACTGTGCAGCCGTCTTCATCGACCTGGCCAAGGCTTTCGACTCTGTTAATCACCGTATTCTTATCGGCAGTCTCAACAGCCTTGGTTTCTCAAATGACTGCCTCGCCTGGTTCACCAACTACTTCTCAGACAGAGTTCAGTGTGTCAAATCGTAGGGCCTGTTTTCCGGACCTCTGGCAGTCTCTATGGGGGTACCACAGGGTTCAATTTTCAGGCCGACACTTCTCTGTATATATCAATGATGTCGCTCTTGCTGCGGGTGATTCCCTGATCCACCTCTATGCAGACGACACCATTCTGTATACATCTGGCCCTTTGGACATTGTGTTAACCTCTCTGGGCTAGGCGGGATGAATTCGTCCCACCTACGTAACAGCCAGTGTAATCCAGTGGCGCGATTTTCAAATACCTTAAAAATCCTATTACTTCAATTTCTCAAACATATGACTATTTTACAGCTATTTAAAGACAAGACTCTCGTTAATCTAACCACACTGTCCGATTTCAAAAAGGCTTTACAACAAAAGCAAAACATTAGATTATGTCAGCAGAGTACCAAGCCAGAAATAATCAGACACCCATTTTTCAAGCTAGCATATAATGTCACAAAAACCCAGAAGACAGCTAAATGCAGCACTAACCTTTGATCTTCATCAGATGACAACCCTAGGACATTATGTTATACAATACATGCATGTTTTGTTCAATCAAGTTCATATTTATATCAAAAACCAGCTTTTTACATTAGCATGTGATGTTCAGAACTAGCATACCCCCCGCAAACTTCCGGGGAATTTACTAACAATTTACTAAATTACTCATGATAAACGTTCACAAAAAGCATAACAATTATTTTAAGAATTATAGATACAGAACTCCTCTATGCACTATATGTCCGATTTTAAAATAGCTTTTTGGTGAAAGCACATTTTGCAATATTCTAAGTACATAGCCCAGCCATCACGGGCTAGCTATTTAGACACCCGGCAAGTTTAGCCTTCACCAAAATCAGATTTACTATAACAAAAATGTTACCTTTGTTGTCTTCGTCAGAATGCACTCCCAGGACTTCTACTTCAATAACAAATGTTGGTTTGGTCCCAAATAATCCATCGTTATATCCGAATAGCGGCGTTTTGTTCGTGCGTCCCAGACACTATCCGAAATGGTAAATAAGGGTCGTGCGCATGGCGCAATTCGTGACAAAAAAAATCTAAATATTCCATTACCGTACTTCGAAGCATGTCAACCGCTGTTTAAAATCCATTTTTATGCCATTTTTCTCGTAAAAAAGCGATAATATTCCGACCGGGAATATCCTTTTAGGTAAACAGACAAAGGAAAAGAAAGCTTTCGGTCGACGCGGGCACGAGCCTGAGTCTCACAGTACTGTAACCAGCCACTACCCAAACGCGCTACTTTTTTTCAGCCAGAGCCTGCAAAGCCACGATTCAGCATTTTGCCGCCTTCTGAGAGCCTATGGCAGCCGTAGGAAGTGTCACGTTATAGCTAAGATCCTCACTCTTCAATAAACAGAGACAAGAAGAACGACACCTTGTCAGACAGGCCACTTCCTGCATGAAATCTTCTCAGGTTTTTGCCTGCCATATGAGTTCTGTTATACTCACAGACACCATTCAAACAGTTTTAGAAACTTTAGGGTGTTTTCTATCCAAAGCCAATAATTACATGCATATTCTAGTTACTGGGCAGGAGTAGTAACCAGATTAAATCGGGTACGTTTTTTTATCCAGCCGTGTCAATACTGCCCCCTAGCCCTAACAGGTTAACAAACCTCCAAACGAGCTTCAATGCCATACAACACTCCTTCCGTGGCCTCCAACTGCTCTTAAATGCTGGTACAACTACATGCATGCTTTTCAACCGTTCGCTGCCCGCACTCACCCGCCCGTCGAGCATCATGACTCTGGACGGTTCTGACTTAGAATAGAATCTACAAATACCTAGGTGTCTGGCTAGACTGTAAACTCTCCTTCCAGACTCATATTAAACATCTCCAATGCAAAATAAAATCTAGAATCGGCTTCCTATTTTGCAACAAAGGCTCCTTTACACACACCGCCAAACATACCCTCGTAAAACTGACTATCATACCGATCCTCGACTTCGGCGATGTCATTTATAAAATAGCCTCCAACACTCTACTCAGCAAACTGGATGCAGTCTATCACAGTGCCATCCATTTTGTCAGCAAAACCCCATATACCACCCACCACTGCGACCTGTATGCTCTAGTCGGCTGGCCCTCGCTACCTATTCGTCGCCAGACCCACTGGCTCCAGGTCATCAATAAGTCTATGCTAGGTAAAGCTCCCGACTTATCTCAGCTCACTGGTCACGATAACAACACCCACCCGTAGCACGCGCTCCAGCAGGTATATCTCACTGGTCATCCCCAAATCCAACACCTCCTTTGGCTGCCTTTCCTTCCAGTTCTCTGCTGCCAATGACTGGAACGAATTGCAAAAATCACTGCAGCTGGAGACTTATATTTCCCTCACTAACTTTAAACATCAGCTATCTGAGCAGCTAACCGATCGCTGCAGCTGTACATAGCCCATCTGTAAATAGCCCATCCAATCTACCTACCTCATCCCCATATTGTTTTTATTTACTTTTCTGCTCTTTTGCACACCAGCATTTCTACTTGCACATCATCATCTGCACATCTATCACTCCAGTGTTAATTTGCTAAATTGTAATTACTTCGCTACTATGGCCTATTTATTGCCTTACCTCCTAACGCCATTTGCACACACTGTATAGACTTTTTTTCTATTGTGTTATTGACTGTACGCTTGTTTATTCCATGTGTAACTCTGTGTTGTTTGTGTCGCACTGCTTTGCTTTATCTTGGCCAGGTCGCAGTTGTAAATGAGAACTTGTTCTCAACTGGCCTACCTGGTTAAATAAAGTTGAAATTAAAAAAACATCTGTGTGTGTGCTCCCCCCAATCCCACTGTAGGCGAGATCACACAATGCAGTATAGAAACTAAAAGTGGCATCAAAAGTGCTGCACACGGCGTGCCACCAAATCGGGCAAATGTGTTTAAAAATGAATACGGTACTGATACCGGGAGCCCGGATTCAATAGAAGAGTGATGAGTGGGGCTTTCTGAAAGCCTAACCCCACGTTTAGGCCTGGACCCAGTATTTCTCTGTCTCCTGCGAGGCAGCTCTTCAGGGTGGGAGGGGTGTCTTATTAGGGTTGTCGCGATACTCGTAAGCATCGTGGCAAGGAAACAAAACATGAAGCGGATTTAATTTCTTAAGAAAAACAGTCCTAATGTTCACCTAGAGTCACATTTGTTTGTTTTGCAAGCTCCCGAATGGCGCAGTGGTGTAAGGCACTGCAGCTCAGTGCTTGAGGTGTCACTACAGACCCTGGTTCGATTCCAGGCTGTATCACAACTGGCCGTGATTGGGAGTTCCTTAGAGCGGTGCACAATGTCTCAGCGTCGAGCGGGTTAGGGTTTGGCCGGGATAGGCCATCATTGTAAATAAGAACTTGTTCTTAACTGACTTGCCTAGTTAAATAAAAAGCTATAACACCCAAAATTTTACATAAATACGTTTTTTTATAGGATCATTCGTGTTTTATTTTTTGCCATACTGGTATTGTGACAACCCTAGCAATGTGTGGGGTGGGGATGAAATCTGGTAACAGAGAGAGAGAGAGTTTGTGCATGTCTGTCTATCACTGAGCTTGTGTGTTACTGTGTTGTGTGTAGACTGTGTGTGTGTCTAAGAGAAGTAACAATTTACTGATAAACATTTGAAACAGGACCAATGTGTAAGATATGAGTGCATCAGTCTGCCAGAACCAATCCAAATGAAATATGCATAGGCAGGAAAACTGATTCAAATGTTAGGAATCGCCAGTTCACGAATTACTTTTACTCATATTGTTTTATTTCGAAAATACTTCTTATCTGTTGTGACTGAATTGATGAGTCCTCTTCTTCAGTTCAGTAGCCTATCAAACTTTTATGGATGTAACGGTGTATGACTGTGAGATAACAGCAGTGGGCGCGGGAGAGACAGCTGCTCTCTCTATTTCCCAATTTTTTTTCTCGCCTTATTGCAATTATATGACATTAAGGAGGAAATCGAAGCCTATGCAGCCTGAATGGAGAATGTTTTAGGTACGAACCAGTCTATGAGGGATACAACGTTATTGCCGGCTGCATACAATGCAGTTGGACGGTAAGATGACACAAATCTAAATCACCGTCTGCCGGCATTTTAGGCTAGGCCTATCCCTGTTCTAATAGGCTAAATTTGTCTAATAGGCTAAATGTCACCTTCAGCATTTAGACACTTGTAAAATGGCTTTCGCAATGTCAGATCATAGGCTTTATAAGTTGAGTGACCATCAATGTAATATGCTGAGGCATTGACAGCTAAATGCGCTTGGAGTTGTGTAGCCTACTGGAGAGGATGCAACTCACATCGGACTGCTGATTGGGGTTTTCAGTCATTCAGATTTTATTTAGATTGTTGTTCAGGTTCACCATAACAAATCGTTTTGGTAGTTTTGCTTTAAACAGTCAAGTGTATTTGGTCATTGTTACATGAACAGGGTAATTTCATAAAGAACAATCATTTCGCATTCATTGGCTCTATAAAATTCAAAACGATCTAAACCATTCGCTTTCGAGATGGGGTAAAATCAAAAGATGCATTAAATAAATTGTATAAATGCCATGCTAATTTCTAAATATAAATATTGACATAGTACTAGCTCAAAAAAATGGTTATTTCAGAAAAAAATTGTGTGGGGGAATAAAAGCATAAATTTCCCACTTTCTTAATCTGATAGTGGTGTGGTAGATGCTCAGTCTGCCCAATGGCTCAGCTCAGGTGCTTACACACACACCATTGACATTGACACATACACACATACCAACAGAGGTCCATTTAGCTAAGAGAAGTCACCTCAGACAGATCCAGCTCAGAGAGGCCCAGCTCCTGAGCTCCCATCAGCATAAGATATATATTTAAAATGGAAAATGAATGTGTTCATGCAACAACAACAAAAAGTTGCATCGAATCATGTCGCATCAATTCGTTCCCCTAATCAAACCGAATCGCATCGAATCGTTTCAAACTAAAACATATCGTTCCTGTATTATATCGGAGCCCATGCATCTAGGTGCGTATTGAATCGTTCATCAAAGGAGAGATGCACATCCCTAGTGTGTGTGTGTAGTTGTGTTACTGTCTGTGTGTGTGTTGCTATGATTTAATCTGTTTTAGGGTGTGTTTATGTGTGCGTGAGAGAGAGAGAGAGAGAGAGAGACACACAGAAAGGGAAAGAGAGCGAGTGTGTGTGTGCCAGGGAAAGTGTGTGTGTGTTCTGTCAACCCCAATGTGTGGCTTATTTATTTTGTGTATTTTTTTGGGCCTCTCGCCGAGCTGTCAGAGAAGTAATTACAGGAGTATCTGAGCTGTCTGGGATGGAGGGAGAGAGTGGTGGGAGGCAGGAGAGCGGATGGGATCTACTCACTGTTGTGGAAAATAGGATTCATTTTAATGTTGAATTGAAGATAGTGGATCGTTTTTTAATGCTAAATGCTCAGAATTCCAGATAAGGTATTGGCACGACTTTGATGGTGAACATCTTGCATAAACATGTTCAGAGACTTGAAGGTTAGAGGAGGTCAGAGACCTGGCTGTGTGGTGCCAGGACAACAACCTCTCACTCAACGTGATCAATATCACGTGATCAAGGAGAAGATTTTGCACTACAGAAAAAGGAGGACTGAGCACGCCCCCATTCCCATCGACCGGGCTGTAATGGAGCAGGTTAAGAG
The DNA here is from genome assembly GCF_965601325.2 of Salmo salar. Taxonomy (NCBI): domain Eukaryota; kingdom Metazoa; phylum Chordata; class Actinopteri; order Salmoniformes; family Salmonidae; genus Salmo; species Salmo salar. The sequence goes on from NC_138298.1 coordinate 8,466,639, forward strand.
CTTCAAGTTCCTTGGTGTCCATCACCAACAAACTATCATGGTCCAAACAAACTAAGACAGTCGTGAAGAGGACACAACAAGGCATGGGTCTTCAGATCCTTAAAAAGGTTCTACAGCTGCACCATTGAGAGCATCCTGACTGATTGCATCACTGCCTGGTATGGCAACTGCTCGGCCTCCGACCGCAAGGCACTACAAAGGGTAGTGCGTACGGCCCAGTACATCACTGGGACCAAGCTTCCTGCCATCCAGGACCTCTATACCAGGCGGTGTCAGAGGAAGGCCCTAAAAATTGTCAAAGACTCCAGCCACCCTAGTCATAGACTGTTGTTTCTACTACCGCATGGCAAGCGGTACCGGAGTGCCAAGTCTAGGTCCAGAAGGCTTCGTAAAAGCTTCTACCACCAAGCCATAAGACTCCTGAACATCTAATCAAATGGCCACCCAGACGCATCTTTTACGCTGCTGCTACTCTGTTTATTATCTATGCATAGTCACTTTAACTCTACCTACATGTACATATTACCTCAATTATCTCGACTAACTGGTGACCCCACACATTGACTCTGTACCGGTACCCCTGTATATAGCCTCGCTATTGTTATTTTACTGCTGCTGTTGAATTATTTGTTACTTCTATTTAAAAAAAAATGTACTTATCTATTTTTTACATAACACTTATTTTTCTTCAAACTGCATTGTTGATTAAGGGCTTGTAAGTAAGCATTGCACTGTAAGGTCTACACCTGTTGTATTCGGCGCATGTGACAGATAAAATTTGATTTGATTTAAACAGAATATTGTTGGGCCGGGTGACAGCTTATGCATTAACAGGTCCCTTACTAACCAGGGTGGTATTCAGTCAGGTACACAGTAGCAAAAAAAATTGAATTGGAAAAAAAAAAATCTGCAGGTCCCCATTTCGAAACATTTCAAAATGTTATTTTACCTACAGAACCTTACCCATAAGGCTTGGCTGCTAGTCATCCTATAGGGCCAAATTATTCACATGAGGGATAAACGGCATGGTTTATCTTTTCATCATTGGGGGTCGGTTTCATTAGAAAAGACACACGACAACAAAGTCATAGAATATCATTGGAAAATGGGAAGATGTGAGATTGAATGGGAATGCGTTGCATAATATGTCAAAGTTTAAGGAGATTAAATTTGAGCTCTCTTAAGTCAGCTGGGGCTAGGTCATCTGCTTAATAAAGATATGGGTGGTAAGAATAACAACCGTCACTCCAAGCAATCAGAATTTAGAGGCTCAGCAGGCAGATGTTAAACCATTGGCTAGACACTGCTTGGCCAACATATTTTTGTCAAAAAACACACTCCGGAGTGAAGTTTACCCTAGGTACAGATCCAGGATCAGCTTCCCCTCCCCCAATCCTAACCTTAACCATTAGTGAGGTTTATGCACAACTGACCCCTGATCAGCATCTAGGGGAAAAATTACACTGATTTACACAACATCTGTATTTCTTAAAGGAATATTAATTGTGTATGTTTTACCAGATGTGTATTGGTATCGTGTAGGTGTGTAGTATTCAGCTACTGTAGGCCACAAACTACACCTGTTTTTTTTTCCAAATGGTCATTGCAAACAGTATGTCGAGGTGTTTTCATTTGGGAGGAATACAATTAAGAGGTAGGTGTAGGAATAATGTAAGATATTGCAGCCTCGTAAATATATTCTCTTATCGAAGGCTCCATGGATTCCCTACTAATGAGTTGGCCAATGTACCAAGCTCATATCAATTTAGTTCAGATTTCATTTAAACCCATCATTCTTTGGAAAATGACCCACTATCCAGTCCATCTTTAATAGTCTATTTTAATTATGGGGATATTTCAGTACATTTTAGTCATTTAGCAGGCACTCTTATCCAGAGCGACTTACAGTAGTGAATGCATACATTTCATACCATTTCATGCATTTTTTGAGTACCATCCAGACAAGCGCACACTCACCAAACTGTAATGCACCCTAATCTTCCTCTCCAAAGATAATCATCTTTTTTTTTTAAATGTACGTGAACCATATATACCGTTTTAATTAGTAACTTAATCAAGAAAAAAATGATCAAACACCCTACCCCCAATCTCCCACCATTTGTCAAACAGCCAGCATAGTGCTATGCTACCAAAATGTCTTTATCTACCTATAGGTAGCTTTTTTAATGGGTTGGTCTTCTGTTTATAATTTGAACGACAGCGAGTAACTCATCATTAAATGGTGGGTTCAATCCGTAGAGATAAATAGAGATCACTACTTGGAAATAACAAATGTCTGCATGGACATTGCCAAAGAGGACTTTCACAATTTTAAAGTAGTCAACTGGGTGGGACTACTCATGGTTTAAGGAAGGATCACATAATTATATCGCGGTCATCAGGAGGGATCAGCCAATGAATTAGACTCATGAAGAAACATTCCATAACTGCAGGTGGCAGTAAATCACCAACCTTGGCTTTATACCTGTTAAAACAACACACTCCAGGTGGCAGTTTTCACCCTTTAAGTTTGTTTACCAACTCATAGAAGAAGTAGAAGAAGATTTACTACTTCAGAGGACTCATTTTTGTATCTGTGCCATTATAGAGTCTGTGACAGCATGGGCAGTGCCATTGAGGCTATCTCCTTTTTAACATTGAACTAGGTAGCTAGCTAACAGGTTTGTGTGTGCCGAGCGGCACCAGAGTTCAAATAAAAACACTTCTTACCCTTTTGTAGTTAATAAATCCAATGTAAAACGTGATAACTGTAGTATCCTTAACTAGCATTGAAAAAGTGAATCCATTCTTCTCTAATAAAAAAAGCTCTCTCCCTAATTTCTGAATCTCTCTTGTAATGTCAGTAAGCTAAAGTAGCCTGTGCTTTGGAGGGGCAGGAGTAGGTAGCCTACACATGCACTGGAATAGATTTTCAGCTGGCAAGCAGACACTGGAATATGTTTCTGAGTGACAGAGTGAGGGCTTTGCATACGTGCTTTGTGCGTTTTTTTATGGGACTGGAAAAAAATGCCCAGAACGTAAAAGAGAGTTATTAACTGGTTACCATGCTTTTAAAATAACGGTTTTGTGCCGGCACATTATAGATCACTTTCATTCCCGGTTCTGATTCTGTTTCTCAAATTTAATTTTGAGGTTTTCAGTTCTGTTTCCTGAACCGGTTCGAACCCTTGCTAGTAATTGCAAAATGGAGCCCAAACCCTGCATAATTGGTTTCCTATATGCAGGAAACCCACTGGGCTCAGATGTCAGTTCAACGTCTAGTTTTGTATATCACGACGCTATGGGTTTTCTGTCCATTTTTCTTAATTGGTGTTCGCGTTCCACCACCTAATGGGATTTGACTGCAATATATGGTTTGATTAGCCTGTTAGCCACCTAGCATTCCTTGAGAAAAAAATAATTGAGAATAGCCCCAGAATCACTAACAACTAAGACCTCTCCCACGCTCGTTTCCTGTAATCCTTGTGTCCTGGCTGAACTTTCAGTCTGTTTCCCCCCTATCTGAGTCACCTCATCAGTCCCCTACTGTGCCGTGCCCAGGCTTGCCTCTACAAATCAAAACTCACGCACCCACTCAAAACAAATTCACCTGGGAGTCTAATTGGAGGTGGAGAGAAGGTGATAATCGCACTGTGGCACTGTGTGTTGGCTATGGACAACACTTTGATTCCTGCTGCTAGGCCATCCCTGGCCTGTATCCTTATGCTACAAAGCTGAAAATCAAAGGCCCCTTTAGAAAATAATGGAGTTGGCCCCTGGGGCTTGCCCAAAGCACCCGGGCAGGTGCCAACACTCCTGTGATACTCCTGATGTGGTGGCCATCATTACAGTGGACCTCTGGTGGGACACGGAAATCGCTTTGATCCTCTGATATTTAACTGCAGAAAAAGGGTTGATGGGATTGGAATTTAGGACCGAATGGGTTTTTATTTGCGATCCCACTCAGTATGGATCCAGAAACGGGCAGCCTTGCGCTTTGACATCCTTTTCTCTAGCGCACAGTGGGGGCGTGGTTCTGTGGATATATTTTTCTCTTACTACTGTATCTGATGGTGGATCTATGAAAAAATATAGAATGGCGCCAAAGGAGATGGCTGCCGTTTTACAATCCCGTTGTATGTTTTTTCGCGTTATTTGTAACTTATTTTGTACATAATGTTTCTGCCGAGAGCTTCTAGATATCAGGATAGCGATTACTCACCCCGTACTGAAGGAATACTTTTTCTTCAACGAGTCAAACGGGAAGGATTTACTTCAGACACCCGACATGGCCCTCATGCCTGTCATTCACAAGAGAAAGAGACAGGGACATCGGGGACAAAGGTCCGGGTACCTTGTAAGGATCCGTCGACGAGAGGGTAATCTACCTTTACCATCGGTTCTATTAGCCAACGTACAATCAATCGATAATAAAATAGAAGAACTACGATCACATATATCCTACCAACGGGACATTAAAAACTGTAATATCTTATTTTTCACGAGTCGTGGCTTAACGACGACATGAATAACATACAGCTGGCAGGTGTTAAGCTCTTTCGTCAGGATAGAACAGCGGCCTCTGGTAAGACAAGGGGTGGCGGTCTATGTATATTTGTAAACAGCTGGTATACGAGGTTTTGCTCGACTATTTACTAAGAGAGTTTTCATCTGTATTTTTGAAAGCTGTCTTTGTACCACCACAAATCAATGCTGGCACTAAGACCGCACTCAATGACCTGTATACGGTCATAAGCAAACAATCCAGAGGTGGCCCTCCTAGTGGCCGGGGACTTTAATAAAGGGAAACTGAAATCCGTTTTACCTCATTTCTATTAGCATGTTAAAATGTGCAACCAGAGGAAAAAGAACTACAGACCACTTTTACTCCACACACAGAGACACGTACAATACTCTCCCTCGCCCTCCATCAAGGAGCGGGACTCTAACCCGGAAGCTTATAAGAAATCCTGCTATGATCTCCGATGAACCATCAAACAGGCAAAGTGTCAATACAGGACTAAGATTGAATCATACTACACCGGCTCCGACACTCGTCAGATGTGGCAGGGCTTGGAAACTATTACAGACTACAAAGGGAAGCACAGCCACGAGCTGCCCAGTGACGCGAGCCTCCAGACAAGGTAAATTACTTCTATGCTCGTTTCGAGGCAAGTAACCCTGAAGCATACATGAGAGCATCAGCTGTTCTGGATGACTGTGTGATCACGCTCTCCGTAGCCAATCTGAGTAAGACTTTTAAACAGGTCAACATTCACAAGGCCGCAGGGCCAGACGGGTTACCGGGACGTGTACTCCGAGCATGCGCTTACCAACTGGCAAGTGTCTTCACTGACATTTTCAACCTGTCCCTGACTGAGTCTGTAATACCAACATGTTTCAAGCAGACCACGATAGTACCTGTGCCCAAGAACACTTAGGTTACCTGCCTAAATGACTACCGACCCGTAGCACTCACGTCTGTAGCCATGAAGTGCTTTGAAAGGCTGGTCATGGCTCACATCAACACCATTATCCCAGAAACCCTAGACCCAGTCCAATTTGTCTACTGACCTAACAGACCCACAGATGATGCAATCGCTATTGCACTCAACTCTGCCCTTTCACACCTGGACAAAAGGAACCCCTATGTGAGAATGCTATTCATTGACCACAACTCAGCGTTCAACACCATAGTACCCGCAAAGCTCATCACTAAGCTAAGGACCCTGGGACAAAACACCTCCCTCTGCAACTGGATCCTGGACTTCCTGACAGGCCGCCCCCAGGTGGTAAGGGTAGGTAACAACACATCCGCTACGCTGATCCTCAACACGGGGGCCCCTCAGGGGTGCTCACTCAGTCCCCTCCTGTACTCCCTGTTCACTCATGACTGCATGGCCAGGCATGACTCCAACACCATCATCAAGTTTGCCGATGACACAACAGTGCTAGGCCTGATCACCAATAACAATGAGACAGCCTGTAGGGAGGAGGTCAGAGACCTGGCCATGTGGTACGAGGACAACAACCTCTCCCTCAACATGATCAAGACAAAGGAGATGATTGGGGACTACAGGAAAAGGAGGACCAAGCACGCCCCCATTCTCATCGATGGGGCTGCAGTGGAGCAGGTTGAGAGCTTCAAGTTCCTTGGTGTCCACATCACCAACAAACTGTCATGGTCCAAAAACACTAAGACAGTCGTGAAAAGGGCATGACAAAGCCTATTCCCCCTCAGGAGACTGAAAGATTTGGCATGGGTCCTCAGTTCCTCAAAAGGTTCTACAGCTGCACCATCGAGAACATCCTGACTGGTTGCAACACTGCCTGGTATGGCAACTGCTCGGCCTCTGACTGCAAGGCACTACAGAGGGTAGTGTGTAAGGACCAGTACATCACTGGGGCCAAGATTCCTGCCATCCAGGGCCTATATACCAGGCAGTGTCAGAGAAAGGCCCTAAAAGTTGTTTGACTCCAGCCACCCCAGTCATAGACTGTTCTCTCTGCTTCCGCATGGCAAGCGGTACCGGAATGCCAAGTCTATGTCCAAAATGCTTCTAAACAGCTTCTACCCACAAGCCATAAGACTCCTGAACAGCTAATCAAAGGGCTACCCAGACCCTTCTTTTACGCTGCTGCTACTTTCTGTTTATTATCTATGCATAGTCACTTTAACTCTACCTACATGTACATATTACCTCAATTACCTTGACTAACCGGTGCCCCCACACATTGACTCTGTACCGGTTCCCCCGTATATAGTCTCGCTATTGTTATTTTACTGCTGCTGTTTAATTATTTGTTACTTTTATTTTCTACTTAACACTTTTTTTTAAATCTTAAAACTTCTTAAAGCATTATTGGTTAAGGGCTTGTAAGTAAATATTTCACTGTAAGGTTGTATTCGGCGCATGTGACATACGCTTTGATTTTGTGAGCAGCTGAGGCATGGTGCAGTGGTGCCCGGGGCTATGACAAGCCGTGACCCACATGGCTTACCCAACCCACACCCCCCTCAGGGCCTCAAGTACAGTAGCCCTTACACAACAGGCCAGGGCCCCATGTGAAGCAAGTAGTGCTAAGCGATTAATTTCGTTAATATTCATTTTTTTACAACTAATTGACCGACACCTGTTCAATGATTTTAATTCTATTTTGTTCATTTTTGATATTCAGCAGTCATAAAAGTATGCCTTATTTACTTTGAAGAACTGTTACAGTTTTCAACCCATATAATCATATAATCAACATTTAAAAAAAGAGTAATTGAACAGAAACTGAACTAACCTCAAAAAGCACTAATCGCTCAGAACTAGAAGCAAGATGAGTGTTTGAGAAAATTATGCAGCTAATGTGTTATTGTGTAGCAGTCAGTGACTGTACATCCTAACATCTAGCTAGCCTAAAACGTAGCTTTTCAGATCCTCGTGTTGGACTGAATCGTAATTTCAAAGTCATAATGACACATTGAATATCTTGTCTGGGGTTGTTAAACCTGCAGGTCAGTGCTACATCTAGAACGGTGACACAAACAGCCTTTGTCACTCAGTTCAGGTATGAACAAATACGATATCTTAACTAGCGCCCGTCCACAGGTTTGATGTTTTCCGTCTATGTTTTTGGAGGAGAGGTTGCAATTAACATTGGAGACGGCAAAACTTCACGAATGAAGGATGGCTTAATTGGAGTGACAACATGACAGCGAACAACTCCGCCCAGGGGGGTTCTGTCTGGCTCCACGACCAACATGGCTGGTCCTGTCATCTCGCTTCGTGCCACCAGCTGTGTGGGCTATGTTGACATCCAGTGTGACACCACCCATGGTGTTTTGTCGTCGAGGCTTCCTCAGCTTCCTGAGGAGAGACAGTGAGTGCGCCGGACAGGTACATGCACAGCTTATGATCCTCAAAGCCACGACACGCTGTGGTCTAGCGGTCCGTAAAAATTGACTAGCAGCCTGGCAAATTGAGAATGAGATCGTGAACTAGGGAGGATGGGCAACTTTGGTGGAAATTTTTTGTGGCATGTTTTGTGAGTAGGTGCAATGTGGGATTCAGTTGACTCAAGTCTATCTGAGTATTGTTAAACCACAGCACTATCACACTCTAGGATTCGTCTTACTGTGCCGAACACTAAGATAAATAAATAGGGAATTGGAAGAACTTGACAATTGTTTTCTGATTTCCATGAATATAACAGTGAAAGTCAGTTCCTGAGGTCTTCAAGCACCCATAAAAGTACTTTGTTGCACTTAGCAAAATGTAAATGTGCACAGAATTAAAAACTCACTCGTCTGAAGAGTTCTCTCTGACAGTCTGTCTGCAAGACATCTTATGCCAAAAGCTGCACCCTTGTCTGAGAGAAAAAGAGACAGAATCCCAGATGGAACAAGTCAAAAGCACTCTCCGAAATGTCAAGAGTTAGGTAAGGGCCATGACATATCTGTGGTAATGTGAATCTCTTGGGACTGCAGTCGGGTTCTTTCTTCTCGTCCGCCTCGTATGATAGCTCTTGACTCCTGTGATTTATTAACTGGTGGCAATGACAGTTCAAGTGCGGTAGCTTACTGCAGAATCAGCTTTCATTTATACTGTCTCGAATTGTAGGATTTATTTTGTCTGTGTTGTCTTTTGTGGACGTCTTGTGTATTCCATGGTTGCTTTGTATTGGTTCATATTTTGCTTTGTTATGTCTGCTGGTGTGAATTGGTCTTACGCCAAATGTTTACATATTGCATATAGGATAACATATTGCGTTTATATGTTCTATAAGGTTGTGTTGCTTTGTATTGATTGTAATTGCAGAATCTGCTTATGCCCAGAGAGCGAGAGAGAGAAAGAATAAACCAGGCAGGCAAGCCCAAATCTACCAAATTATTCTGACTGGTTAAGGCAAGGGTTAAGGTTTGGTTTAAGGCTAAAATACAAAAAATAATAACCAGAACATAGCACTGGGATTGAACCTGTGATCCTCGGAGCCATGTGCCTACTTGATGGTAATACATGCTCACTGTCATTGTCGTGTGTGCAGGTGGCAGGGAAGTCAGGCGCAGGAGAAACCAACTTAGTGTAACTGGAGTAGTTTAATTATTATAAAACAAACTCCAAGAAACCAGTGTACATAAAAATAAACATGGGTAAACATACCCGTCGCACACCTATACACAAACACATAACCACAAATAATCTCCGACAAGGACATGAGGGGAAACAGAGGGTTAAATACACAGCATGTAATGAATTGGATTGGAACCAGGTGTGTAGGAAGACAAGACAAAACCAATGGAAAATGAAAAACGGATCAATGATTGCTAGAAGACCGGTGATGTCAACCGCCGAGCACCACCCGAACAAGGAGGGACATCGACTTCAGCAGAAGTCGTGACACTCACGTTGCCTCTAGTGGATGGTATTGAAGGCGTCTCCTGACGTCCTGGGGACCTGGACAGAATATTTAAGTAATATCTGATGTGATCTCGCTGATACTCTACACTGCTTGCGTTAACAGATTGCTTCACCATGCATTTCTGGGGCTGGCCATTTTTCATTTCTAAGCCGTTTGTTTTATGGTACGCTCTTGAAATAGCCTTAGTAGAGAGGAGAGAACAGATTAACTCTGGAGAGGCGGGCGTCATCATCCATGCCTGTCACCAGCCCTCATTCATAAACACAATATCTGCAAATCCAACAATGTCACAAAGGTTTTTTTTGTTTGGAGCCATCATATTTTATCTTTGTTGTGCTGATGGTAGCGGTGGGTTATTTTGGGTTAATTCCAACTAGTCCCTACTAAATACACTCCATGCCCATCTGTGACGCATATCAATTTTGCAACATCATTATTGACTTAATAAGCCAGTGTTACCACATTACTTTTGTGAAAGAAACACTTGAATTATTAACCATTTTATCGATGCCCAAGTACAGAAGGTGAACATTAAATGTGAAGTTGCAATTCATGAATGTCAGATGTGCATTCACCAACATCTATGTTTTATGTGTACAAGCACTGTTCATGACACTGTTCACACCACTCTCGTTTTGCTGTTTTTAAGCTAATTCCCTGCAATTTTACACATTTATGTCTTATGTATGTTCATGTGATATCTGAGTGACTCAAAGTTTACAACAAAATCAAAACAACAGATGACATGGGCTAGTTGATCAACTGGGCATTTCTGACAAGTTATAAATAGCTCTCTCTACAATGACTGACTGGACAAGAGGAAAACTGCTGATGCACTAGCCAATTTTGAAATTGCACCTTGTGCATTTTACGATTACAACTTTCAAGTCGGGAAGCAAGTTCAGGGAGGGAGTGTTTTAATAAATAAATGAAACCAACGGGTAACACAAACAACGCACAGACATGACCCAGGAACAGAAACAATAATGCCTGGGGAAGGAACCAAAGGGAGTGACATATATAGGAAAGGTAATCAGGGTGGTAATGGAGTCCAGGTGAGTTTGATGACGCGCAGGTGCGCGCAACGATGGTGACAGGTGTGTGCCATAATGAGCAGCTTGGTGACCTAGAGGCCGGAGAGGGAGCACACGTTCAAGTACCCCCTCTCCGACGTGTGGCTCCTGCCGCAGGACACCGACTAAAATGACAATCCCGGGGATCAGGAGTGGACCGGTCACCTCTACTGAGGCGCAGGAAACCTGTCAATCCGGCTGAGACGCGGGAGCATGGTGACCTAGAGCACCGGAGAGAGATTATACGTGACGGTACCCCCTCCCCGGCGCGTTCGGCTCCAGCCACAGGACGCCGACGATCCCGGGGATCAGGAGCGGATCGGTCACCCCTGCTGATGCCCGGGAACCTGTCGCCGGCTGGGACGCGGGAACCTGACAGACCGGCTGAGGCATGACAGCCTAAAGAGCCGGTGGAAGCAGGGGAGCCAGGCGATCAGGCGAAGGCATGAAAGCCCGACGAGCCGGCTGAGGCAGGGGAGACTAGCGATCTGACTGAGGCATGAGAGCCAGTAGCGGCTTCCGGACCTGACGTCATTCCCACTGACACACAAAAAAAAAAAAAACACTCCCTGATGCTTCCCTTAGGTGAGGCGTTATTCTGTAACAATGTGTGCTGAGAGTCTGGAAGCAAGTTCAGGGAGTGAGTGTTTTAATAAATAAATGAAACCAACACGTAACACAAATAACGCACAGACATGGAACAGAAACAATAACGCCTGGGGAAGGAACCAAAGGGAGTGACATATATACAATATATACAAAAAAAGTACAAAAAAAATATATATATATTTTTTTAAATGCATGAAATGAAATGTATTCACTACTGTAAGTCGCTCTGGATAAGGGCGTCTGCTAAATGACTAAAATGTAAACGTAAAATATATAGGGAAGGTAATCAGGGAGGTGATGGAGTCCAGGTGAGTCTGATGACGTGCAAGTGAGCGTAACGATGGTGACAGGTGTGCGCCATAACGAGCAGCCTGGTGACCTAGAGGCCGGAGAGGGAGCACACGTGACACCGCTGCCATACATTATCATAGATTACTTTTTAACAGCTAGCTAGCCTATGCATAATACAGTGCCGGGGCAATAGAGTTAGGGCCCTTGTAACCTTCTCCGCTGACACTTCGACCTTGGTGCCTCGCTGACCGTCAAGTTGCGGAGTTTATACATTGACTCTAGGCGTTAAAATTCCCACCTCATTAGCAGAGCGTAACCGTGAGGCTACAGTTGGCCACCGCTGACGTGCTTGGACTCACTCTGACTCGCTCTACCTGCTGTCCTTAAAAAAGGGCATGTCGCTCGAGGTATTGAAGGTATCTTATCCATGCTGCTCCATTGCAAAAATGTCCACTGCCTGCCGAAGAAAAAGACCAGAGGGGATTCCCTCATGCATAAATCCTTATCAAAGTTGGTGGCAAGTGAATGAAAATGAAAACTTGGAAGAGCTGGGCTGTATCTCCCCTTAAGCTAAATTAATACTTTGAGTGGTGTGTCAATCACCGGGTCTAGCCTCCACGGTGACGAGCTGATAGAAGCCAAGCCTCAGGGCACTTGAAAGCCAGCCGAGCTGCCCGTAGGGCTCTGTCTCACAACCTTGTCAAGGTCTAGGCTCTGTATTAACACTCCAAGCAGCTCAAATAGCCTAAACCCTGGCCCCAGCTTTGCTTTAGCGGGTCTCACGTTGAGGGGTAGTGCAATCCTGGTCTTATAGGTCTTAAAGACGAACTCCTTGGCCCTTACTGTCTCCACCCGTAAGCTCTCACCACATAGCTTGAGAAACATCTCTTTGTTTTAGCCGCCAGACCTTTTGTTAAGTTTCTTCGTCCTGCTAATCGTGATAATAGCAAGTGCACAATATCCTCTTAGAGGGCTCCTGGATGACAGATCCAGGAGGACGAAGCTTAATTTATTGCAGGAAAGGTCTTCGGCCATGAAAGAATGTCTGGTATGCTATGTGTGGGGGGGGACAGAAAGAGAGGGAAGGCGCCGGGCAGACCTGGGTTTTGTTGTGCTTATGTGTCTGTGCCACCGGCGTCCCGGAGAGACTGACACATTTCCCAAAGGTGTCTGGGAACTGATCTGTGATAGATCGTAGCTGGAAGTCAAAGAGTGATGTGTGTGGAAAGACGATACTTCAACACTACTGCAATGTTGTTGTAACGAGTCGTTGTAGCGAGTTGTAGAAGCGTAGTACTATGCTGTGTTTATTTTTAGGTCACGTCTGACACATGAGGAACTCCTCACTAACAGGACCAGGTTTATGACACACATACAGTACTGTAGGTACTGTAAAGCTGTTAACTTCCTGATTGAGTAAATTTGAACTTTTCCTTTACGCATACAATTTCACCCTTCAGAAGATCTGCCGGACAAACGCGGAGAAAAATACTGACTTTGCATAATTAAAGCAAACTTGGAACTAACTAGCGTGCTTGCATGTGTTTTTGCGTGTGCAAGCCTGAGTGTGGCCCTGTCAGAATATAATGAGAGATTTGTTCTCGTCCTCCTTCTCTGTGTGAAGTGGCATGTCATGCACTCACTTTACTTGAAAAAGGATCTGTAGCCCTTTCCTGCAGTCAATGACCAAATGCGCCCTCTTTTGTCTCATCGCTGGAATGTTAATAATTTCATAATTAATAAAGATTATAAAAAAGAAACATATGATGTTTCTATGTCAAATGGTTTTGTTATATTTCAATCTTCTGTGGTGTATATAAAGTGAAATATTGGGATGCAAACTCAAAATTGAATACATTTCAACTGTATATGTGCCATGGTTCAGGCTTCTTCTTTTTTGTTGTTGCACATAACCATGTGTGTGAGGTTTATACTTGTGCTTCAGAGTAGATTTGTTTAAGACTACCAAGAAACAGTCTATGACCCTGATCTAGCTCAATATGAGTCCGAAACATTTATTATACTGTCATAACTGACTACAAAATGTAAATAGGATAATTTTGGTCATACAGTCAGTCTTGTCCAAAATGTATTTTTGTGAGACTTGTGGTAGTCGTGACTGCATCACAACGAAAATGAAGGTTGGGTTGGTTTCAAACTTTCAACCCTGTCCACATGCCCACAGCTGGCAGCACACAAGTAATTATGAATTCAGAGTGCAGGTGTACGCTAGAGACGGAAGATGAAGCGAGACACCACACTTGCTGTTTATTTTGTAAAATGTTTTGGTTCAGTGAAAGTCAATGAACTAAATAGACCAGACCCAGCTGCTATTGCATTGGTGTCTATGGGAGACACACCCAATTAAGTAGACTGGAACGTAATTTATTTTTTCAATAGCTAACGGCCTGGGTGAACTATCTTAATTTATCCACCATCTTTGCTGCACGCGACCCAATCGTAATGTCTGTGGTAAATGTGGGTTGACTTTGGATATCCATATGGGGCTAGTTAGGGACTATCAGTAAATTACACATATACATGGAGAATATGTTAAAATTCCAGTAGCTCTAAATTTCAATGACTTAAAAACCTTAAAACAACTATAAATTGTAGAAATTCATATACAAATATTGAAAGAATTTAATGAGAACCTAAAGGTGTGCAACATGAAAATATTGTCTCATTGACATTGTGTAATTTATTGACGGTCCCTAACTAAGAAACAAACAAAGAAACACACACACAAACACACAATGACATACACATTTACACAAGCATATGCAGATTCAAAGGCATTGTTTTTCTCTCATCATAAGCACCTAGTTGTCAAAGTAGTAGCCTTGAAGCAGATTGCTGTGTAGTGAGGTATGCAAAATGGTAAATGTAAATAAATTAGTCAACCCTCGCTGGCTGAAAGAACCGAAACCCAATTACCTGTCCGTCCATTCAGCCACTTATTCAGTGACATTAACATTGTGTTTGTCTTGATGACTTTGATTGTGCTCATTGTGAAAGTATAGAATATTTACTAATTGCCATGGTCTTTGTTTTCTCTCTCCTTATCTATATGTTCTTTCTCTATCTATGTTCTCTCTCTATGCTCTCTCTCTCTCCCTCTCTCTCTCTATGCTCTCAATCTCTCTCTCTCTCTCTGTGTCTCCAGGCAACATCTTTGTGGTAAGCCTGGCCGTGGCCGACCTAGTGGTTGCCATCTACCCCTACCCTCTGGTCCTCACCTCCATCTTCCACAAAGGCTGGAACCTGGGCTATGTCCACTGCCAGATCAGTGGTTTTCTCATGGGCGTCAGCGTCATTGGCTCCATCTTCAACATCACCGGCATTGCCATCAACCGCTACTGTTATATATGTCACAGCCTTAAGTACGACAAGCTGTACAGTGACAAGAACTCAGTGTGTTACGTCCTACTCATCTGGGCGTTGACCATTGTGGCCATCGTGCCGAATCTCTTCGTGGGTTCGTTGCAGTATGACCCCAGGGTGTATTCGTGTACGTTCGAGCAGTCGGCGAGTTCGGCGTACACCATCGCCGTGGTCTTTTTCCACTTCATCCTACCGATCATGATCGTCACCTACTGCTACCTGAGGATCTGGATCCTGGTCATTCAAGTTAGGCGACGGGTCAAACCGGACAATAGACCGAAACTGACGCCAAACGACGTGAGGAACTTCGTGACTATGTTCGTGGTGTTTGTGCTGTTCGCCGTGTGCTGGGCACCGCTCAACTTCATCGGGCTGGCGGTGGCCATCAACCCAGAGGTGGTGGTGCCTCTCATCCCCGAGTGGCTCTTCGTGGCGAGCTACTTCATGGCCTACTTCAACAGCTGCCTTAATGCCATCGTGTACGGGATGCTCAACCAGAACTTCCGGCGTGAGTACAAGCGCATCGTGGTGTCGGTGTGCACGGCGCAAATCTTCTTCCACGGCAGCTCCAACGACGCGGCCGAGCGGCTCAAGAGCAAGCCGTCGCCGCTCATCACCAACAACAACCAAGTCAAGGTGGAGTCGGTGTGAGAGGACCAGCTGGTCCCAGTGTCCTCCCTACCCCTCCCCCATGGCGCGAACCCTTCGATGTCTATACATCTGTAAAGTGGAAACAAGCAATATGGCGGAAGCTCAAGCTTCACCATTTCGCTCCTTGTACCGATCCAGTACATTGCAGATCTATAAACATCGGAGGGGTTAAGGAGCCCAGGGGAAGGGGTAGGGAGCGATTTTGGGACTGGGTGATACTAACACACAGACACACACATGAACAAAGGGGGAGGGGGGGGTTAAGGGAACCGATGTGACATAAAATAGTTAAATTAGTTAAAAAAATACAAGTGAACAGAGAACAATTACCAAATACAAAAACAAAACAGCTTCCACTTTCTGAACTGTCCGTGATCTGTGCTATCTTCACCTCTATACAATCAAAGCGAAATGGGGAAAATGTACCTTTGTCTTTTGCAAAAATCACTTTTGTTCATTTTTTCGATACCTAAAAAAGATATAATGTACTTTTGTTTTCATGTTTACAGTGATGATAACAGTGACTCTATGTAAGACATATTATATGTTTTTATTTTGTATGAAGTATATGTTATATAGATATACAGGAATATATATCAGGTTCATCTCACCAACATCGATAATCCGATGAAAGAAAATGACTAGGGTTGCAAAAATTCCTGGGTTTTTCAGAAATCTCAGTTGGAATATTCCCAGAATCAGGAGGGAATAAGCAGGACCCCTTCAACCAAGATTTACGGAAAACTGGGAACATTTGTGGAGTTACCTGAATTTTGCAAACCTACAAATATATCATGCCGTGAAAGCCAGAACATTTCTGCAATGTCTGGTCACAAACATAACCAAAAGTGTATTACAGATTTTACCGATGTTAATGATAATTTTTGTTGGGCTGTGACACTGTTACACTCCTTCCTTTGGAAGAGGAAGCAATATGTTTGGATTGCTGCTGTTTCACGATGCCCTGCAGAACTGTTCCCATCATTCGGTGGAATAAATATGTTTTGTAAGTGTGGGATTTCTTTCTCCCTCACTTCTCATTCCCTTTCTGTCTTTTCTCTCTCTCTCTGTGAGCTCTTTGCATGCATGGATCTGAAGAATCATTCATATGCAAAATAAAGGATCAAATGCAGACATGGGTGCTCCTATTTCAGTACAGCACAACAGAACACGAGCACACACATATTGCAGTTCAGTTTGTTCAAATCCAATGTAATCTTTAAAAAATATATATTTTCTTGGAAAGTTCTTTCGTTATATTGATACATACGGAAATATACTTAGTAAAGACAGTTGGGTAAAATGGATTACCTTGCTATCAGCCAGTACATTTTCACCGCTCAGCAGTTTCCTTATGACATATTTGAAGAAAGCCTTTGTCAGACGACGCTCGCTAAGATAAATACACTTTCAAACCCACTGAATACACTTTCATTGCCATTAGAAAACAAACCAATCTCTCTCAGGCTGGGGCTGTATCGATGCGCAACGTTAATTGATGTCCACAGACTTGGCTGATGTCCTGGCTCCACAACCCTATTTTTTGGCACAGAACCAGAGATCGACAGTGCTACAAATCTACAAAGCTACAAATCTGCTCAGGTAATATGTGATTCGACCTGGCCCATGCAAAGGCTCAATCACTAACAGTAGCTGTAAATCAACTAGATATCTATCCTGGCTGGAATTCAATTTTTTTAATGGTAAAACGAACTATATCAGTTTGGATTCTAGTCTATTTGAATTCACTATCTCTCATGACATAAGTACATTTGTTTACCACTGTTAATTATATAAATTTGATAGCTTTCAGGTATTCTAACAAACAAGATTTTTCCTACAAACATTTGAATACACTTCCTGGGCCCAGGACTCTATAACAACTAGCCGGAAATAGTGTTTGACTTCGGATGAAATAAGTGCAGGAGCTGTCTTTTCCATTTCGGTCCATTAGACTAGTTCAACAATTCACAAATGCTATAAAGCTATAGAGACCTTTGATTATTCACTTTTAAGTGATTATACAAATTTTACCTTTACCTTTAACCACATTTCCATGACTATTATTATAGCCTACATTAAAAACTAAAGCATTATTGACACTGGAAAGCTGCTTTTACTGATCCCATGCAGGTCTACCGTCATCTGCCGTTGTGCCCTTGATCAAGGCACTTAACCTTGATGTCAACATGTGGTCAACCCTCCATCTGGAGAGCTTCTGGGTGTGCAGGCTTGGCTTTTGATCCAGCCCTGAAACACCCAAGGCTGCTTATCAAGGTCCTGTTGAGCAGCTGATGTTTAGTGTACAATTTGGTTAGACCAGTGCCTGAACGAAAGCCTGCACCCCCAGCAGCTATCCTGGAGGATGGTTGCCACACCTTGATATAAAATATTGCAACATTACAATGAAATACTTTTGTCTTTATAAAATTATTCCCTCATTCAATGAATCAGAGATCAAATGGATAAGGTAGGCTACTTCAAAGCAAGGTATCTAGCTAGACCTGTTTATATATCCGTCTCAAAGGTTCGTGTTTGAGGGGAGATCTGTGCACAGCAAGTTATTTGTCAGTTAGGCTATTCTTAGAATATTTTTGACATTGTCGCAATTACATGGCTACAGTTTGATAGAGGGTAATCCCAGCATTCCAACGGTTGACAATTTATTTAGGCTATCTACTGTGCCGATGGAAAGGCGATAATAACCTTAATGCTTAGTTAGCTATTGTTAACTAGAGAGATAACTACTACAAGTTATGTTTTGAATTGGCTATCTAGTCAGTCTGTTACCTGCTGCTAAAACGTTGCACTCTCTCTACTGGGGCAACGGCCCATTCGCACTAACACACACTATGCTAGCAATGAGGAATCGGCCCCTCTTCTGGGGGGCTGGAACTGATTGAATCGGCACGGAATTGTGTCGGACTCAGCCCGGAACCAAAATGAATGACTGCCCAGAATCCATTTCCATTTGCCGGAATTCAGCCGACTTTGCCGGCATCTTACCAGAATCCACCCAGAAGCGGCCCAATGCAAATTAAAGTAAATGTATAAAAATTACCCGATTTAGTAATTTTAAATATTAAGATTATACATTTCATACATACAAATTATACCCATCCACAAAAAAATACATTTTGTGTCGAAGGAAACACCATGGTGACCGCCTGGCCCGCCACAGGAGTCGCTACTGCGTGATGGGACAAGGACATCCCGACCAGCCAAACCCTCCCCTTACTCGGACGACGCTGGGCCAATTGTACGTCGCCTCATGGGTCTCGAACCAGCATCTGTAGCAATGCAGTTTGTACTGTGATGCAGTGTCTTAGACCTCTGCACCACTCGAGAGGCTCCATCCACAAAGTTTTAGATGCTTATCAATTGCCTTGCACAAAGTATCAAAATACTAAAATACTACACAGGACTCTTAAAGAATTTCATTTAAATGTTAATTGTATTTTTTGATCACAGAAACAATTAGAAAATATGGAAAAATTAATAACGAAATGTTAATTACAATCAAAGTCAGAAGTTTACATACACTTATGTTGGAGTCATTAAAACTCATTTTTCAACCACTCCACACATTTCTTGTTAACAAACTATAGTTTTGGCTAGTTGGTTAGGACATCTACCTTGTGCATGACACAAGTCATTTTTCCAACAATTGTTTACAGACAGATTATTTCACTTATAATTCACTGTATCAAAATTCCAGTGGGTCAGAAGTTTACATACACAAAGTTGACTGTGCCTTTAAACAGCTTGGAAAATTCCAGAAAATTATGTCATGGTTTTAGAAGCTTCTGATAGGCTAATTGACATCATTTGAGTCAATTGGAGGTGTACCTGTGGATGTATTTCAAGGCCTACCTTCAAACTAAGTGCCTCTTTGCTTAACATCATGGGCAAATCTCAGAAATCAGCCAAGACATCAGAAAAAAAACTGTAGACCTCCACAAGTCTGGTTCATCCTTGGGTACAATTTCCAAACGCCATGTTCATCTGTACAAACAATAGTGCGCAAGTATAAACACCATGGGACCACTTAGCCGTCATACCACTTAGGAAGGAGACCTGTTCTGTCTCCTAGAGAGGAACGTACTTTGGTGCGAAAAGTGAAAATTATCCCAGAACAACAGCAAAAGACCTTGTGAAGATGCTGGAGGAAACAGGTACAAAAGTATCTACATCCACAGTAAAATGAGTCCTATATCGACATAACCTGAAAGGCCGCTCAGCAAGGAAGAAGCCACTGCTCCAAAACCGCCATAAAAGAGCCAGACTACAGTTTGCAGCTGCACATGGGGACAAAGGTCATAGTTTTTGGAGAAATGTCCTCTGGTCTGATGAAACAAAAATAGAACTGTTTGACAATAACGACCATTGTTACATTTGGAAGAAAAAGGAGGAGGCTTGCAAGCCGAAGTACACCATCCCAAACATGAAGCACAAGGGTGGCAGCATCATGTTGTGGGGGTGCTTTGCAGCAGCAGGGACTGGTGCACTTCACAAAATAGATGACTTCATGAGGCAGGAAATGATGTGTATGTATTGAAGCAACATCTCAAGACATCAGTCAGGAAGTTAAAGCTTTGTCGCAGATGGGTCTTCCAAATGGACAATGACCCCAATCTGTGGCAAAATGGCTTAAGGACATCAATGTCAAGGTATTGGAGTGGCCATCACAAAGCCCTAACCTCAATCCTATTGAACATTTGTGGGCAGAACTGAAAAGCGTCTGCGAGCAAGGAGGCCTACAAACATGACTCAGTTACACCAGCTCTGTCAAGAGGAATTGACCAAAATTCACCAACTTATTGTGGGAAGCTTGCAGAAGGCTACCCAAAACATTTGACCCAAGTTAAACAATTTAAAAGCAATGCTACCACATACTAATTGAGTGCATGTAAACTTCTGACCCACTGGGAATGTGATGAAAGAAATAAAAGCTTAAATAAATAATTCTCTCTAATATTATTCTGACATTTCACATTCTTAAAATAAAGTGGTGATCCTAACTGACCTAAAACAGGGAATTCTTACCATGATTAAATGTCAGGAATTGTAAAAAACTGAGTTTAAATGTACTTGGCTAAGGTGTATGTAAACTTCCGACTTCAACTGTATATAAAGCAGCCCATGTAATCATCTGCCAGAGAGGAGCCCCAATCATCCCGAGCCCCAAGTAATACATTTGGGCCAGAATACTCACACCGGAATTGGCCCGAGTTCAATCCCCACATCCTAGCCATAAGTAACTGCCGAAGGCGGCCCAGACTCGAGCCATATGATGTCGGCCGAGTCTGACTCTCAGCCCAGTGCCCCGACTCTCAGCCGGAATCGGCCCAGATCCACTGTGCTAGCTGGGCACAGACACAAACTGAAGGGTCATTACGATAATGGATATGCTCATTTGTTGTGATTGATAATATTTAAGTGTGCCTTCATGAATTACATTAACAAAAATGATTAAACTAATTTCCATGACCTTAGAAACCCTCGTTGACAACTTGGAACAGCACATCATGTGCATTCAGGCTGGTGCATTTTCAGTCTGCGCAATCTCCAACAGCCTGTTGTCACACACAGATTTACAGATAAATAAACTTGAACAAAGCGGATTCATGAAATGAATACCCACTTTCAATTGCTATTCAATGCAGATCTCATCATCGTTCCGCTTTGATCAATCTTTTTTTGCATCTCAATCTGGGCCGGCTATAGGCTACTTTGTTTTGTAGTGATGAGTATTGCCTTTGTTTAAGGACGAATGTCATAGGCGCCTCGATTGTGTGTGACTCGGCCCGTTGTCCTTGTTATTGCCTAACGTGTGTGGGCAGCGGGGTTAGTGGGCCACAGACAAAAGCACCGTAAACCACCACAATTGCACTGGTTGTGAAAAGCTGAACTGTGCATTTGACATCCACTTTGTTTACATACGGACTCTGTGTTGTAGATCCTAGTTCCAAAAGAGGTTATAAGAGTCTTCAGGAAGGGACCAGAATACTGTATAATTATGTTTGAGCAGGGCGTTTTTTATATTTGCTCCTGGCTCTGTCCTGCCTATTTTTTTCAGTGAGCGTCTATCCACCTCGGCAGGCCAGGGAGAAGGGGGTGAAGTGAACCGCAGGTGACTGACCATGGTGACTTGATTGTGGGATGACTGCTGGGTGGCTTGGCCCTGACTCTGGATCAAATCTTCCCCTGGCTGGTGTGCATCAGGCACAGAATGGAAGAAAATGGACTGAAAAGGAAGGGACTAGCTGGTCTAATAGGAAATGCTCATGTGTTTACAATTTTCTGTTGCGGGCCCTAATGAACATGACCCTGGTCGGTTCTGGTTGGTCCCTGGTGGGTGGAGTGTTCGTCGTGGTGAATCGAGACAAAATAAATGTGTGATGATCTCACCACTAACCTGGGCCTCATTTCCCAGTTTTTCAATTAGCGCTGCTAAGCTCATTGTTAGATCCCAGTTAAAATGCGTCACTAGCATCCGTACTGTTTCCCATTTACCAAGGTTGCGCTAACGCTGAATCAGTAACAGAATGTGGTAACTCTCTCCCTTTGGATGACAATGCATTTCTTGAACATAAGTAGAAAATGTACAGACTTTATCATGAGATATTCATTAAGACTCCTTGTTGTTGTACTTTGTGATCATTGTAAAAACCATTGAATACAGGACTACCAGCCCCTTATATCAGGAAAATATGAAGTTTGATCAAACAATATGGCATTTTTTACATTGTCCGGCTGCTCACGTGCCCTTGATGCTTCTCTGCCAGGTTTCAACTCCCTCCATCCGGTACATAAGATATTAGGCCTTGTCCGAGTCAGAACAGAATCTCCTGTACTCCCCCCAG
This sequence comes from Salmo salar, assembly GCF_965601325.2. Lineage (NCBI taxonomy): Eukaryota > Metazoa > Chordata > Actinopteri > Salmoniformes > Salmonidae > Salmo > Salmo salar. The sequence goes on from NC_138298.1 coordinate 8,488,921, forward strand.
ACAGGATGCTAGTTTGACGCAGGGCCTTACCCCCAATTATGGAGCAATCGCTCCGCCATTACCTGCTTGCTAAAACTCAAAAGGTTTATGTGACAAAACAAGCTGTTTTGTGTTTAGTGTAGAAAATAAGTATACCATCTAAACTGCTGTGAAATATATTTTCAAGCTGGTGTACAAAACCAAAAGTAAAAAGATGCAAAAACTGAACTTGAGGGGGAATACATAGAAATAGCATACACAGAATGGATCGACCACATATCAGACTGGCTTCAGTGAGAATGACAGATCTATAACATACATTTCTATGTGAATTCTGTCAGGTCACACACACAGCTACATACTTCAGCTTTAATGCTGAATGCCAAGCAGAGTGGCTTCAGGTCCCATTTTATTCAGTATGACTCGACCAGGGATCAAACCCCTGACCTTCCATTCTCAGGGCATACAGTCTAACCGCACGGCCAGTGATTTGGAATCAGGTACATGCTGCTCTGCAAATCCAACTCACCTCTGAAAGCGCAACCTGAAAAGCCACAGTCGTAGACCGTTTAGTGTCTTATATCTGAGAAATATAAGACACTAAACAGTCTCCATAGATACTTCCATACCTTTTTTTAACTGGTACTGGGGGACCTTCAGATGAGTCTTGTGAGGCCACCAACATGTACGTGTTCGTGAGAATCTCACCTTTCCACAGAGGGGTCATATTAGTGTGTAGCCCAAACTGTTTGGTCGCTGCAGACAGAAGTTGGCAGATCAGCTGTATCATCTTCAGATGAGTCACTTTACACTTCTGGAGGTCGTAGAGCAAAACGGAGAACACCATCGTGTTCATGAGAGTCTCCATCTTTCCATCTTTCCATTTCCGAACCGCTGGGATGCTACATACAATTTTTTGAGAAGACCCATTTCCGGGAGTTCTCATGGTCTGACAAACACCGCTCTAGCTCTGTCACCTTTCACCGCAGATGCAGAAGTTCGACATAGACGGCTGTGGTGGATTGAGACACATCCAATGCAAAAAATACAGATATAGTCTACACATTAATAACTGATATGTTGGTTTCACATCTCCATTTAAACAAAATATCAAAGTTAGGACTAAATCAAAGGACTAAATCAATTGCACTTTAAATAAAGTTTAATTTGATTTAGTCCTTTGATATTTGGTTGAGATGGAGACGTGAATCCAACATATCAATTATTAATTTGTAGACAAACTGGAATTAAAGCCATATTAAGTCAGTGACACAAATGTAACTAACCAAGCAGAAGATACATCTTCTTCAAATGTTGATATTTGGTTGCGTTGACAACCAAACACAATTCATTATAATTTTGAAATCCAATAAATAGCCTATTAACTTGTCGCCAAGTTAACCAATTATATGTTGGATTCACGTCTCCAATTTAACGAAAAAGAGTTAAGTTCAAGAATGGGATTAATCCAGTGGCTCAGATGGACCCATCCAAGCAGTAGATACATCACCTTTAAATCTTTATATTTGGTTTCATTGCATTTTATTACTTTTGAAATGCAAGAAATAGCTATTTTACAAAATAATGTAATATTCAACTTTAAAATGAGTAACACATCTATGGCAAAAAAGTTTAGGTTACATCTAATGTAATCATATAAAGCGTGCATGTTCAAGATAGCATACATAGGTCATTGCAGATCTTCACAATTGCTGTAATAATCTGCGTACACTCTGGAACGGCAATGATCACTTGCACCATGTACTTTTAATGTAATCTCAACTGCAATCCAGGTAATCTGATTCAACTATTAGATGAAGCACAGTTTTTATTTTACCTTTGTTTAACTAGGCAAGTCAGTTCAGAACAAATTCTTATTTACAATGACATACTAGGAACAGTGGGTTAACTGCCTTGTTCAGGGGCAGAACAACAGATTTTTACCTTGTCAGCTCAGGGATTCGATCTAACAACTTTTCAATTACTGGCCCAACGCTCTTACAACTTGGCTACCTGCAGCCCCACTGATATAACAAAATATCTGACATTGTATTCCCATTCTAACTTTGCTGTGCTTTTAAATGGTTGAAAGCGCAGTAATAGACATTTGGGTGACAACTAAACCAAAAATCAAACATTGGAATTTGGTTGTGCTTTTAGGTTGAAAGCATAGTGATAACACATTGGAAATTCAACTACCTTTGGCTGTCTTTTTGAGTGGGTGAATATAGGTTGTGGCTGGGCTGGGTCGGAATCTCGTTGATCGACGTCTCAACCAAATATTACCCAAATATCCAATTATCCATGTTGAAATGAGCGGGGTGCCCGTTTGGTTGGGCGTTTCTCTCTTTAGAGCTCTTTCATAATTCCTCCCATATCGCACCTCTTTCTCTCACCCCTCTGACCTTCTTCTTTAAGGGGTTTTATGAAGGATGTGTGTAGAGAGGATGAAAGAAATGTTGAGAAAATGAATTGAGAAAGACCCTCTCTGTCGCTCCATGATGGAAGTATTATACTTCTATTCCCAGTCTTCTGTATGTACAATGTCAACTCTGGGTGTTTCCCAACCAATCAGGGCAATGAGGACAGACAGAGCTCCACATAGTGCATCCATGAAGAAGGGTAGAGACAGAATGAGACAAGGAGAGAGGTAGCGAGAGGGAGAGAGAGAGAGAGAAATGGGTTCAACATTGAATGACAAGGAGGCTCCTTTGTCACCAGTTGTCTCTGTTGAGAAAAATGTAGAAAAACAACATCTCTCATGTTGTCCATTTTTCATTTGTGCAAGAAGGCATAAACAAGTATTTAATTTGGTTTTTTATTTGATTTATTAGGATCCCCATTAGCAGACGCCAATGGAGACAGCTAGTCTTACTGGGGCCCGACACATAATGAAAAAAACATTACAGACAAAATACTTTACAATTTACATACATCTAAAAACATTAACATGTAGTGTGTGTGTGTGTGTGTATCTATCAGTCACTCATGCATGTCAGTGTACAATTTGTATCATTTGATTTACACAACATGCTTACCACTTTGAAGATGCTAAATATTTTTTGGTGAAACAAACAAGAAATAAGACAAAAAAACAGAAAACTTGAGCGTGCATAACTATTCACTCCCCCAAAGTCAATACTTTGTAGAGTCAACTTTTGCAGCAATTACAGCTGCAAGTCTCTTGGGGTATGTCTCTATAAGCTTTGCACATCTAGCCACTGGGATTTTTGCCCATTCTTCAAGGCAAAACTGCTCCACCTCCTTCAAGTTGGATGGGTTCCGCTTGTGTACAGCAATCTTTAAGTCGTACCACAGATTCTCAATTGGATTGAGGTCTGGGCTTTGACTAGGCCATTCCAAGACATTTAAATGTTTCTCCTTAAACCACTCAAGTGTTGCTTTAGCAGTATGCTTAGGGTCATTGTCCTGCTTGAAGGTGAACCTCCGTCCCAGTCTCAAATCTCTGGAACACTGAAACAGTTTTCCCTCAAGAATTTCCCTGTATTTAGTGCCATCCATCATTCCTTCAATTCTGACTAGTTTCCCAGTCCCAGTCGTTGAAAAACATCCCCACAGCATGATGCTGCCACCACCATGTTTCACTGTGGGGATGTTGTTCTCGGGGTGATGAGAGGTGTTGGATTTGTGCCAGACATAGCATTTTCCTTGATGGCCAAAAAGCTCAATTTTAGTCTCATCTGACCAGAGTACCTTCTTTCATATGTTTGGGGAGTCTCCCACATGCCTTTTGGCAAACACCAAATGTGTTTGTTTATTTTTTTCTTTAAGCAATGGCTTTTTTCTGGCCACTCTTCTGTAAAGCCCAGCTCTGTGGAGTGTACGGCTTAAAGTGGTCCTATGGACAGATACTCCAATCTCCGCTGTCGAGCTTTGCAGCTCCTTCAGGGTTATCTTTGGTCTCTTTGTTGTCTCTCTGATTAATGCCCTCCTTGCAAGGTCTGTGAGTTTTGGTGGGCGGCCCTCTCTTGGCAGGTTTGTTGTGGTGCCATATTCTTCACATTTTTTGATAATGGATTTAATGGTGCTCCGTGGGATGTTCAAAGTTTAGGATATTTTTTTGTAACCCAACCCTGATCTGTACTTCTCCACAAATTTGTCCCTGACATGTTTGGAGAGCTCCTTGGTCTTTATAGTGCCGCTTGCTTGGTGGTGCCGCTTGCTTAGTGGTGTTGCAGACTCTGGGGCCTTTCAGAACAGGTGTATATATACTTAGGACAGATCATGTGACACTTAGATTGCACACAGGTGGACTTTATTTAACTAATTATGTGACTTCTGAAGGTAATTGGTTGCACCAGATATTATTTAGGGAATTCATAGCAAAGGGGGTGAATACATATGCACGCTGTCACGACTGTCAGAATGATCGGACCAACGCGCAGCATGGTTGTAGTTCCACATCCTTTTATTTATAGTGAAACATTGCAATACACCAAATACTAGAAATACAAAAAACAACAAACCGTGACGCAGAGAGGAAAACACACTATTCAAAATTAACAACCCCCAAACCCAAAAGGAAAAACCCCCTACTTAAATATGATCTCCAATCAGAGGCAATGAGGACCAGCTGCCTCCAATTGGAGATCAACCCAAAAAACAACAACATAGAAATAGAAAACCTAGAACACAAAACCTAGAAATAGAAAACAAGAAAACCAACCAAACACCCCCTGTCATGCCCTGACCCATCTACTATAGAAAATGACCTCTTACAAGGGTCAGGACGTGACACACGCACCAGTTTTCTGTTTTTTATTTTTTGAATTCTTTGAAACAAGTTATTTTTTTCATTTGACTTCACCAATTTGGACTATTTTTTGTATGTCCATTACATGAAATCCAAATAAAAATCTATTTAAATTACAGGTTGTAATGCAACAAAATAGGAAAAACGCCAAGGGGGTTGAATACTTTTGCAAGGCACTGTATACACACAAGAAGTAGGTCACATGGGTGAGAGGTGTTGTGCCATGAGGGGTTGCTTTATTTGTTTTTTGAAACCAGGTTTCCTGTTCACTTGCACTATATAAGATTGAAGCGAGTTCCATGCACTCACGGCTCTGTATAATACTATACGTTTCTTTGATTATGTTCTGAACCTGGGGACTGTGAAAAGACCCCTGGTGGCATGTCTGGTGGGGTAAGTGTGTGTGTCAGAAGTGACAGTCTTTCTTAGCCAAGAAAGACTGGCATACATAGTATGAATATTAGCCCTCTGATTACAATGAAGAGCAAGACATGCGGCTCTGTTCTGAGTCAGCTGCAGCTTAACTAGGTCTTCTTTGCAACACTTGACCATATGACTGGACAATGATCAAGATAATATAAAACTAGAGCCTGCAGGACTTGCTTTGTGGAGTGTGGTGTCAAAAAAGCAGAGCATCTTTTTGTTACAGACAGACATCTCCCCATCTTCACAACCATTGAATCTACAGTATATGTTTTGACCATGACAGTTTACAATGCTCTTAGTTCAGGACTAGTGCAGCAGGTAGCCTAGTGGTTAGAGCATTGGACTAGTAACTGAAAGGTTGCAAGATCAAATCCCCAAGCTGACAGGGTAAAATATAAATGCAAATATAAATCTGTCGTTCTGCCCCTAAACAAGGCAGTTAACCCACTGTTCCTAGGCTGTCATTGAAAATTGCTTTTTTCTTAACTGACTTGCCTAGTTAAATAAAGGTCAAATAAAATTAAAAAAAATTAAAATTATAGGCCACCTATCCAAAACAGACTGCAACTCTTTGTTAAAGACTTTCAGTGACTTCCTTAGCAGTGGTTGCTTATGCATATATGGTTGAATCATCAGTATAGATGGACACACATGCTTTGTTTAATGCCAGTGGCAGGTCATTGGTAGAAATAGAAAAGAGCAGAGGGCCTAGAGAGCTGGCTTGCAGTACACCACACTTTACGTTTGACATTAGAGAAGCTTCCACAAAGAAACCCCTCTGAGTTATATTAGATAGATAGCTCTGGATCCAGAATATAACAGAAGTTGACAAGCCATAACACATCCGTTTTCTCAAAAACAGGTTTTGGTTAATAATATCAAAGGCTGCACTGAAATATAACAGTACAGAGCCCACAATCTTATTATCAATTTCTCTCAACCAATCATCAGTAATTTGTGTCAGTGCAGCACAGGCTGAGTGCCCTTCCCTATAAGCACGCTAAAAGTCTGTTGTTAATTTGTTTAGAGAGAAATAGCATTGTATTTGGTCAAACACAATTTTTTCCAACAGTTTGCTAAGAGCCGGCAGCAGACTGATAGATCTGCTGTTAAAACCAGTAAAGGCCGCTTTACCACTCTTGGGTAACGGAATGACTATGGCTTCCCTCCAGGCCTGAGGACAAAGACTTTCCTCTAGTCTCAGATTAAAGATATGACAGATAGGAGTGGACATAGAGTCAGCTACCATCCTCAGTAGCTTTCCATCTAAGTTGTCAATGCCAGGAGGTTTGTCATTATTGATCGATAACAATATTTCCACATCACCCACTCTAACTTTACAAAATTCAAACTTACAATGCTTTTCTTTCATCATTTTTTTTATGCATGAGTACGATGGCACACTATTCATTGTAGGAATTTTCTTCTTAAGTATTCTCACTTTGCTAATGAAGTAATCATTCAAATTATTAGCAACATCAAATGGTTTCATGATGAATAATAAATGACTAAAATGTAAATGTAATGAATAAGCTATCAGATTCGATTCATTTAAAGTACTCATAATATTTTTTTTTCCAGAAGTCTTTAAATCATTTATCTTGACTTCATAATACAGTTTCTTCATCTTTTTGTTGAGTTTAGTCTAATCATTTCTCAGTTTGCAGTAAGTCAGATGGTCAAATGTGTAGCCAGACTTATTAGCCACTCCTTTCTTAGCCACTCCATCTCTTTCAACCATACAGTTTTCAATTCCTCATCAATCTATTAAGCCTAAACAGTTCTACAGTGCGTTTCTTAAGAGGTGCATGTTTATCAATAATTGGAAGAAGCAATTTCATAAATTCATCAAATGCAGCATCTGAATGCTCCTTATTAATCACATCAGACCAACAAATATTTGTAACATCATCCACATAAGAGTCACAGCAATGTCTTTTGTATTATCTCTTATACACTATTTCAGGGCCAGCTTTTGGCTTTCCTGGATATAGCCAGTGGTTCTTCCTTTAAAAGTTGCGTCGTACTGCACCACAGCTTGTTGGCTGCCTCAGAATTCTATGGCACGTTATTTAAGTGTCAGCCATTGTTGCCATTAATGCTAGTTAGTGCTAGTTTGACCACCAGAGGGCATCTTAGATAAGCATTTGACTCTTTTTAATATTGGCTGTACTAGAGATTTTAAAACCTTTTTTTGTACATTTTAAGAAAAGCTAAGAAATGTAGCTTAATTAATTTGATTAATACTATGGTGTTTCTATTTTAAAAAAAAATAAAAAACGAAACCCTCAGGGTTTCCGTTAGGAAAATATAATGCTGTACAAAGTGGCCTAACATTTCCATACCCTAATTGTTGGTTAACCAATACCCAAACGGAGATTCAGTGAAAATAATAATCTCATTGATTTATCAAGACCAGTCCCCATGCTTGTCTCAGAGCGAAACGGTGCTGAAATAGTTGACCACACGCGGGTAGGCTATTGCTTCAAATCCTATTATAACAATTGGATGACTTTGGTTGTTCCAGTAAGCAACAATATGTTGCCTTCATTTGTCTACTTTATTCCAATATTTCTGTCATTCAGTGATATTTATCATCAAGGGAGGATGGCTTGTTTTGTATTCTTATTAAAAGAACTCCAGCACAGAGAAGAAAAAGGATCCTTGAATAATTAAACATGTCGATAAAATACTGTTAGACTTGGGGATTATGGACAGTGCTATTCACCTGTGTTACCCCGAACGCGAAAGCCCAGGAAAATGAGCAGGTACAGTAGGCTATAATACTGTTAAGTAGGCCTAATAATGCTAAAAATAATGCTTAAATAAATTGACGGCTGGTCTTCACTGTATGCTGCACATTTTTACATTGTATTCCATTTCCGGCGAGACTATTCAAGCCATCGACTCACTGATGGTTGAAGATGCTGGCATCATGGCACAACATCACTCTAATCACAGTCAGAAGACAGTTGAACAGTTGGACTTATGGAATGGCTCTGTAAGACATTTTCTGTGTGTATATATATATATATATATATATATATATATATATATATATATATATATATATATATATAGGTATATATATTCGTCTGACAAACAAAGAACTTTGCGTCCTGCAAACCCAGGCATGGATCAATACTGGCAAGACATTCAAAGACACCATCAAGAGATATGCTGGACCCTATGTCAGAGACTGGTTTTTCGGACCACATCATGTCTATCGTCCTGCTAATAGTCCTTGCAAAAAACAAGTGTTTGAAAACATGTTCCTTACTTTTTCCCCCTTCCACTTGCCTCTTCCATTTTTGCAGTAATGCTGCAATTAGTTATTTGTAATTTTGGTTAGAGCAGACATTTCCATGTATTTGTGTAAGCTGCATGTGTGAAATAACTCCACCAGTCTGGTTTCTGATATAATTTACAAAGAATTTACCTTTTTTTTTTATGTTATTGAAAAATATATATATATTTTTTAAATCAATTAGTCTATTTGAGATTAACCACCATATTTATTGTATTATTTGTTCTGTCTTTTCTGGTGGATTAAAATGAAATTGCAACCAACTTTCTATGGCTTGTTTAAAAAATAGATCTAATTCAATTTAGAGGATTGGAGGATTCTAAATGAATATCTAAGGGACATTTTTTTGTTAGGGCAAATCTGGTCTGTGATATTGATTTAGAAATGTAAAACCTTACAGAGAATATCTAAGGGGCTTTTATATGTTTTTTAATTGAATTATTGAATTCTATTTTTTTTTTGCTATTTCAAAATGCATATGTTTATTAGGCTACTGTGCAGTGTCTTTAAATACAATGCTCCCCCAACCCTCCTTTCCTACCCTCCTTCTTGGCAAGAGTCTATTGTCCTGCTAATAGCCCATCATGGGTGAATGGCTTCTTTTGTTATTCCAATGTGAGGAGTACTGGAAAGGTGTGACTCCAGGTTACAATTGTCCATAAGTATACAGCAGATCGCCAATTGTCCTCACTTTGATAATGCTGTAACAACATACTGTAGCACCATGACCAGGATCTCTATTAATTTAAGTGAGCAGATTAGGGCTTTCAGGAGGAGCGGGAAATTGTGTGTCAATTCATAAACCATGTGCCATGGAATCGGTACATCAAAAATCTCTTCCCAACTATTTTGCAATCTATATAGCACAGTTGTCAATTTTTTGGTTCCTTACTGAAACTGGTATATAAAGTCACCAAAAAAAGAAACGTCCTCTCACTGTCATCTGTGTTTATTTCCAGCAAACTTAACATGTGTAAATATTTGTATGAACATAACAAGATTCAACAACTGAGACATAAACTGAACAAGTTCCACAGACATTGAATAATGTGTCCCTGAACAAAGGGGGGGTCAAAATCAAAAGTAACAGTCAGTATCTGGTGCGGCCACCAGCTGCATTAAATACTGCAGTGCATCTCCTCCTCATGGACTGCACCAGATTTGCCAGTTCTTGCTGTGAGATGTTACCCCACTCTTCCACCAAGGCACCTGCAAGTTCCCGGACATTTCTGGGGTGGAATGGCCCTAGTCCTCACCCTCCGATCCAACAGGTCCCAGACGTGCTCAATGGGATTGAGATCCGGGCTCTTCGCTGGCCACTAACATTCCTGTCTTGCAGGAAATCACGCACAGAACGAGCAGTATGGCTGGTGGCATTGTCATGCTGGAGGGTGATGTCAGGAGGAGCCTGCAAGAAGGGTACCACATGAGGGAGGACGATGTCTTCCCTGTAACGCACAGCATTGAGATTGCCTGCAATGACAACAAGCTCAGTCCAATGATGCTGTGACACACCGCCCCAGACCATGACGGACCCTTCACCTCCAAATCGATCCCGCTCCAGAGTACAGGCCTCGGTGTAACACTCATTCTTTCGATGATAAACGCGAATCCGACCACCACCCCGGTGAGACAAAACCGTGACTCGTCAGTGAAGAGCACTTACTACAACAGGCCTACAAGCCCTCAGTCCAGCCTCTCTCAGCCTATTGCGGACAGTCTGAGGACTGATGGAGGGATTGTGCATTCCTGGTGTAACTCGGGCAGTTGTTGTTGCCATCCTGTTGTACCTGTTTCACAGGTGTGATGTTCGGATGTACCGATCCTGTGCAGGTGTTGTTACATGTGGTCTGCCACTGCGAGGACGATCAGCTGTCCGTCCTGTCTCCCTGTACTGCTGTCTTAGGCGTCTCACAGTACGGACATTGCAATTTATTGGCCTGGGCACATCTGCAGTCCTCATGCCTTGCAGCTTGCTTAAGGCACGTTCATGCAGATGAGCAGGGACCCTGGGCATCTTTCTTTTGGTGTTTTTCAGAGTCAGTAGAAAGGCCTCTTTAGTGTCCTAAGTTTTCATAACTGTGATTTTAATTGTCTACCGTCTGTAAGCTGTTAGTGTCTTAACCACCGTTCCACAGATGCATGTTCATTAATTGTTTATGGTTCAATGAACAAGCATGGGAGACAGTGTTTAAACCGTTTACAATGAAGATCTGTGAAGTTATTTGGATTTTACGAGTCCTGAAAAAGGGAAGTTTCTTTTCATGCTGAGTTTATTTTTATTTATCACAATTTTCTTTAACCAATTTTGGTCTTTAACCTGTTATGGCTAGGGGGCAGTATTTTCACGGCCGGATAAAAAAACGTACCAGATTTAATCTGATTATTACTCCTGCCCAGAAACTAGAATATGCATATAATTATTAGCTTTGGATAGAAACCACTCCAAAGTTTCTAAAACTGTTTGAATGGTGTCTGTGAGTATAACAGAACTCATTTGGCAGGCCAAAACCTGAGAAGATTCCATGCAGGAAGTGCCCTGTCTGACAATTTCTTGGCCTTCTTGATTATCTTTATCCAATACAGGGGATCTCTGCTGTTACGTGACACTTCCTACGGCTCCCATGGGCTCTCAGAAGGTGGCAAAAAGCTGAATCGTGGCTTTGCAGGCTCTGGCTGAAAAACATTAGCGCGTTTGGATAGTGGCCAGTCACAGTACTATGAAACTGAGGCACGTGCACGAGTCGACTCCATTGTTTATTTTCTCTCTCTTTGAACGAAAACCACCACTCCCGGTCGGAATATTATCGCTTTTTTACGAGAAAAATGGCATAAAAATTGATTTTAAACAGCGGTTGACATGCTTCGAAGTACGGTAATGGAATATTTAGAATTTTTTTGTCACGAAATGCGTCGTGCGCGTGACTCTTATTTACACTTCGGATAGTGTCTTGAACGCACGAACAAAACACCGCTATTTGGATATAACTATGGATTATTTTGAACCAAACCAACATTTGTTGTTGAAGTAGAAGTCCTGGGAGTGCATTCTCACGAAGAACAGCAAAGGTAATCCAATTTTTCTTATGTAAATCTGAGTTTGGTGAGGGCCAAACTTGGCGGATGTCAAAATAGCTAGCCGTGATGGCCGAGCTATGTACTCAGAATATTGCAAAATGTGCTTTCGTCGAAAAGCTATTTTAAAATCTGACACCGCGATTGTATAAAGGAGTTCTGTATCTATAATTCTTAAAATAATTGTTATGTATTTTGTCAACATTTATCATGAGTAATTTAGTAAATTCACCGGAAGTTTTCGGTGGGTATGCTAGTTCTGAACATCACATGTTAATGTAAAAAGCTGTTTTTTGATATAAATATGAACTTGATTGAACAAAACATGCATGTATTGCATAACATAATGTCCTAGGAGTGTCATCTGATGAAGATCATCAAAGGTTAGTGCTGCATTTAGCTGTGGTTTGGGTTTATGTGACACATATGCTTGTTTGGAAAATGGCTGTGTGATTATTTGTGTCTATGTACTCTCCTAACATAATCTAATGTTTTGCTTTCGCTGTAAAGCCTTTTTGAAATCGGACAATGTAGTTAGATTAACGAGAGTCTTATCTTTAAAATGGTGTAAAATAGTTGATTGTTTGAGAAAATTGAATTGTGGTATTTTCGTTGGTTTTGTATTTCGCGCCGTGCGATGCCATTGGCTGTTGGCTAGGGGTTCCGCAGGCAGAATGGGGTTCCGCTAGCGGAACGTTTATCCTCAACAGGTTAAGCCATTTTTCCAGAACTTTGGAAGTATGCTTGGGGTCAGTGTCCATTCGGAAGACCTGTTTGCGACCTGACTGTTGTCTTGATGTTCCTTCCTTATGATGCCATTTATTTTGTGAAGTGCACCAGACCCTCCTGCAGCAAAGCACCCCCAAAACATGATGCTGCCACCTACGTGCTTCACGGTTGGGATGGTGTTCTTCAGCTTGCAAGCCTCCCCTTTTTTCCTCCAAACTTAACGATGGTCATTATGGGAAAACAGGTCAATTTTGTTTCATCAGACCAGAGGACATTTCTCTAATAAGTACGATCTTTGTCTCCATGCACAGTTGCAAACCTTAGTTTGGCTCTTTTATGGCGGTTTTGGAGCAGTGGCTTCTTCCTTGCTGAGCGGCCTTTTAGGTTATGTCAATATAGAACTCGTTTTACTGCAGATATAGATACTTTTGTACTTGTTTCCTCCAGCATCTTCACAAGGTCCTTTGCTGTTGTTCTGGGATTGATTTTCACTTTTCGCACCAAAGTACGTTCATCTCTAGGAGACAGAATGCGTATCCTTCCTGAGCGGTATGACGGCTGCGTGGTCCCATTGTGTTTATACTTGCGTACTATTGTTTGTACAGATGAACGTGGTACCTTCGGGCATTTGGAAATTGCTCGCAAGGATGAACCAGACTTGTGGAGGTCTACAATTTTTTTCCAGAGGTCTTGGCTGATTTCTTTTGATTTTTCCATGATGTCAAGCAAAGAGGCACTGAGTTTGAAGGTTGGCCTTGAAATAAATCCACAGGTACACCTCCAATTGACTCAAAAAATGTAATGTAGCCTATCAGAAGCTTCTAAAGCCATGCCATAATTTTCTGGAATTCTCCAAGCTGTTTAAAGGCACAGTCAACTTAGTATATGTAAACTTCTGACCCACTGGAATTGTTATACAGAGAAATAATCTGTCTGTAAACAATTGTTGGAAAGATTACTTGTGTCATGCACAAAGTAGATGTCCTAACCGACTTGCCAAAACTATAGTTTGTTAACAAGACATTTTTTGAGTGGTTGAAAAACGATTTTTAATGACTAAGTGTATGTAAACTTCCGACTTCAACTGTATGCTGCAGGAATTAATCAGAAATGATGCCATATGCTTCAATATGCTTTGTGTGATTTTGGGCAGAGTGGTTACAAAATACAATAATTTGTATTTACACCATCTACCGATACAGATACAGTAGCAATTCTAGTCAACCCTGTCTTCTGCATTTGGCCACAGGTTCTCATCCACATCACATCTTATGTCATCTTGGGCAATACACCTAGGAAATAATATTTTGGCATGCCTGGTCCATGCCTGGCAATCTTCTGCAGATATGTCCAGGCATCCAGCATTCATTGCATCCAGGAGGGACATTTGATCATGTGGATGGTGGTCATAAATCTTCCACCTCCATGAGGAAAATAATTCCTCTATGGGGTCGAGGAATGGAGAGTAAGGTGGGAGGAAAAGTGACACCATCCTTGGATGGGCTGAAAACAACTCTGTGTGACTGCACGGGAGTGGTGAAATGCCACATTGTCCCATATAATTACAAACGTTGGCCGATTTCGCCTCACTGCAACCCTTTCCTCACCTGGCACAACCCTTCCATAGAGGTCATCCAGGAATGAAATGAGACACTTGTGTTGTGTGGGCCAATTAGCCGTTTGTGTAACAGCAATCTATTAGAGGATATTGCTGCACACATTGTGATGTTGGCACCCCTCTGGCCCGGGACATCCACTGTGGCTCTTTTCCCTATCACATTTCTTCCTCCGGCGCCGTGTTTTGGCCAAGTTGAAACTAACCTCATCCACATAGATGAATATGTCGGGTGTTTGCCTGGCTTCAATCTCCATGACCCTCTAAGGCAACATAAGAGTTAGGTTATTACGGTAGTTTACATTATACCTAAAAACATGCCATTGTGTGCCTCTGCCCTGTTTGGTTTTGTTGAAAACCAGTTCTGTATTTTATAGTCATCTTAACTGGACATATTGGTTCCTAAGTTGCTTGACTCGTTCAGAGTTCCTCTCAAAGGGGACAGTGTACAACTGCTTCATCCTGACTTGATGTTGTTTCAGGACTCTAGAAATAGTTGTTATGCTTACATGGTGAATATTTCCAAATATAATGTTGTCTGCCAACACACTGTCCCGAATCTCTGTGAGTTTTATGCCATTGTTTCTGATGATCATATCAACAATTGCAGTTTCCTGCACAGCAGTGGAAATCCTCCCTTTACCGCCTGTAGGAGGTAACTGTTGGGTCCTAAGCAGAAATTCAAAAACAATTACACTCAAGTGGGTTTGGAGGCTTTGCTCAATTTACTTCTGTAATGTGCAGTTCAGTCAGATGCCCTTGCAGAATGCACATCTTACCTGTTGTTTTGCCGGAAATTTGTAACAGTAGATGATACTGTTGAGCGTTGCAGATTTGGCTGTACTCTCATATCAGCCTCTCTCATTGATAGACCATGATTTATTACATGATCAATTATAGTAGCCCTAAATTCATCTGAGACTACAGCTCTTGATCTTCCTCTCAGTCTTCTTCCACCACGCATACGTACTCCTCTCCCTCTCCCTCTCGCAGCCACTCTTCTTCCTCTGCCAGCCAATTCTCTATCTCTGGCTGGGTCCATGTTTACATTACAGTACAGCATTATTAAAGGATGTCCCCTTTAATATAGATGGTAATGTAATTGAAAGACTAACACCTGGTTAGGTGTTCAGCTACAATGGGAATCAGCTGTGGTTGGTCTAATTGTTTTGATAGTATTTAATTTTTTAGATTTGTAATATATTTCAATGCGGTATTACTGTAGAAATGTAGCAAATTGCTGTCTTATTCAATTTTGTGTTATGTGAGGTTTTGAACTTTTGAAGTTTAACAGTTTTGAAAAGAGTATGTAAACGTGCAAATTGGACTGTAGGTACATAGTGTTTTGGTGGTAGTTGTGTCTGAGTGAGAAAATAATTGAGAAAATTTGAAAGTTGTAGTCATTGAATGCATTTTGTGCCAAAGCAATGAAAAATGATCCAGTCTCGCCCACATAGACTGCTGTTGTGCTCACTGTGTGAAGAGTTTGGAAAAAGTGACCTAAGTATTGAGAAATGGGTCCTAGCGATTGTAAAAAACTGTAAAGGTAGGCGTTATGTTCCAATAATTTTGACTCGCTTCTTGGGACATCTTGTCACTCCAACCAATGTTACTTCAAGGCTCTCCTTTGTGGTATTGTACAGTGAGGTAAGTTGGAACCGTTGATGGACAAATAGTTATTCCAGTGTCATGGCAATTATAATGTTATGACAATACAACAACATATCCAGAGAAAACATTAATAAATGGACAAATTAGCCTAGAGTCAATGTCCGTGCCCCCATCAAAATTCGAATTAGGTTAATAAAAAAACACTCATAAAAATCTGTTAGTTTAACCTTGAGATATCTTGTGCATTGGATGCGTCTCAATCCACCAACGTCACACTTCCACATTTTAGCAGGCGCTCTTATCAAGAGCGACATACAGTAAGTAGTGAGTGCATACATTTTCACACTGGTTCCCTTTGGGAAACCCACAACCACGGTGTTGCAACGCCATGCCATGCTCTACTAATGTTCTACCATGTTCTACCAGCTGAGCCACACAGGACCATCTGTGGTGAATGGCGATGTTTGTCAGAGCGGTGTTTGACAGACCATAAGACATCCAGAAAAATCGGTCTTCTCACAAAATGGTCTGTAGCGTCTGAATGGTTTGGCCCCTCTATGGAATGATGAGACTATCGCGAAGACGATGGTGTTCTGTTTTGCTCTACGACCCCCACAAGCGTCGTGGGACTTGTCTGAAGTCGGTACAGCTGATCTGCCAACTTCTGTCTGTAGTGTCCGAACAGTTTGGGCTACACACTGATAACCCCTCTGTGGAATGGTGAGACTCTCACGAACACTTACATATCAGTTGTTTTGCTCTAGTACGGCCACAGGCCTCACAAGACTCGTCTGAATGTCACTCGGTACCAGTTGAATTTTTTTTATGGAAGTACAGTATATTATGGAGACTGTTTAGTGCCACAAATAAGGGGTTCAATACATGTATTTTTTAAATATATATATTTCCTGATATTTCTTATTGCTCTCAGACATAGGACATGCACTTCAGAACAAACTTCTTTTAGATTTTGGGGGGGGACTATCTGTTGTTCCATGTAGTGAATCTGTTTGTCACATATGCTCTCTCTCTGGCGGTCTAGGTCGACATTCTCCCGCGCCTCAGCCGTATCGACAGGTTCCGGCGCCTCAGCAGAGGTGACCGGTCCGTTACTGTTTGCTTCAGTTTCATGTCTGTGCGTTGTTGGTGTTTCTTGTTTTATATTATGTTTCGTTCATTTATTAAGTTATTCACTCCCTGAACTTGCTTCCTGACTCCCAGCGCACACGTTACACTGCTATTCAACAAGCAGTAAGGTTGAATAAAATGTTTCATCAAATCATTTTGTAGTATATTTTTTGGGTACTTCAAGGGGTCTTAAAATTCTAAATCAAATAGCAAAATTATCCTTGGTATGATCATATTAAAACAATTCCATATAGCTTAGTACAGTGGTCACCAACCGGTCATCACGATCGACTTATCGATCTCCAAGGCATTTGTAGTTGATCCCAAACATTTCTGTAAAAAAACAACGACACAGCCTTGTGTTCCTATTTTTTTATTAGTTTCGGGCTATTGGTGGTAGGTGCAGCCAATTCAGCTGCCCTGCGCGCCAGGGAGGCAAACTGTTGCCATTTCATGTGTCTGAAGGTACAAACTCTGCCTTCAAGGTGGTCCTGGAGAGGAAATCAAGTGCACTATGCTACCGCTGGCCAATCAGATTGCTCAGATGACCGAGTCTGCAGTAACGTAGGCATAAAAGAAAGCTACGGCAAAATTGATACTGTGAGATTTCATAACGTTCAAAACCATGACTAGAGATAGTCTGTCAACGAATACAGCATAGAGCTGCTGTTTTTATGAGTGAGTTCATGTTTAAATTCTTACTCAACACTTTTATAAGCCAGAAAATGCGCGTTCTTCCCATTTCCACTCAGCGCTACAACAAGCAGTGCAGCAGTAATGAATAAGTAGGAAAGTGTATCTATAGGCTTTCGTTGTTGTTATTATTAGCGGCTTGGGTATTTTTTAATATCAAGGAATATTTCACTTTCTCTGTTCATAGGAGTAACAACATGAATGTGTGCATGAGGAAGAAATAATGCGGTGCGACTCGAGTTTCGCCATCAGCTGGAAGACGGTGTCCCTTTTCGGTCAGTGTCAGTGGAGGAAAGGGAGAGCAGAGGGATGTCGAGAGGCAGACCCTCAGTCTGCTGCTCTCTCCCTCCCTCCGCTGAAACTGACCATCAGATGCAGGCATCATCATCCCAGTAAAATAAAAAAGCAAATGATTTAAATGTATGCTCACTCACCTGTGCCTCACAAGTAATATAGCAATGGATATATTACCGGTGTGATCATATAGCCTACCTCAAATTTTGAAATATATGAACAACAATGCGTTGGCAGGTATATTCAAGCAAAGCCAGTATATGGTGATAATGTATTGGGCCTATAGCTTACTGCACAAACCTCATTGCGACAGTACTGTTTTTAAATGGTTAACGTTGCATAGGCTTACATTTTTTAAGTCATGTCAATAAAAAATCAGAGCGGTAGATCTCGGCATGCATTTTGACTCAGAAAGTGATCTTGACTCAGAAAAGGTTGGTGACCACTGGCTTAGTAGAACCCCCTTCCCCTCAGTTTAAACTGTAATGGGTTAACCATTCATATAAATTCTCATTTCGATCACTGTCAGCCCATTACCTATTCCTCTTTAGGAGAATTGTATTTGAGAGGTTATGTTCTTTTCTGTCTCAATTGTCCAGCCCTATATTTCCAGTGTCAGCCGAGGACTTTGGTCAGTGCATGCAGAGCTGAGCGCTTGAATCCATTGTCTGTGTAAAGGCCTAAACCTGCAGTCTAAATCGGCCTCTTTCCATTATCCGTTCTGGTAATATTTTTGCAGCTTTCCAGCTTTGGCTATTTTCGTCGGGCAGACTTGTGCGTCACAAGCCCCGGAACAGTAATGTGATTTTCGAGATGATCCAAATCAATATATGTGTATTAATAAAGGTGTTTGCATTCAAATGCCTCTCACAGCCACCTCCTCCCCCACTCTCTGCTCTCCCATCTCTCCAGCCCTCCTTTCTTTTTTTCATAAAAGCATCCCAGTAGGGGGAAGGAATCAACTGACACAATTCGTCATTCATACCAATATCAATGATGCCTGATATGTTTTTCATAGACATCTTCCCCCCTTCTGATGATATCTGTGCGACAGTGACAGAGAGGGATGAGGGCCTAAAAGATCCATGCAAGTGGCTGTGAATGGGGTTTGAAAAGCGATCTGTCTGCCTCGTCCTTGCCTACAATTTCCATGACAGTGCCTGGGTCATGTTCATTAATGCACTCAATGGGTAAAATTTTACGTAATTTTGTAATGAAAGTGAATGTTTGCTATTGGACAAGTACAGGTAGTCCCTGCATGTTTCAGAACTTTTTCTTTTGCCTAGTGCCCAATGAACACAGCCCAGGCTTTGGCCATGTCTGTCACACACCTAACCATTACACAAGTAAAAACTACTGTCAAGTATGAAGGTAAGACCCAGATGCAGACAACGTCAAATTAACAATGGTTTAATGATCCAACAGGGGCAGGCAATAGACAGGTCAAGGCAGGCAGGGGTTAGTAAACCAGAGGTGGGGCAACGGTACCGGACGGCAGGCAGGCTCAGGGTAGGCAGAGGTCAATAATCCAGAGGTGGGGCAAAGGCACAGGTTGGCAAGTAAGCTCAGAGTCAGGGGCAGGCAGAGTGGCCAGGCAGGCAGGCTCAGAGTCAGGATAGGCAAGGGTCAAAACCAGGAAGGTGAGAAAAAGAGAGACTGGAAAAGGCAGGAGTTTAGACACAAAAACGCTGGTTGACTTGACAAACAAGACGAACTGGCAACAGACAAACAGAGAACACCGGTATAAATACACAGGGGATAATGGGGAAGATGGGCGACACCCGCGGGGGGTGGAGACAATTCCAAAGACAGGTGAAACAGGTCAGGGTGTGACACTACTATGTCATGGCCGACTTACATCTTTGGAAAATGTATGTCTACCAACCACCATTAAAGTTTTGGAACTTTCTTTCCACATAGAGACAGAATAATGAATCCTGACCGTGTATCAAAATGAGTTCAAAAACAATTTCCATCCAATCTTTCATGACTAATACAGCCGGTTTGATAATTAACTAGTTAAACCAACTCAAGTGATTAAACAGTGTTTAATTAAACATGTCTTCTTTTAAAAGTGCTGCTAGAAGTGGCACGGAACGGCAATGAGCTTTGAGTTACATCAAATGAACAATGAGTCATTTTCATCCCGCCGTGAACGCCAATCTGGCAGCCATTTTGACCTTCATCATAGCAGGAGATGAAGGAACATAAAGCACAAAAACACACAAGCGTAATAAGGGGCTCCTGCTATCGCTATTCACCCACCATCATTACCTTCGAGAGCTTAGGATCAAACGCCCCCCCCCTTTCATCCACGCCGCTGTAGATAAGTAATAATTATTAGTATTACTGCCATCGTTAAGCAGTGGCTCCTTATCTAAGCCGGTTTATATCAAAAATGATTTTGAATGTTTTATGTATTCGCCTAGGATGATAGAGGCATAAGTGACGTGAAGGGAGAAGGGAGGAAGGAATAAGGTGATTTGAGACCTGGGGAATTTGACTCTGGAAGCATTTCTCACCACTCCGTCTGAGCCGAATGGGTCACTCCTTAGCCGCCATTAAAAAAGAGGAGAGGAGGAGATGTCACTATCAACCACTCAGACATGTAACAGGAGAACATAGACTTCATGAATCACTTGATATAAATCACTAGTGAGGATGGATCATCTGGAAACACTCCAGATATTGGAAGAGAGTAAAGCGACGTGTCTGCCGCTGGTGATGAACTTCATCCTCTGGAGATCCATAGAGTTTGTAACACACACTACCATAAAAGCATAAAGTGAATATCTAATAAAACATAAGTCCTTAAAGAAATTACGAAATTATGAAAATAATGTGTAAATATACAGTTTATATACAAAAGTATGTGGACACCCCTTAAAATTTGTGGATTTGGCCATTTCAGCCACACCCATTGCTGAAAGGTGTATAAATTCGAGCACACAGCTATGCAATCTCCATAGACAAACATTGGCAGTCGAATGGCCTTACTGAAGAGCTCAGTGACTTTCCAACAAGTCAGTTTGTCAAATTTTTGCCCTGCGAGAGCTGCCACCGTCAACTGTAAGTGCTGTTCTTGTGAACTGGAAACGTCTAGGAGCAACAATGGCTCAGCCTCGAAGTGGTAGGCCACACAAGCTCACAGAATGGACAGCCGAGTGCTGAAGCACGTAGTGCATAAAATTCCTCGGTTGCAACACCCACTACCGAGTTCCAGATTGCCTCTGGAAGCAATGTCAGCACAATAACTGTTCGTCGGGAGCTTGATGAAGTGGGTTTCCATGGCCGAGGAGCCGCACACAAGCCTAAGATCACCATGCGCAATGCCAAGCGTCGGCTGGAGTGGTGTAAAGCTCTCCACCATCGGACTCTGGAGCGGTGGAAATGCGTTCTCTGGAGTGATGAATCACGCTTCACCATCTGGCAGTCTGAAGGACGAATCTGAGTTTGGTGGATGCCAGGAGAAAGCTACCTGTCCCAATGCTTAGTGTCAACTATAAAGCTTGGTGGAGGAGGAATAATGATCTGGGGCGGTTTTTCATGGTTCGGGCTAGGCCTCTTAGTTCCAGTGAAGGGAAATGTTAACGCTACATTCTAGACAATTCTGTGCTTCCAACTTTGCGGCAACAGTTTGGGGAAGTCCCTTACCTGTTTCAGCATGACAATTCCCCCATGCACAAAGCAAGGTCCATACCGAAATAATTTTTTGAGATTGGTGTGGAAGAACTTGACTTGCCTGCACAGAGGCCTGCTCTCAACTCTCATCGAACACCTTTGGGATGAATTGGAATGCAGACTGATCTTAGATCAATAGCCAGGCCTAATCGCCAAAAATCAGTGCCCAACCTCACTAATGCTCTTGTGGCTGAATGGAAGCAAATTCCCACATCAATGTTCCAACAACTAGTGGAAAGCCTTCCCAGAAGAGGGACCAACTCCATATTACTGCCCGTGATTTTGGAATGAGATGTTTGGCGAGCAGGGATCCCCATACTTTTAGTCATGTAGTGTATGTACTTAGCAAAGACTATGTTAAAATCAAATCAAATTTTATTGGTCACATACACACATTTAGCAGATGTTAATTCAGCTGTAAAGAAATGCTTGTGTTCCTAGCTCCAACAGTGCAGTAGTATCTAAAAACGATTCACAAAAATACACACAAATCTAAAAGTAAAAAAATAGAATTAAGAGATATATAAATATTCGATCGAGCAATGTCAGTGTGGCATTGACTAAAATAGAATAGGATACAGTATATACATTTGAAGTCGGACGTTTACATACACCTTAGCCAAATACATTTAAACTCAGTGTTTCACAATTACTGACATTTAATCCTGGTACAAATTCCGTGTCTTAGGTCAGTTTGGATCACCACTTTATTTTAAGAATGTTAAATGTCTGAATAATAGTAGAGAGAATTATTTATTTCAGCTTTTATTTCTTTCATCACATTCCCAGTGGGTCAGAAGTTTACATACACTCAATTAGTATTTGGTAGCATTGCTTTTAAATTGTTTAACTTGGGTCAAACGTTTCGGGTAGCCTTCCACAAGCTTCCCATAATAAGTTGGGTGACTGTTGGCCCATTCCTCCTGACAGAGCTGGTGTAACTGAGTCAGGTTTGTAGGCCTCCTTGCTCGCACACGCTTTTTCAGTTCTGCCCACAAATTTTCTATAGAATTGAGGTCAGGGCTTTGTGATGGCCACTTCAATACTTTGACTTTGTTGTCCTTAAGCCATTTTGCCACAACTTTGGAAGTATGCTTGGGGCCATTGTCCATTTGGAAGACCCATTTGTGACCAAGATTTAACGTCCTGACTGATGTCTTGAGATGTTGCTTCAATATAGCCACATCATTTTCCTACCTCATGATGCCATCTACTTTGTGAAGTGCACCAGTCCCTCCTGCTACAAAGCACCCCCACAGCATGATGCTGCCACCCCCGTGCTTCACGGTTGGGATGGTGTTCTTTGGCTTGCAAGCATCCCCCTTTTTCCTCCTTGGTCATTATGGCCAAACAGTTATATTTTTGTTTCATCAGACCAGAGGACATTTCTCCAAAAAGTACGATCTTTGTCCCCATGTGCAGTTGCAAACCGTAGTCTGTCTTTTTTATGGCGGTTTTGGAGCAGTGGCTTCTTCCTTGCTGAGTAGCCTTTCAGTTTATGTCGATGTTTTACTGTGGATATAGATACCTATGTATCTGTTTCCTCCAGCATCTTCACAAGGTCCTTTGCTGTTGTTATGGGACAATTTTCACTTTTCGCACCAAAGTACGTTCATCTCTACGAGACAGAACATATCTTCTTCCTGAGCGGTATGACGGCTGTGTGGTCCCATGGTGTTTATACTTGCATACTATTGTTTGTACAGATGAATGTGATACCTTCAGGCATTTGGAAATTGCTCCCAAGGGTGAACCAGACTTGTGGAGGTCTACAATTTTTTTCTGAGGTCTTGGCTAATTTCTTTTGATTTTCCCATGATGTCAGGCAAAGAGGCACTGAGTTTGAAGGTGGGCCTTGAAATACATCCACAGGTACACCTCCAATTGACCCAAATGATGTCAATTAGCCTATCAGAAGCTTCTAGAGCCATCATTTTCTGGATTTTTCCAAGCTGTTTAAAGGCACAGTCAACTTAGTGTATGTAAACTTCTGACCCACTGGAATTGTGATACAGTGAATTCTAAGTCAAATAATCTGTCTGTAAACAATTGTTGGAAAAATGACTTGTGTCATGCACAAAGTAGATGTCCTAACCGACTTGCCAAAACTATTGTTTGTTAACAAGAAATTTGTGGAGTGGTTGAAACACTTCGGTTGGAGTCAGTAAACGTCGTTTATGTAAACTTCCGACTTCAACTGTGCATTTGAGATTAGTAAAGTAGTATGTAAACATTATTTAAACATTATTAAAGTGACTAGTGTTGCATTATTAAAGTGGCCAGTTATTCTAAGTCTATGTATATAGGGCAGCATTTCTAAGGTTGAGGGTTGTGTAAGCGGGTGGAACCCGGCTGGTGTTTAACAGTCTGATTGTCTTAAGATAAAATATGTTTTTCAGTCTCTCGGTCCCAGCTTTGATGCACCTGTACTGACCTCGCCTTCTGTATGATAGCGGGGGAACAGGTTGTGGCTCGGGTGGTTGATGTCCTTGATGATCTTTTTGGCCTTCCTGTGACATCGGGTGTTGTAGGTGTCCTGGAGGGCAGGTATTTTGCCCCCGGTGGTGCATTGGGCAGACCACACCACCCTCTGGAGAGCCCTGCAGTTACGGTGGTGCAGTTGCCGTACCAGGCGGTGATACAGCCCGACAGAATGTTCTCAATTTTACATCTGTAAAAGTTTGAGGGTTTTAGGGGCCAAGCCAAATTCTTCAGCCTCCTGAGGTTGAAGAGGCGATATTGCGCCTTCTTCACCACCCTATCTGTGTTGGTGGACCATTTCAAATTGTCAGAGATGTGTATGCCAAGGAACTTAAAGCTTTCCTCCTTCTCCACTGCAATCCTGTCCATGTGGACAGGGGCGTGCTCCCTCTACTGTTTCCGGAAGTCCACGATCAGGTCCTTTGTTTTGTTGACGTTGAGTGAGAGGTTATTTTTCCTGGCACCACTCTCCCAGGGCCCTCACCTCCTCCCTGTGGGCTGTCTCGTCACTAACACACTATAATGTGCGGATACATGCCTATTAAGGAGTAGGCCTTTAAGGTTGCAGGTATGGGTGTGGTTGGAGGTGTGGCCAACCCACAAGTGCCATCTTGAATTAGTAGTTATGGGAAAACGAGGCTTTCTAAAGTCTTTGGTGCTTTCACCAAATTGTGCCAAAAAACAATGCATTACTCTGAGCTTTTAACAGAATGCATATTAGTGACATCTGCAGGTCAGTGACAAACAGCAGCATTTGATGTTCAGATACACTTTTTTCCCCCATCAGTTGTCAAATCTCTGTGGCGCAGAGGTTAGTCCCGGGTTTTTAACCCCTCAGGTAGAATACAAGGTTTGCACCTTACATCCTAGGCTACTTCTCTTCTTTGCCTCCAAGTTCACTATTTTTCTAAAATATTATTTAGTATCCAGCAAAAGCTTATAATATAGCCTACTAAATTAAACAAATTATTAGAACAACAATGATGTGTCATTTCAAAACAATACAAAAAAGTGTGCCTTTGCCTGGATTCAACCTTACTCTTTATCGTCTCTGAGTGTTTCATATTTTCCAATCTACCTGCTGAGCTACCATTGCAACACACATTTCTAAAATGTACTTTATTTCAATGAAGCTTTCCACTGGGCACAGACATCAGCCAACTCAAATTTGGTTGAGTTGTCAACTAACATGAATGCATGCACACTGCTTTGGTTGAAAATAGACATTGAATGGTTCAAAGCCATCTGTTTTCATTGGACCTTTTGGATTGATGTTGGATCATTGACTTAAATTGGTATTACCTATTTGTCTTTTTGGGGGGTTATTTCTTTGGATTTGGACTTTGACTTCCCAGACTCAACCTGAGGTTCTGGTAGGACTAACGTTTTAAGTTTTATTATTAAATAATTATTTGTGTTACTTATATTGAATACCTATTCGTTTTCCTATCAATAAACTATTATTGCACTCACCAAGTTCCCCAACTTCTTATTTCTGGCAAGTTTGTGTTCTATCCAAGTTTGTTACAAGTTTCATTCAACGTATACTTTTCTAGATTCCCTAATGTCGGGGAAAAATCTCCCTAGGAACTCACCACCATTAAATCATTTTTTATTTCATTTTGGAATCTTTGTTCCCACTAGTCCAGTTTCCCTATACCACTACTGGCCATACTACATACCACTGAAACTGCAAGATTACCATTGTAAGGAGGAAAAATGCAAGTGGGTCTTAAATAACTATAACCAGTTGTATTGTTTCTGCACTTTTTATCCACTTGAATATTGTGAGAAGTGGTCCTTACCCTTCATCACTAGCTTGGTAGATGAGTACTCAATCATTTGTGCCGGATGCTTTTCCAGCTAGCACATACCATTCTGAGAACCATACGTGTCTTCGAGCTTTAAGAAACATATGGTTTTGAACCGAGAAATACCTTCACACATGGAAGTAATTAGAAAGCATAGTAAAGGAACGGATGAGTTGAAAATATTGAAAGCATGCAGTACACAGAACACACTGCAGCCTAGTGCGGCACCCTCCAACGTAGCGTTGCGGACTGCTCCATTGACAATGCATGACTTCCGCCGGAAAGCAAAGAGTTTGATGCATCTGGTGGACATGAGGTGTTGGCCAGGGCTGTGAACGTGCCGTGTACGATATTCTAGACATCTACCTCTTTAACCAGTCCTTTACATTATTTAGACTGAAGTGCAGTCATATTTCATTGAGCATGTGTGGATATTTTTAGAACCTCTGGCAGGAGAAAATAAAGAGTGTGCTTGCACATGAGTGGTTAATTAGGTCACGACCAATGTCAAGCCTGCATTGGAGCTGCACAGTGTGTGTGTGTTTGTGCATGCATATGTGTGTGCGTGCATGTGTGTGAGAGCATGCGTGCATATGCACGAGTGTGGGTGTATCAATGCATGAGAGTGTGCGTGTGCACATGTGTTGCATCCAACTGAATTTGGCCGACACTTATTCACACACATTGCATTTTAATACCACATGTTTTACTGGCAGATTTGTAGATGTGGTTTTAATGAACAAAAAGCCGTAATCCGCCCAAAACGTGACTGACTGCTCAGTGAGCAATCAGTGAAATATGTGACAGATCAGTGAGAATGTGAAGAAAAAAGGCTGCTTTTGCTTCTTGGTCATTTCCAATGACCGACTAGACTGTAAAGCATTTTTTTGTTTTGTTTTTCATAGTTTTCATTTGCAATTCAGTTCAGCTCACTAGTTTGAAAAGCATTTTTTTTGTTTTGTTTTTCATAGTTTTCATTTGCAATTCAATTCAGCTCAGCTCACTGTTTGAAAAGGGTACTAGTTAATTAACACAAATGTCACAACTGTCGCACCACCATCTCTTCAATATAGACTCAATGTCTCCCTCCCAAAGCAGACCCAACAGAACTTATTTTTCCCTTCAAAAGTGTCATATCTAGTCGTCTATGGCGGACCTTTCGCTAAAAGCCGTGGACTTCGCATTGACCTCTCAAAGCATAAAAGACCAAAGATCCCACTAAAGGTGTTTGAGTCCCAAATAGCACCCTATTCCCTACATTGCACTAGGGAATAGGGCACCATTTAGGACACAACCAGGGTTTTCAAAATGGCTAAAGCACTCTATTAAGAGATGAGGCTGCCTGCGCCAGTTTATATTTAGAGCTTTTCATTATAAAGTGGCATATTCAGACTACCCAATCTATTCCGGTGACATCACGGATGATGTCATCTGAATGCGGAATTAGCGTGTGCAGTGGCGTCCTCTTTGTGAGCTTTCTACATTTAATGACTGCCATAAAAAGCAGACCCACCACAAGGCCGAGACGAAATGAAAATGATGGGTGGAAACACACAAGGAAAGATGGAGGGAGCCAGAGGGATGCCCCTAGCTGGAGCAAGGTCCTAGGTGGCCATTCCGGCCTCTGTGAGTTTTTCGTATGTGTGCGTGTGTTTTTTACCCTAACAAGGCTGGAGGAGCATGTGGCTCACTGGGTAGGCAGTAATAATGTTATAGACAGAGTGCCTAGACGACAGTGTGGTCTTACACCACACACACAAACACACTCGCTGCAACAATTTCTCAAAGCTATGTCCTAATATCACGTTGAAGGTCTATGGACCGAAATGGTTTGTGGGAGGTCTGTTCAATACATTATGGAGAATAGAAGAGTATCGTTGTGCTGGAGTTTCCTCCTCTATGCAGCTAAGTTGGCTATATAAGGCATGGAAAGAAACCTATTTTACAGGGATAAGATATCCCTCAAAATATAAAGATATTTGAAATCAAAAGCAAAACCCTTTAATATGTCAAGATTTCCCATAATGCCTCCTTGTGAATTTCTGCCCCTGTAAAAAAGCAATACGAAGAACAACACTTATGAGAATTTCAAGACTAATTTCCACAAAATCCCCCAATCCTTCAAAAAAATTGCAATTAAATTGAATTCCTGAATGTAAACTCTGTTCTCTTTTGACAACAATCCTCTGACAACTCCAGACTTTGCTGATGGGCAGACGATGATTTGAGGACTTAAGCCGTGTGTATATTTGCCCATTCCCTGATTCCGCTAAAAGTCCAATATATCCTTTGGGATTAATGTCAAAATCGGGTAAGGGATCGGAAGGCTTAGGGAGGGATAGAGGAGGGCTAGAGGAGCTCATTTTCTCTTTCATATGACAGATGGTGGTTGGAGCCATGGATATAGGCGCCTCAGAACTCAAGGTGCTTCAAATGCCTATTTCCTATTAATCACTGGCCAATGCGATGCATTAGGAACAGTAAATTTAAGTTGTGTGCCAATAGGCTGGTCCTTTTATTAGATATAATGAAGAGGAGAGACAGTCTCTTCTTAGTGTGTATGCGTGTGTGTATACTGTACCTCTGCACACAAACATTATTTTATTGGTGCACACACACACACACACGTGTACACACACACATGCACACACACACACGTGCACACACACAAAACCCACACACTACTACCCATGCATTTATTCCTGTAGTTGTTGACACACCCCCAGCCTCTGCTCCGGCCCCATGTCATAGAAGACAAGCATCGATTATGTAAAGTTTTGTCCCCTTAACAGCAGTGGGCATATAGGGCCCTGGGGCTGTCATTACAGATACAGACAGACACAGAGGTCAGAAGGCAGTGTAACCACAGCAGGCAACCAGATCAGACCATAGCTACAGTAGCCTGTGTGTGTGTGTTTGTGTGTGTTTATGTGGGTCTGTTATGGTGACCGTATTACCGCCACGCCAGCGATCACGAGTCATGACTACAGTCAAATACCACGTGACCTATTTGTCACGGTAGCTAGGCTTCTCCAAGCTCTGATGCTGCTGATGGTCATTAGTAGCCTACCAAACTTGCTAACTGCCTGGTACTCAGCACTCTATTGTCCCTCAAATCACTCTGACATCAATGCAAATGTATTCAAAAATCTAATCATACACTTCATAAAAACCCATGAGCTCATGATGCACAACATTTCTATAGGCTATGCAAATATGTAAGAACACTTTTTTCAATTGCCTCTTAAAAAGAGGAGGATCCCATCAGCTTTCTATAGGCTAGGCCTACTATATTTATTTCTCAACTTTCCTAATATTAAGCACATTGCGTCTCTTTATAACAGGAGTATAACCTACCTGGCTGGCATGAAAATGAACCGTGGGAAAGGCATCCTCCATTCACTATTTAAGTGCATAGATGACATGTATTTGTTTCCCCTTGCCCCTGTTGAGACAAGTGCATGATAATGGTCCATTCTAAATCTAAACAAAATTCACACACATTATTTATATATGTAAAGACAAGATTAAATCAATAATAGTCTGATGGGTGCCAATATTAGCCTATCAAATGTGAATGATATCACTTGTGAATGATGCCAAGCTCATGCGCAGTAAGGCTAGAAATAGCGCATGCCTTTTTTTTCTCTACTGTTTCAATTCATAGTCACACACCTCATGTAGCATAGCCCATAGGCCTATGTTTTGATAAGGTTTGTATCACAACTAAAGTGGCCAAATAACTTCTTAAAATTAAGCACATTAAATTTGATTTACAAGCGGTGTAGAATCTAACTTGCATACATTGGCGGCGCGTGAGTTTCATGTTTGGGGAAGATCATTTTCACCATAAAAATGTACCTTTATAATAAAGCATGTGGTGGAATTATTGTAATCAAAAGGAGAGACGTTTAGACTTCTTCAAAACAATCAAACTTTATTATTGAATTACTCCAGTAATGGACCTAGTCGGTAACCACCCCTGGAGGTTATCACTGAGAACTCAACGAGCTGGTTTGAGCCACAGCATTTATAGCAAAGTCCATCCTCCTTCAGTCTATATAACACATCAGATGTATGGAATGGGTCACAAGGTTATGATTTGTATGAAAGATACTTATAATTCACAGCAGACAGTATCTACTGTAACAACAGTTTTCATTGTGTAAAACAACCATTTGATGCAATAAAAGTATTATAACGTACTCTTGTAATTTCCACCATAATCCCCCATTTTGAGAATTCTCTAATTTTAAAAAGAAAATTACAAGATTTAAGAACATTAACTCATGTAGAAAATGCATACATTCTTCATAAACAAGAAGCATAAAAGCAATAACTCATTGCATGGGTTCCTGCACATGACCGGCTGATACAGCACTTGCTTAGCCTCCTTCCAAGAAACTTAGCACTGTCTCCCATTTCAACCTCCAACACATTTTCTAAGCATTCTTGTAACGGTTGTCATCGGATAAAGCGGACCAAGACGCAGCGGGGAAATGTGCACTCATCTTCTTTTTTATTTAACTGGCAAAGAAGGTGAACCAAAAATAAACACGTACACAAAAAGAAACAACGACAAATAACAGCCCTGTAAGGCTTGAAGCTATACACAGAAACAATCTCCCACAAAACACAAACAAAACACATACCTATATATAGGACTCTCAATCAGAGGCAACTAAAAACACCTGCCTCCAATTGAGAGTCCAACACCCAATCCTAGACATAGAAATACTAAACTAGAGAGAACATAGAAATACAAAAAACATAACCCAAAACCCGGAAATAATAAATCAAACACCCTTCTAAACAAACCACCACCCCGAACCACATAAAACAAATACCCTCTGCCACGTCCTGACCAAACTACAATACAAATAACCCCTATTACTGGTCAGGACGTGACAATTCTAGCAATTTGTCTGGGGAGGCCATGATACACAGTCGCCTGCACAAACCCATGAAGAAAACAAAAGATGGATACAGTTTATAAGATTCAGAGCTACATCTTCATAGACAGTGAAAAGCACATATGTAATGCAGTGCATGCAACAAATAAGCTTTAGTTATCTATCACACTCCAATGGATCAGCATGGTGGAAATAACTATTTTCATCCCAGAAACTAAAATTAGCATATATTTTTGGACAAATCCAGGTAGACTCCTGGTTTAAGTAAAAATGTATTATATTGGTGCCTAATGAACATGACCCAAGACAAGCATCATGATTCCACTATGTATAAGGCAATGCCTATAGATCAAATAGATTAGGATCAGTTTCACTCTTTGGAGCAAAGTTCACCCTCTCCATTCACCAGGGCATGCTGAGAATAGTGTCAACATCTTTAGTTCATAACAGCAATCAAAATAATAAATCCATAATACATAAATTGCTTCACTCATATAGTTATTAACATACTAAACTCAAATAAATTATTCAGTTTTAAAAATCATTCCGTTTCCAAATCATAATCAAAACCCAATTAATTATCCAACCAAAAAGTAGAATGACATTGCTCAGTGATTCAAATTGGTCCTATCACTCAAAGTCAAAAACCCTACATTTAACACACATCAACATTGGCAGAATGTACATTTATATTAACATTCAGTATAATTATCCGATAATTCTACTATTAACTTTCTTATTATTATAATACAGATCACTATCTTAATGCATTCTTTATCACTGTACTTTTATGTAGTGTGTAGACCTCTACAATCAACCTGATTTCCCCCCTCCTCCTCCTCCAGGCTATGATTCTTCTGGCGGCATCTTCATTCTCTTCTTCAGATAGCTTTGCAGTTCAAAGTAGATGGCCCATGATAATGTCCCAATTTCAAAGTCTCACCTGAGCCGCCATCACCTTTACCACCTATTATGTCTTGTCCATTCGTCAACCAGTAACATAGGAGAAGTTCGGAACAGATTTCACCCGAAGCTCATTCCATGTGGACTCCTGTCACACTCCAGAGAGGAAAGACATGAGAGAAAAGCAGTTGATTGCTCCGATCGGATGCTGTACACCGGTTGCTGGCTCAGGACTCAGGTCTCTTAGTAGAAGTCGTGCGGACAGGGCGGTTTTGAATGCCTTTGTCGCTCTTCTTCAGCCAGTTAGAGGGGGTTTTGAGGTACACACACTGTTTGGTCCAATTATCTCTTCCATGCATTAAGACACCGACTGACGTCACCTTTCATGATAACCTCAAGAGAGGACAGATCAGAACAACAGTTCAGTTCCTTTTTGATTCAGGAAATTCAGACATTAATTCAAGCATTGTCTATATGATAAATTATTACTTCTCAGCGTAAGGAATCAGTGATATTTGACTCCAGGCATTTAACCTCTTACATCTAGGGGTTCCGCTAGCGGAATGCCTTGCCAATATCCAATGGAAGAACGTGGCACGAAATACAAAAACCTTAAAAATGCTATAATTTCAATTTCTCAAACATATGACTATTTTACACCATTTTAAAGATAAGACTCTCCTTTATCTAACCACATTGTCCGATTTCAAAAAGGCTTTACAGCGAAAGCAAAACATTAGATTATGTTAGGAGAGTACATAGACACAAATAATCACACAGCCATTTTCCAAGCAAGCATATATGTCACATAAACCCAAACCACAGCTAAATGCAGCACTAATCTTTGATGAGCTTCATCAGATGACACTCCTAGGACATTATGTTATACAATACATGCATGTTTTGTTCAATCAAGTTCATACTTATATCAAAAACCAGCTTTTTACATTAGAATGTGATGTTCAGAACTAGCATACCCACCGAAAACTTCCGGTGAATTTACTAAATTACTCATGATAAACGTTGACAAAATACATAACAATTATTTTAAGAATTATAGATACAGAACTCCTTTATGCAATCGCTATGTCCGATTTTAAAATAGCTTTCGGCGAAAGCACATTTTGCAATATTCTGAGTACATAGCTCGGCCATCACAGGCTAGCTAATTTGACACCATTCAAACAGTTTTAGAAACTTTAGAGTGTTTTCTATCCAAATCTACTAATTATATGCATATTCTAGTTTCTGGGCAGGAGTAGTAGCCAGATTAAATCAGGTACGTTTTTTATCCGGCCGTGAAAATACTGCCCCCTATCCCAAAGAAGTTAAAAGGTGAGACAGGTTTCTTTCAATGATTGAACTTGAAAGTGCACAGAATTAATAGTACTAATTAGACATTAACTGAACATTTAAGTGATGAAAAGATAAGAAAAAAAGATAAACAATATATAAATATCAAAATCCCTGTTGAGGGTACACTCAGAGAGAGGTCTTCCTTAAGAGGGCCACAGGTGGGGTAACTAGCAGGACTGAGTTGAGTTGATAAGAGTGTTCTTAAGTGAGGTATCCTTGGACATGATTGTTAATTAGCCAGTTGCGGGCTACCAAAAGTCCAGATCCGTGGTACTGGTTTAATCAACAGTAGGATTGGTGAGTTTAATGTATTGAACGAGGAACTACAGTGCAGGTGATGCCTTGCTAGGACATCTGACTTTGGTGAAGTTCACATTTTTACGTGTATGTAATAAAAAAAAATGTTAAATGAGGTAAACAGGTATGCCCTGGGTTACTAATGTTAGGTGTAATTGTTCATGTTTTTGATATTCCTGGTACGAGGTAAAATAGGGTTTTGGGACCACTAGTTGGGCAATATTTTGATAATGATATGGGTTTCCCTGTTCATATAGGCAGGGTTTGAAATCCTGTGTGGGTAATCTCTGTAGATGTGTTCTGTGTGGGCGTAGGTTGACTCTGTGTGGGTAACCTTTCAATTATGTTCTGTGTGGACATTTGACCAATTCTGTGTGAGTGGTCTGACCAATCCTGTGTGGATGGTTATTTAGTAATGTTCTGTGTGACCATTTGATCAATCCTGTGTGAGTGATCATGAAGGCTCTGTGTGAGCCTGAGATAAATAGTAATTAGTAGATAAGTTAATGATATGCAATGGTTTAAAATAGTTAGGTACATATGTGAAAGCTATAAACCAAATCCACATACAGAAAGAAGTAAGAAAATATTCCTGCAGGTTATATAAATATTAAGTATGTTTGGGAATAGCATTGTGTGAATGTGATATGAGAGTTGTGGAAATGAGTCTTAATCTGAAGTTTGGATAGTAACATAGAAATATGTATAATAAAATGATTGAGATTTAAATAATAAGCATTGATATAATGTTAACTTGGGGTTCCGTTCCTTCACTGGCCATCATAGAATATCATGGGCGGGGTCATTGTCCAGGAAACAAAAGTTTTTTAAAATTTGTTCCGCTTGGAGTATGTTTGGAGAGCTTCTTCGTAGCTGTGGAGAGTCCTTGAAAATGCAAATGGATTGGTTGATGTGAGTACCTAAGAATTTATAATGTTATATATGGATTCTGTGAATATATGGAAATGTGACAAATGGTATGTGTGTGTAATCGATTACTAGAGATTGGATGAAGTAATGATGGAACTAAACAATTATTGCACCCACACTGTTCGCGCCAACGAGCGTCTGCATTGCCAAGGGATAAAATAGAAGTCCTTTCTATTTCTGACGCAGATCGCGCAGCAAGTCCTGCATTTGCCATCTCCTCATTGGTTTATAGAAGCAGGTACCCACATGCCATCTCCTCATTGGTTATACCCACGTGGGTGATTGAAAGACGAACTGTTTTGCCGGTCGTTGTGGTAATACTATGAAAGTTTAGATGCCAATCATCATATAAGTTCAAAGATGAAAAAACCTGGAAGGAGGAGAGATGACTAGAAACAATTCGGTTGACCGTTTTATGTATGGAAAAATTTGCTAGCAACAGCAAGCTAGCTAAATAGGACAAATTAGCTAGTAAGTGCAAGCTAACTAGCTAAATTGCCATTAATGTTTAATGCTTTTTGACCTGTCCCCAAATTAATGTAATTGGTTCAGAGTTTGTTTTGATATTTTAACCTGCGTGTCGTGATCGCGTTTGGTGTAGGGGGACAAAATAAATGTATGCATGATGGCGCACGCGCACAGCCGGTTTGGGTTCCGTGTAAGGGAGTTGATATATCTGAGTGACATATAGCCCAACATTTGTATCACAATTAAAGTTTCATAAATAACTCTAAATTAAGCATATAGGAGGACCTATTTATAAATCCCTTTTTACATCTGCAGATGTCACAAAGTGCTTGTACAGAAACCCAGCCTAAAACCCCAAACAGCAAGCAATGCAGATTTAGAAGCACGGTGGCTAGGAAAAACTCCCTAGAAAGGCTGGAACATATCAAGAAACCTAGAGAGGAACCAGGCTCTGAGGAGTTCCAGTCCTCTTCTGGCTGTGCCAGGTGGAGATTATAAGAGTACATGGCCATTAAGGACAGATAGTTCTTCAAGATGTTCAAATGTTCATAGATGACCAGCAGGCTCAGATAATAACCACAGTGGTTGTAGATGGTGCAACAGGTCAGTACCTCAGACTTAAATGTCAGTTGGATTTTCATAGACGAGCATCCAGGCTGTGAAGTGGGACTCCCATAGGGCAGCGCACAATTGGCCCAGTGTCGTCTGGGTTTGGCCGGTGTAAGCCGTCATTGTAAATAAGAATTTGTTCTTAACTGACTTGCCACGTTAAATGAGAGAGAAAGAGAAAAAGAGAAAGAGAGAGAGAAAGAGAGAGAGAGAAAGAAAGAGAGAGAAAGAAAGAGAGAGAGAGAGAATTAGCAGGTTCGGGACAAGGTAACACATCCGGTGAACAGGACAGTGTTCCATAGCCACAGGCAGAACAGTTGAAGCTGGAGAAGCAGCACGATCAGGTGGACTGGGAACAGCCAGGAGTCATCAGGCCAGTTAGTCCTGAGGCATTGTCCTAGGGCTCAGGTCCTCTGGGAGAGGAGGGAGAGAGAGATAATTAGAGTGAGCAGTCGCCAGAGCCGCCCGCCAGTCAACAGTTGCCAGAGCCGCCCGCTAGTCAGGAGCCGCCAGAGCCGCCCGCTAGTCAGGAGCCGCCAGAGGGGCCCGGCTACCCGGAGCCGCCAGAGTGGCCGGACTGCCCGGAACTGCCAGAGTGGCCGGACTGCCCGGAACTGCCAGAGTGGCCAGACTGCCCGGAACTGCCAGAGTGGCCAGACTGCCCGGAACTGCCAGAGTGGCCAGACTGCCCGGAGCTGCCAGAGTGGCCAGACTGCCCGGAGCTGCCAGAGTGGCCAGACTGCCCGGAGCTGCCAGAGTGGCCAGACTGCCCGGAGCTGCCAGAGTGGCCAGACTGCCCGGAGCTGCCAGAGGTGCCCGCCTGCCCGGATCTGCCAGGGTGCCCTGCCTGTCTTCCGGCCCAGCCCGAGTGGCCCTCCTGTCCTCCGGCCCAGCCCGAGTGGCCCTCCTGTCCTCCGGCCCAGCCCGAGTGGCCCTCCTGTCCTCCGGCCCAGCCTGAGTGGCCCTCCTGCCCTTCGGCCCAGCCCGAGTGGCCCTCCTGCCCTCCGGCCCAGCCCGAGTGGCCCTCCTGCCCTCCGGCCCAGCCCGAGTGGCCCTCCTGCCCTCCGGCCCAGCCCGATTGGACCTCCTGCCCTCCGGCCCAGCCCGAGTGGCCCTCCTGCCCTCCGGCCCAGCCCGAGTGGCCCTCCTGCCCTCTGGCCCAGCCCGAGTGGCCCTCCGGTCCTCCGGTCCTCCGGCCCAGCCCGAGTGGCCCTCCGGTCCTCCGGCCCAGCTCGAGTGGCCCGCCTGTCCTCCGGCCCAGCCCGAGTGGTCCGTCTGCCAGGGTCAGCCCGAGTGGCCCGTCTGCCCGGTGCAGCTATCGGCGCCACCAAAGTGGGCGACGCCGAAGGTGGAGCGAGGTCCACGTCCTGCACCTGAGCCACCTCCAGGATAGGTGGGTTGGGGAGGGAGGGTGTAGCACAGTGCCGTCGGTGACGGCAGCCACCCTCCCTTCCCTCCCTTATTGTTTAGGGGTTAGTGTTTATGGGTTTTTTGTTGGTGTTTTCTGTTGGTAGGTGCATTCCGGGGTCTGCACCTTGAGGGGGGGGGGGGGGGTACTGTCGCGTCCTGACCAGCAGATGGGGCTATTGTATTAGTTTTGGGGTCAGGATGTGGCAGTTTTTGTATGTGAATGATTGTGTTGTTGATTGGGACTTCCAATTGAAGGCAGGTGTGTTGAGTTGCCTTTGATTGGAAGTCCTATATAGGTGTGTGTGTTTTTCTTTGGGGTTGTGGGTGGTTGTTTTTGCACTGCGTTTAATAGCCTGCAGAACTGTTGCTGTTGTCACCTTTATTGTTTTGTTAACCTCTCTGGGCTAGGCGGGACGAATTCGTCCCACCTACGTAACAGCCACTTTAAGCCTGTGGCGCGATTTTCAAAACCTTAAAAATCCTATTACTTCAATTTCTCAAACATATGACTATTTTACAGCAATTTAAAGACAAGACTCTCGTTAATCTAACCACACTGTCCGATTTCAAAAAGGCTTTACAACGAAAGCAAAACATTAGATTATGTCAGCAGAGTACCAAGCCAGAAATAATCAGACACCCATTTTTCAAGCCAGCATATAATGTCACCAAAACCCAGAAGACAGCCAAATGCAGCACTCACCTTTGATGATCTTCATCAGATGACAACCCTAGGACATTATGCTATACAATACATGCATGTTTTGTTCAATCAAGTTCATATTTATATAAAAAAAACAGCTTTTTACATTAGCATGTGACGTTCAGAACTAGCATACCCCCCGCAAACTTACGGGGAATTCGCTAACATTTTACTAAATTACTCACGATAAACGTTCACAAAAAGCATAACAATTATTTTATGAATTATAGATACAGACCTCCTCTATGCACTCGATATGTCCGATTTTAAAATAGCTTTTTGGTGAAAGCACATTTTGCAATATTCTAAGTACATAGCCCAGGCATCACGGGCTAGCTATTTAGACACCCGGCAAGTTTAGCACTCACCATAATCATATTTACTATTATAAAAGTTTGATTACCTTTTGTTGTCTTCGTCAGAATGCACTCCCAGGACTGCTACTTCAATAACAAATGTTGGTTTGGTTCAAAATAATCCATCGTTATATCCGAATAGCGGCGTTTTGTTTGTGCGTTCCAGACACTATCCGAAATGGTAAAGAAGGGTCGTGCGCATGGCGCAAATCTCCTTTTCGGCAAACAGAGGAAAAAATCACAAAGGCGGGGGCGGTCGGGTCACGCGCATAAGCCCAGAGTCCCTTGATCGGCCACTTGAGAAAGGTGATAATGTGTTTCAGCCTGGGGCTGGGATGACGACATTCTGTTTTTTCCCGGGCTCTGAGCGCCTATGGAAGACATGGGAAGTGTCACATTAGAGCAGAGATCCTTAGTAAAAGACAGAGATGGAAAAGAAGTTCAAGAAATGGTCAGACAGGCCACTTCCTGTAAAGGAATCTCTCAGGTTTTGACCTGCCATTTGAGTTCTGTTATACTCACAGACACCATTCAAACAGTTTTAGAAACTTTAGGGTGTTTTCTATCCATATGTAATAAGTATATGCATATTCTAGTTACTGGGTAGGAGTGGTAACCAGATTAAATCGGGTATGTTTTTTATCCAGCCGTGTCAATACTGCCCCCTAGCCCTAACAGGTTAAGTGGATGCTTTACTCCTTTTTGGAAATTAAATATGAGTTCACATACCTGCTGCGCCTTGGTCTTCTCTCCATGACAACTTCTGTTACAGCCTAACATAAAGACAACTCAGAGTATGCTATTATGTTCTTCTGAAATAGACAACATGTTCTTCATGGATTTATTGTGATGGTGTAGGCTATATTAAATTGATTTATTCAACTTTTGAAAATAGATATAGATGTATAGTATATGTCTGCATGCGTGTTAATTAACGGTCAATTACCGTAAGAACAGCAGTTATTTGCTTGACAATCACCGGCTGACACAATGTAATGACCACCACAGTGTGTGTATGCATGTTGGGTGTGTGTGACCAGACCAGCCAGGCCACAACAACATAGCTACAGTTGCCTGAAGGATGGGACTGACCCTGCACACTACTGGGGCCCGAGAGGGCTTGTTTGGGGTTTGGTTTAGCACTTCACACACAACTAACTGTCATTCACTTGGTAGGTCTTTACTATCCTCTGTCCTGTACTGAAGGAGAGAGATGATGAAAGACAAGGGCAGATAAAGTAAGAGAGAGAGAGCAAGGGAGAGAGAGGGCATGAGATGGAGGGAGAGAGAGGGTATGAGATGGAGGGAGAGAGAGGATGTGAGATGAAGGGAGAGAGAGGATGTGAGATGAAGGGAGAGAGAGGGTATGAGATGGAGGGAGAGGGAGGGCATGAGATGGAGGAAGAGAGAGGGTATGAGATGGAGGGAGAGAAAGGATGAGAGATGAAGGGAGAGAGAGGGTATGAGATGGAGGGAGAGAGAGGGCATGAGATGGAGGAAGAGAGAGGGTATGAGATGGAGGGAGAGAGAGCATGAGAGATGGAGGGAGAGAGAGGATGAGAGATGAAGGGAGAGAGAGGGTATGAGATGGAGGGAGAGAGAGGGTGTGAGATGGAGGGAGAGAGAGGGTATGAGATGCAGGGAGAGAGAGGGTATGAGATGCAGGGAGAGAGAGGGTATGAGATGGAGGGAGAGAGAGGGTATCCTTGTAATGACAAGCTATTTTATCAAATCGATTACCTAACGTTTGATTGATTGCGTGATTTATTTAACCTCTATGGGCTAGGTGGGAAGCTGGTTTTTGATATAAATATGAACTTGATTGAACAAAACATGCATGTATAACATAATGTCCTAGGGTTGTCATCTGATGAAGATCATCAAAGGTTAGTGCTGCATTTAGCTTTGGTTTGGGTTTATGTGACATTATATGCTAGCTTGAAAAATGGGTGTCTGATTATTTCTGGCTGGGTACTCTGCTGACATAATCTAATGTTTTGCTTTCGTTGTAAAGCCTTTTTGAAATTGGACAGTGTGGTTAGATTAACGAGAGTCTTGTCTTTAAATAGCTGTAAAATAGTCATATGTTTGAGAAATTGAAGTAATAGCATTTCTAAGGTATTTGAAAATCGCGCCACAGGATTCAACTGGCTGTTACGTAGGTGGGACGATTTGGTGCCACCTAGCCCAGAGAGGTTAAAGATCTGTAGATCTTTTATATCAATAGCAGTCAATCAGTCATTAATTATTCTTTACTTTCTAGTAGTCTCATCTGAACGTCGTAAAATTCTTGGTTATCTGCACAAACCCAGCTTTTACTATGAATCATCCATGCACAAATTGGCTCAATTATTTATTTACTAACTAATTAACCTCTCTTGGGTAGGGGGCAGTATTTTCACGTCCGGATGAAAAGCATGCCCAAAGTAAACAGCATGTTACTCAGGCCCAGAAGCTAGTATATGCATATAATCGGTAGATTTGGATAGAAAACACTCTAACGTTTCTAAAACTGTTAAAATAATGTCAGTGAGTATAACAGAACTGATATGGCAGGCAAAACCCCGAGGAAAAACCATCCAAAAAAAATAACATTTTCAGCCTACCACTTTTTCCAATGGCTTTCATGTTTATTATGGTTTTATTATGGTCCTCCCAGATTGCATTTCCTAGGTCTTCCACTAGATGTCAACAGTCTTTAGAATGAGTTTCAGGCTGTTTTTTGGAAAAATGAGCCAGAAATTGTAGTTTTTCTAGGTGCCTCCCATTTTGGCTGTAGTGTTTCCAAGCGCGTGGAAGAGAGTGCGTTCCTTGGTATATTTCTCCGGTAAAGACAATAACGATTCTCCTTCTTAAATTTGATCGTTTATTTACGTATTAGGGTACCTAAGGTTTGATTATAAACGTTGTTGGACTTGTTAGGAAAAGTTTATTAGCAACGTTTGGGATTCATTTTCTATGCATTTTGATGGAGGGAAACTGGGTGGATTATTGACTGAAGAACGCCAGCTAAACTGAGTTTTATGGATATAAAGAAGGACATTATTGAACAAAAGGATCTGGGACCTTTTGGAGTGCCAACACAAGAAGATCATTAAAGGTAAGGCATTTATTATATCGCTATTTCTGACTTTCGTGGCGCACCTGCCTGGTTGAAATATGTTTTTCATTCCTTTGTATGCGGGGCGCTGTCCTCAGATAATCGCATGGTGTGCTTTTGCCGTAAAGCCTTTTTGAAATCTGACACAGGGGCTGGATTAACAACAAGTTAAGCTTTACTTTGATTATTACACTTGTGATTTTATGAAGTTAAATATTTATAATTCTGTAGTTTGAATTTCACGCTCTGCATTTTCACCGGATGTTGGCCAGGTGGGACGCTACCGTACCATAAGAAGTTAAACAATTACAGAATATACAATACATAATAACATTATACAGTAAATACCGTCCCTAGTGGACTAAACAAAAACAATTTAATTATAACACAATAGATTCAGAGAGAAAAAGGTTGGGGGGATTTTGATGGAAGACTAAGGAATGGGTCTCTATCGGACATGGGAAGTTAGTCTCACATAAATACATATGCCACTAACGATCGCTCGTTCGGAGAAAGGTAATGCATTGTATTTATGTGAAGCTGGCTTCGATAGTTGAGCTGGTGTTGTGAGGCTCTGGTTTGCCCTGTCGAGGTTGCCATTGTCCTTTGTAGATTCTTCCGGGTCATCGTGGAGTGAGATGTTGTGGTTTTCTGCATCAGTCAATGTTCTTACTAGATTTGCTACCTTTCCAGCTGCAGTCTGTTAGGCTGTAATCTAGGACTCACTTCTTCTTGAGTGATCAATATTTCAGCGTTCATACCATTTCATACCATTTCTGGCCTTTAGAGTTGAAGTTACAATTAGCCCTTTTTTAGAACTGAGGTGACTTTTCGTCACGGGGGCTTTTATTCTAGAGTGGAAAAGGGGTTGGTTCATCATTTCCAACCAATGTCTATTCACTTGGGCGGGGCCACTGACTGGGCACACGTTGCCATAAAACAAACACTTTTTTCCTTTTAGAAGACTAAATCACATTGTTATCTTTTCAAAAGTATTCTTATACTTTGTCAAACATTTTATCCAACATTCAGATGCAAGCCTCATAACTGAGGAACCTGTATTAAGCTGTTATGGATAGGGGGCAGTATTTTCACGGCCGGATAAAAAACGTACCCGATTTAATCTGTTTATTACTCCTGCCCAGGAATTAGATTATGCATATAATTGTTTGATTTGGATAGAAAACACCCTAAAGTTTCTAAAACTGTTTG
Source organism: Salmo salar (assembly GCF_965601325.2). NCBI lineage: Eukaryota > Metazoa > Chordata > Actinopteri > Salmoniformes > Salmonidae > Salmo > Salmo salar. Next base: position 8,530,782 of record NC_138298.1, read on the forward strand.
AATGGTGTCTGTGAGTATAACAGAACTCATAAGGCAGGCCAAAACCTGAGAAGATTCCAAACAGGAAGTGACCTCTCTGACCATTTCTTGGCCTTCTTTATTCTCTTTATTGAAAACAGAGGATCTCTGCTGTAACGTGACACTTTCTAAGGCTCCCATAGGCTCTCAGAAGGCGCCAGAACGTTGAATGATGACTCTGCAGTCCATGGCTGAAAAACAGTAGCGCATTTGGATAGTGGTCGATCTGAGAACAATGAGACGGGTGCGCGCGTGCACGTGAAGAGTCCATTTTACATTTTGAGTCTTTGAACGAAAACAACGACTCACGGTCGGAATATTACTGCTATTTTACGAGAAAAATCGCATAAAAATTGATATTAAACAGCGTTTGACATGCTTCGAAGTACGGTAATGGAATATTTGGAAATTTTTTGTCACGATACGCGTCGGCGCGTCACCCTTCGTAACTATGGATTATTTGGAACCAAACCAACATTTGTTGTTGAAGTAGAAGTCCTGGGAGTGCATTCTGACGAAGAACAGCAAAGGTAATCCAATTTTTCTTATAGTAAATCTGAGTTTGGTGAGTACCAAACTTGGTGGGTGTCAAAATAGCTAGCCTGTGATGGCCGGGCTATCTACTCAGAATATTGCAAAATGTGATTTCACCGAAAAGCTATTTTAAAAATGGACACCACGATTGCATAAAGGAGTTCTGTATCTATAATTCTAAAAATAATTGTTGTTTTTTGTGAACGTTTATCGTGAGTAATTTAGTAAATTCACCGGAAGTGTTCGGTGGGAATGCTAGTTCTGAACGTCAGATGCTAATGTAAAAAGCTGTTTTTTGATATAAATATGAACTTGATTGAACAGAGATGCATGTATTGTATAACATAATGTCCTAGGTGTGTCATCTGATGAAGATCATAAAATGTTAGTGCTGCATTTAGCTGTGGTTTGGGTTTTGGTGACATTATATGCTAGCTTGAAAAATGGGTGTCTGATTATTTCTGGCTGGGCACTCTCCTGACATCATCTAATGTTTTGCTTTCGTTGTAAAGCCTTTTTGAAATCGGACAGTGTGGTTAGATAAACGAGAGTCTTGTCTTTAAATAGCTGTAAAATAGTCATATGTTTGAGAAATTGAAGTAATAGTATTTCAAACGATTCAAAAATCGCGCCACTGGATTAGACTGGCTGTTACGTAGGTGGGACGAATTCGTCCCGCCTAGCCCATAGAGGTTAACAGAGTTAGGGTAATGTGGCTGTATTGTCTTTCAAGAGGTCACAAACATGAAACAAAACGGACCGGGTCGTAGCTGGCTTCTCCACCGACCGTTTCCACATTCTCTAAATTAGGAATAACGTTTAATTCTCCAATTCAGGGAGGTAGGAATATTTGGCAGGAGGGTTCCTTTGTCTTACTGTGAAACTCCCTCTTTCTCCACACTGCATGGTCAGGGAAAGAAGAGTCTCTGCACGGAATTTATGACATGGTTGTTAACCTCTCTAGGGTATGTGGGATGAAATCGTCCCACCTACGTAACAGCCAGTTGAATCCTGTGGCGCGATTTTCAAATACCTTAGAAATGCTATTACTTCAATTTTTCAAACATATGACTATTTTACACCATTTTAAAGACAAGACTCTCGTTAATCTAACCACACTGTCCGATTTCAAAAAGGCTTTACAACGAAAGCAAAACATTAGATTATGTCAGCAGAGTACCCAGCCAGAAATAATCAGACACCCATTTTTCAAGCTAGCATATAATGTCACATAAACCCAAACCACAGCTAAATGCAGCACTAACCTTTGATGATCTTCATCAGATGACAACCCTAGGACATTATGTTATACAATACATGCATGTTTTGTTCAATCAAGTTGATATTTATATCAAAAACCAGCTTTTTACATTAGCATGTGACTAGCATTCCCACAGAACACTGCCGGTGAATTTACTAAATTACTCACGATAAACGTTCACAAAAAGCATAACAATTATTTTAAGAATTATAGATACAGAACTCCTCTATGCACTCGATATGTCCGATTTTAAAATAGCTTTTTGGTGAAAGCACATTTTGCAATATTCTCAGTAGATAGCCCGGCATCACAGGGCTAGCTATTTAGACACCCAGCAAGTTTATCACTCACCAAAGTCAGATTTACTATAAGAAAAATGGTATTACCTTTGCTGTCTTCGTCAGGATGCACTCCCAGGACTTCTACTTCAATAACAAATGTTGGTTTGGTTCAAAATAATCCATAGTTATTTCCAAACAGCGGTGTTTTGTTCATGCGTTCAAGACACTATCCGAAAGGGTAAATAAGGGTGACGAGCATGGTGCAATTCGTGACAAAAAATGTCTAAATATTCCATTACCGTACTTCGAAGCATGTCAACCGCTGTTTAAAATCAATTTTTATGCAATTTTTCTCATAAAAAAGCGATAATATTCCGACCAGGAATCTGCTTTTAGGTAAACAGACGAAAGAAAATAAAGCATGGGGTCGACTCGGGCACGCGCCTAAGCCCATAGTACTCTGATCGGCCACCTACCAAAAGCGATAATGTGTTTCAGCCAGAGGCTGCCTCGATATCGTTCAGCTTTTTCCCGGGCTCTGAGAGCCTATGCGAGCTGTAGGAAGTGTCACGTTAGAGCAAAGATCCTCAGTCTTCAATAAAAAGAGCCAAGATGAAACACAACTTGTCAGACAGGCCACTTCCTGCATGGAATCTTCTCAGGTTTTGGCCTGCCATTTGAGTTCTGTTATACTCACAGACACCATTCAAACAGTTTTAGAAACTTTAGGGTGTTTTCTATCCAAAGCCAAAAATTATATGCATATTCTAGTTACTGGACAGGAGTAGTAACCAGATTAAATCGGGTACGTTTTTTATCCGGCCGTGTCAATACTGCCCCCTAGCCCTAACAGGTTAAAGAGAGAGGGGGGTTCACATCTCTGCTAGAGGGCTAGCGTCATGACATACATATAACAAGACAGAGGGTTTTTCTGATTTATCAATTTGCACATTGATTCCAACGCTTACATTAACTTAAGTGGTGGTGTGTGTAGTTGCCATGCCAGAACATGTTTACCCTAAACAAGGGTGAGAGGACAGATGCCGATAGGGAGGTTAGCGAAGTTAAGACTTAAACCAAAACAGACAAACTTGGCAATTTGACTAAACCAACTTTAACTCAAAATGGAACATTCAATCTCCGCCATTACTCATGTTATGTTTTGGTTAGTGTTAGCACTTCTTAAATGTTCTGTCTGTAATATGAGCACATTTGGTGTAAAATAATATCCTTGTTGTTGAGATTTCGGCTGCTAAAAAGAGGGGGGTTGGTTTAATTAGATATTCTCGATTCTCTCCTGCCATCTGAATAAGCCTTCTCCCATACTTGCGATGTTATGATAGCTAACTCTAAGACCTAAGTTGGCCGTACTGTTTTGGTGACATTACCAACGGATTAAAGACGAGGAATAGCAAAGCAGGCCTGTTTGTTTACACAGGCGGGTCCCCACACTAATCCCAGGAAGCAAGGGAGCCGTTGACCCCAAAATGGTGCCATCTACGGGTGAGACGATTGTCTCCTTGAGACATGCGATTTACCATTGATGGGCGACTACTGCTCGTGTAGCTCAGCTGTATAGTGCACTGTATGGATCCACACATGGGAAATCTCTGTGACTGGCCCTGTGGATTCAATCTTGTAGTGTTATAAGTAGAGAGTCAGAGAGAAAGAGAGAGAAAGAGAGAGAGATAAAGCAACAAAGGGAAAGTGAGAGAGAAACACAAATACATAAATACAATGCACATTGCTGAGATCCATGAGAAATAGTAGGACTTGTTTATCTGACAGATTCCAATACATTTCTCATCCCAGTGCTTTCTGTGGAGGTGACAGACCGAACATGTTTGTTCAATGCATGAGAGGAATCGCATGAATTTGTATCAGGGCAATCAGGCAGATAACCTACTGTATGTTTTCCATGTTATTTATATAGATGGAGGCAGAGAGAATGTGGATAGTACAGAAGGAGGGTTAGTGGTTGGATATCATTTTAAAAAGGGGAGGAGAGATAGCAAGATAGTGTGTGTGTTCGCGTGTGCATGCATTTGTTTGTGTGTACTGTATGTGTTTTACAGATAGATAGAATGTGTGTGTGTGTTTGTATGCTTGTCTGTTAGTTACGGTGTGTGTCTCTGTCTGTGTCAGAGAGCGAGAGCACCAGAGGCTGGAGCTAAGAATAAAATGTTTGATGCCCTGTTGGTTTACTTGCTGCTTGCATGGCATATTATCTGCTGGATGAAATGACATTTATTTGACGTCAGCACGTATTAACCTCCCCAAAACACAACTAACTCGGCGACATTCACACAGGTTTGTGGGAGGGGAAGATTATCCTAGATCTGTCCTACTCCACCAGACCTAAGTAGCATGTCTAGCAGAGCATAGGGCCTGAGCCATGATAGAGAACATGTCACAATTTCCAAAAGAAACAAAGACAGGAACCTTCATGTGGACTCCTTGTATCTTGGGGGCAAGTTTGGGGATCAAAACCACATACTATAGCAACCTTAATCCATCACCTATAGCAACATTATCAAGAGGTTCAATACTCTTGGCGCAACAGCTAAGGTGCTGGATTGACAGTCACTGGACTTGGGTTTTTATCTCGGTTGCTGCTACGCCTCAAATACACTGCAGTACATCAAGGTCTTCACTTTATCCACAAGGAGTTCTAACATAAACCAATTGCCACTTCAGATGACAGACATTTTTGGACAGTTTTTGGTGTTAAAGGAAAATACCACTCAAAAACTGTCTTTTGATATTTGTTTCATTAGTCCACTGTTGATACAGTCCCAAAATGTCAGCAAATCAAGTTTTCAATATATAGAACTTTCAAAATAGAGAAAGTGTCACAGAAATAAAGCATACTATTTTTGAGTGCTGTTTTCCTTTAAGCATACTGGGTTAAATGTCATTTCTCATTGGTCGAATAAGTGTAGTTGTAATTGTAAACTTTCTGCTGTACAATCCTAGGACTAATTCTTTATTTCGCTGACATGTATCGCTAATAACATGAATAACTCATATAAATATGTCAGTGCTCATTTGAATATGCATATTTGGAAAGCCAGGCTTGTTGAATAATTGACATGACCTCATCAAATCAAATTATATTAACCCATTTGTGCTCATTGGACTAACTGACATGTGCACTTGCACTATTTTAACAGTTCTTGAGCTGTTCTAGTAAAGAGCTGTTCCAGTGAAGAGCTGTTCCAGTGAAGAGCTGTTCCAGTGAAGGGCTGTTCTAGTGAAGGGCTGTTCTAGTGAAAAGCTTATCCAGTGAAGGGCTGTTCCAGTGAAAAGCTTTTCCAGTGAAGAGCTGTTCCAGTGAAGAGCTGTTCCAGTGAAAAGCTTTTCCAGTGAAAAGATGTTCCAGTGAAGGGGTGTTCCAGTAAAAGGGCTGTTCCAGTGAAAAGCTGTTCCAGTGAAAGCTGTTCCAGTGAAGAGCTGTTCCAGTGAAGGGCTGTTCTAGTGAAGGGCTGTTCCAGTGAAAAGATTTTCCAGTGAAGGGCTGTTCCAGTGAAAAGATTTTCCAGTGAAAAGCTGTTCCAGTGAAAGCTGTTCCAGTGAAGAGCTGTTCCAGTGAAGAGCTGTTCCAGTGAAGGCAGTTCTAGTGAAGGGCTGTTCCAGTGAAAAGATTTTCCAGTGAAGGGCTGTTCCAGTGAAAAGATTTTCCAGTGAAGAGATGTTCCAGTGAAAAGCATTTTCAGTGAAGAGGTGTTCCAGTGAAGGGCTGTTCCAGTGAAGGGCTGTTCCAGTGAAAAGCTGTTCCAGTGAAAAGCTGTTCCAGTGAAAATCTGTTCCAGTGAAGGGCTGTTCCAGTGAAGGGCTGTTCCAGTGAAGGGCTGTTCCAGGTAAGAGCTGTTCCAGGTAAGAGCTGTTCCAGGTATGAGCTGTTCTAGTGAAGGGATTTTCCAGTAAAGAGCTGTTCCAGTGAAGAGATGTTCCAGTGAAGAGATGTTCCAGTGAAGAGCTGTTACAGTGAAGGGCTGTTACAGTGAAGGGCTGTTCTAGTGAAGGGCTGTTCCAGTGAAGGGCTGTTCCAGGTAAGAGCTGTTCCAGGTAAGAGCTGTTCCAGGTAAGAGCTGTTCTAGTGAAGGGCTGTTCTAGTGAAGGGCTTTTCCAGTGAAGAGCTGTTCCAGTGAAGAGCTGTTCCAGTGAAGGGCTGTTCCAGTGAAGGGCTGTTCCAGTGAAGGGCTGTTCTAATGAAGGGCTGTTCTAATGAAGGGCTGTTCAAGTGAAGGGCTGTTCTAGTGAAGGGCTGCTCTAGTGAAAAGCTTTTCCAGTGAAGGGCTGTTCCAGTGAAGGGCTGTTCTAGTGAAGGGCTGTTCTAGTGAAAGCTGTTCCAGTGAAAAGCTTTTCCAGTGAAGGGCTGTTCCAGTGAAGGGCTGTTCCAGTGAAGGGCTGTTCCAGGTAAGAGCTGTTCCAGGTAAGAGCTGTTCCAGGTAAGAGCTGTTCTAGTGAAGGGCTGTTTCAGTGAAGGGCTTTTCCAGTGAAGAGCTGTTCCAGTGAAGAGCTGTTCCAGTGAAGGGCTGTTCCAGTGAAGGGCTGTTCCAGTGAAGGGCTGTTCCAGTGAAGGGCTGTTCCAGTGAAGGGCTGTTCTAATGAAGGGCTGTTCCAGTGAAGGGCTGTTCTAGTGAAGGGCTGTTCTAGTGAAGGGCTGTTCCAGTGAAGGGCTGTTCCAGTGAAGGGCTGTTCCAGTGAAGGGCTGTTCTAGTGAAGGGCTGTTCTAGTGAAGGGCTGTTCTAGTGAAAGGCTGTTCTAGTGAAAAGCTTTTCCAGTGAAGGGCTGTTCCAGTGAAGGGCTGTTCCAGTGAAGGGCTGTTCTAGTGAAGGGCTGTTCCAGTGAAGGGCTGTTCCAGTGAAGGGCTGTTCCAGTGAAGGGCTGTTCTAGTGAAGGGCTGTTCCAGTGAAGGGCTGTTCCAGTGAAGAGGTACAGTATGTACAGTAGGTATGCCGGTTTTAGGGTGGTTAATTGAAAAAGGTGTGTGTGTGTGTGTGTGTGTGTGACTGTGTGTGACTGTGTGTGACTGTGTGTGAGCAGATGTGCACATGGCTGAGTCTGTTTGTGTTTGAGTTGTCTCTGCATTTCCTCAATCAACATAGCCTTTAAGCGTCCAACATCTTAGAGAACATCTCGGAGAGGCTTTCCCAAATGGCACCCTATTCACTATAAAGTGCACTACTTTTTTTATGGCTCTGGTCAAAGTTGTGCACTACATACAGAATAGGGTGCCATTTGAGACGCAACAGACAGTTCTGTGTTTCCCCACAATCCCCAGCGGTTCCCCTGTTGGTCGGCATGCTAATTTGAAAGGGTCCCTGGACCCAGAGTAAAGCCTCGCCATGGCACAGAGGGACTTCTTCCAAAGCCTTTTAGCACAGAAAGGGAAATGTCATTTTTTTTTACTTCATATTCACCATCTCTAGCACCACCCCAACATCAACATACAGTGGGGGAAAAAAGTATTTGAACCCCTGCTGATTTTGTATGTTTGCCCACTGACAAAGAAATGATCAGTCTATAATTTTAATGGTACGTTTATTTGAACAGTGAGAGACAGAATAACAAAAAAATATTGAGAAAAATGCATGTCAAAGATGTTATAAATTGATTTGCATTTTAATGAGGGAAATAAGTATTTGACCCCCTCTCAATCAGAAAGATTTCTGGCTCCCAGGTGTCTTTTATACAGGTAACGAGCTGAGATTAGGAGCACACTCTTAAAGGGAGTGCTCCTAACCGCGGCTTGTTACCTGTATAAAAGACACCTGTCCACAGAAGCAATCAATCAATCAGATTCCAAACTCTCCACCATGGCCAAGACCAAAGAGCTCTCCAGGATGTCAGGGACAAGATTGTAGACATACACAAGGCTGGAATGGGCTACAAGACCATCGCCAAGCAGCTTGGTGAGAAGGTGACAACATTTGGAGCGATTATTCACAAATGGAAGAAACACAAAAGAACTGTCAATATCCCTCGGCCTGGGGCTCCATGCAAGATCTCACCTCGTGGAGTTGCAATGATCATGAGAATGGTGAGGAATCAGCCCAGAACTACACGGGAGGATCTTGTCAATGATCTCAAGGCAGCTGGGACCATAGTCACCAAGAAAACAATTGGTAACACACTACGCCGTGAAGGACTGAAATCCTGCAGCGCCCGCAAGGTCCCCCTGCTCAAGAATACATATACATGCCCGTCTGAAGTTTGCCAATGAACATCTGAATAATTCAGAGGACAACTGGTGAAAGTGTTGTGGTCAGATGAGACCAAAATGGAGCTCTTTGGCATCAACTCAACTCGCCGTGTTTGGAGGAGGAGGAATGCTGCCTATGACCCCAAGAACACCATCTCCACCGTCAAACATGGAGGTGGAAACATTATGCTTTGGGGGTGTTTTTCTGCTAAGGGGACAGGACAACTTCACCGCATCATTTGACGGGGCAATGTACTGTCAAATCTTGAGTGAGAACCTCCTTCCCTCAGCCAGGGCATTGAAAATGGGTCGTGGATGGGTATTCCAGCATGACAATGACCCAAAACACATGGCCAAGGCAACAAAGGAGTGGCTCAAGAAGAAGTACATTAAGGTCCTGGAGTGGCCTAGCCAGTCTCCAGACCTTAATCCCATAGAAAATCTGTGGAGGGAGCTGAAGGTTCGAGTTGCCAAACGTCAGCCTCGAAACCTTAATGACTTGGAGAAGATCTGCAAAGAGGAGTGGGACAAAATCCCTCCTGAGATGTGTGCAAACCTGGTGGCCAACTACAAGAAACGTCTGACCTCTGTGATTGCCAGCAAGGGTTTTGCCACCAAGTACTAAGTTATGTTTTGCAGAGGGGTCAAATACTTATTTCCCTCATTAAAATGCAAATCAATTTATAACATTTTTGACATGCGTTTTTCTGGATTTTTTTGTTGTTATTCTGTCTCTCACTGTTCATATAAACCTACCATTAAAATTATAGACTGATCATTTCTTTGTAAGTGGGCAAACGTACAAAATCAGCAGAGGATCAAATACTTTTTTCCCCCACTGTATGTGAAAATGGTGCATTTCTATGTTTGTAGTAAAAAAAAATTGAGGAAGCTAAGTGTTTCCAATGACATCATCAACCAATTAGCAGACAATTAGGAGGCAATGCATACTCATAATTGGTTCAAATCACAAAATGCACACCGATGATGTCATTGGAAACACTTATCTTCCTCTCTTTTTTACTACAAAACCTAGAAACACTAAATGTTCACATTGTTGATGTTGGGGTGGTGCTGGAGATGATGAAAATGAAGTTGAAAATGGTTTAAATTTCCCTTTCATACCCCTCCTTGTTCTCCAGCCATCTGCAAATGAGAGAGCTGTTTTTAGAAGACACAAACTACGCCGGGAGACCTACTTGTGTAATCAGGTAGCTTCGGTGGAGCCAAAAATAGACGAGGCGTCAGCTCTTGTCAATTGTTAATGCCTAGGATGGTGATTAGTTTTGAGAAGCCCACGCACAACGAGTTCAGTGACAGAGGGCTAGCGGTAAAACATGAGGAAATACAGGCAGACTGTGGCAGCTCAAATTAGATTGGGTCCTGGTCTCACCTTCCCAAGGGTCCATTATGTATGTGTGTGCTGTGTGTTGGTGGGAGGGGTGATATGAATTGAAAAAATAAGTGTTTTGTTACATGCGCCAAATACAACGGGTGTAGGCTTTACAGGGAAATGCTTACTTAAGAGCACTTCCCAATGATGTAGAGTACATTTTGTTAAAATAAAAGATAATTACTACTTGTAACTCAAGAGTAATAACATACACGAGAATGGAGCTATATACAGAGAGTACCAGTACCAGATCAATGTGCAGGGATATAGATTACCCCGACTTCTGTTGCCATCGTCCTTTGTTTGCGCCATCGGTTAGTGCAGACATGGCAGAATAGATAAAAGGAGAAGGAAAGCAAGAGAAAATTGGAGGAAAAGTGAAAGGGAGAGGAGAGAATGAGAGAGAATGAAATAGAAATAGATTGAGGGAGAGAATGAGAAAGAGAACAAGACAGAAAACGAGAGAATGAATGAATGGGAAGTAAACAGCAATTTTGGAGCAGGAGCGGAGTTGTATCAGGTGGAGGGATTTTATAAAATAATGCGTTCTCGATAAATAGCGGAGGGCCGGAGTAATCTCATTAATAATTATTGAGGGAGATATTAAACACATGCTCACTCATATCGGGCACCGGGGGGTTGGGAGCTGTGCACAGTGCCGAGTTATTGTTAGCTCCTACTGTTTCGGCAGGCACGCAAAGCGTCAGCACTTTCAACAGAACGGCTGGGCTGATAGCAAGATAGAAAATAAGAAATGCCAAAGACAATAGAAGAGCTTTGCTGCCCAAGTATCAGTTATTTTATTTAAACTTCCCTAAGCGTTGCCGCGCTTAGCATCAGAAGGCTTAGAGGAGTGACATTTCCCTCCCTTCTTTGCTGTTCGATGCCGATGGTGTAGTTTGTGCTATTTGTATTTCTTTGCTTTTCTCGAGAGAAATACAGGAGGAAATTGATTTTCATGGAGCAGGCATGAAAGCCAGTTGGCTAATTACAGAACGAGAGACGGAGAGATATAGAGAGAACAAGTGAAAGAAAAGAGCGAGAGAGTGAGAGAGAGCGAGCATGTTGACATGAACCAAACATTTACAGCTAGCTTGGTGTGATTGGGGTCACTCCGTCACTCCCTCAATTCTTTCATTTCCCCTCCCTAACCTCCCTGCCTCCTCAGAGAGATTTGCCATTGGAAATCCATCTCCATTTTATTGTTCTCTAATGCCTCTGTGTTTCATTTTTGGTACATCAAACCGTCTCCAGGGAGATTGGGAGAGGCCGTTAGGAGCGATAAGCGGGCCCCATGATAAAGCCTAATCAAAGAAAACACAGCAGTCTAGCTTTAACATGATTATTTATAGAGTATATCAGTATACCATTGTGGCCAATGGGAGTTGACCTGGTTAACGGGAGGCCTGGGAAAAAAAAGAGAGGGAAAAAGACGCTGATAAAAGGATGGACGATTTTAAAATAATTTGTAATCCTTTCTCTGTACTTGATTGAGCTTGCCTGGCCTAATGGTCCAATAGAACAGTCCTAAACTGTAAACCCTGACCGTCTGGCACTCTAGACAGGGTAGAACACACGATAAAGGTATTTAAAAGATTTCAAATAATATTTGAACCCGGGTCTGTTTTATAGTAGAGTATATATAGTCTGGTGTTGGTCTACGGCCAAAGAATGTCAACCTACAGTATCTCTGCATAGGATCTGCTACCCAGGAAGAACAAACAGGAGCAGGCAGGGAGTAGGCAGGGGGTGTTTGGTCTAGGCCAACATGTAGAATGTATGTCGTCTTTGAAAGAATGAGAGATTTCTTGAATTAATTCAGATTTAGCAAAACTGCTTGTGTTTAACAAAGTGTATGCTATTCTACAAATCACGTAAAAGTGTAGCTGATGATTTATGCATATGTAAATTGGAGGGTGCTCAATGATCGTGTCCCCACTTATAAATATCTGGGCATCTGGACTGACAAAAAGCTATCTTTACATTTTTTAGGGGATGAGTTATTTAATAAATGAATAATAATAAATTAATTCAATATCAGAAAACAAATCATTTAGTCGAAATCAAATCATTCAGATCCCTTCAATCTCCACTGAGTTGGGTAGATCTGCTTTTAGTTTTTTTGCACCTTACGTTTGGAATGATCTTCAATGCATTTTAGAACTGTAGGAAATGGTGCTTCTAGGGCATTTCCGATGACTGTGGGAGGACCTTTTTACTGAAGTATTTTAATGTGTATATGGATGAGTCATTTAATGTGTTTATTGTATTTGGATGTGAATTGCGATGCTATACATCTGGAAATTAACCTTGGTCTCAGCAAAAAAGAAGAAGAAGCTAACGCTCCAAACGTACAGGAACACAGCCAACCACGGTGGTTTATCAGGAACTCACAGCACCATTATAACTTGCATTCACAAATTAATTACCTTTAAGTCAAATGCAAAGTGCTTGTTGACAACATGCAGTTATTGTGGTTACAGCTATACCATAGTATTTAGAAAATAGGCGTTTTAGGGTGTTTGTATAATTTAGGATATACCAGATTGCGAGGTAAATGCCTCCCTGTATTTTTCACCTTCCAAATCAGCCCTGCTTGATGTGAAATGAAAAGGGGCTGAGCGATGATGTCGTCACGATTAGAGTGTGAAAATTGGCCCCAGCTGTCACTCATCTCATCGTTGAGGAAACCATCAAAGCACCCAGACATATTAAAGCCAAGGGCATAGCAGAGTGATAAGACAGATAGCGAAAGACAGAAAGAGATGGAGGGAAGCGAGAGAGTGAGGGGAAACCAAAATACATATGGGAAAGAAAACGAATGGTAAAAAATTAAGAAAGGGGGGGGGGTGAGAGAGAGCAAAGGAGATGGGGGGTGAAAGAGATTGCGAAAAAAAATATGAGAATAAAGAGAGGGTGAGTGATTGAAGGAGAGAAATGGAATTAGAGAGTGATGAGAAAGTGAAAGAAGTTAGGGGGTAGATGAACGGGAGATAAATCAGATGACAGAGAATGTGAAAGAAGTTAGTGTACGGGGGATGTAGGAGATAAAACAGAGTAAAATAAAGACATCTAGGCAATGAGAGAAAGATTATGTGACAGATATAAGGGATAGAGAGAGAGAGAGAGAGAGAGGAAATTACAATATGCAGAACCTTGTGGGGTTGGGTGGAACTTGCGCAATCAAGCATGGGGCTCATAATCTGATCCCCAAACGGCGCCCAAATCCAGTCATCACTATTCATCCACGCACTTGCCAAATACAGACCATGGAACACTCACAGGACTCTTTAGCCATCCGGATAATTTAGATTCACTTAAGCCCATTCTGTAGCCCAAAAACACAGCATACCTGTCATTGGAAGACACTGAAGGACAGAGAAAATGACAGAAAATGACTGTCTAGTTGCCTCAAAAATGCTAAGATCCTTTGACATCCATTCTCTCTCCATTTCCGATGTGAGTCATTCGATTCAGGTAGGGTAGTCGATGCATTAAAGTGCGAGTGTGTAAGTGGTAATACGCATTACCTACATTTTACCTTACCTACAATTTACTTGGCCCATACACTCTAAGCTGTGTTTAGATAATGCAGCAGTTCGAGAGAGGCCTCACAAGCTACTGTATGTGATTGGTCAATCTACCATAGTTATGCAGGGATGTAGTGGTAAGTAAAATTATGGTAAAAGCTAGATGGAGATGGAAGAGCTGTGAGTAGCATAAATGCTAACAACGCATGATTATGTGTATTTACACTCCATTACATCGCTATATCCTGTTAGGGCTAGGGGGCAGTATTTGCACGGCTGGATAAAAAAATGTACCCGATTTAATCTGGTTACTAATCCTACCCAGTAACTAGAATATGCATATACTTATTATATATGGATAGAAAACACTCTAAAGTTTCCAAAACTGTTTGAATGGTGTCTGTGAGTATAACAGAACTCATTTGGCAGGCAAAACCCTGAGACATTTTCTGACAGGAAGTGGATACCTGATGTGTTGTATTACCTTTAAACCTATGCCATTGAAAAACACAGGGGCTGAGGAATATTTTGGCACTTCCTATTGCTTCCACTAGATGTCACCAGCCTTTACAAAGTGTTTTGAGTCTTCTGGAGGGAGATCTGACCGAACAAGAGCCATGGAACGATGATGGCCCATTAGACACCTGGCGCGCGAGTTCATGTTGGGTACCCTCGTTCGAATACGTTCTAAAAGAGAATGCATTCGTCCACCTTGAATATTATTCATGTTCTGGTTAAAAAAGGCCCTAATGATTTATGCTATATAACGGTTGACATGTTTGAACGAACGTAAATATATTTTTTCCCCTCGTTCATGACGAGAAGTCCGGCTGGCTTAGATCATGTGCTAACAAGACGGAGATTTTTGGACATAAATGATGAGCTTTTTTGAACAAAACTACATTCGTTATGGACCTGTGATACCTGGAAGTGACATCTGATGAAGAGAATCAAAGGTAATGGATTATTTACATAGTATTTTCGATTTTAGATCTCCCCAACATGACGGCTAGTCTGTATCGCAACGCGTATTTTTCTGGGCGCAGTGCTCAGATTATTGCAAAGTGTGATTTCCCAGTAAGGTTATTTTTAAATCTGGCAAGTTGATTTCGTTCAAGAGATGTAAATCTATAATTCTTTACCAATGTTTTCTAATTTTAATTATTTAATTTGTGGTGCTGACTTGACTGCCGGTTATTGGAGGGAAACGATTTCCTCAACATCAATGCCATAGTAAAACGCTGTTTTTGGATATAAATATGAACTTGATAGAACTAAAAATGCATGCATTGTCTAACATAATGTCCTAGGAGTGTCATCTGATGGAGATTGTAAAAGGTTAGTGCATCATTTTAGCTGGTTTTATGGTTTTGGTGACCCTGTCTTTGAATTGACAAAACATTACACACAACTCTTGTAAATGTACTGTCCTAACATACTCTAAATTTATGCTTTCGCCGTAAAACCTTTTTGAAATCGTAAAACGTGGTTAGATTAAGGAGATGTTTATCTTTCAAAGGGTGTAAAATAGTTGTATGTTTGAAAAATTTGAATTTTGACATTTATTTGGATTCAAATTTGCCGCTCTTGAAATGCACCTGCTGTTGATGGAGTGCACCACGGGTGGGACGCTTGCGTCCCACCTAGCCCATAGAGGATATGAATGAATTAGAGTGACTGCCAAAGAACTACACTCCCCTACATATTTATTTGGACAGTGAAGCAACAACTTGAAATGTGTCTAAGACTGTATAAGCATGCTGTGCTTAAGCCTAGGCGACATTCCGATCTCAGGCAAGGTCTCTCATCGAACCACCTCTGTCACATTAGGACCAGTCCAGCTGATGTCATCCAAGTGGGGTCATTGGTAAAACTACACTCCCCTCTGGTATTTGGACAGTGAAGCTAAAACTTTTAATTTGGCTTTATACTATTGGATTTGAGATCAATGTTTTATTTGAGGTGCCGACAGTACAGAATGTCACCTTTTATTTGAGGATAGTCTGATGCATATCTGTTTTACTGTTTAGTAATTAAATGAACAAATACGTAGAGGAAACATGCTTTATTGTCTCCGTGCGTTCAGCCCCTATACCGTGGTTCTCCCATCCTCCTCAACTTTTCAAGTCACAAGCCTCCACTGGTGTACATACAGTCACTGATCTATTTGTTTGCAATGTTTGCCTGCTTTTTACCTTTGAAATGACTCCTACAGTAAATCCTTACAAAAAACTGAATTTATTCAATCCCCCCTCTTAATTTGAAAATGCACAAGGCTCTAAGTATTTAAGTACCTAAACCATATCATTCCAACCTGAGATTGACAGTTTCTAAATTACATCTGGTAGCGGCAGGCGGTGGTAAATCCCGCTTCAGGAATCTTGTCTAATAGCTCTGAAAGAGACACAATAGGAATGTGTAAAAATCCCCTCCGTAATCTGTGTCTGCTTGGATAGGGCTTGGGGGCTCAAGCAGGTATGAATCAGGTATATGTCGGCATTATGAAAAGGGCTTTATGCTGCCTGAAAACGCTTCACACCTCTCAAAAGAAAATAAGGGGGCAACCCTGTCCTGGGTTTCCCCTGTAACCACAGGCTGGCTCCCTCGTTTTTCTCTTTATAGCTTTTTAGCAAGAATTTTAAATGCAAAACTGATGAAAAAATGTCGGGCTTGACAATACCGTCTAGGCGCAGGCGGTGCGCCGTGTGATGTGTGACGGCAGCCATTGCAATCAAAGTACAGGCAGGTGAGGCACTTATAGATAGAGAGACAGGAGTGAAATAAGGCGAGAGGACGATTTGAAAGGAGAGTGTTGTTTTTTGTTCTCTTTCTCACTTAGGCCTTTAATCATCATTTTCTGTTGTGCGAAGGAACAGTTTATCTTGATCTCTTTATCTGTCACTCACTACTACATCAATCTATCTCTCTCACCTACACACACCAGTGGCGACCGTCATTCAGGGCAAGTGGGGCAGAGCCCCACCTGTTTAGAGCCCCACCTGTTGAGTTAAAAAAAAAAATTATGCCTGTTTTGTGTTCTATTATAGCATTAACACGTTACATATCAGTGTGCAAACAATGTACAAATAATAATAATTGAGTTAATAAAGCCGCACGCAAACATGGCCACTTTTTTGTTTTCTTGAGTAAGGCAGGTCCAAAATGCAGGTGTTTCAGCTTAACCGCTTACATCTAGACGTTCCGCTAGCGGAACACCTGCTCCAATATCCAATGATAGGCGTGGCGCGAATTACAAATTCCTCAAAAATACAAAAACTTCCATTTTTCAAACATATGACTATTTCACAGCATTTTAAAGACAAGACTCTCCTTTATCTAACCACACTGTCCGATTTCAAAAAGGCTTTACAGCGAAAGCAAAACATTCGATTATGTCAGCAGAGTACCAAGCCAGAAATAATCAGACACCCATTTTTCAAGCTAGCATATAATGTCACAAAAACCCAGAAGACAGCTAAATGCAGCACTAACCTTTGATGATCTTCATCAGATGACACACCTAGGACATTATGTTATACAATACATGCATGTTTTGTTCAATCAAGTTCATATTTATATCAAAAAACTGCTTTTTACATTAGCATGTGACGTTCAGAACTAGCATACTTCCGGAGGAATTTGCTAACATTTTACTAAATTACTCACGATAAACGTTCACAAAAAGCATAACAATTATTTTAAGAATTATAGATACAGAACTCCTCTATGCACTCGATATGTCCGATTTTAAAATAGCTTTTTGGTGAAAGCACATTTTGCAATATTCTAAGTACATAGCCCAGGCATCACGGGCTAGCTATTTAGACACCCGGCAGGTTTAGCCTTCACCAAAATCAGATTTACTATTATAAAAGTTTGATTACCTTTTGTTGTCTTCGTCAGAATGCACTCCCAGGACTGCTACTTCAATAACAAATGTTGGTTTGGTCCAAAATAATCCATCGTTATATCCAAATTGCGGCGTTTTGTTCGTGCGTTCCAGACACTATCTGAAAGGGTAAATAAGGGTCGTGCGCATGGCGCAATTCGTGACAAAAAAAATCTAAATATTCCATTACCGTACTTCGAAGCATGTCAACCGCTGTTTAAAATCAATTTTTATGCCATTTTTCTCATAAAAAAGCGATAATATTCCGACCGGGAATGTCCATTTAGCTAAACAGAGGAAAGCAAACAAAGCTTTCGGTCGACGCGGGCACGAGCCTGAGTGTCACAGTACTGTAACCAGCCACTACCCAAACGCGCTACTTTGTTTCAGCCAGAGCCTGCAAAGCCACGATTCAGCTTTTTACCGCCTTCTGAGACCCTATGGCAGCCGTAGGAAGTGTCACGGGACAGCTAAGATCCTCACTCTTCAATAAACAGAGACAAGAAGAACGACACCTTGTCAGACAGGCCACTTCCTGAATGAAACCTTCTCAGATTTTGGCCTGCCATATGAGTTCTGTTATACTCACAGACACCATTCAAACAGTTTTAGAAACTTTAGGGTGTTTTCTATCCATATGTAATAAGTATATGCATATTCTAGTTACTGGGTAGGAGTGGTAACCAGATTAAATCGGGTAC
Source organism: Salmo salar (assembly GCF_965601325.2). Classification (NCBI taxonomy): domain Eukaryota; kingdom Metazoa; phylum Chordata; class Actinopteri; order Salmoniformes; family Salmonidae; genus Salmo; species Salmo salar. Next base: position 8,548,597 of record NC_138298.1, read on the forward strand.
GTTTTTTATCCAGCCGTGAAAATACTGCCCCCTAGCCATAACAGGATAACTTGGTGCTTGCTGTGGTGGTGGGACAGCCAGCAGAAAATATGGAGCGTAGGGGTTGGTAATGTTCTCTAGTTGCGCTGTGATTGGCTCAGTGTTCTGTCACTCATGGGGACACTACATCACCACAAAATCTACGGGGAGAGCTCGAAAATTCATGCCCCTTGGGGGCAGTCCATCCAAGAAGCTCAAGGTCATTGGTCACAGATAAAATTATGTCAAATCACATTATATCTACCGTAGCTTTGATTGGACTGATCATGTCAACATCATACTTTCAAAATCTTAGCTAGTAAACTAGAGAAGCAGTCATCATCATGAATCAAGTTGACAATCTACTGGCAAATCCTTTTCAATCATTGTCATAGAAGAGAAATTATACCGGTGCTCATCGGCAACTGGACATAAACATTACACAAGTTGGAAAACGCAAATTCAACAATGAGTTGTTCGGAAGGAATCAGTCGCTAACTGCAAGCATTGCAAAGCAATCACTGGCCTGCTATTCAGTGGAGTGGGTGTGTGGTCCAAGTCTGGGATTAAGGGTCTCTTTTCCAAGCTTAATAGGATAAACATTCACATGTGTAGCGTGGTTCGTTCTGCGTTGTGTATTTTTATTTAGGACACTGCCACAACTGGAATTCTGTTGGTAGAATCATTTTTATTCGACCTGCACACGAAGACAACACACAATATGTTATCCCTCGGTGCAGTCACAGCTCTCGGGCACCTGCGTGAGCACATAGCAACTCACTCAAACACGGTCCCAAATACTCCCGAGTTACAATAGGTACCCTAATTAGCGAGCTTGGTGAAAGTTGTTAACATAAATCTTTATAATTGTTCACATTGTAACAAAACCTATAGTTGCGTAACAGCACTTTATATAACTTTACCACAGTTTTATATTGCCAAATTACGGCGCCAAGGACAACATACCTTGCTAGCTGAAGGTCCGGCAAAAGAGAACGATAAAAGGGTACGTAAGTACGGATAACCCGCGATGGACCAAACCAAAATATACAAACTTTTACAATTAGGTGTATTTACAATATAGATATCAAAAAATGTTTGTACACTGAAAAATAACATTAACTATGCTGCTGTAATTAAATAAAGAAAACACATTGAATTATTATTATTGTTATTAACTTATTAACATCCCCTCTTGTCCTGGCCTACTTGAACTGTCCTTGTGCGCAACTTGGTGCATAATCTAGGGGAGCAACATCACTCTACTACATTCACCCCCACTGTTTTACACTAGATTATAGGCACAAAACAAAACACATTACCTCGAAGGTAACAAAGCAAAGAAAGAAAAAAAATTCACACCCACAGAGCGACGGAATAACCCAGTGTAGTCCCTTAACTTCTTGGGGCTAGGTGGGACGCTAGCGTGCCACCCGTGGTGCACTCCATCAACAGCAGGTGCATTTCAAGAGCGGCAAATTTGAATCCAAATAAATGTCAAAATTAAAAATTTTCAAAAATACAACTATTTTACACCATTTGAAAGATAAACATCTCCTTAATCTAACCACGTTTTACGATTTCAAAAAGGTTTTACGGCGAAAGCATAAATTTAGAGTATGTTAGGACAGTACATTTACAAGAGTTGTGTGTAATGTTTTGTCAAGTCAAAGACAGGGTCACCAAAACCATAAAACCAGCTAAAATGATGCACTAACCTTTTACAATCTCCATCAGATGACACTCCTAGGACATTATGTTAGACAATGCATGCATTTTTAGTTCTATCAAGTTCATATTTATATCCAAAAACAGCGTTTTACTATGGCATTGATGTTGAGGAAATCGTTTCCCTCCAATAACCGGCAGTCAAGTCAGTACCACAAATTAAATAATTAAAATTAGAAAACATTGGTAAAATATTATATTGTCATTTAAAGAATTATAGATTTACATCTCTTGAACGCAATCAACTTGCCAGATTTAAAAATAACCTTACTGGGAAATCACACTTTGCAATAATCTGAGCACTGCGCCCAGAAAAATACGCGTTGCGATACAGACTAGACGTCATGTTGGGGAGATCTAAAATCGAAAATACTATGTAAATAATCCATTACCTTTGATTCTCTTCATCAGATGTCACTTCCAGGTATCACAGGTCCATAACGAATGTAGTTTTGTTCAAAAAAGCTCATCATTTATGTCCAAAAATCTCCGTCTCGTTAGCACATGATGTAAGCCAGCCGGACTTCTCGTCATGAACGAGGGGAAAAAATATATTTCCGTTCGTTCAAACATGTCAAACATTGTATAGCATAAATCATTAGGGCCTTTTTTAACCAGAACATGAATAATATTCAAGGTGGACGAATGCATACTCTTTTATAACGTATTGGAACGAGGGTACCCAAGATGAACTCGCGCGCCAGGTGTCTAATGGGACATCATCGTTCCATGGCTCTTGTTCGGTCAGATCTCCCTCCAGAAGACTCAAAACACTTTGTAAAGGCTGGTGACATCTAGTGGAAGCAATAGGAAGTGCCAAAATATTCCTAAGCCCCTGTGTTTTTCAATGGGATAGGTTTAAAGTCAATACAACACATCAGGTATCCACTTCCTGTCAGAAAATGTCTCAGGGTTTTGCCTGCCAAATGAGTTCTGTTATACTCACAGACACCATTCAAACAGTTTTAGAAACTTTAGAGTGTTTTCTATCCATATATAATAAGTATATGCATATTCTAGTTACTGGGTAGGATTAGTAACCAGATTAAATCGGGTACATTTTTTTTATCCAGACGTGCAAATGCTGCCCCCTAGCCCCAACAGGTTAAGTCTAGACCCACAAATGGTCGATCAGCTGGAAAGCTATCCCGCGAAGGATTAGGAAAAATAAGAGGTAGCTAATCCCTTATTCAACCGTATACAAAAAATGCCAAATACATTTTATGCTGATGAACTACACACAAAGTTACATGAATTGTCAAAAATATTAGACCAACGCACAAATCACTCTAAGACCCAGTTAGATTACCATATACACCCCAAAAAATGAAAAGGTAGGCAATATCCTACCGTCACTGAGAAACCAAGAACGGTTTCATTTCCTGTGTAGACATAGTTTGGATTAACCTATTCACTGGCTTAATAAATCTACCTAGTCTAGTCCGAACACCCTCACCCAAAAACCTAGCAGGAATGTCACGGACAGCACTAACCGTGCTCAGAGGTCTAACCTCAGGTTGGGGAATACTACAACTCGGCCTATCCGGAGCCAGCACACTTTCAGTTACAGACTCAACACTAGTAGTGTCAGACGACTGATCAGAATCCTGGTAGATTGCCACAGACCACACTGACAAAGCATCTTCAACCAAGTTAACAACATCTGTTACAGCACCATCCCCACTGAATGGAGTTTCGCCATCAGAACTCTTGTAGGCTTTGGGGATCTCTCTCTGGTCCACTTCTACTGAGCACACCTCACTCAAGGGGACGTCATATGGCCGTTCCACTTCACTTCCATCAACTGGGACTACACCATCCTCTTGGAATATCCTCCCAGAAGACTCAGAAGGCTTGCTACCCAGTGGACAGTCCTTGCGTCACTCCCATCCATTTTGCTGGACGCTGCAGACATCTCAGAGAACATGTCACCACTCGATAGATATCCGTGACTCTCAGGTTCCTCCCAAGAAGGCAAAGGCAGAAAGTTGACTGGCATAATCAGGTTCCTATGCACCGTCTTGATGCGTCCAGTGGTAGGGTGCTGTATACGATATGTGTTCAGTGAACTGTTCTTCGCAACAACTATGTACACTGCACTGTCCCAGTGATCAGCCAGTTTCTTCTTGCCCCTCTCTCCCTTGTTAGCAAGTAGAACTCTGTCTCCCTTCTCTACCGAATGACCCTTCGACCGTCTGTTGTAGACCTCGGCTTGTCTCTTTTGTTGCTTACTTGCATGCTGCTGAGCCAATGTCATGGCTTCTCTCAGATCCTCACCCAAAGACTGGACATACTTATCCACATCGACCGTGTCCCCATCCAACAGCACACTTTCAAACATAACATCTACTGGCAGCCTAGGGGTGCGTCCAAACATCAAGAAGAAGGGCGGAAACCCAGTAGTCTCGTGAACAGTGCAGTTATAGGAGAATGTCAATGTGTTCAACATCTGAGGCCATTTAGCCTTGGACCTAGCTGGCAGAGCTCTAATCATCCCACCCAGCGTGTGATTTAGACGTTCTGCTTGACCGTTCCCCATGGGATGATAAGGTGTGGTGTGGGACTTTCCAACACCAGATAACTGAAGTAATTCTGCAATAAGTGAACTTTCAAAGTTAGCACCCCTGTCAGAATGGATACAATCAGCGAACCCATAAACGCAGAAGAAATTATTCCAGAGAACACGAGCCACAGTCTTAGCAGACTGGTTTGGACACGGATACGCACATGCCAGCTTAGTAAAGTGATCAGTCACTACTAACACATCAATAGACTTGTTGTTTGAATCTTCTGCAGTCCAGAAATCAATACACACAAGTTCCAAAGGTGCCGTTGTCACAATGGAGACAAGTGGAGCTCTTGCTTCAGGCTCAGGTGCTTTACTCAACACGCATCTCTTACAGTGGGCCACGTATTCCTTGACATCCTTTTCCATAGAGTCCCAGTAAAACCGCTGTCTCGTAAGCCACAATGTGCGCTGCTGACCCTGATGACCAGCATCATCATGAACTCCCTTCAACACAAGGCCTCTCAAAGACACAGGTACAACATACTGGAATATTTTCTTCTTACTCACTGGGTGTTTAGAGACACGATACAGAATCCCTAACCGCGTGGTGAGTTTTCCCCACTGTCTTAGAGTATAAACTGTTTCATTAGCTTCAAGGACTCGCTCTCTCCTAGATGGGCGCCGGCCTCTATCTACAAAGAACATGACTCTGCTGATGACAGGATCCAGTGACTGGTTATCATACAGCTCCTTGTGTGTAGAGACAGGTAAAGGTCTCTGACCCATGGACATCAACTTCTCAAGGTGCTGCGCATGTGAAATGGCCCTCACCGTGGCACCATCATCCCATCGGCGGTGAGCATGGAGGACAGCAGACACCTCTTCACAGGAAACCAACCCACTGACATCGTCTCCAGCTCTACTTAACCTGTTGGGTCTAGGGGGCAGCATTTGCACGTCTGGATAAAAAAAATGTACCCGATTTAATCTGGTTACTAATCCTACCCAGTAACTAGAATATGCATATACTTATTATATATGGATAGAAAACACTCTAAAGTTTCCAAAACTGTTTGAATGGTGTCTGTGAGTATAACAGAACTCATTTGGCAGGCAAAACCCTGAGACATTTTCTGACAGGAAGTGGATACCTGATGTGTTGTATTGACTTTAAACCTATCCCATTGAAAAACACAGGGGCTTAGGAATATTTTGGCACTTCCTATTGCTTCCACTAGATGTCACCAGCCTTTACAAAGTGTTTTGAGTCTTCTGGAGGGAGATCTGACCGAACAAGAGCCATGGAACGGTGATGTCCCATTAGACACCTGGCGCGCTACTTCATGTTGGGTACCCTCGTTCCAATAGGTTATAAAAGAGTATGCATTCGTCCACCTTGAATATTATTCATGTTCTGGTTAAAAAAGGCCCTAATGATTTATGCTATACAACGTTTGACATGTTTGAACGAACGGAAATATATTTTTTCCCCTCGTTCATGACGAGAAGTCCGGCTGGCTTACATCATGTGCTAACGAGACGGAGATTTTTGGACATAAATGATGAGCTTTTTTGAACAAAACTACATTCGTTATGGACCTGTGATACCTGGAAGTGACATCTGATGAAGAGAATCAAAGGTAATGGATTATTTACATAGTATTTTCGATTTTAGATCTCCCCAACATGACGTCTAGTCTGTATCGCAACGCGTATTTTTCTGGGCACAGTGCTCAGATTATTGCAAAGTGTGATTTCCCAGTAAGGTTATTTTTAAATCTGGCAAGTTGATTGCGTTCAAAAGATGTAAATCTATAATTCTTTAAATGACAATATAATATTTTACCAATGTTTTCTAATTTTAATTATTTAATTTGTGACGCTGACTTGACTGCCGGTTATTGGAGGGAAACGATTTCCTCAACATCAATGCCATAGTAAAACGCTGTTTTTGGATATAAATATCAACTTGATAGAACTAAAAATGCATGCATTGTCTAACATAATGTCCTAGGAGTGTCATCTGATGGAGATTGTAAAAGGTTAGTGTATCATTTTAGCTGGTTTTATGGTTTTGGTGACCCTGTCTTTGACTTGACAAAACATTACACACAACTCTTGTAAATGTACTGTCCTAACATACTCTAAATTTATGCTTTCGCCGTAAAACCTTTTTGAAATCGTAAAACGTGGTTAGATTAAGGAGATGTTTATCTTTCAAATGGTGTAACATAGTTGTATTTTTGAAAAATTTGAATTTTGACATTTATTTGGATTCAAATTTGCCGCTCTTGAAATGCACCTGCTGTTGATGGAGTGCACCACGGGTGGCACGCTAGCGTCCCACCTAGCCCCAAGAGGTTAACTCACTCCCAGGAGCCATAGACGTTCCACAGCCAGCCTCGGGCTGTTCACAGGAGAGGCGGAACATGTCTTGAACATCACCCACTCGAAGACCTTCCTCCAGCAGGACATCATATGGGATTCTTGTCAGTCGGTGCAAAACTGTGGAGCGGACAAATGGCTCTCTGCTCAAGGCATCAGCAACGACATTCTTGGGACCTGGTATGTACTGGATATCAAAGTCAAAGGGTGCCAGCTTTGCGACCCATCTCTGCTCGCATGCATCACGTCTCGGCTTTGTAAGAATATATTTGAGTGGATTGTTGTCGGTCCACACAGTAAACTTATGCCCTCGCAGCCAATGGCTGAATTTATCATGAATGGCCCATTTCATGGCTAGAAATTCCAGCCGGTGAGCAGGATACTTGGATTGTGCATGATTAACCTGTTAGGGCTAGGGGGCAGCATTGACACGGCTGGATAAAAAACATACCCGATTTAATCTGGTTACCACTCCTACCCAGTAACTAGAATATGCATATACTTATTACATATGGATAGAAAACACCCTAAATTTTCTAAAACTGTTTGAATGGTGTCTGTGAGTATAACAGAACTCAAATGGCAGGTCAAAACCTGAGAGATTCCTTTACAGGAAGTGGCCTGTCTGACCATTTGTTGAACTTCTTTTCCATCTCTATCATTTACTAAGGATCTCTGCTCTAACGTGACACTTCCCACGTCGTCCATAGGCGCTCAGAGCCCGGGAAAAAACAGAATGTCGTCATTCCAGCCCCAGGCTGAAACACATTATCGCCTTTCTCAAGTGGCCGATCAAGAGACACTAGCTTATGCGCGTGACCCCGACCGCCCCCGCCTTTGGGATTTTTTCCTCTGTTTGCCGAAAAGGAGATTCCCTGTCGGAATATTATCGCTTTTCTACGAGAAAAATGTCGTAAAAATTGATTTTAAACAGCGGTTGACATGCTTCGAAGTACGGTAATGGAATACTTAGAATTTTACTGTCACGAATTGCGCCATGCGCGTGACACTTCTTTACTATTTCGGATAGTGTCTGGAACGCACGAACAAAACGCCGCTATTCGGATATAACGATGGATTATTTTGGACCAAACCAACATTTGTTATTGAAGTAGCAGTCCTGGGTGTGTATTCTGACGAAGACAACAAAAGGTAATGAAACTTTTATAATAGTAAATATGATTATGGTGAGTGCTAAACTTGCCGGGTGTCTAAATAGCGAGCCCGTGTTGCCTGGGCTATGTACTTAGAATATTGCAAAATGTGCTTTCACCAAAAAGCTATTTTAAAATCGGACATATCGAGTGCATAGAGGAGGTCTGTATCTATAATTCTTAAAACAATTGTTATGCTTTTTGTGAACGTTTATCGTGAGTAATTTAGTAAAATGTTAGCGAATTCCCCGGAAGTTTGCGGGGGGTATGCTAGTTCTGAACGTCACATGCTAATGTAAAAAGCTGTTTTTTGATATAAATATGAACTTGATTGAACAAAACATGCATGTATTGTATAACATAATGTCCTAGGGTTGTCATCTGATGAAGATCATCAAAGGTGAGTGCTGCATTTAGCTGTCTTCTGGGTTTTGGTGACATTATATGCTGGCTTGAAAAATGGGTGTCTGATTATTTCTGGCTTGGTACTCTGCTGACATAATCTAATGTTTTGCTTTCGTTGTAAAGCCTTTTTGAAATCGGACAGTGTGGTTAGATTAACGAGAGTCTTGTCTTTAAATGGCTGTAAAATAGTCATATGTTTGAGAAATTGAAGTAATAGGATTTTTAAGGTTTTGAAAATCGCGCCACAGGATAGCAGTGGCTGTTACGTAGGTGGGACGAATTCGTCCCGCCTAGCCTAGAGAGGTTAAGAGATTTACTAGCAAAAGCTACTGGCCTGGCTATTGCTGTCCCATCTTGCACTTGGGATAGTACAGCTCCCAAACCACTAGTAGATGCATCCACAGAAAGTAAAAATGGCTGAGAAAAATCTGGATGAGCCAGCAGTGCCTGGTCAACTAGTGCTGATTTCAAAGCTTCAAAAGCGAGTTGACATTCGGCAGTCCAGTCTGCAGCAGTGAGCCTGCGAAGAGGGACCAGGCCTCCTCCTACCCTTGCCTCTCCTAGGCTTCTTCTGACCTGTAGTTAGCTGAAACAACGGCCTAGCAACCATGGAACAAATCTCAATGTAGTGTTGATAGTATACTACCATACCAAGAAAATAACGGATTTTGCTAGGAGACGGAGTGACACCATCAGCTTCCATCATCTCGCTCTCAGTCACGTTCAAAATAGTTTGAACTTTAGCAGGGTCAGTGGCTACACCCTCCTGAGAAATGATGTGACCCAAAAACTTAACAGACCTCCTCAAAAACTTGCACTTAGACGGAGACAGTTTAAGATTGTGCTCCTGCAACCGCTGAAAAACCATCTCAAGTCTCTGCAGACTCTCTTCCTCAGTCTTAGCAAAAACCATCAGATCATCCAAATAACAAAGGAGACTTAGAAAGTTTTGGTCACCAAAGATGGTCAGCATCATTCTCATAAACGTAGCCGGGCTGTTGCATAGGCCCTGAGGCAACCGATTGTACTCGTGCAGACCTAAAGGAGAGGAAAAGGCAGTGTATTTCTTATCCTCTTCATGCAGTGGCACGTTATAATACCCTGACGTCAAGTCCATTGTGCTGAAGAAGGCATTACCTCCCAGCGCGGCCAGTACATCAGCCTGATGAGGCAGGGGATGAGCGTCCTTTACAGTGCGTGCATTTAACCACCTAAAGTCAGTACATAGGCGCAAGTCCCCATTCTTTTTCCATACCAGCACCAAAGGTGAGGCATACTCACTGCTGGATTTTCTGACGATTTCCTTTTCCTCCATATCATCCAGTGTTTCCCTGAGTTTTTGGTAATGAGCTGGAGAAGGCCTACGATAAGGTAATCGAAATGGGCGGTCATCAGTCAGGCGTATGCGATGGCAGAACCCCTTTGCCTCACCACAATCTAGGCTATGTCTAGAGAACACTGTGTCATACTTCCCAATTAAATTGACAAGTTTATCCTTCCAGAACTGTGAAACTGGACACTCCTCAACAGACAGGCCTTGAAGTCCAAGATTGCTCAGTGTACTGTTGCCATGAACTACACTGCCACCAACTGAACTCTTAGCTGTCAGACTGCCGTGTGAGCTGTCACATTGAACTTTAGCCACGTTCTGGTAAGCTGCTTGACATCATCAAAATCCTCTAATGCAATGCAAGGATACACATCCGCCACTTTAGCATTTCGTCTCAGGGTAACTGGTGATGTTGTTGGATTCACTATCTTCACAGGTAGCCATCCATCCCCCCACAGAGGCGTAACTACTCTCCCCACTAGTATGTGTCGATTCACACACCGAGATGTGCTGGGCTCGACAACAACAGTACTGCCCACAGAGAGTTTTGTCTTTGGGGGTAGGCGGCCCCACACCAGATGCTCACTCATGGGTTGGAGTGTTACTGCTCTCTTCAACTTAATGGTGCCTACTTTATCTGGGATGGAGTCTCCTCTCCATCTCTCCAGATTTGACAGGAGACGCAGGAAGTGGCTGTCATCGCACTGGCTAGAGGAACCTGGTGTACCCACCACCCGCCAGTAGCTGTCATTCGATTTGAACTGTCTAATCAAAGACTTCAACACATTAGTGCCCACAATGAGTTCATCAACCTGCCCATCTACAATAAGCACTGGGACTACATAGCTGAAGCCATAAAGCTGAATTTTTAAATCACACATGCCCACTGGGCTAGTTTGCTTCCCACCACAACCCACCAGGATGATATCTGAAGGAGCTAGAAAGTTCCCCTCTACCACTCCTGCCTCCCTCAACCGAGGTACAATATCTGCGCGCAGAGTAGTAGCCATGGACCCACTATCTAACATCCCCTTCAGCTCAACTTTATCCTGTACTAGCACAGAGGTGTAAAACAAACTGTCATTCTGAGTAATTCTCATTGTGTTCTGAAAAATGACTGTGTTGTTCTTGGGTACTGACTCACAAAAGTAAGAATAAACAGATTCGATATCATCATCAGTGGAGGAAAAACAAGACTGCCCCACATTGCCCTCCTCAGAATGGAGGCATTCTAGTTTTCCTGAGACCTGCCAGTCTGTCCACATCCAGGGCTCTGTCGCTGCCCAGCCTCACTACAGTCAAAGCTCATGTGGCCCGGAGAGAAGCACTTGAAGCACAGCTGGTGCATCTGACAGTGAGCTTTGGTCCAGTGATTAGTGCTTCCACAGACGGCGCACTCACGCTGACGTTTGTGGAACTGTTTACGGGGCCCTCTGTTCACAGACTGAGTATTGCTGACCAGAGCCTTCTCTAACAAAGTCAAAACCTTCTCTAATGTCTCACCCTCAGATATAGATGGTGCCTGGTCTGGTTCACGGCCACATTGAGAAAAGGATGACACCTTAGGTCTGTTCACAGGACCCACTCCCCCCTGGGGGGAGTCAAAGACGGCAGCCACCTGCTGTGAAAGTTGTGTTCTACATGCTTTATGTTCCCTTAACAGTTCATCCAACTGATTCTGTACCTCACTGGCTGTCCAGTCACGAAGGGGTTTGCTCTTGAACACTTGGGCCAACTCTTTATCAGGACAGTTGCGTACAAACATGACTGCCAACTCTGAGCACTCATTGGGTAGGGTCCTGCCCTCACTCACAAGGTACTGTTTGGCTGCCTCTGCAGCTTTGTTAAGCCTAATCCAGAAATCTATTGGACCCTCATTAGCATATGGTTTGATTGAATAGAAATCAGCTAATGGCATACCTGAGCAGACAGTATCCCCAAAGTGTTGCTTGAGAACACTGAACAGCGCCTTAACATCTGTGACAACAGGGTTGTTACGCATCCAGACTTTGGTCACATCCCGTGCCCTCCCCATGAGCCTAGACATCACCTCCCCAACATTCTCAGACCCAGTGTAACCCCTCTTCTCTAAGTAGACTCCCATTAACTCCTCCCACTCCAGGACAGAGTACTTATCTGAGCCATCACCCCTAAAGAAAGGTGGAGGACTAACATCGGACTTCACAACCAGATTCAGCTTGGACGCATCAATAAAGGTTGACCCACACTGCTCAGGCAGGGGAATCTGCTGGGGTTGGTGAGGGGGACAGGCAGGAGCAAGACTTGAAACCCCAGACTGCAGTAAACTCGCTCTGATAGATTCACCTATCTCTGAACCAATCTGCTTAATAATGTCACTAAGCTGACTCTGAGGCGTCCCATTATCACTGAGGACTGTGGATGACGGTACATCAAAAGACAGAGGTGGGATACCCTGGTCAGGTGGAACAAACAGCCTACCCCTACCAGCGCTTGCAAACTCAGGACTAGCAAACGCTCTACTCCCAGGAGCTGACTGTACAAGTGGTGTAAATGCAAGGACACCCCTCCCTCTACCCACACTAAAATCCCCAGCATAACTAAATTTGTGGAATTGAGAGTCTTCCATGGCTCAACAGAGCATTAAAATACAATGTTGGTAGAATCATTTTTATTCGACTTGCACACGAAGAGACAACACACAATATGTTAGCCCTCGGTGCAGTCACAGCTCTCGGGCACCTTGCTAGCTGAAGGTCCGGCAAAAGAGCGGGAACTGCATACATACATTCAGTGCCCAACAGCACACTATACAATTAAAATGATATACAACATATTCGGAACAAAATAAAAGACATACCTGCACACGAAGAGACAACACACAATATGTTAGCCCTCGGTGCAGTCACAGCTCTCGGGCACCTGCGTGAGCACATAGCAACTCACTCAAACACAGTCCCAAATACTCCCGAGTTACAATAGGTACCCTAATTAGCGAGCTTGGTGAAAGTTGTTAACATAAATCTTTATAATTGTTCACATTGTAACAAAACCTATAGTTGCGTAACAGCACTTTATGTAACTTTACCACAGTTTTATATTGCCAAATTACTGCGCCAAGGACAACATACCTTGCTAGCTGAAGGTCCGGCAAAAGAGAACGATAAAAGGGTACGTAAGTACGGATAACCCGCGATGGACCAAACCAAAATATACAAACTTTTACAATTAGGTGTATTTACAATATAGATATCAAAAAATGTTTGTACACTGAAAAATAACATTAACTATGCTGCTGTAATTAAATAAAGAAAACACATTGAATTATTATTATTGTTATTAACTTATTAACATCCCCTCTTGACCTGGCCTACTTGAACTGTCCTTGTGCGCAACTTGGTGCATAATCTAGGGGAACAACATCACTCTACTACACATGCAACACCATAGGCCAGAAAAGATTGAATACATTGGTCATGCTGTCAATCCAACATGACTTCTGGAAACAAGGCTCACTGGAAACTCTCAGTGAGTTCAAGACAACTGGGAACTCTGAAAAAATGAGAAAATACATTTTGAGCGGTCATCCAACTCGGTATTCCAAGTCGGGAACTCGGGCCTCTTTCTAGCGCTCCGACCTGAAGATCAATGATGTCATAATTCAACCTTGTTCCCAGTTGTCTTGAATGCACCATAAACTTGCACACAACAAAAATCGCCGCGACACCTTCCTGTTCAAGTGAGCACAACACAAGGTGAGTCCAAAAATGTCTTGTATGCTGCTGCATAAATGATGTAATATGCCAGGGAGATATGTATACTGTAGCTAAGAAAGTACTACTAAGTATATGTTGTGTAGTAAGCTGTTAGGTGTTGCTGGTGTATCCTATAGCCTGATTTTGAGAAATCTCATCATAGAATACTGTAAGAGCTTTCATTGTCTGCTTATATGCCCCCTTTATTTATCCTACAGTTCTGACTAGGTTTTATAGGGAGAATACTGTAAGAACAGCCCATGATCTGAATTCTGTAGCTGTACATTTCAAAAGTGCTAAACCAATAGCTAGTTTGACTACATCCTTCCTAGCTCGCTCATTAATGTCTTTATCGAAATTACAGACTACCTCTCATCCGCTCGTCGTCCCTTTATGCCATAGTTTGTACATCTCAATTTACATTAGAAACCACATTTGTTTAAGTAAGTCAGACATATCAGCTATGTTTTTTTAAAGGCAGTAAATTAGGCTGAATGAACTGTTTCGCTCCAGGTGTAGCAGTGGTAAGGAGTTGGGACTCTGCTGTTGAGAGAGCTTTATGTAGGCCATAACAGTTTGTGGGCACCGTTTGTCACTGTTATAGTGCAATTAATGTATTGTTTATTGTTGAGTTGTGAAGTGCTGGCATGCTAAAATCGCCGCTGCCTGTCATGCTTAGATAAGATCTCATGTCAAGTCTTATGGAAGTGTTGTGGCTGCAGGTTCTCCTGCCTCATCTAAAGCCTATTCTTTTGGGGTGTTGCTATAGGCCACCAAGTACTAACTATGGAGCGATTTCAGTGCCAACAGAAATTCTACTTGAATTTAATATTTTGAATTTGTGTTAGGATATTGAATTTGAATTCAACATTTTTGAATTCGTAATTCACAAATTGAATCAGAAAATTCCTAAATTGAACTTGTATTTCATGATTTGAAACTGAATTGAATTAATTTTGCATTCAGTTTTAAAATACAATTTCAATAAAATTCAATATTCAAATTCAGTTTTCAAATTCAGTTTTCAAATTCAGTTTCTAAATTCAGATTCAAAACTGCTAGCAACAACATCTTGTTACTTTTCCATCCAGGAAAGTAGAAGAAGAATTATAAATTGAACTCTCTTCCAGCCAATCGCAAAGTAAAACAGGCTACCACCTGACCTCATAAATGGCTGTTGCGTTGACTGTCTTTGCTGGCAGAAGATGCAAGAGACAATAGTGATCGCTGAGCAGTCGTATTAACTAACTCTTCTAAGAAAGGAGTGTTCTTTGATATTACACCTGATCAAGCATAATGTGGCGCGATGCCACTGTACCACCACTGACAACGGTACGTTTTAACTGTCTGTCATACTCACAGCACTAATTAGTGGAATGCAGGACAGGGGTTACATTTAAAATAAAAGTTTGCGATCGCATTGTTAACTTGGCTGCTTGTTAATTGCAATGTAAACTCTTGGGATAACTAAAACTAAGAGAAACTGTAACACATTGGTTGATGTTTAATACACTTTTACCCGAGGAACCAAAACGACACAAAACAGGCTTCTTATGAAGGCAGCTAGCTATCTATGCCCCGTGCTCAAAGCAAGGTCAATACAGAAATGGTTTGTCGAGATCGCTGTGGAAGAACTTGACATGCCTGCACAGAGCCCTCACCTCAACCTATCAAACACCTTTGGGATGGAATGGAACGCTGACTGTGAGCCAGGCCTAATCGTCCAAAATCAGTGCCCGACCTCACTAATGCTCTTGTGGCTGAATGGAAGCAAGTCCCCACAGCAATGTTCAAACATCTAGTGAAAAGCCTTCACTGAAGAGTAGGAATGGGGGGACCAACTCCATATTAATGGCAATGATTTTGGAATGAGATGTTCGTCTTCAAATCCGGCCAAATTATGTAGATGTTGGAGGATGTCAAAAATGTCACTACTTTTGTGTGTCTGGCTGAGTTGGAGTGTGTGTCTGGCTTCTTTCTTTGTCTGCTAAACAAACTCCAGGAAGCAGGGCACAGCCTGGTTTCAAACAAACAGTGTACATATGCTACTGTATGAGAGTGGGTGTAAACCATGGCCACAATGCATTTCAACATCTGGATCTGGCTAACCATGCCACTGTATAGGGTAAACTGTTGCTAGCGTTGGTTTGGTTGCTCTGATTAAATAAAACTAAACATCAACCAATGTGTTACAGTTTCTTTTAGTTTTATACTGAACACAAATATAAACTCAACATATAAAGTGTTGGTCCTATGTTTCATGAGCTGAAATAAAAACATCCCAGCTTATTTCTCTAAAATATGTGCACATGTTTGTTTACAGCCATGTTAGTGAAGATTTCTCCTTTGCCAAGATAATCCATCCAAATGACAGGTGTGGCACATCAAGAAACTGATTAAATAGCATGAACATTACACAGGTGCACCTTGTGCTGGGGCAACCTTGTGCTGGCCACTCTAAAATGTGCAGTTTTGTCACACAACACAATGCCACATATATCTCAAGTTTTGAGGGAGCACGAAATTGTCATGCTGACTTCACGAATGTTCACCAGAGCTGTTGCCATTGATTTGAATGTTAATTTCTCTACCTTAAGCCACCTTCAATGTCATTTTAGAGAATTTTGCAGTATATCCAACCAGCCTCGCAACTGCAGACCACATATATGGCATCGTGTCGGCGAACGATTTACTGAGGCCAACGTTGTGAACAGAGTGCCCCATGGTGGTAGTGGGGTTTTTGCATGGGCAGCCATAAGCTACCGACAACAAACACTATTTTATTTTATCTATGGTAATTTGAGTTACTGTGACGAGATCCTGAGCCCCATTGTCGTGCCATTCACCTGCCGCCATCACCTTTCAGCATGATAATGCACAGCCCCATGCCGCAAGGATCTATAGTATACACAATTCCTGGAAGCTGAAAATGTCCCATTTCTTCCATGGTCTGCATACTCACCAGACATGTCACCCATTGAGCATGTTTGGGATGCTCATGATCGACCTGTGTTCCACTTCCTGCCAGTATCCATCAACGTTGCACAGCTATTGAAGAGGAGTGGGACAACATTCCACCGGCCACAATCAATAGCCTGATCAACTCTATGCGAAGGAGATGTTTTTGTGATGCATGAGACAAATGGTGGTCAAATTTCTGATCCACTCCCCTACTTTTTTTTGAAGGTATCTGTGACCAACCGAGACATATCTGTATTCCCAGTAATGTGACAACCAATTAATTATATTGAAATGTTATTTTAAAACTGAATGCAATATTAATTAAATTCAGTTTCAAATCATGAAATACAAGTTCAATTTAGGAATTTAATGATTACATGTGTGAATTACGAATAAAAAAATATTGATTTCAAATTGTTTACGTGCACTAAAGGAACAGGACCACCCACATTTATTGATCACATTTTTACTAATACTTTAGAACTTTGTCTTAAAGCTGTATCAGTACCCATTGGATGCAGTTATCACAATATTGTGGCTATATCAAGGAAAGCCAAAGTTCTAAAAGCTGGGACGTAAAATAGTGTGTACGAGATCATGCAAACGATTTTGCTGTGACTCTTATGTGGATGATGTTAAAAAATGTTTGTGGGTCTGCTGTGATTAATAAGGATCATCCAGATGCTGAACTTCATGAAGTTATTGATAAACATGCAACTGTTAAGGAACTGACTGTTAAACTGTTAAGGCTTCATGGATTCATGAGGAATTGAAAAACTGCATGGCTGAAACAGATGGGGCAAAAGGAGTGGCTAATAAATCTGACTGAACATCTGACTGGCTGACTTACTGCAAATTGAGAAATGATGTGACTAATCTCAGCAAAAAGAAGAAGAAACTGTATTATGAAGCCAAGATCAATTAAATAAAGAATGATGGAAAAATCGTTAGAGTACTTTAAAGAAATTATGGGCAGTAAAACACAATCAACTCCATCTTTTATCAAATCAGATGGCTTATTCATCACAAAATTCTTATTTTATTGATCGCTTCATTGGCAAAGTGTGCAAACTTAGGCAGGAACTGCCAACAATGAACAGTGAGCCATCGCAGTCATGCATAAAAAAAACAAATAATGAAAGACAAGCATTGAAAGTTAGAATTTTTGTAAAGTTAGTGTGGGAGAGGTGGAAAAATTATTATCGATCAATAATGACAAACGTCCTGGCATTGACAACTTAGATGGAAAGCTACTGAGGATGGTAGCGTACGCTATAGCCAGTCCTATCTGTCATATCTTTAATCTGAGCCTAGAGGAAAGTCTTTGTCCTCAGGCCTGGGGGGAAGCCAAAGTCATTTCACTACTCAAGAGTGGTAAAGTGGCCTTTGCTGGTTCTAACAGCAGGCCTATCAGCTTGCTGTCAGCTCTTAAGAAACTGTTGGGGGAAAAAATGGTTTGACCAAATACAATGCTATTTATCTGTAAACAAATGAACAACAGACTTTCAGCATGCTTATAGAGAAGGACACTCAACATGTGCTGCACTAACACAATTAATGATGATTGGTTGAATGTCAGAGTGCTAGTATCAATACTATGCATGCCAGTCTCTCTTGGCTAAGAGTTGAGGAAAGACTGACTGCATCACTTCTTGTTTTTATAAGAAACACTAATGTGTTGGAAACTTCAACTTGTTTGCATAGTCAACTTACACACAGCACTGACACACACACGTACCCCACCAGAAACGCCACCAGGGGTCTTTTCACAGTCCCCAGGTTCAGAACAAATTCAAGGAAACGTACAGTATTATACAGAGCCATGATTGCATGGAACACCCTTCCATCTCATGTAGCGCAAGTGAACAGAAAACATAGTTTAAACAAAACAAATAAATCAACACCTCATGGTACAACGCCTCTCCCCCATGTGAACTATTTTTTTGTATGTACTGACATGTATGTGTAAATGATAGATGCACACACACACTCGCACACTACATGTTCATGTTTTTAAATGTATGTAAATTATAAAGTATTTTGGCTGTAATGGGGATCCTAATAAAATCTAATCAAAAACACCAGGCTTAGGGGCCAAGCCTGGGTCAGATGGAGGAGTGAGAGGGAGATTGAGACTGTAGTTCAGAGAGAGAGAGAGAGAGAGAGAGAGAGAGAGAGAGAGAGAGAGAGAGAGAGAGAGAGAGAGAGAGAGAGAGAGAGAGAGAGAGAGAGAGAGAGAGAGAGAGAGAGAGAGAGAGAGAGAGAGAGAGAGAGAGAGAGAGAGAGAGAGAGAGAGAGAGAGAGAGAGAGAGAGAGAGAGAGAGAGAGAGAGAGAGAGAGAGAGAGAGAGAGAGAGAGAGAGAGAGAGAGAGAGAGAGAGAGAGAGAGAGAGAGAGAGAGAGAGAGAGAGAGAGAGAGAGAGAGAGAGAGAGAGAGAGATTTCCAGCTCGTTATCCAAAAGAGCAAAGTGGCTCTAGGGCTAACTGGGGACTAGGGCTAACTGGGTGTGTGTGCAATAGCTTCTCAATTAATTAGGCAACGCTCTGCCCTTAGAATATCCAGGTTAGCATGGCCTTGAACAGTGAGGCAGTAAGGTTTAAGCTTGCTGTACTTTACTGTTCTGTACTGTACTTTCCAAACACGTGAAACGTCTATGATTGGTTCAGATTTGGTCCGGCCAGGATCGAGTTTTAACCACGTAAACATTCATAAATAAACTTGATATTAATAAAAACACACATTTTGGGCTGTAATGTAACCAACCTAACGTAATGGTGAATCTAAGTGCAGGCAGTAGTGCTCTACGTTCAGGGATGTGTCAGAAATAGTGATGAGTAAACAAGTTGTGGGTGTGTTGAGGCTTGGCACCTCACTGGCCAATCAGAATATGTGATTTCTTCTAGTAATGTATTTATCATATTTTATGTATTGCCTTGGAATCAATTCAAATTCCAATGTTAGTCTGTTATAGTTTGTTAATAGCTTACAGAAATGAAATAACAAAATGTAGACCTATCTTTACTGAATACGTTAACTTGAACCCATTTGCAGCCCACATTGTTCTAAGTAATTGCATGGCTTCAAAGCATTCACTCTGATATAGAGGCTAGGCCTACTGTACATTGCATTATTGCTGAGCATGGACATGCTAAACATTGTCAATAAGTAAGAGTAAATTAATTATTCACAAGACCTAAAAAGAGAACGAATGATTCAAATTCAATTCTAATCCAAACAACAACTTATTTTAAATAGGCTATGTCACACTTACAGGCACCATCATTTCTCCCTGTGGTCATATAATATTGAAATTACACAGACAATGGAGCGTTTTATGCACATCCAAACTTTCTACAGTGGCTGGACAAAGATCTAATGTAAATAGAAAGAGAGAATGTCTACTCACCATTGTACTGCTCCCAAATAGGCCTATGTTTTATGAACATAATCAAAACAGATCAAATCGCATTCACATATCCCCAGAAGATGCATTGCAAATACACCATGGACGTTGTCACCATAAACCCAGGAATGTGAATCATTCTAATAAGGAACCAAACCCTTTATCAACTGTCTTAACTACTTTGCGATTGCATTGGGCAGACAAGAGCTTGGTTTTTAATCAAATAAAACGAAACTGGATTTTTAAAATGTCTCTAAATAGGAAGCAAACAAGCACCAAATGCACATTAGGCTGCTCTTGTTCCATACGCATATGGGCAGTGTGCATCACAGCTGGATAGGCTGTGTTAAAATTCATGCCTTAACCAACTGCGTTACCACTAAAACCAGCTTTTGGTTAGTCTTTAATATCCCTTTCAGCTCTGCCTGAAATTAGCACGTTGGATCATGTTTTATAGGGCGCACCTCAAATATTTCCACCCCGCCCATCTGAGCCCAAGCAAGCTGGTAAAAGACAGGGACATTGCCGAACCTGGCAAAGAGGGCTGGAAAATGCCAGTGCGCCAGTTTTTACATGACAAAATTGCAGTTTGACAGTAGCACTGCCTTAACGCCAGCTGAAAATAGAGCCCTTGGTGTGTCATCACAGTGGTCTGTGACTTGTGGTCAGACTCATTCAGGTGGAACAAACTTAAACATGCACCTTTTTTCGACGCTGATTTGAATGACATTAAGAAAACAGAATGTTGTCAACAACAACAAAACATTGAGGATCTGTGATCTGATTGCAATATTTTGTCTGGTAACGTAACGGATTACAATTACAGTTTTTATGCAACCAGTTACTCCCTAACCCTGCAAATGTAATTCTGTTAAAATACCCCAAATCATTGTCTTTTTTTTGTCTGGGTTTCCTGAGGAATCGCTCTATTCTGACAATAGCCAACAGACCTTTACAAGACCAGTGTGTCTGCAGTGTTGTTAAAATCAAGACCGCTAGCAGTTTAGGTGGAATCGGACACTCCGGACCGACGATGTGTCAACTACATGTGTCAGGTGTCAAAAGCCTAATGGTGTAGAAACGGATTGTTGCGACTACCAGTTTTCCAAAAGTTGCTGAACAACTCAGGAGAGAGGCAACAGGTGAAAGCTGACAGGTCAAGCTTTGATGTGTGAACCGCAGACACACAAGCACATATACATTTACTCACACACACACTCTATCTCTTTCTCTCGCTCTCCCTCTCTCAAAAACACTGGTTTGCTTTCCCTCGTCCTGTGTTGTGAGGGAGGGAAAATTTGCTTCAAAATGTCACAGACACACAATCCGAGGAATCCTCACCACTGATTGTTCATAGACATGCATACACAGCCAGTTTAGATTTTTTCCCCCTTCTCTGAAGAAAACCACAACACCACTTATGAGGTCGTCCCTTACCTCCAGCTTTATAAGGTAAGTGTAAAACATTCAATTTGAATCTTGAGGTCCTTCCATTCCAAATAAAGTTGGAGAGCAGGCCATTTATTTTGTTAAAGAAGTTGGATGGAATTGAAATGGGTAAGGCTTGGAATAAATACGTCAACCTTGGTAATATATTCTTTAAAATAGGGAGAGTTCTCCATCTCTGAATTGCTATGTTCTGATACTACACCTGTTATCACACCTATCTAAGGCAGAAATAATAATATTGGTTAGAGGAAAGCTTAACAGTCAGTGAATGTGAGAGTAATGTAAGGCTCTCTAGGTGGTTGGTGCACAAGGTTGCTGGTTCAAATATGACCCCAACCCAATCTTATCCAAACACTTCTTATAGCCTAAACTTAACCCAACCTATAACTCTAACCTTGTTAGGAATTACTTGCCTAAACTTACCCATTAACACTTCTTGCCTGGTATATCCACGCATATCATTGGTTGGTCTACTCTGCAGACTAAAAGCTCAAATGGCCTTCCTCTTAATAACCTGAGCTAGAAATTCATTAAACCATATTAACGGAAAACACAGTCCCAAAAAGACAAATCGCTGGAAGTTAACAACTTGGCCATTTTTACAGCTGACTGTTCAAATCAAATGTTATTGGTCACATACACATATTTAGAAGATGTTATTGCTAGTGTAGCGAAATTCTTCTGTTCCAGGCTCCCACAGTGCAGTAGTATCTAACAATTCACAACAATACACAAATTTAAAGTAAAAGAGCGGTATTAAGCAATATATAAATATTAGGACGAGCAATGTTAGAGTGGCACTGACTAAAACACATTAGAATAGAATACAGTATATACATACGAAAAAGGTAAAGCAGTATGTAAACATCATTAAAGTGACTAGTGTTCCATTATTAAAGTGACCAGTGATTCCATGTCTATGTATATAGGGCAGCAGGCTCTAAGGTGCAGGGTTGATGGCTAGTGATGCTAGTGATGGCTATTTAACAGTCAGATGGTCTTGAGATAGAAGCTGTTTTTCAGTCTCTCGGTCCCAGCTTTGATGCACCTTTACTAACCTCGCCTTCTGGATGTTAGTGGGGTGAACAGGCAGTGGCTCGGGTGGTTAATGTCCTTGATGATCTTTTTGGCCTTCCTGTGACATCGGGTGCTGTTGGTGTCTTGGATGGCAGGCAGTGTGCCCCCGGTGATGCGTTGGGCAGACCGCATAACCTTCTGGAGAGCCCTGTGGTTGCGGGTGGTGCAGTTGACGTACCAGGCTGTGATACAGTACAGCTCGACAGGATGCTCTCAATTGTGCATCCTGTTTGAGTTTCTGCCTATAGGAAGGGAGGAGCAAAATTAAGTCATTATCTGATTTGCCCGAAGGGAGGGCGGGGCAGGGCCTTGTAGGCATCGCGGAAGGGAGAGTAGCGGTGATCGAGCATTTTAACAGTGCTATTACTACAGGCAATGTGTTGATAGAACTTTGGTAGCGTTTTCCTCAAATTTGCTTGTTAAAATATCCAGCTGC
The DNA here is from genome assembly GCF_965601325.2 of Salmo salar. Lineage (NCBI taxonomy): Eukaryota > Metazoa > Chordata > Actinopteri > Salmoniformes > Salmonidae > Salmo > Salmo salar. The sequence continues at coordinate 8,571,186 of NC_138298.1, forward strand.
AATTAATGCGGCCTCAGGATATGTGGTTTCCAGTTTGCACAAAATCCGGTGTAGCTCATTGTGAGCCGTTGTGGTATTGGCTTGAGGGGGAACATACACGGTTGTGACTATAACCGAAGAGAATTCTCTTGAGAGGTAATCCTGTCGGCATTTGATTGTGAGGTATTCTAGGTCAGGTGAACCAAAGGACTTGAGTTTCGTTACGTTATCACAATCACACCATGAGTAGTTAATCATGAAACATAACACCTCTGCCTTTCTTCTTCTTGGAGAGTTCTTTATTCCTGTCTGTGCAATGCACTGACAACCCAGCTGGCTGTATGGATGGGGACAATGTATCCGGATAGAGCCATGATTCTGTGAAGCAGAGTATGTTACAGTCCCTGATGTCTCTCTGGAAGGAGATCTTCGCCCTGAGCTCGTCCACTTAATTGTCCAGAAACTGAACATTAGCGAGTATTATACTCAGAAGCGGTGGATGATGTTCATGCCTCCTGAGTCAGACTAGATGTCCACTCCGAATACCTCTTCTCCACCGGCTGAGTCTTGGAGCAGCCTCTGGGATGTTCAATTGCCCTGGGGGATATGAACGAAGGATACAATTCGGGAAAAGTTGTATTCCTGGTCATAATGCTGGTGAGTTAACACCGCTCTGATATCCAGAAGTTATTTCCGGCTGTATGTAATAACACAAAAAAACGTTCTGGGCTAATAATGTAAGAAATAACACAAAAGAAATATACTGCAAAGTTGCTTAGGAGCTAGAAGTTGAGCTGTCATGTCTGTCGGTGCCATGTTACTTAGTCATTTTTAAAATGTATATACCACTAAAGATGCTAACACGAAGAAGAAACTATGCTCTCGCAGCTAAAAGGGTAAATAGATATATATATACTGCTCAAAAAAATAAAGGGAACACTTAAACAACACAATGTAACTCCAAGTCAATCACACTTCTGTGAAATCAAACTGTCCACTTAGGAAGCAACACTGATTGACAATACATTTCACATGCTGTTGTGCAAATGGAATAGACAACAGGTGGAAATTATAGGCTATAAGCAAGACACCCCCAATAAAGGAGTGGTTCTGCAGGTGGAGACCACAGACCACTTCTCAGTTCCTATGCTTCCTGGCTGATGTTTTGGTCACTTTTGAATGCTCACGGTGCTTTCACTCTAGTGGTACCATGAGACGGAGTCTACAACCCACACAAGTGGCTCAGGTAGTGCAGCTCATCCAGGATGGCACATCAATGCGAGCTGTGGCAAGAAGGTTTGCTGTGTCTGTCAGCGTAGTGTCCAGAGCATGGAGGCGCTACCAGGAGACAGGCCAGTACATCAGGAGACGTGGAGGAGGCCGTAGGAGGGCAACAACCCAGCAGCAGGACCGCTACCTCCGCCTTTGTGCAAGGAGGAGCAGGAGGAGCACTGCCAGAGCCCTGCAAAATGACCTCCAGCAGGCCACAAATGTGCATGTGTCTGCTCAAACGGTCAGAAACAGACTCCATGAGGGTGGTATGAGGGCCCGACATCCACAGGTGGGGGTTGTGCTTACAGCCCAACACCGTGCAGGACGTTTGGCATTTGGCAGAGAACACCAAGATTGGCAAATTCGCCACTGGCGCCCTGTGCTCTTCACAGATGAAAGCAGGTTCACACTGAGCACGTGACAGACGTGACAGAGTCTGGAGACGCCGTGGAGAACGTTCTGCTGCCTGCAACATCCTCCAGCATGACCGGTTTGGCGGTGGGTCAGTCATGGTGTGGGGTGGCATTTCTTTGGGGGGCCGCACAGCCCTCCATGTGCTCGCCAGAGGTAGCCTGACTGCCATTAGGTACCGAGATGAGATCCTCAGACCCCTTGTGAGACCATATGCTGGTGCGGTTGGCCCTGGGTTCCTCCTAATGCAAGACAATGCTAGACCTCATGTGGTTGGAGTGTGTCAGCAGTTCCTGCAAGAGGAAGGCATTGATGCTATGGACTGGCCCGCCCGTTCCCCAGACCTGAATCCAATTGAGCACATCTGGGACATCATGTCTCGCTCCATCCACCAACGCCACGTTGCACCACAGACTGTCCAGGAGTTGGCGGATGCTTTAGTCCAGGTCTGGGAGGAGATCCCTCAGGAGACCATCCGCCACCTTATCAGGAGCATGCCCAGGTGTTGTAGGGAGGTCATACAGGCACGTGGAGGCCACACACACTACTGAGCCTCATTTTGACTTGTTTTAAGGACATTACATCAAAGTTGGATCAGCCTGTAGTGTGGTTTTCCACTTTAATTTTGAGTGTGACTCCAAATCCAGACCTCCATGGGTTGATAAATTGGATTTCCTTTGATTATTTTTGTGTGATTTTGTTGTCAGCACATTCAACTATGTAAAGAAAAAGTATTGATTAAGATTATTTCTTTCATTCAGATCTAGGATGTGTTGTTTAAGTGTTCCCTTTATTTTTTTGAGCAGTGTATTTTATATAAATGCATTTTTTTAAGGAGACCCAGCCAAGCCTTCGGCAGAGTGCCTTTTTAAATTAGAATAAAAACATTTTGGTGCGGTAATGTGACGAGATGTTGAAATAATTGAAATAGGATAGCCCCCGGATGTCATGGTGACTCCTAGGGTGGCAGCACTACCACTAGGCCAGCCCCCAGTGTGCGAATGAATTGTTCTTTGTGAGCCACTGACTCAAGTCTCCAACTCTGCTCCCCGATACACCAACCCTAGTTTAAGAACCACATTTGCTTATAATGTGAAACATCAATGATGGTTTATGGAGGCTTCAATAAGCCTTTAAAAGTTATAATGTACACTCACCGGCCAGTTTATTACGTACACCACCCCGTTCATGAAATTGGATCGCCCCTGTAGACAGTGATCACGTGGCCATGGCTTGGTATACAAAGCAGGCAGACAGGCATCAAGGAATTAGTTACTGTTCAATTGAATGTTGGAATGGGCAAAATGAGTGACCCAAGCAACTTTGAGCGTGGTATGATCGTCGATGCCAGGCACGCCGGATCCAGTATCTCAGAAATGGCCGCCCTCCTGGGCGTTTCACACAACAGTGTCTAGGTTTTGTTAATAAGAGAGGTCGAAGGAGAATGGCAGGAATCGTGCAAGCTAACAGGTGGGCCACAAACAGACAAATAACAGCGCAGTACAACAGTGGTGTACAGAACGGAATCTCGGAATGGACAACTCATCGATCCTTGTCACGAATGGGCTATTGCAGCAGACGACCACACCGGTTTCCACTCCTATCAGCTAAAAACAAGAAGAAGTGGCTCCAGTGGGCACGTGATCACCAACACTGGACAATTGAGGAGTGGAAAAACATTGGAACAGTTCAGTTTACATGAGTGGCCTGCACAGTCCCCAAACCTCAACCCAATAGAGCTGATTTTTGGGATAAGATGGAACGGGCTGTTCCCAGCATGAATGTACCTCGGTCCAATCTGCAGCAAATGCGTGAAGCTATTGCGTTAGCATGGACTAACATCCCTGTGAAATGTTTCCGACACCTCACAGAACGCCCTGAAGAATTCAGGCTGTTCTGGAGGCAAAGGGTGGTCCAACCCTGTACTAGATGGGTGTACCTAATAAACTGTATACTGTTTTAAGTGTGATCACATTTCCTAAAAACAACATTTGAACAGCCTATAGGCATTTATAAGGCTGTTATAAGGTGTCATAAGCTCAAATAAATGCTTCTGGCATGTTTTGTATTCACTTCAAGGTAAATATTGGAAAGCCGTTATCTCGTGCCGACATAAGTACTCTATAGGTACTCAAATGTTTGCAGTTGTTCAAACATTATCTTTTTTTTCAGATACATTTACATAAACTTTCATAGAGCACTTGAGCTTCCTCTCCCGCTAACCGGGAACCATTATTGATGTGATCTTGTTCCTCAGACACATCCTCCTTCCTCGAATGGTCTGATCGCTCCCCAAGATTCACACATGGCCTTCGCTAAACCCAATAGAAAAAGCCCTCACCCATAGCCATTTGCATCCTCTCTCATCAATCACCTCTCTCTGAACTCCCCCCCCCCCCCCCCCCCCCCCCCCGAACCTCCGAAAACAGCCTCAAGCACACCAAATCTTAATGATAAGGAGGAGTGTTTCTGTCTGTAAGAAAGCCAGAAAAACTCATTCTGTGGGGAAAAACTCATTCTGGTTGGCTGGGCCTGGCTGCTTAGTGGGTGGGCCTATGCCCTCCAAGGTCCACCCATGGCTGCACCCCTGCCCAGTCATGTGAAATCCATAGATTAGGACATAATTATTTTCTTTCAATTGATTGATTTCCTTATATGAACTGTAACTGAGTAAAATCTTTGAAATTGTTGCATGTTGCGTTTATATTTTTGTTCAGGATAAATGTAAATGGAGGGCAAGATAGATGTATGCATGTCAGAACTAATTTCACTCCTACTAGGAGTAGTACTGTTGAACTGTAACGCCCTGGCCATAGAGAAGGTTTTTTGTTCTCTATTTTTGGTTAGGCCAGGGTGTGACATGGGTGGGCGTTCTATGTTCCGTTTTCTATGTTGGTGTATTACTTTGTTTCGGCCGTGTAAGGCTCTCAATCAGGAACAGCTGTAGATCGTTGTTGCTGATTGAGAGTCATACATAGGCAGCCTGTTTTTCCTTTGGGGTTTGTGGGTGAACGTTTTCTGCTTAGTTTTACAACCTGACAGAACTGTTGCTGGTTGTTTTTTGGTTTATTTTATAAGTGTTCATTTAGTCCATTAAAGTCTTTCAAGATGAACACATCCTCCGCTGCACCTTGGTCTCATTTTGACAACGGCCGTTACATAAACGAGTAGTACTGTTGACCAATCACAGAGGAAAGAGCCAGAAAAAAAACTGCCGAAGACCAAAACAAATACAAACTTTAAAAAATGTTGCGGGAACTGTTTTGAAGAATACGGTAGACTTAAGTCTTACTGCTTCAGTGTTCAAGGCCATGCAAACCTTGCTAAGTTCATTCTAGGACATCAACATCTAGGGAGGTAGATTAATGATATTCTAAGGGCCTGAATGCTAAATTAATTGAGAAGCTTTTGCACACACACACGTGCACACACGCACACACATACACACTCCATATTCAGAACTTAAAATTATCTTTTGGATAACGAGCTGGAAATCTCTCTCTCTCTCTTTTTCTCTCTCGCTCTCTCTCTGGCCTACAGTCTCAATCGCTCTCACTCTGTTTCTCTCTCTGTTTCTGTCTCCTTTTGTAACTTTCTCTCTTTCTCTCTCCCTTCTCCATCTGACCCAGGGTTGTCCCAAAACTATAGTTCCCCCGAGGCTTAACTATGATTATTAATGCCTTATAGCAGGTGGGTGTGTTAGTTGTCCACACACAACTAACAGATAATACATTATACACATAGTCACCTTTTCAGTGACATTATGTTCACCGTTAACCCTCACATACACAAACAAAAAGAAGACTATGATGCACCATTCATCACGTGTCAGATAATGGGGGTCGGTCTTTCTTCACACTGTGGAATACGGACCATTATAACTGGAAGAGGCTTGGTTCCATTTTGACCTGACCTTATAAAATATGTTGAAATTGTAATAATGATGGCATCCACATCAAAGAAATGGAAGCCAAGCAGTTTATTGCATTCCCACCAGTGTTCCAAGCCACAGCAAATCATTGATACAGCAGATTATACATGGTGTTGACATTATCTTCTTTTCGCAAAGTTATACATATTTTTTTAACTCGTTCAATTTCACTCTCTTACTCTCGTTTTCCCTAGCAATACCTGAGCAAAAATTGGTACCCGAAAACATTAACTGTAAACATATTCATCATTATGTTTTCAATTTGCTTTTGTCGTGATATATATTTTAATCTAGTCTATTTTAACTCATCATGGGGAGAAGGTTGATGCAGCATAAGGGAGTTGTGGACAATTGGATTTTGGGCCTGGTGTATCGTGGAGCAGAGTTGGGGACTTGAGTCAGTGACTCGGAAAGAACATTGATTCACATGCTGGGGGCTGTTCTAGTGGTAGTGCTGCCACCCTAGGATCACATGACTCAGACTAGCACTCATTGAGAGGCACCAAAGTCCACCAGGATATCCGGGGGCTATCCTTATTTCAACACCTCGTCACTAAAGAGAGAATGAGATGACAAAAAATAACAAATTACACACATAACCTCACCAAAATGTTTTTTTTTTGCTCTTTTAGAAATGTGTGAAAATGTCACAGACACCCTGTGCCGGAGGCTTGTCTTGCTGTTCCTTCAAAAAAAGAGCTGTTCCACTTTAAGGGCCGGATCGAAAGAGTATAGTTTCTTCCCTTACCTCTCAGGCTTCAAATATAATTTTTATTTATTGTAAATGCCATATCCCTAATCGCTTGCATCTGATTTGATTTGATCCATTTTGAAAAGGACTAAGTAACAGTCAGCAGTTGTCACGTCCTGACCAGTATGAGGGGTTATTTGTTATTGTAGTTTGGTCAGGGCATGGCAGGGGTATCTTTGTTTTGTGTTGTCGGGGTTTTTGGGTATTGTTCTATGTTTTGTATTTCTGTTTTTTCTATGTTGTGTATTTCTTTGTGTTGGCCTGGTATGGCTCTCAATCAGGGACAGCTGTACATCGTTGTTCCTGATTGGGAGTCATACTTAGGTAGCCCTTTTTTCCACCTGTCTTTTGTGGGAAGTTGTTTTTGCACTGCTGTGTACAGCCTGCAGAACTGTTTAGCTGTCGTTCGTTCATTCGTTTTCTTGTTTTTGTGTAGTGTTCAATAAAAGTTAATATGAGCATTCACGTACCCGCTGCATTTTGATCTACTCACTACGACGGCCGTGACAGCAGTGAAATTGGCCAGGTTGTTTTGGGGTGTTTACTGTTAATATGGTTTAATGAATATCTAGCTCAGGTTATTAGGAGGAAGGACAGTTGGAGCTGTTAGAAGAACAAATTCTTATTTTACAATGACAGCCTACCCCGGCCAAACCCTCCCCTAACCCAGACGACGCTGGCCCAATTGTGCGCTGCCCCATTTATCTTAAGAGACTGTAGAAAAACCATTTTGCACCCACAGTAGTAATGCTAGATGGCTATGTTCTGATACACCTGTTATCACACCTAAGGCAGATGTTTAGTAGAAAGCTCAATGGTCAGTGTAATTTAAAATAATGTATGGCTCACTCGGTGATAGGTTGGCATGGCTGTAACATGTGGCTAAGCATCTACAAGGTTGCTGGTTCAAATATTAACCCCAACCTAACCTTACCCAAACATTTATTGCGTAATCTGATTTGCCTAAATTTACCCTAACATTTCTTGCCTAAATCACATTTGCTTCTGCCCTCGAGACATTGAATAAAGAAAACTCCAAAAAAGCTTTTATATGACACCAATAAATGTGATTATCTATCTATAGTAGAATTTGTATATGTCTATGTTGGTGTATCCACACATATAATTGGATGGTCTGCAGATTAACTGATTTGCGTAGTTAATTTTCTACAGTTTAGCAACTTCTTTACATACCGCAGAGGACTGAATTATTACTAGCTCATTATCTATAGGGCACTAAAAGCCTAGACAGGTGGAAAACTAGTTTCCTCCGGTTAGGCTTTAAAGATCCTGTCACTCCTGTCTCCTCTGTAGGCTGTGAGAACTGGTTAGAGCCTGTTGTCACGAGCCTGTTGGTATAAATGGGTCAGGAGACGGGCGCAGGAATGCGTAATAGGGTTTTTTATTTCCCAAATTACAGTGTGCCATGTAAAGGCACAGGGGCAAAAACCAAACAAAAATGTATACAAAACGTAGGGTAGAAACCCAAACAAAAGAGTGAGGAGTACCTCGAATAAATACACAATCGCACAATGATTATCACACGGGACGAGACCCGTAATCATCTGCACAATATACGTGGCACGAAAGCCAAAACAACATAGCACAGCACACGAACCAACGAACATAGTAACAATAATCGACAGCCCAATGGTGAACCAAAGGGCACACTTATACAATTACTAATCATTGAGGAAATGGGGAACAGGTGTGTGCAATGACACAGTTCCGGAGGGATCCGTGACAGTACCCCCCCCCCCCCCCCCCAACGCCCTGCCCCAGCAACGCAATGACACCGGCCCAGAGGACGATCACAGGAACGCAGTGATGCAGCTGCCGAAGTTGCGTTGTCGTCGGACGGGCCAGTTGCAGCTACCGAAGTTGCGGCACCGTCAGATGGACCAGTTGCAGTGGCGTCAGACGGACCGGTTGTGGCGGCGTCAGACGGGCCAGTTGCAGCTGCTGAAGTTGCGTCGTCGGACGGACCCATTGTGGCGAAGTCGGCGGCCCAGTTGCAGCTGCCGAAGTTGCGGCGGTGCCAGCCGGACCAGTCGCAGCGACATCTGACAGGCCATTCCCACTGTCTCCTTTAATGGTCGATTATTCTGTCACGTTGGTATAATGGAATCGGAAGGAATGCGTAATAATAGGGTTTTTTATTACACGTAAAACTACAGCGTGCCATGTAAAGGCACAGGGACGAAGACCAAACAAACACGTCTACAAAACACAGGGTTGTAACCCAAACAAAAGAGTGAGGAGTACCTCCAATAAATACACCGGGGCGAGACCCGTAACATACACGCACACAATGATTCCACACAGGATGAGACCCGTAATCATCTGCCAATACAAGCGGCACAAAAGCCAAAACAACACAGCACAGGTACTCACACGACCAATGGACATGGGAAAAATAATCGACAGGACAATGGTGAACAAAGGGCACACTTATACAATTACTAATCAATGGGAATAGGGGCCAGGTGTGCGTAATGAAAGTTCCGTAGGGATCCGTGACACCTGTTGTCATTTGTAATGTTTTTTTCTAAGGAAGTAGAGCCAATTATCCCTTATCTACTGTATTTTCTAAGCTTGCCTCCACTAGAAGGGGGTTTAGCTCTTTGTGTAGATGAATTGCTTGAATAAACCTCTTATTGCTGATAAATGAGTCCTGCCTGATTCCATGAACGACTTTCTCAGCACAACTGTAGATAGATAATTAAGTGATAGGTGGGTTATAATGGTCTTATAATGGTCGGTGTTATATAAAACTATCGCCAGCTAGCAACACTACTGAAGGTAAACAATGAAATGATATTATGTATATAAGATACTGTAGGTGTGATATACTGTAATAATATGTGTGATAAAATAACATAACTGTGTACCAATACCACTGTAGTTACATAATGGCATGATCTTGTGAGTTGTGAATGAATGCTCAGTGTGATACAAGATACAAGCAAATCAAAATAATTTGGTCATGACTCCAGTTTGCCAAGGGTCAAAGGTGCATCTGCTATGGTAGCCCTGCCTGATGAGTGGACAAAAGAGAAACGTTCGTGTGTGTGTGTGTGTGTGTGTGTGTGTGTGTGTGTGTGTGTGTGTGTGTGTGTGTGTGTGTGTGTGTGTGTGTGTGTGTGTGTGTGTGTGTTTGCGTGTGTTTGCGTGTGTGTGTTTGCGTGTGTATGTGCGTGCAAGGCTAGTATACCACACAAACACTGCATACCTCAAAAATGTTGTGATCGAGGTTGTACAGGTAAGATGCGACACACATCATACCACTGATACAATTGTCAGTCTTCTCACATGCCTTCTGACTATGAAATATGTTATACATAAGACTTATCATGGTTCTTGTCAATGTTACACATTTTGCAAGGCTTGAGTGTGACAGACAAATGATATTACATACTTCCATACGTACACATACATACATATACTACACTAATATATTTGGGACAAGAGGAATGTGAGCTTTGGAAAATGCAGACTAGCCCCAAATCTCAAGCCAAGCAGACATTTTTCAGTGTTTCTAGCTTGTGTTCCTAGCCTTGCTACCAAGTTAAATACAGATTTGTCTGGCTACACCACTATTAGGATTCAGCAACCAAGTAGCTCAGAGCATATTGATTACCTGAGGGAATTACTCTCTACATAACTGAATAGCAAAGCAACATAATCAGGTATTTCTTCGGGGAAGGGTATGCCTCAGCTGATAGACTTGTTGCTCCTGACATGGCAAACAACTAGACACTTGAAGACTCATACTGGCAGTTAAAACATTGACAGGGGAAGGGGTAAACATTAAAATGAGAGAAGCAGAAAACAATGCATTGGGGAGTTTGCCATCTGTAGAGACGCGCAGAGAGAGACAGAAGAAGCTGGAGATGAGAGTGAATGGGCGTAGAGAAAACTTGAATTATTATCTGTATCTCGCGAGGAGAAATGGGTAAACACTATTAGACTGGAGCGAAATAGCTCTCTCGTTCTCTCTCTCTCTGACGTGAGTAAGACATTTAAGCATGTTAACCCTTGCAAGAATGCCGGCCCACACGGCATCCCAAGCCGCATCCTCAGAGCATGTGTAGACCAGTTGCTGGAGTATTTATGGAGATATTCAATCTCTCCTTATCCCAGTCTGTTGTCCCCACTTGGTTTAACCCTTGTGTGGTGTTCGGGTCTGTGGAACCCATTTTCAATGTTTACTTAAGGAAAAATTATACAATTAATAATTTTTTCAACCTGAGACTCATTGGCCTTGGCTCATTTTCTGTGAAGAAGAACGTGTTCATTACCTCGATATGCGGATTGAGAAATCAAATGGAACCCTGTTTACAACTCTGTATAGAAAAGAAACGGACAGAAATACTCTATTACAGGGGGACAGCTTCCATCCTGAGCCATTAAAAAGAGGACTTCCAAGAAGCCAATTTTTCAGACTGCGCCGTATATGCCACTCCACAGAGGATTATCTAGCAAAAGCAGCGGAGATGCGCATTAGGTTTCTAAGAAGACGCTATTCGCCACAATGTGTGGATGAAGCTCTTAATTTGGCACTGGGAAAAACACTGAGATGAACTGCTACAAAAAAGACCCGCTAAAGCAAAAAAACACTCCATAATGTTCACAACCACATATACTTTGAACTCGCGAAAAGTGGGAGGTGTGGTCAAGAAACACTGGCATATTTTATTCAGTTTTGCTGGTCGAATTTAAAAATCCACCACTTATTGTGTATAGGAGGTTGCAATTTACGCAATAAATTGGTTCATGCCAACTGCCAGCCACAAAAGAAAATCAGCCAGGCTCTGTTACGCCCTGTACCAAATGGTAGCTATAAATGCAGAGGATGCGCACAGTGCAACAATATGATGAAGTGTGAATATTTCTTCCACCCACACACAGGAAAACGGTTCCAAATAAGTTCTATCATTACGTGTACCACCACCCATGTTATTTACATGATTAAATGTCCATGTGGGCTCTGCTATGTTGTTAAGACCTCCCGCTCTCTCAAACAGAGAATTAGTGAACATAAAAGTTCAATAAGGTGAAACGACAGGGATTATCCGGTCGCAGTACATTTTTATGACCTAAAACATGACATTTCTACCTTTATATTTTGTGGCATAGAGAAAGTCAAGATATCAGACAGGGGAGGAGATATTAATAATACTCTGAGCAAAAGAGAATGTTTTGGGATTTTCACCCTCCAGACATTATTTCCTAAAGGACTTAATGATGAAATGCCTATGTATGTTATGTTGTGAATTTGAACATGAATTATGTGCCTATTTAAGATTACTCTGATGTTTTTCGTACAATGTACCCAATGATTAATGAAAACTTGCTATGTCCTCATTGTGGTTTTATGGACGTGTTTAATGAGTCTTATTTATTCACTTTTTGTAGTGTTTGTGAAATGCATATTGTTATGTTTGGTAGCACTTATTTATTTTTCCTTCGCCTTCAACCCCTCTCGATGCGTGGAACGGATGTGGGTGGGGCTAGGTCTACATAGGGGTGCTGATTTCTTTTTAAATAATCACAAAAGCTCTGACGAAGGCCGTGAGGCCGATACATAAAGCGTATTAAATATCAGTGATACTATCAAGAGCAGTGTGTGGTTTCCTTTTTCCTTCATCCTGTTTCAACTGTTGCTACGCACCTGCAAAAAGATTGCTCAGATATTACATATGTGGTGTTCAGGTCCACTGGACCCCCCTACACATTTATATTACATATGTGGTGTTCTGGTCCCCTGGACCCCCCTACACATTTATATTACATATGTGGTGTTCTGGTCCACTGGACCCCCCTACACATTTATATTACATATGTGGTGTTCAGGTAATAAGTGTGGAAAAGTGTTTGTGTTGGTAAAAATGAAACAAAAAGGTTTGTTGTGTGCCTTCACTCTGTCTTCCTCCTCCCTGGGCCTGCTGTTTCAACATAGCCTCAAGAACCTGTCTGTCTCCCTGCCTGTCCCTGCCTTTCTGTCTGTCTGTCTCCCGCTTTTCTGAAACTCTTTACCCTTTGTAGTGTGTGAAACTACACAATGTCTTACGGGAACCTGCACAATGTTATTACAATACATTATTTTGATGCATTATTTTGATACATTGTAAAAAATCTGTATTTTCCCACACTCTACCCAGCCAGGTGCAAATTGGGGGAGAGACACAACAAATAAATAGCTTTGCACGTGTGGCTCCTTACTACAATCAATCAGTATGGCAAAAATAATCTTAAAGGACATTGCTCAGAGGGCCTTAGAAATCATTTTTGCAGAGAGAGAAGCTAGTGTGGAAGGAGCAGCTTCCACTTTTTTGTTTTGAATACTGATGTCACCCTTTCTGGTTATAACCTTTTTCGGCAAGACAGATCTTCCAAAGGTTTGGGAGTGGCAGTCTTTACCAAGGATCACCTTCAGTGCTCGGTTGTCTCCACCAAGTCTGTCCTCAAACAATTTGATTTGCTGGTTTTAATTATTCAACTTTCAAATAGCTCTTTGTTGACTGTTTCTGGGTGCTATTGTCCTCCATCCGCAACGGCCTGTACCCTACCTGCCCTAAGCTCTCTCCTGGCCCCTTACACCAAGTTTGAATTTGTCCTGCTAGGTGACCTAAACTGAGACATGCTTAAACCACCTGACCAAGTCCTAAAGCAATGGGACTCCCTAAATCTTTCTCAGATTGTTACCAATCCAACAAGGTATGACTCCAAACACCCAGAAAAGGCTACTCTTCTTGATGTTATCCTCACAAATAATCCTGATAGGCATCAGTCTGGTGTTTTCTGTAATGACCTTAGTGATCACTGTTTTACAGCCTGTGTTCGTAATGGCTGCTCAGTGAAACGACCTGTCCTGATTTGTCATAAACGCTTGTTAAAAAACTTTAATGAGCAAGCCTTCCTTCATGAACTGGCCTCTAAATTGGTATAGAATCAGTTTCATCCCCTCTGTCGAAGACGCTTGGACCTCCTTTTTTGATATTTTCAGTGGTATTGTTAAAAAACACACCCCATAAATATAATGAGAATTAAAAACTGGTTCAGCCCCTGGTTCTACCGTGATCTTGCAGAGTTACTCCACCTCAAGTATTGCATTTGGAGAAATGCTTGGCACACACATACTCATGCTGACTGGCTCTTGTTCATGCAAATGAGAAATAAGTGCAGTTAGGCTATCTGGAAGGCCAAAGTTAGTTACTTTAAGGAGCAGTTCTTTCTCTCTCTATGGGTCTAACCCCAAGAAGTTCTGGAAAATGGTTAAAGACCTGGAGAATAAATCCTCCTCCTCACAGCTGCCAATGTCCCTTGAAGTTGATGATGTGGTTGTTACTGACAAGAAGCACATGGCTCTTTAATCACCACTTCATTAAGTCAGAATTCCTATTTGACTCAGCCGTGCCTCCTTGCCCATCCAACATTTCCTCATCTCCCACCCCTTCTAATGCGACAATCCCCGATGCTTCTCCCTCTTCTTCCCCTGCCTCGCTACAAAGTTTCTCCCTGCAGGCAGTCACGGAGTCCGAGGTACTAAAGAGCTTCTTAAACTTGAACCCCAAAAAGGGTTTAGACCCTTTCCTCTTTAAGGTTGCTGCCCCTTTCATCGCCAAGCCTATCTCCGACCTTTTTAACCTGTCTCTCCTTTCTGGGGATGTTCCCATTGCTTGAAAGGCAGCCACGGTTCGTCCTTTATTTAAAGGGGGAGATCAAGGTGATCCTAACTGTTATAGGCCTATTTCTATTTTGCCCTGTTTATCAAAAGTGTTCGAAAAACTTGTCAATAATCAACTGACTGGCTTTCTTGATGTCTATGTAATGCCTGAAGGGGCAGCGGCCCCTAAATGGCATAAGCTGCTCATCAACAGTAACGTTGGGGCCAGGGTTGTAAAATAGGGGAAGGTGTTCCACCCACTTGTCCCACGCTGACCTGATTGCAGCTAGCTTGTCTCTCTGCCGCCGAGCTGGTCTGGTGTCTCCGTTATCGAAGCGGATAATTCTGGAAATAATGTGGAAGTTTTCGAGAGACCTTGTTGCACGGAAAAGTTATCTGACAGTTTCTGCATTCACAGGGATTCTGTTGATTCCCCATTGGATCTGAAAACACCAGCAAGGATAAGAACCACAAAGTATGCATGTAAATGAGTTTGGTCCATCTCCTTCCATCTCTCTCCAAAAACGTGCCTTCCCTCCAAATTAGTACAGTCCAGAATTATTTTCTGGATAGTGTCTGGGATGAACAGTTTAAAAGAAGACTTTATGTCCTGCACATGAGTACCGGAAGTAAGTGTGAGTGATGTTGCATGCGTGTGTGTCTGAGTGTGAGTGATTGAAATGTTAGTAAAATTCCTGAACTAACTGTTTTCATCATTCTGGATTGCAGCCGGTAGCAACAAGAAGTGATGTGTGTGGACCCAAGAATGACAGAAGACACAATACAGTAGACATGCATCAAGTGCAAGAAATACATTTGCAAAACACACAAAGTAAAACTCTGTCCCTCATGTGGTGTGTAGACTGACCTTAATTTGTGTTCAATGGGGCTCATTTATCATTTCCATAAAATACAGTATGTAAAATTTGCCCTTACAATTTGTTCAGTTCAAATCAATAAACATCAATAGTGATGAACACCTTGTTTCATTTATATCTGTTCAAGATAAACATGATTTATTCCACCCATGTCTTGATTATAATTAATTTTTGTTTACATATTTTATAAAAAAAAAGAATAGAGCTTTTATTGATAAATGTGATCAATATTAACCATGTTCACTGTCTATATCGTATGTATTTGATATACAGTTAAAGAAGTTTACATACACCTTAGCCAAATACATTTAAACTCAGTTTTTCACAATTCCTGACATTTAAAACTTCTTACAGCTCTTTAAGGATAGGGGGCAGTATTGACAATTTCGGAAAAAATATGTGCCCATATTAAACTGCCTCCTACTCAAACTCAGAAGCTAGGATATGCATATTATTAGTAGATTTCGATAGAAACCACTATGAAGTTTCTAAAACTGTTTGAATGATGTCTGTGAGTTTAACAGAACTCATATGGCAAGCAAAAACCTGAGAGAAATCCTACCAGGAAGTGGAAATCTGGATGCATGGGCTCTCTTCAAGTCGTTTCCTATTGAATACACAGTGACGTAGTAATAATTCCTAAGGCTTCCACTAGATGTCAACAGTCTTTACAAAGTTGTTTGAGGCGTCTACGATGAACAGAGACCGAATGAGAAGGTGGGGACGTTGGTGAGCCAGGGAATGACATCACTTCATTGGTGAGCGTTCACGAGGGTGGATCCGTTCCAAAACATTTTTCAAGACACAGGAACCATCCTGTTGAAATATTACTGAATCTTCACGTTCTAAAGGCCCTAAAGATTGATGTTTTACAACGTTTGACATGTTTGAACGAACGTAAATACAACTTTTTTTACTTTTCGTCGTGACATTGTCCGCGCGCTTCCTACATTTGGAGTAGCTGAACTGAACGCGCGAACAACAAGGAGTTATTTGGACATAAATTATGAACTTTATCGAACAAAACAACATTTATTGTGGACCTGGGATTCCTGGAAGTGCCTTCTGATGAAGATCATAAAAGGTAAGGGAATATTTCTAATGCAATTTATGATTTTAGATGACTCCAAGATGGCGACTATCTGTATAGCCTAGTGTATTTTTCTGAGCTCAGCACTCAGATTATTGCAAAGAGTGCTTTCCTCGTGAAGCTTTTTTAAAATCTTTCATAGCGTTTGCATAAAGGAGATGTTCATCTATAATTCTTTGAATGACAGTTTAATATTTTATCAACGTTTATGACAATTATTTTTGTAAATTGTGGCGCTGATCCACCGGCAGTATTTGAGGGAAAATATTTTCTGAATATCACGCGCCAATGTAAAATGCTGTTTTTATATAAAAATATGAACTTTATCGAACAAAATAATGCATGTATTGTGTAACATGATGTCCTAGGAGTGTCATCTGATGAAGATCGTCAAAGGTTAGTGCTGCATTTAGCTGTGTTTTGGGTATTTGTGATGCATGCTAGTTGCTTGGAAAATGGCTGTGTGGTTATTTGTGTCAATGTACTCTCCTAACATAATCTAATGTTTTCTTTTCGCTGTAAAGCCTTTTTGAAATCAGACAACGTGGTTCGATTCAGGAGAAGTGTATCTATAAAATGGTGTAAAATAGTCCTATGTTTGAGAAATAGAAATTATTAGATTTGTGGTTTTGAATATGGCGCTCTGATTTTTCACTGGCTATTGTCAAACTCAATCCCGTTAATGGGATTGGCGTCGTAAGAGGTATTAACCTGTTATGGCTAGGGGGCAGTATTTTCACGGCTGGATAAAAAACGTACCCGATTTAATCTGGTTTTTACTCCTGCCCAGTAACTAGAATATGCATATAATTATTGTCTTTGGATAGAAAACACCCTAAAGTTTCTAAAACTGTTTGAATGGTGTCTGTGAGTATAACAGAACTCATATGGCAGGCAAAAACCTGAGAAGATTTCATGCAGGAAGTGGCCTGTCTGACAAGGTGTCGTTCTTCTTGTCTCTGTTTATTGAAGAGTGAGGATCTTAGCTGTCCCGTGACACTTCCTACGGCTGCCATAGGCTCTCAGAAGGCGGCAAAACGCTGAATCGTGGCTTTGCAGGCTCTGGCTGAAACAAAGTAGCGCGTTTGGGTAGTGGCTGGTTACAGTACTGTGAGACTCAGGCTCGTGCCCGCATTGACCGAAAGCTTTGTTTTCTTTCCTCTGTTTAGCTAAATGGACATTCCCGGTCTGAATATTATCGCTTTTTTACGAGAAAAATTGCATAAAAATGGATTTTAAACAGCGGTTGACATGCTTCGAAGTACGGTAATGGAATATTTAGATTTTTTTTGTCACGAATTGCGCCATGCGCGCGACCCTGATTTACCATTTCGGATAGTGTCTGGGACGCACGAACAAAACGCCGCTATTCGGATATAACGATGGATTATTTTGGACCAAACCAACATTTGTTATTGAAGTAGCAGTCCTGGGAGTGCATTCTGATGAAGACAACAAAAGGTAATCAAACTTTTATAATAGTAAATCTGATATTGGTGAGTGCTAAACTTGCCCGGTGTCTAAATAGCTAGCCCGTGATGGCTGGGCTATGTACTTAGAATATTGCAAAATGTGCTTTCACCAAAAAGCTATTTTAAAATCGGACATATCGAGTGCATAGAGGAGTTCTGTATCTATAATTCTTAAAATAATTGTTATGCTTTTTGTGAACGTTTATCGTGAGTAATTTAGTAAATTGTTAGCAAATTCCCCGGAAGTTTGCGGGGGGTATGCTAGTTCTGAACGTCACATGCTAATGTAAAAAGCAGTTTTTTGATATAAATATGAACTTGATTGAACAAAACATGCATGTATTGTATAACATAATGTCCTAGGTGTGTTATCTGATGAAGATCATCAAAGGTTAGTGCTGCATTTAGCTGTCTTCTGGGTTTTTGTGACATTATATGCTAGCTTGAAAAATGGGTGTCTGATTATTTCTGGCTTGGTACTCTGCTGACATAATCTAATGTTTTGCTTTCACTGTAAAGCCTTTTTGAAATCAGACAGTGTGGTTAGATAAAGGAGAGTCTTGTCTTTAAAATGCTGTGAAATAGTCATATGTTTGAAAAATTGAAGTTTTTGTATTTTTGAGGAATTTGTAATCCGCGCCAAGCCTATCATTGGATATTGGAGCAGGTGTTCCGCTAGCGGAACGTCTAGATGTAAGAGGTTAACCGAGTACAAATTCCCTGTCGTAGGTTAATTAGGATCACAACTTTATTTTAAGAATGTGAAATGTCAGAATAATAGTAGAGAGAATGATTTATTACAGTTTCTATTTCTTTAATCACATTCCCAGTGGGTCAGAGGTTTACATACACCCAATTAGTATTTGGTAGCATTGCCTTTAAATTGTTTAACATGGCTCAAACGTTTCGGGTAGCCTTCCACAAGATTCCCACAATAAATTGGGTGAATTTTGGCCCATTCCTCCTGACAGAGCTGTTGTAACTGAGTCAGGTTTGTAGACTTCCTTGCTCGCACACGCTTTTTCAGTTCTGCCCACACATTTTCTATAGGATTGAGGTCAGGGCTTTGTGATGGCCACTCCAATACCTTGACTTTGTTGTCCTTAAGCCATTTTGCCACAACTTTGAAAGTATGCTTGGGGTCATTGTCCATTTGGAAGACCCATTTGTGACCAAGCTTTAACATCCTGACTGATGTCTTGAGATGTTGCTTCAATATATCCACATAATTTTCCTGCCTCATGATGCCACCTATTTTGTGAAGTGCATGTCCCTCCTGCAGCAAAGCAGCCCCACAACATGATGCTGCCACCCCCGTACTTCACGGTTAGGATGGTGTTCTTCGGCTTGCAAGCCTCACCCTTTTTCATCCAAACATTACAAATGTCATTATGGCCAAACAGTTCTATTTTTGTTTCATCAGACCAGAGAACATTTCTCCAAAAAGTACAATCTTTGTCCCCATGTGCAGTTGCAAACCGTAGTCTGGCTTTTTCATGGCGGTTTTGGAGCAGTGGCTTCTTCCTTGCTGAGCGGCATTTCAGATTATGTCGATATAGGACTCGTTTTACTGCGGATACAGATACTTTTGTACCTGTTTCCTCCAGCATCTTCACAGGGTCCTGTTGTTCTGGGGTTGATTTGCACTTTTCGAACCAAAGTACGTTCATCTCTAGGAGGCAGTCCGCGTCTCCTTCCTGAGCGGTATGACGGCTGCGTGGTCCCATGGTGTTTAAACTTGCATACTATTCTTTGTACAGTTGAACGTGGTTCCTTCAGGCATTTGGAAATTGATCCCAAGGATAAAACAGACTTGTGGAGGTCTACAATTTTTGTTTCTGAGGTCTTGGCTGATTTCTTTTGATTTTCCCATGATGTCAAATAAAGAGGCACTGAGTTTGAAGGTAGGCCTTGAAATACATCCACAGGTACACCTCCAATTGATTCAAATGATGTCAATTAGCCTATCAGAAGCTTCTAAATCCATGACATTATTTTCTGGAATTTTCCAAGCTGTTTAAAGGCACAGTCAACTTAGTGTATGTAAGCGTCTGACCCACTGGAAATGTGAAACAGGGAATTATAAGTGAAATAATCTGTCTGTAAACAATTGTTGGAAAAATTACTTGTGTCCTGCACAAAGTAGATGTCCTAACCGACTTGCCAAAACTATAGTTTGTACACAAGAAATTTGTGGAGTGGTTGAAAATCAAGTTTAATGACCCCAACCGAAGTGTATGTAAACTCTGACTTCAACTGTAAGTCAACATCTAAGTATTAAGTATTAAGTATTTTTACATACATTGTTATGGCTGTGTTGTTTTAAAAACCCAATAATGTTTTGCGTCAAAAGACAGGTATTCATATTCAAGGCATTCACATTTTCAACTGATTTCAAAGATAAAACACCAGCAGGGGGCGAAAGAGTGTATGCATTGTGGAACCCATCATTAGCTTGTGTTTCCCTGGGGAACATATATACTGGTGCACCTTTGTGATAGCAGGTGGTGAAATGTTTGGTGAAAAAGCATTTCACTGTAAATCCTTCATGGAAGAGGAGACTCTCATTCATACACATTCAGCTCATTTAGGGTTCTGGAGACTCAACCGGTAGGCACATGGACGTCAGTTAGGTGTTTATTTGTGTTGAGAATTGAGACCAATTGTCTAATTTAGTTGATAGTATAATTTAGATAATATGACTACATTGAAATTATATATTTAATTTGAAATGACCTTACTTGAAGTAATGTATATTTCTTTTTATGTTTTGCCTTTAAAGGTTATCAACCTAATTAACTAACTAACGAACTAACTGACAAAAAAAAAAAAAGTCAGAAGAAAATTGAGTTGTCCCTTGTGTCGTTCAGTCCTTAAAGAGGTCTTTTTCAAGTTTGGGCAAAGAGCTGCAGTGTGAACCATACACAACTTGACAGTCCATCAGACCCGTGAACATTGGGTGAACAACAAAAACATGAACACCATAGAAGGGTTAAGATGTCCACCATTGTTCCTGTACCCAAGAACGCAACAGTAACTGAACTAAATGACTATCACCCCGTAGCACTCACTTCTGTCATCACAAAGTGCTTTGAGAGTCTAGTTAACCTCTATGGGCTAGGTGGGACGCTTGCGTCCCACCTACTCAACAGCCAGTGTAATCCCGTGGCGCGTTATTCAAATACCTTAAAAATGCAAAAACTTCAATTTTTCAAACATATGACTATTTTACACCATTTTAAAGACAAGACTCTCGTTAATCTAACCACACTGTCCGATTTCAAAAAGGCTTTACAACGAAAGCAAAACATTAGATTATGTCAGCAGAGTACCCAGCCAGAAATAATCAGACACCCATTTTTCAAGCTAGCATATAATGTCACTTAAACCCAAACCACAGCTAAATGCAGCAATAACCTTTGATGATCTTCATCATATGACAACCCTAGGACATTATGTTATAGAATACATGCATGTTTTGTTCAATCAAGTTCATATTTATATCAAAAACCAGCTTTTTACATTAGCATGTGACTAGCATGTGACTAGCATTCCCACCGAACACTGCCGGTGAATTTACTAAATTACTCACGATAAACGTTCACAAAAAACATAACAATTATTTTAAGAATTATAGATACAGAACTCCTCTATGCACTCGATATGTCCGATTTTAAAATAGCTTTTCGGTGAAAGCACATTTTGCAATATTCTCAGTAGATAGCCCGGCATCACAGGGCTAGCTATTTAGACACCCAGCAAGTTTAGCACTCACCAAAGTCAGATTTACTATAACCTGTTAGGGCTAGGGGGCAGTATTGACATGGCTGGATAAAAAACATACCCGATTTAATCTGGTTACCACTCCTACCCAGTAACTAGAATATGCATATACTTATTACATATGGATAGAAAACACCCTACATTTTCTAAAACTGTTTGAATGGTGTCTGTGAGTATAACAGAACTCAAATGGCAGGTCAAAACCTGAGAGATTCCTTTACAGGAAGTGGCCTGTCTGACCATTTCTTGAACTTCTTTTCCATCTCTATCATTTACTAAGGATCTCTGCTCTAACGTGACACTTCCCACGTCGTCCATAGGCGCTCAGAGCCCGGGAAAAAACAGAATGTCGTCATTCCAGCCCCAGGCTGAAACACATTATCGCCTTTCTCAAGTGGCCGATCAAGGGACACTGGGCTTATGCGCGTGACCCGACCGCCCCCGCCTTTGGGATTTTTTCCTCTGTTTGCCGAAAAGGAGATTCCCTGTCGGAATATTATTGCTTTTCTACGAGAAAAATGGCGTAAAAATTGATTTTAAACAGCGGTTGACATGCTTCGAAGTACGGTAATGGAATATTTAGAATTTTATTGTCACGAATTGCGCCATGCGCGCGACACTTCTTTAGTATTTCGGATAGTGTCTGGAACGCACGAACAAAACGCCGCTATTCGGATATAACAATGGATTATTTTGGACCAAACCAACATTTGTTATTGAAGTAGCAGTCCTGGGTGTGCATTCTGACGAAGACAACAAAAGGTAATCAAACTTTTATAATAGTAAATATGATTATGGTGAGTGCTAAACTTGCCGGGTGTCTAAATAGCGAGCCCGTGATGCCTGGGCTATGTACTTAGAATATTGCAAAATGTGCTTTCACCAAAAAGCTATTTTAAAATGGGACATATCGAGGGCATAGAGGAGGTCTGTATCTATAATTCTTAAAATAATTGTTATGCTTTTTGTGAACGTTTATCGTGAGTAATTTAGTAAAATGTTAGCGAATTCCCCGGAAGTTTGCGGGGGGTATGCTAGTTCTGAACGTCACATGCTAATGTAAAAATCTGGTTTTTGATATAAATATGAACTTGATTGAACAAAACATGCATGTATTGTATAACATAATGTCCTAGGGTTGTCATCTGATGAAGATCATCAAAGGTGAGTGCTGCATTTAGCTGTCTTCTGGGTTTTGGTGACATTATATGCTGGCTTGAAAAATGGGTGTCTGATTATTTCTGGCTTGGTACTCTGCTGACATAATCTAATGTTTCGCTTTCGTTGTAAAGCCTTTTTGAAATCGGACAGTGTGGTTAGATTAACGAGAGTCTTGTCTTTAAATAGCTGTAAAATAGTCATATGTTTGAGAAATTGAAGTAATAGGATTTTTAAGGTTTTGAAAATCGCGCCACAGGCTGGCAGTGGCTGTTACGTAGGTGGGACGCTTGCCCATAGAGGATAAGAAAAATGTTATTACCTTTGCTGTCTTCGTCAGAATGCACTCCCAGGACTTCTACTTCAATAACAAATGTTGGTTTGGACCCAAATAATCCATTGTTATATCCAAATAGCGGCGTTTTGTTCGTGCGTTCAAGACACTATCCGAAAGGCTAAATAAGGGTGACGAGCATGACGCATTTCGTGACAAAAAAATTCTAAATATTCCATTACCGTACTTCGAAGCATGTCAACCGCTGTTTAAAATCAATTTTTATGCCATTTTTCTCGTAAAAAAAGCGATAATATTCCAACCGGGAATCTGCGTTTAGGTAAACAAACGAAAGAAAATAAAGCATGGGGTCGACTCGGGCACGCGCCTAAGCCCATAGTACTCTGAACGGCCACTTGCCAAACGCGATAATGTGTTTCAGCCAGAGGCTGCCTCGATATCATTCCGCTTTTTCCCGGGCTCTGAGAGCCTATGGGAGCCGTAGGAAGTGTCATGTTATAGCAAAGATCCTAAGTCTTCAATAAAAAGAGCCAAGATGAACAACAACTTGTCAGACAGGCCACTTCCTGCATGGAATCTTCTCAGGTTTTGGCCTGCCATATGAGTTCTGTTATACTCACAGACACCATTCAAACAGTTTTAGAAACTTTAGGGTGTTTTCTATCCAAAGCCAATAATTATATGCATATTCTAGTTACTGGGCAGGAGTAGTAACCAGATTAAATCGGGTACGTTTTTTATCCGGCCGTGTCAATACTGCCCCCTAGCCCTAACAGGTTTTAAGGGTCATATCACCTCCACCTTACCCGACACCCTATATCCACTACAATTTGCATACCGCCCCAACAGATCCACGGACAACGCAATCGCCATCGCACTGCCCTATTCCACCTGGACATGAGGAATACCTATGTCGGAATCTTGTTCATTGACTACAGCTCAGCTCAGCTTTTTGAATTGAATTGAATTGATTCTGCGTAACAGACATACAACAAAATGTACAATGTGGACCCAGAGGATATCACTTGAAAGTATTAAAATGCTTGTTTCCAAAGTGGTCCTCGGTGGTAAAAACAATAACACATATAATGATTAAAAGGCAAGACAAAATTACAAACAACCATAAATACATTCATTTATATTGACATGGTAAAAAGTGGCACTATTCACTGCACTTCTCCCTAACCTTAAAAATCAACCATATTCATTTCACATTAAAACAATCTATTAATTGCACATCATACCGATCCTACAAATAATACACCTGACCAGCAGTAGGGGGCACAAGGAGCAGTGGAGTGATTTCTTTTACTTAAACTACCTTGTCCAAATGAAAAACATTGCCAGCTTTTTAAAGCTATTTTTACTTTTTCTTTGCTTGATCTGCAAGTGAAGGCTATTCCATAGACAAATGCCTGTATAGAAAAACGTGCTCCTCACAATACTGTTTACTCTTGGGATTTTAACCTGGGGCACGATCTTTTAAGATCTCGAACATATGATTAAGTTTAAGTTTGTCCACTTCCCGGAACTCCTGTACCCCTATATGGGTCCTAGGGGGGACATTCAGCATATACCTGATAACATTATTTTGCATGACCTGCATTCTCTTTTTCAGCTTTTTTGATAGCCCAGTATACCAATCAGAGCAGGCATAATCAAAACTGAATCAAGGTTGAGACAAGCAGTTTCTTAACTTTGATGTTAAAATATCTATTGTTACGATATAAAAATGTCAATGTGTTCACCATTTTAGAAAGAATTTGAGCACCAATCAGATAAGATACACTTGTTTTAGATTCAATCTCCTTGCCTGCACAATTTACCTTTATCTTGTCAGCTCTAAGCCAACAAAGTTTTGCTCCAAACAAAATCCATTCAGTTTTTCAGAAATGTAGTCACAATTTGTTGTCGGTCAACCAATCTCTAACAAAATGCAATTTCTTACTCCTCTATGTAAACTGTATCCTTCCCTGATACCAGTTTGGCCGAATCATCAGCATAAAGCATGAGTTTACACTTTACTGTATCTGGCATATCATTAACGTATATAAGAAATAACAGAGGCTCTAAAATGGATCCCTGCAGTACTCCAAATGCCTCTGACAGAACATCACCAACATTACATACCTGTGTTCTGTTGGTCAGATAAGACCTAAACCAGTTCACTGTTTCATAATTTAGACCCCTGCATTTCAGTTTAATCAGGAGAATATACTTTTCCACAGTGTCAAAAGCTTTCTGTTAGTCTAACATGACCATACCTGTATAGTTCCCCTTCTCACTTTCCTGCTTGATGTGGTCAAAAAGGTGGATAAGGACCAGTGGAATGAGTTGAGCCAGATTGTAGTTCATAAAGAAGTTTGTGCTCGAGAAGGTATCCCTCAAGTTGATTAAAAAACAAATCTCTCAACAACTTTGGATAAGGTGCTGAGGATCGACACAGGCCTGTTGTTTCCTACATTTCTTTTGTGCTCTTCTTGTGGAGTGGAACCACCCGGGTTGTTTTGAGATCCTTTGGAAATGTACCACTACTAATAGAAATGTTTACAATATGCTTTATCATTTTAGCAGTGACACAAGCACTAGCCATTATGAATCTTGCAGGAAGGTTATCCAGTCCAGTTGCTTTGTTTGTGCTCATTAAGCATAGTAGATTGGAAACGTTGTCCTCTGTTACCATGCACCGCTCAAACAAATAATTTGTGATACCTTCGCTATGATAAATGTTCTTAATGAAAGACTGGCCATAGTGTCCACAGCAGGTCGATAACTTCTTAACCAGAGATGAGGCTATAGTAATAAAACATTTGTTAAAATAATTTGCAACCTTTTCCTGGTCATAGCATAAAACATAATCAATATCCAGGCCAATATTACAGGATTTTACCTTATGGGAATTACTGTCCATACTGTCTATATACACTGAGTATACCAAACATTAGGAACAGCTTCCTAATATTGAGTTGCACGCCCCCTTTTTGCCCTCAGAACAGACTCAATTAGTCGGGGCATGGACTTTACAAGGTGCCGAAAGTGTTCCACTTGGATACTGGCCCATGTTGACTCCGTTACTTTCCCACAGTGTGTCAAGTTGGCTGGATGTTCTTTGGGTGGTGGATCATTCCTGATACACACGGGAAACTTTTGAGAGTGGAAAAACCCAGCAGCGTTGCAACTCTTGACACAAACCGGTGAGCCTGGCACCTACTACCATACCCTGTTCAAAGGCACTTACTTACTGCCATTCACCCTCTGAATGGCACCCATACACAATCTATGTCTCAATTAAAATACTACTTAAAACATTTTTTTTCAGTTGATTGACCCACTGGTGTGTCAATCTAAGTAAGATTTAAAAAAAATCCCCATCAAAATCCATCAGTTTAAACTAGAGATATCTGTTTGGATCAATCCACCGCATCCACCGCAAACACCTCTCTGGCAGAGATAGAGAGGGGTTTGTCAGACCATGACTTCCTGAAAGTCGGTCGTCTCTCAAAAAAACCCATCTCTAGCATCTGAACAGTTTGACCAATAAAACTATTATGCCCACTCTATGGATGGTGGTCTCCGTTTTGCTCTACGACCCCCACAAGTGTCACAGGACTCGTGTGAAGGTAACCGGTGACAGTTTTAAAATATTTATGGAAGTATGAAAGTAGTTTGGTGCCTCCCAAAAAAAGGGGTATAAGTGTAAAAAAATATATATGTTTCTTGTGTGAGGACAGACGCTGTGAGACGAGAAACAAGTACAGGGAGTGAACATTTAATAAACAACGGACATGAAACAGAACACGGACAGCGTCTGGACATGGGAAACAAAATTACATTAATGCTGACACAGAGATCAAACTGAGGAACAGACAGATATAGAGGGGGCAATCAACAAAGTGAAGGAGTCCAAATGATTCCATGAAGCGCTGATGCGCGTAATGATGGTGACAGGTGTGCGTAATGATGGGCAGCCTGGCGTCCTTGAGCGCCAGAGTGGGGGAGCGGGCGCAGGCATGACATCCTGAGATTTCTTATATTTCCTAGATATAGTACAAACAATTCAAAACCTTGTTCTTATGAAAAAAAATACTATATTTTTTTACATTTATGAATGGGTTATTCATTGTGTTTCTCTGAGCTATAGTAGTACAGGCCAAATTATATTTTTGATCAAATAATTGTTTTATATATATTTTTGTATACCTAAAGGGGTACTAAAATTCTAAATAAAACAGCTAAATTATCTATAGTATGACCATCATAAAACAATTCTATATGTCAGCTTAGAACCCCCCAACAGCTTAGACTTTTAACAATTAACCTGTCTCCTCCCCTTCAGCTACACTGATAATGGATTTAACAAGTGACGTCACTAAGGGATCATAGCTTTCACCTGTATTCACCTGATCAGTCTATGTAATTGAAAGAGTAGGTGTTCTTACTGTTTTGTATACTCAGTGTATTATATATTTATTCTGGACTCTGACATTGCTCGTTCTGATATTTCTTCATTTCTTTGGTGTATATTGTTTTTGTATTGCTAGGTATTACTGCACTGTTGGAGTTAGAAGCGACAACATCTGCAAATATTTGATTTTCCCACATTCATTCATTCTCTCTCTCCCTGTCCCTCTCTCTTTCTCAGTTTCTCCCTCTCTCTTTCACTCTCTTTCTCGTTTCCTCCCTTTTTCCTTCTCTCCAGTACACAGGAGCATGGCTTCAATCCCTGTTCCCATCGGAGCTTAGCTGGATGATTCCGCTCCGTTTTAATTCCTTATATATCCAGTCTTTTCATCACGCTCCTCCCCTGTTAATGTAGCGTGAGGATGTATATGTGTGTGCCAAAGTGTGTGTGTAAGTATATGTGTAAATATCCATGCTTAACATCACAACTCCATTATAAGTCAATTCTTGCTGAGGTGTATAAATGCCAAATGGACCAATTTGATGGCAAATGTTCATATCTAATTTGTGTGTCCTTTGTAGCGGTAGATACTTTGACAACCAGTGGTAGTGTAGTGTGATGTTTTCTTCAGAGAAAGGGTGAAACATTTTAACTTGATGTGTATGTACAGTACGTCAATGAACAATTTGTGGTAAGGATTCTTCGCATTGTTTATCATTTTGAAGCTACATTTCCCTTCCTCACAACACAGGAAGAGGGAATGCAAACAAGTTTGTGCGTGAGAGAGAAAGAGAGAGATTTTGTGTGTGTGTTTGTGTGTGAATGTCTGCGTGTGCAGATCTGCGGTTCAAACATCAAAGCTCCTACTCGTCAGCTTTCCCATGTCGCCTCTCTCCTGAGTTGTTCGACAACATTTGCAAAACAGTTAGTCATAACAATCCGTTTCTACGCCATTATGCTAATAGAACCTGACACATTTAGTTCACGCAGCGACGGTCCGGAGTGTCCGATTCCACCTCAACCGTTAGCGGTCTTGAAGTTGTTTTGAGTAATGCCGCAGACACACTCGTCTCATAAAGGTCTGTGGGCTACAATTGTCAGAATAACATTACTGTAACATTACAGTAACATTATAGGCCTGCACATGCCCCTACATGTGTTTTTCAATCACCTCTCTCTCGCTGTGTTCTTGGGTACCCGGTCCTTCACAGTACTGACACAGGAATATGTTCAATCTTACATGTTATTTCAACAACAACAAAAATAGGTGTAGAATTTCTGTTTCAGACTGTATGTGTTTGTGTGTGTGTGTGTATGTGTCCACTTGTATTTGTGTTTGTATGTTTTGTATGGGTATGTGTACATGATAGTGTGTATGTGTTTGTGATGTATTGTTGTCTCTAACTTCTTGCCCTTGTGCTGTTGTGTGTGCCCAATAATGTTTGTACCATGTTTTCTGCTGCTACCATGTTGTGTTGCTACCATGTTGTTGTCATGTTGTGTTGCTACCATGCTGTGTTGTCATGTGTTGCTGCCTTGCTATGTTGTTGTCTTAGGTCTCTCTTTATGTAGTGTTGTGCTGTCTCTCTTGTCATGATGTATGTTTTGTCCTATATTTTTATTTAATTGTGAAACCCAGCCCCCGTCCCCACAGGAGGCCTTTTGGTAGGCCGTCATTGTAAATAAGAATTTGTTCTTAACTGACTTGCCTAGT
This sequence comes from Salmo salar, assembly GCF_965601325.2. Taxonomy (NCBI): domain Eukaryota; kingdom Metazoa; phylum Chordata; class Actinopteri; order Salmoniformes; family Salmonidae; genus Salmo; species Salmo salar. Next base: position 8,599,991 of record NC_138298.1, read on the forward strand.
TAAATAAAGGTTACAAAATACATATTCTGTGTATGTCTATGTATTTGTGAATATGTGCCATGCGGGTGCATGCATTTGTAGGGTCTTTCTGTGTGCAAATGTATGTATGTACTGTATTTGAGTGTACATGCCAGTGTGTATGTGCTTGTATGTTTTGTTTGTGTGCATTTGTGGATGTTTATGATGTCAGTGTGTCTTGCCTCCGATTGTCTCCCAGATGTAATTCGTTGGCAGTCTGGTCACGCTCCCGTTCCCAACCTGTCACAAAAGAGATCACATAGGGAAACATCATTTGTAGTAACCTCAGCACTATTGATAGACAATGGCTCCCGGTCGTGTTCGCATTCGCTGTCATCTTATTTCCAGTGTCCTCCCATGTGACAGCCAGACCGTCTTATCTCTCGCCTCTTATCTTGTGTTTGTGCCTTTGTGTCATCCTATATACTATAAGTGGGAGGGGTGGCTTGGATATTCATCAAGGGAGATTTAAGAGAGTGGCCCACCTACCATCGTCTCCCCACTAACAATGTAAAAACAAATGCGCTGATAACCGAATCAAAACACTATGTGTTCCTAGCCTGCAGGCTCTCCAAAATAGGATCGTCCCTTGTATCATTATGGAGGACATGTTACCTCTACTGCATCCTCTCTTAGCTTCGGCAGATTTTCATACATCGCATCGCTATGTCTGCAGCCAATTCATAATTGAGAATCCGATAATGTTGGAACTCTTATGCAACCTTGAGAATGTTTTCCCTTTTTACAGCCGCTGCCTCCGGGGTTTTTTGGGCATACCTGGCTTTGGGTTGAGGAACAACAGATACAGCAGCGGTTTAGTATGGTCTGAGATCTCTGGGGTCAAGTTTCTCCTAGATATGCCACATCTAAGATCAGCTTTCCTTCCCCAATCGTAACCTTAACATTAGTGGGGGAAATGCTAAACTGAGCGCAGATCAGCGCCTATGGCCAACTTCACCCTATGTCAGGTAAAATATAGACAGCCCATGACCTTGCCCTTTTTCTAAATTGATCCAACTGGGAGATTCAAACATAGGTAAGCTATTCAACGGATTGTTATGAACCAGCAGGCATAGCACTGTGGCTGGGTAATACTCTAGTCCAGTGCTTGACTAATTTCATATGGTGTATCATCTGATGTTTTTGTGTTGTAAAATAGGGTCTAAGCTACAACCTATGCAAATATGAAGAAAAGAAATCTGAGTATAAGCGTATTTAGATAATTTTTTAAGGAAATGATTTGACAACCCTGTTTGTAATCTTTTAAATTAAATCAATCTCAATTGTTTATCTTTTCCAGTGATGAAGACATTGATGTCTCATGGTACGGTGGGGTATGCCTTCCCTGTAGCTCAGTTGGTAGAGCATGGTGTTTGCAACGCCAGGGTTGTGGGTTCGATTCTCACGGGGGGCCAGCACAGAAAAAAAATGTATGAAATTGTATGAAATGTATGCATTCACTACTGTAAATCGCTCTGGATAAGAGCGTCTGCTAAATGACTAAAATGTAAATGTAAAAAATGTATGCAACAGGGGTCAACTTTGAACAACTTTATTTCTTCAACGTTTTTGCAGTCAGGTTCAAAAAGTCACTTTCTGAACACTTCTACAATGGGCAATGTATGGGTTTTGTTCAAATCAAAAGGGGTGATGTCAAAAAGGGATTGAATTCAAATGAATTTACCGTCAACTTAGTAGGTTAAAACCTTATTTGAAATTCTGCTTATAAACTGCTTATAAACCATAAAGAAGCAAGTAAGTCGTTATGATTACCTAAGATAATGTGTCATATGGGTCAATAAATATCTAATTATGGGGAACATATACAGTAGTCATGGACAACTCAAGAACTGTCCTTATTGAACATTTATTTACTTAATAAGTTGATTAACAAAATATGTAATCTCGTGCCGCTTTCGAAGCTGAGTATGAAATTGTGTTTCTGAGATTGCTGAAATGTGTGATTTTCTGCTTCAGTCACATTGTCCAGACAGCCTCTCCTTGAACCACATTTCTCTCGCCGCCTGCCGCTGACACTTCTATTCAGACGGCTTCTCGTACCTCTCCGCCAGCCGAACAGTTGCGAACACTGCTAAAGGTCACCACAAACATGCACTATAACCGCGCGACACATAAAAGATTGAAAAGCAAGAGGTGAGTTTACATAATTAAACCTTACTTAGCCCCCTTTGTCTGGGGTGCTGGCTCCCCACTGGCCTCCCATCACCACCTGTGACTGGCCCACAAGTCCATAATTTATGTGGTCTGGAAGATAATGTCCTGCTGAGACTATGGGTTTTCTAATATGTAAACCTTAGAAGCTTCACAAACGTTATCTGTTATTCACCGGCTGGAGTTGCTGCACTTGAAAAGCTCAAAGCCAATGGCTTTTGCTCAGTTCCGTCTCTGTTTGGTCAGCGTTCGCATTCGAACTTGACTTAATGAATGAAAAAGAAAGAAGTGTTTGGTTGTTAGAGAGGGTAAAATAAAAAGGTCCCTATCATTGATAAATTACTTTGAAGTTGTCAATTGCCAATACTAACTGGCTGCAATTAATGATGACCTTGGACTGGTTTCGTTAAATGACACTACAGACTCTTTAATTAGACATTACACAATGATTAAAAGTCCTTAAAGGTAGTCTGCGAGAGTCTGAATTTGAATTGACATTGTGCCCTAGCTGTGCTGATCATAGTCCAAAAAAAAAATGGTTACAAACTTTGCCTGGCAAGGGCTCCTCTGAATGCATCTCCCTCATCCAAGCAACTCAAATCCAATCAATCAAATCACATTTACATGTCACGTGCGTTGTAAACAACAGGTGTGGACCCTCAGTGAAATGTTTACTTATAGCCCCTTTTCCAACAATGCAGAGAGAAAGAAAGTAGAGAAAAGTAGAGAAATAATAGAAAAGTAAAGTATGATCAGTCCTCTGATCTCCTCCCTATAGGCTGTCTCCAGTGGTGTAAAGTACTTAAGTAATAATACTTTAAAGTACTACTTAATTAGTTTTTTGGGGTATCTGTACTTTATTTTGCTATTTATATTTTTGACAACTTTTACTTTTACACCACTACATTCCTAAAGAAAATAATGTACTTTCTACTCAATACATTTTCCCTGACACCCAAAAGTTAAATTTTAAATACTTAGCAGGACAGGAAAATTGTCCAATTCACACACTTAAAGAGAAAATCCCTGGTCATCCCTACTGCATCTGATCTGGTGAACTCACTAAACACAAATGCTTTGTTTGGAAATTATGTTTGAATGTTGGAGTGTGCCCCTGGCTATCCGTCAATAAAAAAAAACAAGGACATGGTGCCATCTGGTTTCCTTAATATAAGGAATTTGAAATGATTTATACTTTTTCTTTTGATACTTAAGTATATTTAAAAACAAATACTTTTAGACTTTTACTCAAGTAATATTTTACAGGGTGGCTTGCACTTTTACTTGAGTCATTTTCTATTAAGGTATCTATACTTTTACTCAAGTATGAAAATTGGGTACTTTTTCCACCACTGGCTGTCTCATTGTTGTCGGTGATCAGGCCTACCACTGTAGTGTCGTCGCCAAACTTAATGATGGTGTTGGAGTCATGCGCGGCCACACAGTCGTGGGTGAACAGGGAGTACTACAGAAGGGGACTAAGCATGCAATCCTGAGGGGCCCCTGTGTTGCGAGTCAGCATGGTGGATGTGTTATTGTCTACCCTCACCACCTTGGGGCGTCTCATCAGGAAGTCTAGGATCCAGTTACAGAGGGAGGTGTTCAGTCCCAGAGCCCTTAGCTTAGTGATGAGCTTGGAGGGCACTATGGTGTTGAACGCTGAGCTGTAGTCAATGAACAGCATGCTCACATACAGTGCCTTCAGAAATTATTTATACCTCTTGACTTATTCCACATTTTGTTGTGTTACAGCCTGAATTCAAAATGGATGAAATATATCTATGTTTTACCCATTCTGTCACGTCCTGACCAGTAAAAGGGGTTATTTGTTATTGTAGTTTGGTCAGGACATGTTAGGGGGTGTTTGTTTTATGTGTTTCGTTTTTTTTTGTTAATGTTCTATGTTAGTATATTTCTATGTCCGTTCTAGTTTTTCTATTTCTATGTTTAGTTTATTGGGTTGACCTTCAATTGGAGGCAGCTGTTCCTCATTGCCTCTAATTGAAGGTCCTATTTAGTAGGGGTGTTTTTCTATGGGTTTTTGTGGGTAGTTGTTCCGTATGTGTAGCTGTGTGCCTCACAGGACTGTTTTTCGTCGTTGCTTTGTATTAAGTGTTTATTTTGGTTTTCTCCGTAATAAAAGAAAACGAGTATACACATTTCCGCTGCGCCTTGGTCCGATTTACGACGAACGTGACACATTCACACAATATACACCATAATGACAAACTGAAAACATGTTTTTAGAAATTGCACATTTTTGTTGTACAGAAATAGCACATTTACATAAGTATTCACACCCCTGACTCAATACATTTTAGAATCACCTTTGGCAGTGATTAAAGTGGTGAGTCTCTCTGGGTAAGTCTCTAAGAGCTTTGCATGCCTTGATTGTGCAATATTTGCACATTCTTTTTACAATTGTTCAAGCTCTGTCAAGTTGGTTATTGATCATTGTTAATTAACGTCTAGAGGACCCCTTCCCGCTCTGATCCCGCTAATGGGATTTATTGACAAGATACCATGGCGGGAAATTCAAAACTGCAAGAATCTAATAATTTCAATTTCTCAAACAATCAACTACACTGCTCAAAAAAATAAAGGGAACACTTAAACAACACAACTCCAACTCAATCACACTTCTGTGAAATCAAACTGTCCACTTAGGAAGCAACACTGATTGACAATACATTTCACATGCTGTTGTGCAAATGGAATAGGCAATTAGCAAGACACCCCCAATAAAGGAGTGGTTCTGCAGGTGGGGACCACAGACCACTTCTCAGTTCCTATGCTTCCTGGCTGATGTTTTGGTCTCTTTTGAATGCTGGTGGTGCTTTCACTCTAGTGGTAGCATGAGACGGAGTCTACAACCCACACAAGTGGCTCAGGTAGTGCAGCTCATCCAGGATGGAACATCAATGCGAGCTGTGGCATGAAGGTTTGCTGTGTCTGTCAGCGTAGTGTCCAGAGCATGGAGGCGCTACCAAGAGACAGGCCAGTACATCAGGAGACATGGAGGAGGCCGTAGGAGGGCAACAACCCAGCAGCAGGACCGCTACCTCCGCCTTTGTGCAAGGAGGAGCAGGAGTGGCACTGCCAGAGCCCTGCAAAATGACCTTCAGCAGGCCACAAATTTGCATGTGTCTGCTCAAACGGTCAGAAACAGACTCCATGAGGGTGGAATGAGGGCCTGACGTCCACAGGTGGGGGTTGTGCTTACAGCCCAACACAGTGCAGGATGTTTGGCATTTGCCAGAGAACACCAAGATTGGCAAATTTGCCACTGGCGCCCTGTGCTCTTCACAGATGAAAGCAGGTTCACACTGAGCACGTGACAAAGTCTGGAGACGCTGTGGAGAACGTTCTGCTGCCTGCAACATCCTCCAGCATGACCGGTTTGGCGGTGGGTCAGTCATGGTGTGGGGTGGCATTTTTTGGGGGGCCGCACAGCCCTCCATGTGCTCGCCAGAGGTAGCCTGACTGCCATTAGGTACCGAGATGAGATCCTCAGACCCCTTGTGAGACCATATGCTGGTGCGGTTGGCCCTGGGTTCCTCCTAATGCAAGACAATGCTAGACCTCATGTGGCTGGAGTGTGTCAGCAATTCCTGCAAGAGGAAGGCATTGATGCTATGGACTGGCCGCCCGTTCCCCAGACCTGAATCCAATTGAGCACATCTGGGACATCATGTCTCGCTCCATCCACCAACGCCACGTTGCACCACAGACTGTCCAGGAGTTGGCAGATGCTTTAGTCCAGGTCTGGGAGGAGATCCCTCAGGAGACCATCAGGAGCATGCCCAGGCGTTGTAGGGAGGTCATACAGGGACGTGGAGGCCACACACACTACTGAGCCTCATTTTGACTTGTTTTAAGGACATTACATCAAAGTTGGATCAGCCTGTAGTGTGGTTTTCCACTTTAATTTTGAGTGTGACTCCAAATCCAGACCTCCATGGGTTGATAAATTGGATTTCCATTGATTATTTTTGTGTGATTTTGTTGTCAGCACATTCAACTATGTAAAGAAAAAAGTATTTAATAAGATTATTTCTTTCATTCAGATCTAGGATGTGTTGTTTAAGTGTTCCCTTTATTTTTTTGAGCAGTATATTTTTCACCATTTGAAAGATAAACATCTCCTAAATCCGACCACATTGTCCGATTTCAAAAAGGCTTTACAACGAAAGCAAAACATTAGATTATGTCAGCAGAGTACCAAGCCAGAAATAATCAGACACCCATTTTTCAAGCTAGCATATAACGTCACAAAAACCCAGAAGACAGCTAAATGCAGCACTAACCTTTGATGATCTTCATCAGATGACAACCCTAGGACATTGTTATACAATACATGCATGTTTTGTTCAATCAAGTTCTTACATTAGCATGTGACGTTCAGAACTAGCATGAGTATAGCAAACTTCCGGGGAATTCGCTAACATTTTACTAAATTACTCACGATAAACGTTCACAAAAAGCATAACAATTATTTTAAGAATTATAGATACAGACCTCCTCTATGCACTCGATATGTCCGATTTTAAAATACCTTTTTGGTGAAAGCACATTTTGCAATATTCTAAGTACATAGCCCAGGCATCACGGGCTAGCTATTTAGACACCCGGCAAGTTTAGCACTCACCATAATCATATTTACTATTATAAAAGTTTGATTACCTTTTGTTGTCTTCGTCAGAATCCACTCCCAGGACTGCTACTTCAATAACAAATGTTGGTTTGGTCCAAAATAATCCATCGTTATATCTGAATAGCGGCGTTTTGTTCGTGCGTTCCAGACACTATCCGAAGTGGTAAAGAAGGGTCGCGCGCATGGTGCAATTCGTGACAAAAAAATTCTAAATATTCCATTACCGTACTTCGAAGCATGCCAACCGCTGTTTAAAATCAATTTTTATGCCATTTTTCTCGTAGAAAAGCGATAATATTCCGACCGGGAATCTCCGTTTAGGTAAACAGAGGAAAGAAAACAAAGCATTCTGTCGACGCGGGCACGAGCCTGAGTCTCACAGTACTGTAACCAGCCACTACCCAAACGCGCTACTTTGTTTCAACCAGAGCCTGCAAAGCCACGATTCAGCTTTTTGCCGCCTTCTGAGAGCCTATGGCAGCCGTAGGAAGTGTCACGTAACAGCAGAGATCCTTTGTAATGGATAGAGATGGCAAAGAAGGCCAAGAAATGGTCAGACAGGGTACTTCCTGTACAGAATCTTCTCAGGTTTTGGCCTGCCAAATGAGTTCTGTTATACTCACAGACACCATTCAAACAGTTTTAGAAACTTTGGAGTGTTTTCTATCCAAAGCTAATAATTATATGCATATTCTAGTTTCTGGGCAGGAGTAATAATCAGATTAAATCGGTTACGTTTTTTATCCTGCTGTGAAAATACTGCCCCCTATCCATAACAGGTTAAAAATGGGCACATATTTTTTTCAAAATTCTCAATACTGCCCCCTAGCCCCAACAGGTTTTAAACAGTCATTTTCAAGTCTTGTCATAGATTTTCAAGCCAATGTAGCCCTTTCCTGCAGTCAAATGGCCTAGTTGCCTCATGGGTGGAATGTTCTGAATATTTTTTATTTCATAGTTAATAAACATTACTTGAAAAACCTTTATTGCAAATCTGGTGTTTCTATGTCAAATGGTTGTGTTATATTGCAGTCTTTTGTGATGTATATAAAATGTAATATATTGGGATGCAAACTCAAAGTTGAATACATTTGAACTCTATATGTGACATGGTACAGGTGTCTTCTTTTTTAGTCCATAACCATGTGTGTGAGGTGTATACCTTTGTTTCAAAGTAGATTTGTTTAAGACTACCAAGAAACACTCCGTGTGACTCTGATTTAGACCACTGCAGTAAAAGGTTAACTCAACATTGTAACTAGGCCACTCAGGAACATTCAATCTTGGTAAGCAACTCCAGTGTATATTTGGCCTTGTGTTTTAGGTTTTTGTCCTGCTGAAAGGTGAATTTGTCTCCCAGTGTCTGGTGGAAAGCAGACTAACCCAGGTTTTTCTCTAGGAGTTTCCATGTGCTTAGCTCTACTCTGTTTCTATTTTTTTGTGATGTCCAATTGGTAGTTACAGTCTTGTCCCATTGCTTCAACTCCTGTATGGACTTGGGAGAGGCGAAGGTCGAGAGCCACGCGTCCCCTGAAACACGAACCCTGCCAAGCTGCACAGCTTCTTGACACACTGCTCGCTTAACCCGGTAGCTGGAGGAAACACCGTGACCTAGCGACTGTAGTCAGCGTGCATGCGCCCGGCCCGCCACAAGGAGTCGCTAGAGCGTGATGGGACAAGGAGATCCCAGCTGGCCAAACCCTCCCCTAACTCAGATGACGCTGGGCCAATTGTGCGCCGCCTCATGGTTTTCCCAGTCGCGGATCGAACCCGGATCTGGGGTGACACCTCTAGCACTACGATGCTGTGACTTAGATCGTTGCTCCACTTGGGAGGCCCACTATTCAGTTTCTTTTTATCCTAAATAAGCCATATTCCTTGCCGATGACAAGCTTACCCATAACATGATGCAGCCACCACCACGTTTGAACATGTGAAGAGTGGTACTGATGTGTTGTGTTGGATTTGCCTCAAACATAACACTTTGTATTCAGGACATAAAGTTAATTTCTTTGCCACATATTTGTCAGTTTTACTTTAGCGCCTTATTGCAAACAGGATGCATATTCTGTCCAAGATTCCTTCTTTTCACTCTGTCATTTAAGTTAGTATTGTGGAGTGTTGTTCTTGATCCAATCTCAGTGTTTTCATATCACAGCCATTAAACTCTAACTGTTTTAAAGTCACCATTGGCTTCATGGTGAAATCCCTGAGCAATTTCCTTCCTCGACAGCAGGTATTCCCAAACTGGGGTATGCGCAATGCCATCGGGGGTACGCCCACTAATGTCAGTGTGACTTTTTTTTCTTCACATTTCCAAACAAACATTTTCTCTCCATTTATATTTTCAACAGGGCTATACATTTGGGTGAGGTTTTTTCCCGCCTGAGTAGCCTCGTTTCACTGCCAAAAATAAAATTAAACCATCTGGCTGTGATAAGTGTTCAGAGAAATAACAACACTATCTCAAATACAGGTAGGCTAGTCAAATAATTAACAACATACAGAAGTGCGCTGGTTATCAAGGGGCAAAGAATTGACACGTTTTTGTTTTAATTGAGAGACGAGCTTAAAGTTTTCTTTACTGACCATAATTTTCACTTGTCTGACCCGCTTGCATGATGACGAGTTTCTCACACAACTGGCCTATCTGGGTGATGTTTTTTCTCACCTGAATGATCTGAATCTAGGATTACAGGAACTCTCCGCAACTACATTCAATGCGCAAGACAAAATTGAGGCTATGATTAAGAAGTTGGAGCTCTTCTCTGTCTGCATTAACAAGGACAACACACAGGTCTTTCCATCATTGTATGATTTTTTTGTGTGCAAATGAACTCAAGTTTACCGACAATGTCAAATGTGATATAGCGAAGCACCTGAGTTAGTTGAGTGCGCAATTACACAGGTACTTTCCCGAAACGGATGACACAAACAACTGGATTAGTTATCCCTTTCATGCTGTGCCTCCAGTCCACTTATATATATCAGAACAAGAGATTCCTCATTGAAATTGCAACAAGCAGTTCTGTGAAAATTGAATTTAATCAAAAGCCACTGACAGATTTCTGGATTGAGCTGCGCTCAGAGTATCCTGACTTGGCAAATCACGCTGTTAAAACACTAATGCCCTTTGCAACCACGTACCTGTGTGAGAGTGGATTCTCAGCCTCACTAGCATTGTGGAAAATGATTTAAAACTGAGACTCTCTCCAATACAACCCAACATTGCAGTTATGTGCATCCTTTCAAGCGCAACATTCTCATTAACCTGTGGTGAGTTATTCACAATTTTCGATGAACAAATGAGGTTTTATATGTAAGATGGTTAAATAAAGAGCAAAATTATCGATTATTATTATTATATTATTATTTGTGCCCTGGTCCTATAAGAGCTCTTTGTCAGTTCCCACAAGCCGGGTAGCAACAAAAACTCACACTCATTCTTACGTTTAATAAATGTATCATATAGTGTGTGTGTGGCAAGCTTACAATGATGGCAAAAAACAACATTTGTGAGTGCGCTGACTCTGGTGCTAGAGGGGGTATGCAGCTGGAGGTTGAATGTTTGAAGGGGTACGGGACTGTAAAAAGTTTGGGAACCACTGCTCTACAGCAACTGAGTAAGGAAGGACGTCTGTATATTTGTAGTGACTGGGTTCATTGATACAACATCCGAAAAGTAAATTAATAACTTCGCCATGCTCAAAGGGATATTCAATGTCTGCTTTTTATTTTATTTTTACCCATCTACCAATAGGTGCCCTTCTTTGTGAGGCATTGGTAAACCTCCCTGGTCTTTTTGGTTGAATCTGTGTTTTGAAATTCCGTGCTCGACTGAGGGACCTTACAGATAATTGTATGTGTGGGGTACAGACATGAGGTAGTCATTCAAAAATAAATTGAAACACTATTAACACTATTATAATAATTTTTTTTAATGTACTATTATCCCGTACCCCGTGCTTCTACACCTGCATTGCTTGCTGTTTGGGGTTTTAGGCTGGGTTTCTGTACAGCACTTTGAGATATCAGCTGATGTAAGAAGGGCTATATAAATACATTTGATTTGATTTGATATTATTGCACACAGAGTGAGTCCATGCAACGTATTGTGACTTGTTAACCTCTATGGGCTAGGTGGGACGCTTGCGTCCCACCTACGTAACAGCCAGTGTAATCCCGTGGCGCGATATTCAAATACCTCAAAAATGCAAAAACGTTAATTTTTCAAACATATGACTATTTTACACCATTTTAAAGACAAGACTCTCGTTAATCTAACCACACTGTCCGATTTCAAAAAGGCTTTACAACGAAAGCAAAACATTAGATGTCAGCAGAGTACCCAGACAGAAATAATCAGACACCCATTTTTCAAGCTAGCATATAATGTCACATAAACCCAAACCACAGCTAAATGCAGCACTAACCTTTGATGATCTTCATCAGATGACAACCCTAGGACATTATGTTATACAATACATGCATGTTTTGTTCAATCAAGTTCATATTTATATCAAAAAACAGCTTTTTACATTAGCATGTGACTAGCATGTGACTAGCATTCCGACCGAACACTGCCGGTGAATTTACTAAATTACTCACGATAAACGTTCACAAAATACATAACAATTATTTTAAGAATTATAGATACAGAACTCCTCTATGCACTCGATATGTCCGATTTTAAAATAGCTTTTCGGTGAAAGCACATTTTGCAATATTCTAAGTAGATAGCCCGGCATCACAGGGCTAGCTATTTAGACACCCAGCAAGTTTAGCACTCACCAAAGTCAGATTTACTATAAGAAAAATGTTATTACCTTTGGTGTTCTTCGTCAGAATGCACTCCCAGGACTTCTACTTCAATAACAAATGTTGGTTTGGTCCCAAATAATCCATTGTTATATCCAAATAAATAAAATGTGTTCGTGCGTTCAAGACACTATCCGAAAGGGTAAATAAGGGTGACGAGCATGGCGCATTTCGTGACCAAAAAAATTCTAAATATTCCATTACCGTACTTCGAAGCATGTCAACCGCTGATTAAAATCAATTTATATGCCATTTTTCTCGTAATAAAGCGATAATATTCCGACCGGGAAAGCGTGTATACGTACAAAGAGAGAGAAAATAAAAACATCTTGTGCCCTCGTGCACGAGCGTGTGTCTCAGAGTACTCTGACCAGCCACTATCCAAACGCGATAATGTGTTTCAGCCTGGGGCTGCCTCGATATCATTCAGCTTTTTCCCGGGCTCTGAGAGCCTATGGGAGCCGTAGGAAGTGTCACGTTACAGCAAAGATCCTCAGTCTTCAATAAAAAGAGCCAAGATGAACAACAACTTGTCAGACAGGCCACTTCCTGTTCAGAATCTTCTCAGGTTTTTGCCTGCCATATGATATCTGTAATACTCACAGACACCATTCAAACAGTTTTAGAAACTTTAGGGTGTTTTCTATCCAAAGCCAATAATTATATGCATATTCTAGTTACTGGGCAGGAGTAGTAACCAGATTAAATCGGGTACGTTTTTTATCCGGCCGTGTCAATACTGCCCCCTAGCCCTAACAGGTTAAGCATACTCCTGCACTTATTTCAGCATGCCATAACAAAGAGGTTGAATCTTTATTGACTCAATACTTTTCAGCTTTTCATTTTTAATTAATTAGTAAAGATTTCTACAAACATAATTCCACTTTGACGTTATGGTGTTTTGTGTGTAGGCCAGACACAAAATCTCAATCTGGAAAAAGTCGAGGGGTGTGAATACACTCTGAAGGCAGTGTCGCTGTTACTTTTGTTCAAGTGGGAAAGGGCAGTGTGCAGTGCAAGAGAGTGCATCATCTATGTGTCTGTTGGGGCAGTATGCGAATTGGATTGGGTCCAGGGTGTCTGGGATGATGGTGTTGATGTGAGCCATGACCAGTCTTTCAAAGCATTTATTTCATGGTTAGAGATGTGAGTGCTGCGGTGCGATAGCATCTGGTGAAATCCGTCAAAGCCTTTGGAGGCTCTATTGCCATAATTCTCAATAATATTTTATAATTATTGTGATTACCATCGTTACTGTCATCAACATCATTCTCTTCATTCTTTCTAACGAAGTAATGGGGTGACTAGACATCCCTCGACTCAGTGCTCTAACAGCGTTGGTAATCATGGCGCACTGATGATGACGATAACGCTGTATCAACCTCTTTTAACTAACTCTGAGAAACAAAGCTGCTATCTAGAACCTAAAATTATTCTTTGGCTGTCCACATAGGAGAACCCATTGAAGAACCATTTTTGGTTCCAGTTAGAATCCTTTTCACAGAAGGTTTTAAATTGAACTCAAAAGGATTACTCTATGGGGACACCCAGGAAGAACCCTTTTGGAAGCCTTTTTTCTAAGTGTAAAGATCATCACTCATAATCTCCTCCCTTTATCCAATGTATAGAATGAAGGGGTTAGCCTCTAGCCCTGTCAGAGCCATAGCTAGTGTAGATGTTTTGACACACTTCTGTCATGACACCATTAATCAGAGAGTTCGGGATGATCGAATGGGAGAAGTACTGCAACGAGTGGGATGACTGCTGCTCGCATTGCATTGTTGGTAACGACAGTGCTTCTTCCATTTGGCTGTCGGACATCGCTGACAAGCAGGTCCATTGATGAATTAATTAATGTATTCAAATGATCCGGCGTGGAGGCCATACATTCATCCATGTCACATGCTTTCCTCTCTTTGGAACACCGGAGGAGACAGCAAAGTCTCTGCAATGAGGAGACATATCATTGGGGAGCAAGAAGGGGGCATTAGAATAAGAAGGAGAGGGCAAGGCATGATGAGACATAAATAATGATAGTGCTTAAGAACTGTTCTGGAGACAGCCGGGCAGCAGAGTTCATCGGTGTTAAAAGGACTGAACGGCCATCCTTTTTTGCGTGAGAAAAAAGGTGAGTGGAATTCCAATTGCCTTTCTTCTTTTTTTATTAAGACAGACAATTATGAATTAGAGGTGGAGAGATACAGGGAGGGAGGGATACATATTTACGTCCAGATTCGGAAACGCTGCAACTGGACCAGGCTTTGGAAATTATGTTTTCATTTTATGTACTGTGTCCAGATTAGGACACATACCATTTACCCAGAGGTCTCTTCCCAATCCCCAAGTCCAGAACAGACCATGGGAGGCACACAGTACTACACAGAGCCATGACTACAACAGATAAAAGAGCGGGGACTGTGAAGACACACACACACAGGTACAGACACACGCATACGCACACATGCTTGCACACACACTCTACACACACATACATTGTAATATTGTTGTATGGTGGTATTAAACATTTTGTATATACACAGTATAGTGATGTAATAGTGTTATATGATGTACTGTTTTATATTTTGTTTTATGTGTGATATAAGTGGCTTAATGTGTTTGGACCCCAGAAAGAGTAGCTACTGTCTTGACAGCAGCTAATGAGGAACCCTAATAAATGCAAATACCGTAGCAAAATGTTAGCTTAGATGGGATAGCAGTGATTTGCAATTAGGGTTAGGATTAGTTATGGTTAATAAGGGCCCAATTGCATCAGTTGGTCTCTTAGCTGAGACAAGAAGTTGTGTTAATCATTTGATCTTGTAGGGCACATATCCATAGAACCCTTGGAAAGCATTTGAGGAAAACTGAAATTTCAGTTTACTTCGTGACTTGACTGAATTGAAATGGAATTAACACCTACCCTGCTTCTATAGCAACACACAATAACTATTCATTCCTTCTTTGTTGCTATTTGTTTTCATATTAGCTGTGAACACATTTGACACTCATCCTCACTGTTCCTTATGTAAGCATTTTGTCACTCACACGGCAGGTGGGCTGGGCGTCTCAGAGTTTATTGGGCTTCAAAACAAGGGAAACACTCAAAAGTATTCCAAACCAACTTGCAAAGGTCAGATAAGCAGACCCCATTAAAATGACTGGTGGCCCAGAATGCATTGCTCAGGGCATCGAGGAGTTTGTAGAGATATGCAAAAGGGTAGATCTCGTTGACAGCAGTGGGGGAACAGAAATCTCTCTCTCTCTCTCTCTCTCTCTCTCTCTCTCTCTCTCTCTCTCTCAAGGGAAGCACTCAGTTTATCATAGTGCGCTATGATAAACTGCATCTAACAGCTGTAATGAAGTGGCAGCTGCGTTCATATATAGTTGAAGTCGGAAGTTTACATTCACCTTAGCCAAATACATTTAAATTCAGTTTTTCACAATCCCTGACATTTAATTCTAGTAAAAATGCCCTGTCTTAGGTCAGTTAGGATCACCACTTTATTTTAAGAATGTAAATGTCAGAATAAAAGTAGAGAGAATTATTTATTTCAGCTTTTTTTTCTTTCATCACATCAGATGATGTCAATTAGCTTATCAGAAGCTTCTAAAGCCATGACATAATTTTCTGGAACTGTAGATGATGTCGCTGTAGTCTAAGACCGATAGGAACGTCAACTGAATAATCTGCTTTCTACTACAATCAAAGGTGCTTCATTAAAAGATAACCCACTGGGAACAGATGTCAGTTCAATGTCTAGTTTTCACTAATGTGAATTCAACGTGAAATCAACCAAAAATGTCACCCTTTCATTGTATCTAGGTGAAAAGAATATGACATTCCCTTATGTTGATGACTTTTCCAATCAGTTTTCCACGTTAATTCAACGTCATCACATTGAATTTTGCGGTTGAAATGACGTAGAAACAACGTTGATTCACCCATTTTTTGCCCAGTGGGATGGATGAATGTCTCTAAACTTTTAAAATCAGAACAGGTTTCCCAACCTGATTGTTGTTGAGAACCTTGTTTGAGGTTCAACCCTAGAACAGAACTGTGCAGTCATTATAGTTCCTCTTCTCTTCTCAAATCAAATTTTATTTGTCACATCTGAGGATCTGAAGACCCATGCCAAATCTTTTCAGTCTCCTGAGGCAGAATAGGTTTTGTCGTACCATATTCATGACTGTCTTGGTGTGCTTGGACCATATTAGTTTGTTGGTGATGTGGACGCCAAAGAACTTGAAGCTCTCAACCTGCTCCACTACAGCCCTGTTAATGAGAATGGGGCGTGCTGTTGAGAATGGGGCGTGCTGTTGAGAACCTTGTTTGAGGTTCAACCCTAGAACAGAACTGTGCAGTCATTATAGTTCCTCTTCTCAAATCAAATCAAATTTTATTTGTCACATCTGAGGATCTGAAGACCCATGCCAAATCTTTTCAGTCTCCTGAGGCAGAATAGGTTTTGTCGTACCATATTCATGACTGTCTTGGTGTGCTTGGACCACATTAGTTTGTTGGTGATGTGGACGCCAAAGTACTTGAAGCTCTCAACCTGCTCCACTACAGCCCTGTTAATGAGAATGGGGCGTGCTTGGTCCTCCTTTTCCTGTAGTCCACAATCATCTCCTTTGTCTTGATCAGGTTGAGGGAGAGGTTGTTGTCCTTGCACCACACAGTCAGGTCTCTGACCTCCTCCCAATAGGCTGTCTCATCGTTTTGTCGGTGATCAGGCCTACCACTGTTGTGTCATCAGCAAACTTAATAATGGTGTTGGAGTCATGCCTGGCCGTGCAGTCATGAGCGAACAGAGAGAACAGGAGGGGACTGAGCACGCACCCCTGAGGGTCGTCCCCCGTGTTGAGGATCAGAGTGGCAGATGTGTTGTTACCTACCATTACCACCTGGGGGCGTCCAGTCAGGATGTCCAGGATCCAGTTGCAGAGGGAGATGTTTAGTCCCAGGGTCCCTAGCTTACTGATGAGCTTTGAAGGCACTATGGTGTTAAACGCTGAGATGTAGTCAATGAATAGCATTCTCACATAGGGGTTCCTTTTGTCCAGGTGTGAAAGGGCATGTGGAGTGCAATAGAAATTGCATCATCTGTGGATCTGTTGGTGAGGTATGCAAATTGGAGTGGGTCTAGGATTTCTGGGATAATGGTGTTGATGTGAGCCATGACCAGCCTTTCAAAGCATTTCATGGCTACAGACGTGAGTGCTACAGGTCAGTAGTCATTTAGGCAGGTTACCTTAGTGTTCTTGGGCACAGGGACTATGGTGGTCTGCTTGAAACATGTTGGTATTACAGACTCAGACAGGGAGAGGTTGAAAATGTCTGTGAAAACAGTTGCCAGTTGGTCAGCGCATGCTCGGAGTACACGTCTTGGAAATCCGTCTGGCCCTGCGGCCTTGTGAATGTTGACCTGTCTAAAGGTCTTACTCACATCAGCTGCGGAGAGCGGGATCACACAGTCGTCCGGAACAGTTGATGCACTCATGAATGTTTCAGTGTTACTTGCCTCGAAGCGAGCATAGAACTTATTTAGCTTGTGTCACTGGGCAGCTCTCGGCTGTGCTTCCCTTTTGTAGTCTGTAATAGTTTGCAGGCACTGCCACATCTGGAGAGCGTCGGAGCCGGTGTAGTACAATTTGATCTTAGTCCTGTATTGACGCTCTGCCTGTTTGATGGTTCGTCGGAGGGCATAGCGGGATTTCTTATAATCTTTCGGGTTAGAGTCCCGCTCCTTGAAAGCGGCAGCTCTACCCTTTATCTCATTGAGAATGTTACCTGTAACACACAGACACGCTTGGTACGCTTTCTCTGAGTGTGGAGTAAAACTGATCTAGAATTATTTTCCCTCTGGTTGCACATTTAACATGCTGATAGAAATGAGGTAAAACTGATTTAACCTCTATGGGCTAGGTGGGACGCTTCAAAACCTTAAAAATCCTATTACTTCAATTTCTCAAACATATGACTATTTTACAGCCATTTAAAGACAAGACTCTCGTTAATCTAACCACACTGTCCGATTTCAAAAAGGCTTTACAACGAAAGCAAAACATTAGATTATGTCAGCAGAGTACCAAGCCAGAAATAATCAGACACCCATTTTTCAAGCCAGCATATAATGTCACCAAAACCCAGAAGACAGCTAAATGCAGCACTCACCTTTGATGATCTTCATCAGATGACAACCCTAGGACATTATGTTATACAATACATGCATGTTTTGTTCAATCAAGTTCATATTTATATCAAAAACCAGCTTTTTACATTAGCATGTGACGTTCAGAACTAGCAAACTTCCGGGGAATTCGCTAACATTTGACTAAATTACTCACGATAAATGTTCACAAAAAGCATAACAATTATTTTAAGAATTATAGATACAGACCTCCTCTATGCACTCGATATGTCCGATTTTAAAATAGCTTTTTGGTGAAAGCACATTTTGCAATATTCTAAGTACATAGCCCAGGCATCACGGGCTCGCTATTTAGACACCCGGCAAGTTTAGCACTCACCATAATCATATTTACTATTATAAAAGTTTGATTACCTTTTGTTGTCTTCGTCAGAATGCACACCCAGGACTGCTACTTCAATAACAAATGTTGGTTTGGTCCAAAATAATCCATCGTTATATCCGAATAGCGGCGTTTTGTTTGTGCTTTCCAGACACTATCCGAAATAGTAAAGAAGTGTCGCGCGCATGGCGCAATTCGTGACAATAAAATTCTAAATATTCCATTACCGTACTTCGAAGCATGTCAACCGCTGTTTAAAATCAATTTTTACGCCATTTTTCTCGTAGAAAAGCGATAATATTCCGACAGGGAATCTCCTTTTCGGCAAACAGAGGAAAAAAATCCCAAAGGCGGGGGCGGTCGGGTCACGCGCATAAGCCAGTGTCCCTTGATCGGCCACTTGAGAAAGGCGATAATGTGTTTCAGCCTGGGGCTGGAATGACGACATTCTGTTTTTTCCCGGGCTCTGAGCGCCTATAGACGACGTGGGAAGTGTCACGTTAGAGCAGAGATCCTTAGTAAATGATAGAGATGGAAAAGAAGTTCAAGAAATGGTGAGACAGGCCACTTCCTGTAAAGGAATCTCTCAGGTTTTGACCTGCCATTTGAGTTCTGTTATACTCACAGACACCATTCAAACAGTTTTAGAAAATGTAGGGTGTTTTCTATCCATATGTAATAAGTATATGCATATTCTAGATACTGGGTAGGAGTGGTAACCAGATTAAATCGGGTATGTTTTTTATCCAGCCGTGTCAATACTGCCCCCTAGCCCTAACAGCTTAACCTGTTTGGGATAGGGGGGCAGTATTTTCACGGCCGGATAAAAAACGTACCCGATTTAATCTGGTTACTACTCCTGGCCAGAAATGAGAATATGCATATAATTAGTATATTTGGATAGGAAACACTCTAAAGTTTCTAAAACTGTTTGAATGGTGTCTGTGAGTATAACAGAACTCATATGACAGGCCAAAACCTGAGAAGATTCTATCCAGGAAGTGCCCTGTCTGACAATTTGTTCTCCTTCTAGGGCATCTCTATCAAAAATACAGCATCTCTGCTGTAACGTGACATTTAAGGCTTCCATTGGCTCTAGGAAGGTGCCATAAAGTGGAATGAGAGTTCTCCAGTCTCTGGGCAAAAAACAGCAGGGGTGTTTGTGAGTGGTCCTTCTGAGAACAATGACACTGAGGCGCGTGTGCACGAGACGACTCCATTTTTTTATTTCAGTGTTTGAATGAACACAACGTCGCCCGGTTGGAATATTATCGCTATTTTACGAGAAAAATAGCATAAACATTTATTTTAAACAGCGTTTGATATGCTTCGAAGTACGGTAATGGAATATTTGAATTTTTTTGTCACGAAATGCGTCGGCGCGTCACCCTTCGGATAGTGACTTGAACGCACGAACAAAACGGAGCTATTTGGATTTAACTATGGATTATTTCGAACCAAAACAACATTTGTTGTTGAAGTAGAAGTCCTGGGAGTGCATTCTGACGAAGAACAGCAAAGGTAATCCAATTTTTCTTATAGTAAATCTGAGTTTGGTGCGTGCCAAATTAGCTAGCCGTTATGGCCGGGCTATGTACTCAGAATATTGCAAAAATGAGCTTTCACCGAAAAGCTATTTTAAAATCTGACACTGTGATTGCATAAAGGAGTTCTGTATCTATAATTCTTAAAATAATTGTTATGTTTTTTGTGAACGTTTATCGTGAGTAATTTAGTAAATTCACCGGAAGTTTGCGGTGGGTATGCTAGTTCTGAACATCACATGCTAATGTAAAAAGCTGTTTTTTGATATAAATATGAACTTGATTGAACAAAACATGCATGTATTGTATAACATAATGTCCTAGGGGTGTCATCTGATGAAGATCATTACATTTACATTACATTTAAGTCATTTAGCAGACGCTCTTATCCAGAGCGACTTACAAATTGGTGCATTCACCTTATGATATCCAGTGGAACAACCACTTTACAATAGTGCATCTAAATCTTTTAAGGGGGGGGGGGGGGGTTAGAAGGATTACTTTATCCTATCCTAGGTATTCCTTAAAGAGGTGGGGTTTCAGGTGTCTCCGGAAGGTGGTGATTGACTCCGCTGTCCTGGCGTCGTGAGGGAGCTTGTTCCACCATTGGGGTGCCAGAGCAGCGAACAGTTTTGACTGGGCTGAGCAGGAACTGTGCTTCCTCAGAGGTAGGGGGGCCAGCAGGCCAGAGGTGGATGAACGCAGTGCCCTTGTTTGGGTGTAGGGCCTGATCAGAGCCTGAAGGTATGGAGGTGCCGTTCCCTTCACAGCTCCGTAGGCATCATCATCATCAAAGGTTAGTTCTGCATTTAGCTGTGGTTTTGGTTTTTGTGACATATATGCTTGCTTTGAAAATGGCTGTGTGATTATTTTTGGGAGGGTACTCTCCTGACATAATCTAATGTTTTGCTTTCATTGTAAAGCCTTTTTGAAATCGGACAATGTGGTTAGATAAAGGAGAGTCTTGTCTTTAAAATGGTGTAAAATAGTCATATGTTTGAGAAATTGAAGTTTTAGCATTTTTTAGGTATTTGTAATTCGCGCCACTCTATACCATTGGATATTGGTGAGGCGTTCCGCTAGCGGAACGTCTGTCCCTAACAGGTTTTAAGTTTCCCTGCGTTAAAGTCCCCGACCACTAGGAGCGCCGCCTCTGGATGAACGTTTTCCTGTTTGCTTATGGCAGTATACAGCTCATTGAGTGCCGTTTTAGTGCCAGCATCTGTCTGTAGTGGCATGTAGACTGCCACGAAAAATACAGATAAACTCTCTAAGTACATAGTGTGGTCTACAGCTTATCATGAGATACTCTATCTCAGGCGAGAATAACATTGATACTTCCTTAGATATTGTGCACCAGCTGTTGTTTATATAAATGCATAGGCCCCCGCCCTGTGTCTTACCAGAGCCTGCTGTTCTGTCCTGCCGATAGAGTGTTTAACCCACCAGCTGTATGTTATTAATGTCGTCGTTCAGCCACTACTCCAGGGAAACATAAGATATTACAATTTTATTGTCCCGTTGGTAGGATAAACGTGCTTTCAGTTCATCCAATTTTTTTCCAATGATTGAACGTTAGCTAGCAGGATGGAAGGCAGTAGATTAGCCACTCATCGCCTGATGCTCACAAGGCACCCTGATCTCTTTCCGCAAAGTATCCATTTCCTTCTCCAGGAAATAACGGGCATCTGGGCGTGTGTATTTTTTCCCTCCCTTCCGACTCATTGAATAAGAACTCTTCATCCAGTTTTCTGTTGTTTATATCCCTTACGAACCTTTCAGAAAAATCATAATCTCAGGTATTTTGAAGACAATTTATGTGAAATAAATATCTAACCTCAAATTTAAAGCGATTGATCAGCTTTGAATCTATTAGGTTTTTTTTTGAGAGAGAGAGAGAGAGAGTGTGAGTGGGAATGGGAGGTGCATCTCGTGTTGATAGCAAGCCCCACGCCTGATGGAGAGGAGAGGTGTGTGTGAGTTTATGTGTGAGTGGATTATGTCACACGGCTATGTATTTTATCTAATTAATTGGTGCAATTGTTATTTTTCAGATTTGTGAAGATTGGGTACGCACTAGCACAGCAGTCAACATGCCCCTTTCCAAAAGTGATCACCCCTATATGAGGCCGTTTCTGAAGGAGAAAGTCATTAATGGAGGTGCCATCCCTGGATTCCACCAGCTACAGGAAAAGCTACAGGAAACGTCTACCTGAAGGTGAAGGAAGAACACAAGCAACATCTCACAGGGAAGCTAGTGGCAGTCATCTTTGATGAAACTCCAGATGTTGAAGGAAGATGTGTACTAAACATCCTCATTGCACCACTTGAAAAGGATACCTCGGGGAGAATTCTTGCCTACCTCGCAGAGACTGTTTCTGGAGCAGTGCAACCATTCAACAGTTTCCATGGCGGTGGTGAAATGTCTACATGACTACAATATCTCCAATGATGAAGTGATTGTCTTTGACACAGAAAATGCTGCGTACATGAAGAAAGCCTAGAAAGCTGCACTTCAGTCATTGTTCCCCAAATCCCTGTACATAACATGCATCATGAATCTGATAGGGAGTGCTTTCCTCAAACCTTTTGATCAGCTGAACGCATTCATGCAAGTTTTTTGCAGATGCTTTACCAGGCAGGGGCACGCAAAATAAGATACCTTACCTTCCTCACCACCAAACTGTGGCTCCCAATTCATGTTCAACACGCTGGAACTCATGGTTCTCAGCAGTGCAGTACCACTCAGAGCAGTTTGGCCTCTACAGGGGGTTCGTAGAGATGAAAATACAGGGATGTTTTAAATCTACATGCATTCTACAATTGCTTAAGTCATTGTCATTTATATAATTGTAATTATACAGAAAAAAGTGGCCTACATTTTTTGTAAGCCGTGTTTCACCTTTCACAGTGAGTATAACTAATATTCTTATGTCCCTCTTTTTTATTCCTTGTCATTCACAGGTGTGTGGACAAAGTACACCAGAATCTGTAGAGAAACTCCATGAGATGCTACAAGACCAAGAGCTGGTTCAGTCGCTGCAGATTCAGCTGAACATCATGGCAGGAAAGTGCAAAGTCATCCTGCAACTTCTCGACATCTTCCAGAGCAGACGCCCAGTGACAACAAAGATCTTTCACTATTTAGAGGACTTGCAGATGAACATTGCAGCCAACAAAGAACTACAGTATGAGGCATGTTCACACTAGTTTGACACAGTTGATGACTTGCCCTCTGCTGTGAAAACAAAAATCTTGAGCACTGTTGAAGAGGAATACAGCAAGAGGAAAAACTTACAATGTACATGTCAGATGAACAGCCTGCCATGGAGTTCCTCTAAGAAGTTAGGGTGTTTGATCCACATCACATTGCATTTAAGGATGACAGAGTGTCCAGCTACAAGGCTATTACAGGCTTCAGTAAGGTACCGAGAGATGAACTGGATGCCTACCTGACCAATGTAGGACCAGCAGCACTGAGAGCCATAGTGGGGTGGTGGATTTGGATATCTTCCGGGATGGACATCAAGAGAGACTTCCTGTGCTGAGCACACTGGCCAAACGCTACAAAGATGCAGTGCGAAGCATCAGTATCTACAAGCTTGTGTTGTCCAGCCGTAGGCGATCGACATCTAACAACAACCTACAAGCCTTGGTCTTCATGTACCACAACCAATGACTCTGCAGCAGAGCAATTGATATGGAGGAGGATAGGGAGGATGAAACGGATGATAACATTGAGATATAGGCCTAGATGAGCTAGGACCTTGGTCAACCCAACCTCTCGTTATGTTCAGAAAAAGAAACAGTCCAAAAAGAGCACTTTGTCTCTAATTGTTTTCATAGAAGATGAACTTGAGATAAAATATGTCTTAATTGCAGATTGGACCCCAGGTGTTTCTTTCATCCTAGTTTAATCTTTTTTTGTACCTATATATTATGGGAGCATGCATTTTTTTATGTTGGAACTCTAGGCTAGCTTCCACCCCTTTTTTGTTCAGAAAAAGAGCTGTTTGTTCCGGAAAATAAACAAAATGGAGCACTTTAAATGTTTCTAATTGTTTTTGTATTCTGCATAAAATCATCCTAAAACTGAGCACATAGGACGTTTTATTGCAAAATGAATTTCAGAAAAGCTGCCGCAAAACCAAGCACTTCTGGCTGCAGAAATCAACAAAAAAAATGTGTAAAATCCTGGAGGGACTGGTTTCTACTACAACTGTCCTGACTTAACAATTCAATATTTTGGTTGACCAAGAGTAGTCTTTTCTTTCGACTAATCGAAAATGCTATGTGTTTTAACAAACTCAACTAAGTCTGATGCTATAAGCAGGCTGTTTGAATAAATAATAAAAAAACAAATTCATCAAAATGGAGCCAGAGATCAAGATAGGCTAACCAGAAGAAAAAAACCTGTTCCTGACCCTCCTCCCACTGCTGCTGGCCTTCCTTCACAGATTCTGCCATGATGCTCCTGAAGTTGGGGTAATAGGCTACACCAGTGGTAGACAACCTTTTCCATTTGGAGTGACAATTGATCCTACCATTTCTACCAATCTGAGTGCCAGTTATGATTTGTACAGTTGAAGTCGGAAGTTTACATACACCTTAGCCAAATACATTTAAACTCAGTTTTTCACAATTCCTGACATTTAATCCTTGTAAATATTCCCTGTTTTAGGTCAGTTAGGATCACCACTTTATTTTAAGAATGTGAAATGTCAGAATAATAGCAGAGAGAATTATTTATTTGTCACAATTGTCTTCGTCTTCTGACGATAATGCGAAATCGTCATCAGAAAATGTGGACCAAAACGCAGCAGGTACGTGAATGCTCATCTTGATTTTTAATTATCTTCAAAATGAACGTACAAAATAACAAAACACGAACGATCAACAAAAACAGTCTGGTAAGGCACAAGGCAAAACACAGAACAATCACCCACAAATAACACATACAAACACACCCTAATATATGGGACTCTCAATCAAAGGCAGATAGACAACACCTGCCTTCAACTGAGAGTCCCAACCCCAATCAACCAAACATAGCAACACACACACTAGACTAACCCTAGAATTAACTAAACATAAACCAAAACCCGGAAATACTAAATCAAACACCCTTTACACAAACACAACACCCCGAACCACATAAAACAAATACCCCCTGCCACGCCCTGACCAAACTACAAAACAATTAACCTTATATACTGGCCAGGACGTGACATTATTTCAGCTTTTATTTCTTTCATCACATTCCCAGTGGGTCAGAAGTGTACATACACTCAATTAGTATTTGGTAGCATTGCCTTTAAATTGTTTAACTTGGGTCAAACGTTTCGGGTAGCCCTCCACAAGCTTCCGACAATAAGTTCCTCCTGACAGAGCTGGTGTAACTGAGTCAGGTTTGTAGGCCTCCTTGCTCGCACACGCTTTTTCAGTACTGCCCGCAAATGTTCTATGGGATTGAGGTCAGGGCTTTGTGATGGCCACTCCAATAGTTTGACTTTGTTGTCCTTAAGCTATTTATACACAACTTTGGAAGTATGCTTGGGGTCATTGTCCATTTGGAAGACACATTTGGAATGAAATGAACAAAAACATGTTTCTCACAATTGTAGCATAGGTTGCGAGTTCTGCAAAACATATGTCCACTCCGATAATGAGAACTGTAGGCCTAAATGACTGTAATAAAAATACTGGGCCTAAAATTAACACCCGCCACCTGTCAAATGCAGGTAGATTTTGGCATTGCCGGGTAAGATGTCCATTTTACCAGCCACGTTGGCAGGTGGTCAGGGCTCCACAGTGCGAGCATTTCACTCACATTTACGCATAAAAATATTGAAGTCTGATCACATTTATAGGAAAGTAAATGCTGCAGTAGCTGTTTTCAAATTATTTATACCCTTCTACTTCATAGCTGGTAAATGAATTACACAAAGTCAGAGAACTACAAATCCTATAGCCTATCTTACCTCGAGTTTCAACATTTTGAAGTTATGAAACAATGAATACCCACAAAATGGAGGTTGAGAGCTCATTCTGGAGAGAGACGTACCTTGCGCATCTGAGCCACAATCCCCATATTCTTGGACTGTGTCATCCCTGCGGCCTCCTCAATGGATTAGTCCACTGAGACATATGCAAATCCGATAGGTGTCTCGTGTGCCATGGAAAAATATATATATTTTCGACTGCTGGACTAAAAATATCTAATGTTTTCTTTGTCATACAATATTCCATATCAGGCACCAAGACCTATAAGGCACCCAGTATACCCTTAATCTCATAATGAATCAAATCTAGTGATACATAACTTGACATTTCTGCCATCCATTGTGACATTGTGGGAGGATAACCAACCTTACAATTAATGGCAAAGCATTTCTTAGCTGCTATAAAGGCTAGGTTACACAGTTTATTCTGATAACACTCCAGTATCAACATTTCCAAGCAAACAAAAACAGGGAGAAGGGAGAATCTGTAGACATGCTGAGATAAAACAAACATACTCTTGGCCAGAATTCAGCCAGCCTTCACAAGATCATACCATGCAAATATGTCCCCTTTTGTGTTTTACACCTTCAGCAGAGGAATTACATTTCTGAGTGCATGATATTCAGTTTCACTGGCATATAGTAGGTTAATTAAATTGCACACATTTATGTCTGAGATTATATGAACATGACTGGGCATTCAAACATATCTGTATCCATTCATCATCATCAATAGTCTCTCCCAGGTCTTCCTCACATTTTTGTTTGACATGTTTTGTGTCATTGGAAAAAAACTCTAACTTTTAATACAGTTTGGAAATGAACTTGAGGTTTGCCTTAAAAATAATGTCAATCTTTGAAGCTTCTGGCATGTCCAGTGTTTGCTGCACTGAGAGAATAAAGGGATGCATCTGCAAAAGTTCCCCTCGGCGCCATTACAGATTGGTTTTCCCTGGTTGCCTGACCCTGCTTAGACCCCTGTCACAATCTGATCCTGCTCAGATGAGGCAGGACCAAGAATTACCTTCGTGTACATTTATACATTACATTATGCAAGAATAGAACCAATGGTTCAATAATTGAAATGACCATTATTCCCAGATCCCAAACTGTAGCCTACCCATCAACTCAAGATGGAACTTTGTATCCATTCACTGATTGTTATTATATACTGAAAAATTCATCTGAGCTTTGTAGACTGATCTTCCCTGGATTTCTGACTCTGCTGGGACGCCTGTCACCATCTGATCTTGATAAGACATGATGAGCATAGTGTTGTGTACTGACTGTGCACCATGACAGTGTAGCCTGTGCAGCTGTTTATACTGTGTCAGTGTAAAAAGTAGGGAGTTAGCTAGGGAAACTGGCTAGCTAGTTCATTCTCCTCAGACAGAACTTCAGTCAAATATGTAGGTACCTTACCAACTACATCAGTCAAATAAAGAGTAGCCAGTTTCTGCTCTTCTTGCTTTTACAACTCGGAGAAAAAGCGCAAAACACACAGAGACAGCAGCAGCAGACATCAGCACCATGTCTTTCAGAAGCTTTGCCTTCACACAGCCTGTCCGCATGGTCTGTGGTGTCTGTGTGGTCCTAAATCCTGCCGGCTGAAACTGCCAAACAGCCTACCCAAACGCTCTGAGACGTATTTATAGTCCTAAAGCACACCGATGCCACTTTTACTATCACAGTGCAATGATAAAACTGGGGGGGACAAAAAAATGAAAAAAATGCAATTTTATAGTGTTTTTTGGGGTCATGTCCCCCCGACTCAAGTGAAAGTTGTGCCCCTGCTGACGTCAACAATGATCGTTTTCATTCATCATTTAATTTGCGACTGTCTGTCTCCCGCCTGTCACGACTGTCTGAAGAATGGGACCAAAGCGCAGCGTGTGTATCATTCCACATTTCATTATAACTGTGAAACTATAAAAATAAACGAATAAACAAAACAACAAACCATGACAAAGAGGTGCAACATACACTTACTCAAAATAATCTCCCACAGACCCAGGTGGGAAAAACAACCACTTAAATATGATCCCCAATTAGAGACAACGATGACCAGCTGCCTCTAATTGGAGATCATTAAAAAAAAAACATAGAATTACATAAACTAGACAAAACCCCCAACATAGAAAAAAGAACCAACATAGACATAAATAAACGAGACACAACCCTCTGTCACGCCCTGACCTACTCTACCATAGAAAAATAAAAGCTTTCTATGGTCAGGATGTGACACCGCCACTCTCTGTGTCACTCCCCCGTGGCCGACACTGATTTCATTGTTAAACCCACAGTCAACAATTGTGTCCTTGTGGGTGTGCCCCATTGTGTCTTGTGCCGTTTAAAAAGCTGGAGCTTGGCAACCCTCCCATGAATTATTCAACGCTCCCCGCTACATGTTGGCCTCCGTCGGATTCCTTCCTAACCAAAATAATTGTTGAGCCAGTTAGAAGGAAATATAAATCACAGTTCCACAGAGCAGTGCGGGAAAATGTAAGGGGAAAAAAGAAAAGAGAAAAGGAGAGAGAGATACCTCATTAACTGATTAGTGTCAGTGGGTGTAGTACGGGGGCCCGTGGACCATGCTAATGTGTCTAGGAGATAATGACTCCTAGCTAACTGAACAGAGGAGCAGCAGAGGAGGGAGGGGGTGGGGGGAAGGAGAAGTGCCCCCAATGACAAGGCCAATGAGCTGCTCTTTAGCTTTCTGTCTGCCATCTTGGCAAAAGAACAAGTCTTTAAGCTTTTCCCTATTGGATTTTTAAGTGGCGACTGTCATTTGCTAGCTCTATCCTTTCTGTCCAGCCATTTGCTCACCACGTTCTGTAGCTGTTGGGTTTGAGTGTGATCTCCGGGGGTTTCTCCAAAAGCTGCCAGACTGGCTGACCCACTAGGTGCACAGATGGACCAAGAGATCCATTTCTGACAGGGGAGAAAAGTATTGTCTTGAGTGGAAAAGGGACTGCAACAAAATATCAGTCAATACAGAAAACGATGCGTGCGTAACAATGGTGACAGGTGTGCGTAATGATGAGCAACCTGGCGACCTTGAGCTCCAGAGAGGGGGAATGGGAGCTGACGTGACAAGCTCATAATAATGGCTGGAACGGAGCAAATGGAATGGTATTTGACACCATTCCACTGATTCCGCTCCAGCCATTACCACAAGCCTGTTCTCCCCAATTAAGGTGCCACCAACCTCAGGTGGTCAGCTAGTTACTTACCATACAGAATAGACTTGTCATGCCCTGGTCTGTTTCACCTGTCCTTGTGATTGTCTCCACCCCCTCCAGGTGTCGCTTGTTTCCTGTCTCTGTGTCAGTTCGTCTTGTCTTGTCAAGACAACCAGCGTGGTTTCCCTGTGCTCCTGCTTTTTCTTATCTCTCTTTTTCTAGTCCTCCCGGTTTTGATCCTTGCCTGCTCTGACTCTGAACCCGCCGGCTTGACCATACTGCCTGCCCTGACCTCGAGCATGCCTGCCACTCTGTACATCCTGGACTCTGACCTTGTTATGATCTTTTTGCCTGTCCATGACCATCCTCTTGCCTGCCCCTTGGGTACTAATAAATATCAGAGACTTGAACCATCTGCATGGTTCGAGTCTGCATCTGGGTCTCGTTCTGTGCCCTTATAAGACTTTCCATGCAATATGTTGAGTTTTTGCGGGATTAGCTAGTGTCGTGTCTTTGGGGCACCATTAAACTGAAGACATGTTTATCAATTAACTCCCTGTAATTATGATCACGCGATTAAACTGATTAATCGTTTAACTATAATTAACTAGGAGATCGGGGCACCAAGGTAAATATTCAGATTACAAAGTTATAATTTTCCTAATATAACTTTCCTATATTATAACATTATATATTATATTCTATTATAGTATAGGCCGATTATCTTCTGGTTTAAATGGTGTATTTTACCTCGCGTCCAGTCTCATTCCAAACGTCGTAAATTGTTGTATCTGCACGAATCCAGCCTTTACTAAAGTCATCCATACATCAATTGTCTTAACCTCTATATTCCAACCGGACGATTCCAATGTCTTGAAAAACGTTTTGGAACACAGCTACCCCTCACGTTAATGCGCGCCAATGAACTCATGTGCTTTCCTGAGTCAACAACTTCCAACTTCCTTTGTTGGCTCTCTGTTCACCATAGACGCCTCAAACAAATTTCTAAAGACTGTTGACATCTAGTGGAAGCCTTAGGAAGTGCAAAATGAACCCTAAGTCACTGTGTTAGATAGGCAATCACTTGAAAAAACTACAGCCTCAGATCCTCCACATCCTGGTTGGATTTTTTCTCAGGTTTTTGCCTGCCATATGTGTTCTGTTATACTCAGACATCATCATTCAAACAGTTTTAGAAACTTCAGAGTGTTTTTTATCCAAATCTACTAATAATATGCATATTCTAGTTCCTGGGCCCGAGTAGTAGGCCGTTTTAACCTCTATGGGCTATCCCACCCGTGGTGCACTCCATCAACAGCAGGTGCATTTCAAGAGCGGCAAATTTGAATCCAAATAAATGTCAAAATTCACATTTTTCAAACATACAACTATTTTACACCCTTTGAAAGATAAACATCTCCTTAATCTAACCACGTTTTACGATTTCAAAAAGGTTTTACGGCGAAAGCATAAATTTAGAGTATGTTAGGACAGTACATTTACAAGAGTTGTGTGTAATGTTTTGTCAATTCAAAGACAGGGTCACCAAAACCATAAAACCAGCTAAAATGATGCACTAACCTTTTACAATCTCCATCAGATGACACTCCTAGGACATTATGTTAGACAATGCATGCATTTTTAGTTCTATCAAGTTCATATTTATATCCAAAAACAGCGTTTTACTATGGCATTGATGTTGAGGAAATCGTTTCCCTCCAATAACCGGCAGTCAAGTCAGCACCACAAATTAAATAATTAAAATTAGAAAACATTGGTAAAATATTATATTGTCATTATAGATTTACATCTCTTGAACGCAATCAACTTGCCAGATTTAAAAATAACCTTACTGGGAAATCACACTTTGCAATAATCTGAGCACTGCGCCCAGAAAAATACGCGTTGCGATACAGACTAGCCGTCATGTTGGGGAGATCTAAAATCGAAAATACTATGTAAATAATCCATTACCTTTGATTCTCTTCATCAGATGTCACTTCCAGGTATCACAGGTCCATAACGAATGTAGTTTTGTTCAAAAAAGCTCATCATTTATGTCCAAAAATCTCCGTCTTGTTAGCACATGATCTAAGCCCGCCGGACTTCACTTCATGAACGAGGGGAAAAAATATATTTACGTTCGTTCAAACATGTCAAACGTTGTATAGCATAAATCATTAGGGCCTTTTTTAACCAGAACATGAATAATATTCAAGGTGGACGAATGCATTCTCTTTTATAACGTATTGGAACGAGGGTACCCAACATGAACTCGCGCGCCAGGTGTCTAATGGGCCATCATCGTTCCATGGCTCTTGTTCGGTCAGATCTCCCTCCAGAAGACTCAAAACACTTTGTAAAGGCTGGTGACATCTAGTGGAAGCAATAGGAAGTGCCAAAATATTCCTCAGCCCCTGTGTTTTTCAATGGCATAGGTTTAAAGGTAATACAACACATCAGGTATCCACTTCCTGTCAGAAAATGTCTCAGGGTTTTGCCTGCCAAATGAGTTCTGTTATACTCACAGACACCATTCAAACAGTTTTAGAAACTTTAGGGTGTTTTCTATCCATATATAATAAGTATATGCATATTCTAGTTACTGGGTAGGATTAGTAACCAGATTAAATCGGGTACATTTTTTTATCCAGCCGTGCAAATACTGCCCCCTAGCCCTAACAGGTTAAAACCATTTATTTACTAAACTAAGTAATTCACAGAAAGCATACAAAACAGTAGGTATCGTTACAAAGCAATGGTAGAGGAATGTGCCCTAGTGGGCTAAACAGGCATGGCTGCCTGTTAAACAAAGGGTCATAAAAGGTCAGCTGAGTCACACAGAGTTCATTAATATTAACAATTGATATGCTAATCCTTTGCACATGAACGCTCACTCTTTCGGGAACAATTGCAATCAATATATATTTACGCTCAGTGTGTTGTCGGGATCCTTGTTGGAGAGTCTCTCTCTCTCTCTCTCTCTCTCTCTCTCTCTCTGTTAGAATGGATCTTTCAAAGCGACATTCATTAATGTCGTCATAGAATGAATGTTTATAATAATAATAATGTTTATATAATTTACTTAGCTGCAGACTAATAATTAATATCAAAGACTTGTTCTTATTCTGTCGGTATCGATAGTCTAAAAGTTAACCACGTGGTATAGTTCACTTTCAGTAGAGGAATTGGATGGTCAAACCTATTGGCCAACTCGCAATGGAGTGGAGGCCTGGTCTCCTCAATGTAAATCAGGGTGGGGGTTTTATAGGTGAACCTAGAACAGGCTTGTCACATGACGCCTGGTCCTGTCCGTGTCCCTGGGGGCGTGCCAATGACTGATTTAATCTTTGAACATAAATACATTCTATCACATTAACATCAGTACACAGCATCTCAATGTATCACAAATAGCTTTATCCTTATTAATACATTCTATACAACCATTTGGATGCAAGTCCCATAGCTGAGGCTATTATATAAACAGTTTTATGGTAATATGGCTATATTGTCTCTTCTGAGTATCACAAAATTGTACCAAGCGGACCAGTTCGTAGCTGGATTCTTCACCAATCTTTTATACCTTCTCCAGAACATAAATGTCATTCGGTTCCCCAATTCTGTGAGTTGGAAGAATTTCCTGTGTCTCTCTATGAACCATGTGGCAGGAGATTCTCCTCTGGAATTTTACAACCCCTTCACACAGGGCCTGGGTGTGGGGAGGTAGGTTGGGGGATGGTGCAAGGGGGGAGGGGGTCAACTGTCCTCCCTGTACTCAAAGAGGGCAACGTCATGACACTAGCCTACTGTTTTTCAAACTTGACTAGCTAGGTAGCTGTCAAATAGCTATGATGTGGTCGCTACTCACTAGCTAACTAACTAACTTAAGCAAGCTAACTGGGTTCGATGGTTTTATCTTGCCTGAACCTAGCTAGCTACTTGTGTCAACACACACCATGAGTAATGTTAATTTCTTTTCAATGTCGCTAAGCACTAATGTTAGCTAACTTATTAGTGTTAGCAAGCACTATTATTGCTAGCTGGATAACACAACAACTAGCTAAGTATCTAGCTAGCTAGCCTAACTATAGGCCTAAACTATATTTTGAAAAATGTGCATTCAGAGGTAGATAATTAGAACCTACTGAGCCTCCAACCTTTGTAATCTCGGACACCCAGCTCATCTGTTCATAAGAGATTACAACCTTGTGACAGTTGTTACTGAATCAGATGCAGCTGAGAAAAACGAAACAATAAATTTGTGAATTTAGTGGAAACGTGCCCATTTGTAACAAGCATTCATTGTTACACCTCTATTTACAGACTGCAATTACTACCAGTTACTTGTTGTTATTGCAGTGAAACT
Source organism: Salmo salar (assembly GCF_965601325.2). Lineage (NCBI taxonomy): Eukaryota > Metazoa > Chordata > Actinopteri > Salmoniformes > Salmonidae > Salmo > Salmo salar. The sequence continues at coordinate 8,633,281 of NC_138298.1, forward strand.
ATGAGTTATTATAATTAACTACAATACTTGTTAGTGTAATTACACTGTAATAAGTACCCAAGGAGTTGAACATAGTTGGTAACGACCTTGTACCAAATGGTGACTGCTCGTGCTTGTTTTGATGAATCCCCCAAAACAAAGTAAATATTAGGTTAATACAGTAATTACCATTTGATCGTGTACTTTGAAATAAAATCCTACCAGTAAACATTCATCTTACCTCTTTCACTTGTGATGATTAATTCACATGTTCATCCATTATTTTCCCCTCTCACACACACACACACACACACACAATAGACTTTGTCTCTACCTTTAAATGATCTTCTTCATATTCCTTCTCCATGTTCATTTATGCCTGTCCATCATGCACACTGTGTTAATTCAATAGGCTTCTTCCCTTCATATTCGCTTGGGAACATTCATTCACGTTTTTACACACACACACATACTTTCATTCTGTACTCGTATTCATTCATAACGGCACACCAATCCGCAGGCATACTGTCACTGAGGAAATGACTGCCTCTGTTGCACAGGAGGCGGTTCGGAAACACTGCGGGGGTGGGGCTGTGTGTGTTATGGACAATGTCCCCCAGAGGCTCTGCACATGCAATGTTTTGTGAACATTCATTCATACACACGAGTGTTAGGGAAAATGTATGTATGTGGTTTGAATTACTCTAAGTGCCTATGTGGGTACATGACTGTTCTATGTATGACTGCTGGTGTGTGTTAGGGTTAGTATGTCCCTAAAAGGTTAGCTGCGCAAGTCTCTCTCTCTCTCTCTCTCTCTCTCTCTCTCTCTCTCTCTCTCTCTCTCTCTCTCTCTCTCTCTCTCTCTCTCTCTCTCTCTCTCTCTCTCTCTCTCTCTCTCTCTCCTCAACCCTCCCCCATCACACACATATATACCATTCACTCTCTCTCTCACTCACACACACACTCACTCCTCCTAACCTCAACCCTCCCCCATCACACACATATATACCATGCTGAGTTGGGTTAGCTAGTTGCGTGCGATGTGCTGCTGTTTGTTCCCTGCAGTGCATGGGGGGCCTGCTGATTTCCATCCTAATGTAATGGGATTGGACAGTTTAAGGGCCAGTGTGATTTCATCCACGTTCTTCGCTTGCCTCATCCTTCCCCCACCAGAAGATGCATTGCCCAGACAGCTTGGAATGTCTGACTGAAATACGGGACAAATCAACCTTTTTTTTCTAAATGTGTGGTGTTTGAATTTGTTGATGAAATTTGGGACATGATTGGTTGGTTGTGGGAGGCGGGACAAAGGGTCAAAATGCGGGCCTGTGGTCACCCTAAGTGGCAGGTTAGAAAGAATCACTGTTTAATCCTAAAGAGTCTATTGACATACCCTTGCATCAATCCAAGTAACATAATAAAAAAATCCCATCAATCCGCATCTGCAGTGGAAAGGGAACAAGCTACAGCGGTGTTTGTCAGACCATGAGACATCACGAAAATCGGTCTTCTCACGAAAACGTCTGTAGCGTCCAAACGATTTGGCTAATACTAACTAATATGACCACTCTATGGAAAGATGTGACTCTCACGAACACAATGATGTTCTCCATTTCGATCTACAAACTCCACAGGACTTGTCTGAAGGTAACCTAGTATCGGTTTAAAAAAATAAATGGAAGTAAGGAGGTAGTTTTGTGCCAACAAAAAAAGTTAAATGTGTCCCTATTAATATATTTCCTGAACTTTCTTATATTGTATATCCAAGATATAGGACAGATACTTCAAAATCTTATTCCTCATGATTTATCTTTTTGACTGTGTTTTGCCATTTATGAATGTGCTATTCAATGCATGGTCTATAGCAGTAAAGGCCTTTTTACATATATTTGTTTTATACCTACAGTGGTCCTAAACTTCAAAATAAAATAGCTAAATGATCCATTGTATGACCATCTTAAAACAATTCCATATGCTAGCTTAGTAGAATCACAAATCAGTTCCACAAAGTTTTCAGTTAGACAGCATAGCAAAATTACTAAATGAAAAAAGATAATTAAATAATACATTCAATAAATAGAAATGAACGAGATTCAGAAATTAATATCAATGACAATATTATGCTTAATAAAACATCAATACTGAAAGAAAAACCGTTGTTCAAGTGAGTGTGAAATAGTTTTTGAAGTGAGGATGCTATCCTTCATCAGAAGAAAATGACTGAGAAGAAAGAATGTCATTGTCATTGAATAAAAAAAGTAGTATAGGCATTGTTGTCTCAATGTTTTGGGCATGATGTGGCTCCGTCTTCAGCTCGACTAACTCAACCATTAAAGGTGCACTCCAAAGATTTCTATTTCTAGTCAATATTTTTTTAAAGTGTTCTAACACTTGTTTTCTTTTGTTTTAGTAGGACTTGGGGGGAGTGAGGTTCTTTGTAAGTACAAAATTAAAGAAGAAGCAGCTGTGAATCTCAATCGTATATCCTTGATTAACTCACGTCCTCCCTCCTCATCTTCTTCTCAAAGCACATTGGAACAGAAGATCTGCGGTTCCTCCCCTTGGATCTTTTCCGCCAATGCATGTTGATTAGGAGGAAAGGAGAGAGGATTCAAGGAATCAAAGAAATACAATTGAAATTCACCATGGTTTCTTAAAACATGTATAGACTATGGTCTACGCCCCGGTCACTTCCTTGCCACACCCATAGTCACTTCCTGGTTTGTGTAAAATAGGAATTGGGTGTGTCAGGAAGGGGGATGCCATCTTGACTGCTTGATTGTTGTGGTCAGAAATGTTTGCTTACTAGGAAAACATTTTTTTCTTTATTAAAAGCAATTTTGTTATCACTCCATACAGGGTGGCCAATGAAAAATGCATCTTTTGACCAATGGGTAAAATAATTGTGTAGATAATCCTCTAAGAAAACCACTGGTCCAAACCTCATATGTCTATCATAATACAAACAAATGTATTGGAGTTTTTACACTTCTAAAATTGTCAAGATTAAGGGGATTAAATCAATGGGAGGCCTGAAAAGATTAGTGGTCATAAATCTGGAAAATAGCATCTTGTCAGCTAGGCTGGATGCTGTGTGGAAATTAAGCCTACCTGACAGGGTTACCATCGATCTCGTCATCTTTCTTCTCAAATCCGGAGGACCTCAAACAATTTTGAGACATTACAACGCTGTTCATATTAATGCAAGCTTTTTATTTTCAAAGCATTTTACTTTTAATTCAGCTCGTGTCATGCTAATTTTGCTATTTTCGATCCGTGGAAACAACTTGGAAGACGACAACCATAAAATGCTAAATCCTCAAAAGTTTTGGCGATAAAGCAGCACCGCTCTGTCAACTGATGTATTAGGTTACGAAATCAAATTTTTGGGATAGAATGTTAATTATACTGTATGTTAGAGAAAGACCCCGCTGAATGATTCAGAACATGAAGAATCATATTTGTCTAGGTAAAATCAATTTTATAACATAAAGAAGTGAAATTTCATCACCATAGTGGGTGAACACCCTACTGCGCGCATCTCTCTCAAGTTAGGTTGTTGTGGGCGCAACCTCTCCAAGGGCCACCGAGCGAGCTGCGATGTGTCATAAGGATGTTATAAGACAACATTGAAAACAAAATAGAAAATGAAGCGTTTAAGCATTTGGTTTACAAAACATTTGGGAATATTTTAACAATAGACGAATGGATGGTCTGCAATAAAATAAATCATGTCTCTAAAACACACAGATGCTCTTTCCCTAACGCCAAGCATAACACACATTCACTCAAGCTTCTTTACACACACACGAGCGCTCTTAGCGTCGGGAAATAGGGGTGTTGAGGGTGCTGCAGCTGCTACTGAAAAATCATAATAAAAATGTATTTTTTCACAAATAGTGCACTGGGCCTGTATTAACAGACCAATACATACAGCACCAGTCAAAAGTTTGGACACACCTACATGATCCAGGGTTTTATTTATTTCTACTATTTTCTACATTGTAGAATAATGTTCATTTCTCTACTATAAGCCGTCTCCAATGTAATTTTAGAGAACTTGAGGAGTATTTCTGTCTGTCATAAAGCACTTTTGTGGGGAAAAACTAATTCTGATTGGCTGGGCCTTGCTCCCAAGTGGCTGAGCCTATGCCCTCCCAGGCCCACCCATGGCTGCGCCCCTGCCCAGTCATGTGAAATCCACAGATTAAGGTCTAATTAATTTATTTCAATTGACTGATTTCCTTATATGAACTGTAACTCAGTAAAGTCGTTGAAATTGTTGCATGTTGTGTTTATATCTTTGCTCAGTCTGTATATACAGTACCAGTCAAAAGTTTGGACACATCTACTCATTCCAGGGTTTTTCTTTATTTTCACTATTTTCTACATTGTAGAATAATAGTGAAGACATCCAAACTATGAAATAACACATATGGAATCATGTAGAAACCAAAAAAAGTGTTCTAATCAATCAGTTGTGTTGTGACAAGGTTGGGGTGGTATACAGAAGATAGCCCTATTTGGTAAAATACCAAGTCCATATTATGGCAAGAACAGCTCAAATAAGCAAAGAGAAATGACAGCCCATCATTACTTTAAGACATGAAGGTCAGTCAATCCGGAAAATTTCAAAAACGATGGAAGTTTCTTCAAGTGCAGTCGCAAAAACCATCAAGAGCTATGATGTAACTGGTGATGAGACCGCCACAGGGAGGGAAAGCCCTGAGTTATCTTTAATGCAGATAAGTTCATTAGAGGTAATTCCACATCAGATTGAAGCCCAAATAAATGCTTCACGGAGTTCAAATAACAGACACGTCAACATCAACTGTTTAGAGGAGACCGCATGAATCAGACCTTCATGGTCAAATTGCTTGAAAAATTAAAAACAATATTATCGATAATGACAAACAAATAATGACAAACCTGGAATTGACAACTTAGATGGAAAGCTACTGAGAATGGTAGCCAACTATAGCAACTCCTATCTGTCATATATTTAATCTGAGCCTAGAGCAAAGTCTTTGTCCTCAGGCCTGGAGGGAAGCCAAAGTCATTTCACTACTCAAGAGTGGTAAAGTGGGCTTTACTGGTTCTAACAGCGGACCTATCTGCTTGCTGCCAGCTCTTAGCAAACTGTTGGAAAAATTAGTGTCTGATCAAATACAATGCTATTTCTTTCTAAACAAATGAACAACAGACTTTCAGCATGCTTATAGAGAAGGGCACTCAACATGTACTGCACTGACACAAATGACTGATGATTGGTTAACATAAGTTGATAATAAGAAGATTGTGGGAGCTGTACTGTTAGATTTCAGTGCAGCCTTTGATATTATTGACCATAACCTGTTGTTGAGAAAATGTATGTGTTATGGCTTTTCAACCTCTGCCATATCGTGGACTCAGAGCTATCTATTTTATATAACTCAGAGGGTTTTCTTTAATGGAAGCTTCTCTAATGTCAAACATGTAAAGTGTCTCTCTCAAGGCCCTCTACTCTTTTCTATTTTTACCAATGACCTGCCACTGGCATTAAACAAAACATGTGTGTCCATGTATGCTGATGCTTTAAACATATACGCATCAGCAACCACAGCTAAAGAAGTTACTGAACCCTTAAGAGTTGCAGTCTGTTTTACAATGGGTGGTCAGGTAATAAACTGGTCTTGAACATCTCTACAACTAAGAGCATTGTATTTGGTAAAAATAATTCCCTAAGTTCCAGACCTCAGCTGAATCTGGTAATGAATGGTGTGACTGTTGAACAAGTTGAGGAGACTAAATTACTTGGTGTTATCTTAGATTGTAAACTGTCATGGTCAAAACATATAGATTCAATGGTTGTAAAGATGGGGAGAGGTCTGTCCGTAATAAAGTGATGCTCTGCTTTTTTGACACCACATTCCATAAGGCAAGTCTTAGGCAGTTTTATCTTATTATGATATTGTCCAGTCATATGGTCAAGTGTTGGAAAGCAAGACCTAGTTAAGCAGTAACTGGTCCAGAACAGAGCGGCATGTCTTGCTCTTCATTGTAATCAGAGGGCTAGTATTAATACTATGCATGCCAGTCTCTCTTGGCTAAGAGTTGAGGAAAGACAGACTGCGTCACTTCTTGTTTTTATAAGAAACATTAATGTGTTGGAAATTCCAAATTGTTTGTTTGTCAACTGACACACATACTTCCCCCATCAGATATGCCACCAGGGATGTTTTCACAGTCCCCAGATCCAGAACAAATTCAAGTAAACTAACAGTATTACATAGAGCCATGATTACATGGACCTCCCTTCCATATTATATGGACTAAGTGAACAGCAAACCTGGTTTAAAAAAAAAAGCTAATAAATCAACACCTCAAGGCATAACACCTCTCCTCCATGTGACCCATTGTTGTGTGTATGTACTGACGTATGTGTAACTGATAGATCCACACACCCACTACATGTTAGTGTTTTTAAATGTTTGTACATTTTAACCTCTTACATCTAGACGTTCCGCTAGCGGAACACCTGCTCCAATATCCAATGATAGGCGTGGCGCGAATTACAAATTCCTAAAAAATACAAAAACTTCAATTTTTCAAACCTATGACTATTTCACAGCATTTTAAAGACAAGACTCTCCTTTATCTAACCACACTGTCCGATTTCAAAAAGGCTTTACAGCGAAAGCAAAACATTAGATTATGTCAGCAGAGTACCAAGCCAGAAATAATCAGACACCAATTTTTCAAGCAAGCATATAATGTCACAAAAACCCAGAAGACAGCTAAATGCAGCACTAACCTTTGATGATCTTCATCAGATGACACACCTAGGACATTATGTTATACAATACATGCATGTTTTGTTCAATCAAGTTCATATTTATATCAAAAAACAGCTTTTTACATTAGCATGTGACGTTCAGAACTAGCATACCCCCCGCAAACTTCCGGAGGAATTTGCTAACAATTTACTAAATTACTCACGATAAACGTTCACAAAAAGCATAACAATTATTTTAAGAATTATAGATACAGAACTCCTCTATGCACTCGATATGTCCGATTTTAAAATAGCTTTTTGGTGAAAGCACATTTTGCAATATTCTAAGTACATAGCCCAGGCATCACGGGCTAGCTATTTAGACACCCGGCAAGTTTAGCACTCACCAATATCAGATTTACTATTATAAGTTTGATTACCTTTTGTTGTCTTCGTCAGAATGCACTCCCAGGACTGCCACTTCAATAACAAATGTTGGGTTGGTCCAAAATAATCCATCGTTATATCCGAATAGCAACGTTTTGTTCGTGCGTCCCAGACACTATCCGAATGGTAAAGAAGGGTCGTGCGCATGGCGCAATTCGTGACAAAAAAATTCTAAATATTACATTACCGTACTTCGAAGCATGTCAACCGCTGTTTAAAATCAATTTTTATGCCATTTTTCTCGTAGAAAAGCGATAATATTCCGACCGGGAATCTCCTTTTCGGCAAACAGAGGAAAAAATCACAAAGACGGGGGCCAGGTCACGCGCCTAAGCCCACAGTCTCTTGATCGGCCACTTGAGAAAGGCGATAATGTGTTTCAGCCTGGGGCTGGGATGACGACATTCTGTTTTTTCCCGGGCTCTGAGCGCCTATGGACGACGTAGGAAGTGTCACGTTAGAGCAGAGATCCTTTGTAAAAGATAGAGATGGCAAAGAAGTTCCAGAAATGGTCAGACAGGCCACTTCCTGTAAAGGAATCTCTCAGGTTTTGACCTGCCATTTGAGTTCTGTTATACTCACAGACACCATTCAAACAGTTTTAGAAACTTTAGGGTGTTTTCTATCCATATATAATAAGTATATGCATATTCTAGTTACTGGGTAGGATTAGTAACCAGATTAAATCGGGTACGTTTTTTATCCAGCCGTGAAAATACTGCCCCCTAGCCATAGTCTTTTGTCTGTAATGTCTTTTTCATTATATGTCGGACCACAGTAAGACTTGCTGTCACCATTGGCGTCGGCTAATGGGGATCCTAAGAAAATAAATACATCTAGTTCATTTCCCAGCCTCTGCTTTTTCTCCTTATGGCTTTAGCACAATTGTGACATGCATTTGGGAAACCTTGTTTTCTTTCTCGTTCTTTGCGGAGACAAACCGAGCAACAGGAGCTGTGGATGATCGAGAGCTGCCAGTATGAAGGAATATATGAATTTATTGGATAAATGTTAAAGAGTGCCCTCTTTCTTGAGACCACAACATCTAGCCTTTTGGGGACCCTAAGCGAGATGTGGTTGAGGGAGCCTCCCCACCAAGCGGGCAAACCTTTTTAGTGGCCACCCTCTTGACTGTGGAAAGAAAATGTATGTCTTAAAGTTTGCTTCCTGTAATTCTATACATTTTTCCATGTGACGGAAAGAAAATGTATCAATTTTATGAAAAATGTTATACAATTCTACTCATTTTGAATTGGGGCAGAGACATTTTTGCAGTTTTAATAAAGCAAGTTTTCTGAAATTCTACACATCAACGTTGACATGACTTATGCCATGTTGATGATGTCTGAGTGAGAGTGACTTACAGTGGTGTATATTCATGGATGCCAAGTAGACCGAGGCTTACCAAAAGCAATTACCAAGAAAGAACAAAAGAAAAAAAACATACTAAATAATCAATATTTTCTCGCTGTGTTTCATAAATTTACTTCAAGGTTGAATGTATCTCACCAGAGAAAGCATTTGAGTGAATGAAACAGTATTCCTCTGTCTCAGTATGTGTAGCCCATTGTAGAATTGAATGCAAGGGTGGAATGCAAGGTTGGCCAAATAATAGTGAATCAGTATTGAGCTAAGTTGAGTGAGCTCAACTGTAAACGGTCCTGGTGCATAAAAAAAACTGTCAAGGGAAGCCTGTATGGATTTGGTTTCACACCACACGTTATTGACAGATTTTTTTTAAATTGTTGCATCTCATTGTGTTGTTGTCCTCAAGTGGCGAGCTAGCTACTGTAGTTAAAATCACCCCATTCCTAAATTAACCATGGATGGAGATACGGATTTGGGCCTGTGGTTTTACTTAATTCTCCGTACTGGCCAATGATTATAACAGTGATTCTGATCCAACCATAAATGTATACATTGTGCCCCATGGCCTGAGAAGATGGAAGTTCAACATGTAGCTAGATGTAGTAGGCCTGGCCCATCATTGCCCATGAAAGGAAGTTAGGCTAGCAAACATTTTAGCCAGCAATCCTGGAAAAACCAAAACTAAAAACGTGCAATTCTGCTTTACAGCAGCCTTCATACAGCTCAGGAAGGAGAAGCGTTCAAAAAGTGCAAATCAATCCCAGAACAACAGCAAAGGAACTTGTGAAGATGCTGGAGGAAACAGGTACAAAAGTATCTATATCTACAGTAAAACGAGTCCTATATCAACATAACCTGAAAGGCCGCTCAGCAAGGAAGAAGCCACCGCTCCAAAACTGTCAATAAAAAACAGAGTACGGTTTGCAACTGCACATGGGGACAAAGATCGTGCTTTTTGGAGAAATGTCCTCTGGGCTGATGAAACAAAAATAGAACTGTTTGGCCATAATGACCATCGTTATGTTTGGAGGAAAAAGGGGGAGGCTTGCAAGCCGAAGAACACATTTTAGTCATTTAGCAGACGCTCTTATCCAGAGCAACTTACAGTAGTGAATGCATACATTTCATACAACACCATCCCAACTGTGAAGCACAGGGGTGGCAGCATCATGTTATGGGGGTGCTTTGCTGCAGGTGGGACTGGTGCACTTCACAAAATAGATGGCATCATGAGGGAGGAAAATTATGTGGATATATTGAAGCAACATCTCAAGACCTCAGTCAGGAAGTAAAAGCTTGGTTGCAAATGGGTCTTCCAAATGGACAACGACCCCAAGCATACTTCCAAAGTTGTGGCAAAATGGCTTAAGGACAACAAAGTCAAGGTATTGGAGTGGCCATCACAAAGCCCTGACCTCAATCCTATAGAAATTTGTTGGCAGAACTGAAAAAGTGTGTGCGAGCAAGAAGGTCTACAAACCTGACTCAGTTACACCAGCTCTGTCAGGAGGAATGGGCCAAAATTCACCCAACTTATTGTGGGACTCTTGTGGAAGGCTACCCAAAACGTCTGACCCAAGTTAAACAATTTAAAGACAATGCTACCAAATGCTAATTGAGTGTATGTAAACTTCTGACCCACTGGGAATGTGATGAAAGAAATAAAAGCTGAAATAAATCATTCTCTCTACTATTATTCTGACATTTCACATTCTTAAAATAAAGTGGTGATCCTAACTGACCTAAGACAGGGAATATTTACTAGGATTAAATGTCAGGAATTGTGAAAAACTGAGTTTAAATGTATTTGGCTAAGGTGTACTTCCGACTTCAACTGTATTATTGATTGATTCACTTTTGATTCTTGTCTTTTTAAGTCACCACAGCATGATGCTGCCACCACCATGCTTCACCGTAGGGATGGTGCCAGGTTTCCTCCAGACATGACGCTTGGCATTCAGGCCAAAGAGTACAATCTTGGTTTCATCAGACCAGAGAATCTTGTTTCTCATTGTCTGGGAGTCCTTTAGATGCCTTTTGGCAAACATCAAGCAGGCTGCCAATCTGACTTTTACTGAGGAGTGGATTCCTTCTGGCCAGTCTACCATAAAGGCCTGATTGGTGGAGTGCTGCAGAGATGGCTGTCCTTTTGGAAGGAAGGTTCTCCCATCTCCACAGAGGAACTCTGGAGCTCTGTCAGAGTGACCATCGGGTTGTGTGTCACCTCTCTGACCAAGGCCCTTCTCCCCTGATTGCTCAGTTTGGCCGGGCGGACAGCTTTAGGAAAAGTCTTGGTGGTTCCAAACTTCTTCCATTTAAGAATGATGCATACCACTGTGTTCTTGGGGACCTTCAATGCTGCAGAAATGTTTTGGTACCCTTCCCCAGATCTGTGCCTTGACACAATCTTGTCTCGGAGCTCTACGGACAATTCCTTCGACCTAATGAGTTGGTTTTTGCTCTGACATGCACTGTCAAATGTGGACCTACAATAGACAGATGTGTGCCTTTCCAAATCATGTCCAATCAAATTAATTTACAAATTAGTTGTAGAAACATCTCAAGGATGATCAATGGAAACAGGATGCACCTGAGCTAAATTTTGTGTCTTATAGCAAAGGGTATGAATACTTAAGTAAATAAGGTATCTGTTTTTTATATTTAATAAATTAGCAAACATTTCGGGGACCCCCTAGCGGCTGGGGGCTCTTTAGTCGCTTATATCACTTATTTCTGGAGCTGGCCCTGCACAACATACAGTGCCTATATAAAGTATACACCCCCTTTAACTTTTTTTTAAATGTTGTTGCTTTACAAAGTGGGACTAATTTGTAATTTATTGGTCATTGATCTACACAAAATACTCCATAATGTCAAAGTGAAAAGATGTATATATATTTTTAAGCAAATTAATAAAAATTAAATAACTAAAATACAGTCATTGCATAGTATTCACCCCCTTTGTAAATTAGTTCTTACAGTATGAATACTAAACAAAAATATAAATTATCTGGGAAAAGGTGAAATGCTCACTAACAGGGATTTAAACAAATGTGTTAACAACATTTGGGAAAATTAGCTTTTTATGCATATGGAAAATTTCCCAAAACATGGTGCCAACACTTAACATGTTGCGTTTATATTTGTGTTCAGTGTGGTATGTAGGCACCAATGTACTGTACACATCTATTATGATATATGGATGACTGTCTTATCCATATATTTATATGTACATATTCTTGTTCATCCCTTTACATTTGTGTGTATAATATAGTCGTTGTGAATTTGTTAGATTACTTAGATATTACTGCACTGTCGGAACTAGAAGCACAAGCATTTCGCTACGCTCGCATTAACATCTGCTAACCATGTGTATGTGACCAAAAACATTTAATTTCATTTGATGAGAGGTGATCACATACATAATCTACATGTACCCGGTACAGCTGTGGCATGGGAATAACTGTGTCCGGGGGTAACTCAAACTTTTTAAAATAATCATCTTGGCCCCTAGTGGCCCTGGTCAAAAGTAGTGCATTATATAGGGAATAGCAGGCCATTTCGGATACAGTCTTAGTCTTGAACGGAGGGACCCATGTGATTGGTAGAGAGCAGCAAGTCAACATGGTGATGCAGCTTGACATGACATTAGCAGTGAGCTAATGGAAAGATGGTGTCGTGTGAAAACTATGCCCACGGTTACTTGTTACTGTTGGGTGTGAAAGGGCAGGGGATCGGCACAGGAGTGGCTGGAAGTAGGTACACATGTTCTGAGGGAGAGTTCGGGGAGACTATGTCTGGCCGCTGTGTTACTCCGAGGGCAAGGCATGCTGGGAATGTGTCAGCGGGGCAGAAATAGCATTCTGGGTAATTGAACGGGAAGGATGTTTTCTTAAAAGGTCAGTGCCAGAGGACCTGATGGACCAAGTGGGTACATAACTCAAAAACATATTTGATATGTATTGGGGTGCAATATTGCGGATTGATTTAAACCCAATAGAATAATCTTTAAATGAATTCTTAAACTCACAGGCAGCAAGTGCAGAGACTTTAAAACCGGTGTAATGTGTGCTATACGTCTGGTCTTGGTCAGTACTCATGCTGTAGCATTCTGTTTGTTTTAAAGTTGCTCAATGATTTTCTTGGGTAGACCAGACAGGAGATCCTTACAGTATTCAAGCCTGCTTGTAATAAAAGCATGGTTGAGTCTCCCTGTATCGGCCTGAGCTAGAACCTTGGCAATGTTCCTTAGGTTGTCACATTCCTAATGTGTGATTTGAAATATAGTTCAGAATCTAAAATGACACCTTGTCATGCCCTGACCTTAGAGAGTCTGGTTTATTCTCTATTTGGTTAGGTCAGGGTGTGACTTGGGTGGGCAAATCTATGTTTATATTTCTTTGTTGGCCTAGTATGGTTCCCAATCAGAGGCAACTGTTTATCGTTGTCTCTGATTGGGGATCATACTTAGGCAGCCCTTTTTCCCACCTGAGATTGTGGGATCTTGTTTTTGCATTGTGCTGTCTAGCCCTGCAGAACGTTACATTCGGTTTTGCATTTTTCTTGTTTTGTTGGTGTTCATTATTAAAGTTAATGATGTACGCCTACCACGCTGCACCTTGGTCTCCTCATTCAAATGACGAGCATAACACACCTAGGTTTTTTACCAGGCATTTTTTCCCCCCCGTGAATTAAAATGTGCAGCCAGATTCTCTCTCTGTGCTTTGGCTCCAATAATAAGTACCTACTGTAGGTCTTGTCTTGATTTAGCTGTAGGAATTCTTGAGCCATCCAAGTGTAACCGGTGTGAAATGGCTAGCTAGTTAGCGGGGTGCGCGCTAATAGCATTTCAATCGGCAATGTCACTCGCTCTGAGACCTTGAAGTAGTTGTTCCCCTTGCTCTGCAAGGGCCGCGGCTTTTGTGGAGCGATGGGTAACGATGCTTCGTGGGAGGCAGTTGTAGAAGTGTGCAGAGGGTCCCTGGTTCAAGCCCAGGTAGGGCCGAGGAGAGGGACGGAAGCTATACTGTTACACAAGTATTTAAATCACTAATACAGATAATAATTTATCTGTGGAGATAAAATCTGGTGACAGAAAAATGTAGAGTCATGTATCGTCTGCATAGCAGTGAAAATTAATGCTGTGCTTTCTGACAACGCTGCCAATGGGTAACATACAGTATATAAACTGAACAGTACCGGACCCAAAATCAAACCTTATGGAGCGCCACATGTGATATCTATTTTCACTGAGTGACAAAAAACTCTTGACTGGTTAAATAGGTCCTAAATCTATTGTTGGTTTCTGAGAATATGAAATATACTTATTCATGTCACTGAGGGAGTGCTGAGGTTTAAAGGGTCTACACCAGAAGTGAATGGTTATAGGAGGAAAGTATATAGTGTGTGCAACTAAGCTTGGAATGCCTGGTCAGGACCCGGTCAGGACCCTGAAAAGGCGAGTGGGAAAGCTGCCGTTACCATCAATACTACTCGCCAACGTGCAATTATTGGACAATAAACAAGACGAGGTACGATCACGAATATCCTACCAACGGGACATCAAAAACTGTAATATCCTATGTTTCACGGAATCGTGGCTGAATGACGACATGGATATTCAGCTAGCGGGATACACGCTGCACCGGCAAGATGGAACAGCACACTCCGGTAAGATGAGGGGGGGCGGTCTGTGCATATTTGTAAACAACAGCAGATGCACAAAATCTAAGGAAGTCTCTAGATTTTGCTTGCCTGAAGTGGAGTATATTGTGATAAATTGCAGGCCACACTTCTTGCCTAGAGAGTTTTCAGCTATACTTTTCTTGGCTGTTTATTTACCACCACAGACAGAAGCTGGCACTAAGACCGCACTCAGTCAGCTGTATAAGGAAATAAGCAAACAGGAAAACACTCACACAGAGGCGGCGCTCCTAGTAGCCGGAGACTTTAATGCAAGGAAACTTAAATCAGTTGTACCAAATTTCCATCAACATGTTAAATGTGCAACCAGAGGGAAAATAATTCTAGATCACCTGTACTCCAAAAACAGAGACACGTACAAAGCTCTCCCTTGCCCTCCATTTGGTAAATCCGACCACAACTCTATCCACCTGATTCCTGCTTACAAGCTAAAATTAAAGCAGGAAGCACCAGTGACTCGGTCTATAAAAAAGTGGTCAGATGAAGCAGATGCTAAACTACAGGACTGTTTTGCTATCACAGACTGGAACATGTTCTGGGATTCTTCCGATGGCATTGAGGAGTACACCACATCAGTCACTGGCTTTATCAATAAGTGCATCGAGGACGTCGTCCCCACAGTGACTGTACGTACATACCCCAACCAGAAGCCATGGATTACAGGCAACATTCACACTGAGCTAAAGGGTAGAGCTGTCGCTTTCAAGGTGCGAGACTCTAAACCGGAAGCATACAAGGAATCCTGCTATGCCCTGCGACGAACCATCAAACAGGCAAAGCGTCAATACAGGGCTAAGATTGAATCAAACTACACCGGCTCTGACGCTCGTCTTATGTGGCAGGGCTTGCAAACTATTACA
Organism: Salmo salar; assembly: GCF_965601325.2. Lineage (NCBI taxonomy): Eukaryota > Metazoa > Chordata > Actinopteri > Salmoniformes > Salmonidae > Salmo > Salmo salar. The sequence goes on from NC_138298.1 coordinate 8,648,392, forward strand.
GACTACAAAGGGAAGCACAGCCGCGAGCTGCCCAGTGACACGAGCCTACCAGATGAGCTAAATCACTTCTATGCTCGCTTCGAGGCAAGCAACACTGAGGCATGCATGAGAGCATCAGCTGTTCTGGACGACTGTGTGATCACGCTCTCCGTAGCCGACGTGAGTTAGACCTTTAAACAGGTCAACATACACAAGGCTGCGGAGCCAGACGGATTACCAGGACGTGTGCTCCGGGCATGTGCTGACCAACTGGCAGGTGTCTTCACTGACATTTTCAACATCCCTGATTGAGTCTGTAATACCAACATGCTTCAATCAGACCACCATAGTCCCTGTGCCCAAGAACACAAAGGCAACCAGCCTAAATGACAACAGACTGGTAGCACACACGTCCGTAGCCATGAAGTGCCATAAAGGTTTATAAGGCCTCACATCAACACCATTATCCCAGAAACCCTAGACCCACTCCAATTTGCATACCGCCCAAACAGATCCACAGATGATGCAATCTCTATTGCACTCCACACTGCCCTTTCCCACCTGGACAAAAGGAACACTGCTGTGAGAATGCTATTGATTGACTACAGCTCAGCGTGCAACACCATAGTGCCCTCAAAGCTCATCACTAAACTAAGGATCCTGGGACTAACCACCTCCCTCTGCAACTGGATCCTGGACATCCTGATGGGCCGCCCCCAGGTGGTGAGGGTAGGTAGCAACACGTCTGCCACGCTGATCCTCAACACTGGAGCTCCCCAGGGGCGGTGTGCTCAGTCCCGTCCTGTACTCCCTGTTCACCCACGACTGCATTGCCAGGCATGACTCCAACACCATCATTAAGTTTGCAGACGACACAACAGTGGTAGGCCTGATAACCGACAACAACGAGACAGCCTATATGGAGGAAGTCAGAGACCTGGCCGGGTGGTGCCAGAATAACAACCTATCCCTGAACGTAACCAAGACTAAGGAGATTATTGTGGACTACAGCAACAAACTAGAATGGTCCAAACACACCAAGACAGTCATGACGAGGGCACGACAAAGCCTATTCCCCCTCAGGAAACTAAAGATCCTGAGATCCTCAAAAGGTTCTACAGCTGCAACATCGAGAGCATCCTGACTGGTTGCATCACTGCCTGGTACGGCAATTGCTCGGCCTCTGACCGCAAGGCACTACAGAGGGTAGTGCGTACGGCCCAGTACATCACTGGGGATAATCTGCCTTCCATCCAGGACCTCTACACCAGGCAGTGTCAGAGGAAGGCCCTATAAATTGTCAAAGACCCCAGCCAACCCAGTCATAGACTGTTCTCTCTACTACCGCATGGCAAGTGGTACCGGAGTGCCAAGTCTAGGACACAAATGCTTCTGAACAGTTTTTCCCCCCATGCCATAAGACTCCTGAACAGGTAATCAAATGGCTACCCGGACTATTTGCATTGTGTGCCCCCCAACCCCTCTTTTTACGCTGCTGCTACTCTCTGTTTATCATATATGCATAGTCACTTTAACTATACATTCATGTACATACTACCTCAATTGGGCCTACCAACCAGTGCTTCCGCACATTGGCTAACCAGGCTATCTGCATTGTGTCCCACCCGCCAACCCCTCTTTTACGCTAGTGCTACTCTCTGTTCATCATATATGCATAGTCACTTTAACCATATCTACATGTACATACAACCTCAATCAGCCTGACTAACCGGTGTCTGTATGTAGCCTCGCTACTTTTATAGCCTCACTACTGTATATAGCCTCTATTTTTACTGTTGTTTTTATTTCTTTACCTACCTATTGTTCACCTAATACCTTTTTTGCACTATTGGTTAGAGCCTGTAAGTAAGAAATCCACTGTAAGGTCTACACCTGTTGTATTCAGCGCACGTGACAAATAAACTTTGATTTGATTTGAATGTGTTGAGTGCAGGGAAGCGATAACATTGCGCAGGCATTGATAAGGGGAGAAAGACATGGATTGGAGATGAGGGGGGTTGAGGTCAGGTCAGGTCAACTTCAGGGAGAAATAAAGGTTTATGGCCCGTATCACTAGTGTCCTGCCTAGCAGTAAAGAATGATGTTTGTACAGATGAGTAGGAAGAGACAAGCTATGAGGAACAGTTAAATACCAGTGCTTGTGTGAAAATGTTTTTGTCTAATGTAGCTGTATTGATCCTCTGGGAAGAATACACTTGGTTAAGCTTTCATAATGTCCGTTGAGTGTTTTTCTCTGTGTCCTCCGAAACATGACCCTGCAAAGCAGCACTGCTTCTTGACACACTACCTGCTTAACCCGGAAGCCGGCCGCACCAATGTATCAGAGGAAACACCGTCCAACTGGCAACCGTGTCAGCGTGCATGCGCCCAGCCCGCCACAGGAGTCTCTAGAGCGCGATGGGACAAAGACATCCTGGGCCGGCCAAACCCTCCCCTAACCGGGATGACGCTGGGCCAATTCATGGGTCTCCCCGGTCATGGCCAGCTGCTACACAGCCCGGGATCAAACCCGGATCCATAGTGACGCCTCAAGCACTGCAGTGCCTTAGACCGCTGCGCCACTTGGGAGGGCCCTGCACTTTACATTTCCAACTCATTTGAGAAGTTTTCAGTATGTAGTATTAAATTCAAGTTTGTTGGTTGGTTTCCAAATTAAATGTGAATGGATTAGCTTATGGAGTTCGCCAAGCCTCGTAGGGAGCTATTAGCCTCCTGTTGGACTTTGTTCCAGCTCTACTATAACCCACCTGATTCTATTAATCAGCTCTGCAGTGCCTTGATTAGCAGCTGAATCAAAGCATCTTAGAGCAGGAATCAGTTTTGCCTTTTAAGATCATAATGAATAATATAACATGGACAGGGGGGACAAGATCATAGATCAGCACTTCTGAGACTTTTTATGAGTACGGGTGCATATTCACTGCTCCCCAGGACCTTGACTAGTTGAATCAAGTATGCTAGAGAAGGGCTAGAAAAGCCTGCATACCCAGTAGCTCTCCAGGAAGAGAGTTGGCTTATCACCCTAAACTAAATGCTACCTCATGTCAACATTGCCACTTTCAGAGACATGCTCCGGAATTTTGGCGACTACTAAGTATTTTTTAAACCTCCAACTTTGGGCTTGATGTGTCAGTGTGAAGTTCATAAATGTATAATCTATGTGCAGAACTATTGTCTTACCTCAATTAGCCACAAAATCCCTAGTTTGAAAGTGACTGTTTTTCAGGAAGCTGTGCCGTGAAATTTTCACAACATTGTCCCCACATGGGCCAGCCACCTAGAATAATGAGGTCAACCAATGAGCTTCGGTCCCTCGCCATTTGAGTGATAGCTAGCAAGATGCACGCAAGAGGCACATAATGCAGACACAGCAGAGCGAGAGCAATGACGTGGTGCACAAATCTGACGTAGTACGCCATTTTCGGGGACCACTTTTGTCTCGTGAGCGCTACTTTCAGAACTACTGGCTAAAAAGTATACAAAAAGTACCGGAAAATCTCTTTAAGACTGACAAAGAATGTTGTTAGAAGTTTAGGGAAACTGGAAGGAGAAGATGGTCCTGTAGACTTCTAATCCACCAACTACTTTTCAGTGTATTGTACACCTTCAATTGCGTTGAATTACTTTGGTGTTAAAGAAGGCACTGTGTTATGTTTCCATCAGTTGTTTATATAGTGGTGGAACTCAAAAGGAAAGTTTGACATGTAGGTGCACGTGAACACTACGACCGTACACTTTTACTCCTCCCTTACTCGATCTCTGTATCTCGAACAGCCATCCGTCACACACACACCTCATGCGTGTTCTGTCAGATTAGCAGCTGAGACTTTTAAATAACATTTTATCAGTGATGTGTTTTGCCCTGCTTCTGTTTGACTCAGTGCCCTCATGTAAAGTACATCAGAGAAACACGGGGCGTCTGTGCCCTTGCTTTGCCACACACACACATGCACGCATTAGCACACACACACACACACACACACATACTCCAGGGAAAATGATGCCTCACGCTGACGTGAATAATCCCTCTCTGTGTCATTCTGTCCGTGTTTCTCCTTGCTTGTGTAGAATATGTGCAATGTATTGCTATGACCTATAATTATCCTCTACAGCAGTGGTTACCAAAGTTTTTATAGTCCTATTCCCCTTCTAACATTCAACCTCCAGCTGCGTACTCCCTCTAGCACCAGGGTCAGCGCAATCTCAAATGTTGTTTTTTGCCATCATTGTAAGCCTGCCGCATACGATAGATTTATTAAACATAAGAATGAGTATGAGTTTTTGTCACAACCCAGCTCGTGGGGAGTGACAAAGAGCACTTATAGGACCAGGGCACAAATAATAATGATCAATAATTTTGCTCTTTATTTAGCCATCTTACGTATAAAACCTTATTTGTTTAACAAAAAGTGTGAATAACTCACCATAGGTTAATGAGAAGGTTGTGCTTGAAAGGATGCGCGTAACTCTGTTGGATTGTATTGGAGAGAGTCTCAGTCTTAAATCATTTTCCACACATAGTCTGTGCCTGTATTTAGTTTTCATGCTAGTGAGGGCCGAGAATCCACTCTCACATAGGTACGTGATTGCAAAGGGTATCAGTGTCTTAACAGCGCGATTTGTCAAGGCAGGATATTCTGAGTGCAGCCCAATCCAGAAATCTGTCAGTGGCTTCTGATTAAATTACATTTTCCCAGAACCACTTGTTGCAATTTCGATGAGGCTCTCTTGTTCAGATATCGGTAAGTGGACTGGAGGCAGGGAATGAAAGGGATAACGAATTCAGTTGTTTGTGTCATCCGTTTCGGGAAATACCTGCGTAATTGGTACCCTACTCATTCAGGTGCTTCGGTATATCACATTTGACATTGTCCGTAAGCTTCATTTGCACACAACAAATCATGCAACGATGGAGAGACGTGTGTTGTCCTTGTTAATGCAGACAGAGAAGAGCTCCAACTTCTTGATCATAGTGTAACGCCCTGACCATAGAGAGCCCTTGGTTCGCTATGGTGTTTAGGTCAGAGCGTGACTAGGGGGGTGTTCTAGTCATTGTATTTCTATGTTGGTGAGTTGTATGGTTCACAATTAGAGGCAGCTATTAAATTAAATACTTTTTCTTTTAGATTTGTGGTACTGACGCCTTAGCTGAGTGTTCTGGCACCTGAGTGTGCTGAGAAGGTTGCCTCTAATTGGGGATCATATTTAGGTAGCCTTTTTCCCACTTGTGTTTTGTGGGATATTGATTTTTGCACTACGGTTGCGCCTTGGTCCGACCTTTTCTACAAGCGTGACACAGCCTCAATTTTGTCTTGCGGAGAGTCCCTGTAATCCTAGATTCAGATTATTCAGGCGAGAAAAAACATCACCCAGATAGACCAGTTGTGTGAGAAACTCGTCATCATGCAAGCGGTCAGACAATTGAACATTTTGGTCAGTAAAGAGAACTTTAAGCTTGTCTCTCAATTCAAAAAAATGTGTGTCAATACTTTGCCCCTTGATAACCAGCGCACTTCTGTATGTTGTAAAAGATCATTTCATAGTGCAGAAAATATGACAGTTCAGGGGCCTTGCTGTATCAAAGTTAATCGTTTTCACTGTTGTGTCAAAGTCTTTAACACTGTCAGGCATTCTCTTGGCAGCAAGTGCCTCTTAGTGGATGCTGCAGTGGCGTCGGGAGCAACTGCTTGCACGCGCGTTGCCACTCTATGTCTCCCTGTCATGGCTTTTGCGCCATCAGTACAGATATTAACATGAGCAGCAGTTATGTTTGGCTACAGACGGACTGTTAGTGGAATTCCCACGAGAGAGTAACGGTTAATGTGATTGGATGTTAATTATTTGACTAGGCTACCTGTATTTGACATTGTGTTGTTATTTTGCTGAACACTAGATGGTCTAATTTTATTTTTGGCAGTGAAATGAGGCTACTCAGGCAAAAAAACTTCACCCAAATGTATAGCCCCATTGGAAAATATAAATGGATTGTTTGAATAAAAATAAAAAAATGTGAATCACATTTATTTGGCGTACCCCCGATGTCATTAATCTAACTGCACCGTATAATTTACATTAGCTATTATAGTGAAAGAATACCATGCCATTGTTTGAGGAGAGTGCAGTTATGAGCTTGAAAATGTATTAATTAACCAATTAGGCAGATTTGGGCTGTCTTGATACAACATTTTGAACAAAAATGTAATGGTTCATTGAATCAGTCTAAAACTTTGCACATACACTGCTGCCATCTAGTGGCCAAATTCTAAATTGTGCCTAGATTCCTACAGGAAGTTATATGTTGGTCTTTCTCTTCTATTTCAAATATGATGGTACAAAAAAATACAAAAAATGCATGTTTATTTTCTTTGTGTTATCTTTTACTAGATCTAATGTGTTATATTCTCCTATATTAATTTAACATTTCCACAAACGTGAAAGTGTTTCCTTTCAAATGGTATCAAGAATATGCATAAGCTAGATGCCCTCAATCTCACACAAATGATCAAGGAACCCACCAGGTACAACCCTAAATCTGTAAAAATGGGCACCCTTATAGATATTATCCTGACCAACTTGCCCTCCAAATACACCACTGCTGTTTTCAATCAGGATCTCAGCGATCACTGCCTCATTGCCTGCATCCGCTATGGGTCCGTAGTCAAACGACCACCCCTCATCACTGACAAACGCTCCCTAAAACACTTCTGCAAGCAGGCCTTTCTAATCGACCTGGCCCGGGTATCGTGGAAGAATATTGACCTCATCCCGTCAGTAGAGGATGCCTGGATGTTTTTTAAAAGTGCTTTCCTTGCCATCTTAAATAAGCATGCCCCTTTCAAAAAATGTAGAACTCTACAAAAGATATAGCCCTTGGTTCACTCCAGACCTGACTGCCCTTGACTAGCACCAAAACATCCTGTGGACGGACTGCACTAGCATCGAATAGTCCCCGCGATATGCAACTTTTCAGGGAAGTCAGGAACCAACACACGCAGTCAGTTAGGAAAGCGAAGGCTAGCTTTTTCAAAGAAAAATTTGCATCCTGTAGCTCTAACTCAAAAGTTTTTGGACACTGTAAAGTCCATGGAAAATAAGAGCACCTCCTCCCAGCTGCCCACTGCACTGAGGCTAGGAAACACTGTCACCACCGATAATTTCACGATTAAAGAGATTTTCAATAAGCATTTCCCTACAGCTGGCCATGCTTTCCTCCTGGCTACACCAACCCTGGCCAATAGCTCCGCACCCCCCGCAGCTACTTGCTCAAGCCTCCCCAGCTTCTCCTCCACCCAAATCCAGATAGCAGATGTTCTGAAAGAGCTACAAAACCTGGACCCATACAAATCAGCTGGGCTAGACATTGTAGCAACCCCTATTACCAGTCTGTTGAACCTCTTTCGTATCGTCCGAGATTCCAAAAGATTGGAAAACTGCCGCGGTCATTCCCCTCTTCCAAGGGGGTGACACTCTTGACCCAAACTGTTACAGACCTATATCCATCATGCCCTGCCTTTCTAAAGTCTTCGAAAGCCAAGTTAAACAGATCACTGACCGTTTCGAATCCCATCGTACCTTCTCCACTGTGCAATCCGGTTTCCGAGCTGGTCACGGGTGAACCTCAGCCATGGTCAAGGTACTAAACGATATCATAACCGCCATCGATAAAAAACAATGCTGTGCAGCCATCTTCATCGACCTGGCCAAGGCTTTCGACTCTGTCAATCACCGCATTCTTATCGGCAGTCTCAACAGCCTTGGTTTCTCAAATGACTGCCTCGCCTGGTTCACCAACTGCTTCTCAGATAGAGTTCAGTGTGTCAAACCAGAGTGCCTGTTGTCCGGAACTCTGGCAGTCTCTATGGGGGTACCACAGGGTCGTCTCTTTTCTCTGTATTTATCAACGGTGTCGCTCTTGCTGCGGGTGATTCCTTGATCCACCTCTATGCAGACGACGCCATTCTGTATATATCTGTCCCTTCTTTGGACACTGTGTTAACAAACCTCCAAACGAGATACAATGCCATACAACACTCCTTCCGTGGCCTCTAACTGCTCTTAAACACTAGTTTAACTAAATGCATGCTTTTCAACCGATCGCTGCCTGCACCCGCCCGCCCGACTAGCATCACTACTCTGGACGGTTCTGACTTAGAATATGTGGACAACTACAAATACCTAGGTGTCTGGATAGACTGTAAACTCTCCTTCCAGACTCATATTAAACATCTCCAATCCAAAATTAACTATTTCGCAACAAAGCCTCCTTCACTCACGCTGCCAAACATACCCTCCTAAAACTGACTATCCTACCGATCCTCGACTTCGGCGATGTCATTTACAAAATAGCCTCCAACACTCTACTCAGCAAACTGGATGCAGTCTATAACAGTGCCATCTGTTATGTCACAAAAGCCACATATACCACCTACCACTGCGATCTGTATGCTCTCGTCGGCTGGCCCTCGCTACATATTCATCGCCAGACCCACTGGCTCCAGGTCATCTATAAGCCTTGCTAGGTAAACTCTGCCTTATCTCAGCTCACTGGTCACCATAAAAACACCCACCCATAGCGCGTGCTCCAGCAGGTATATCTCACTGGTCATCCCCAAAGCCAACACCTACTTTGCCCACCTTTCCTTCCAGTTCTCTGCTGCCAATGACTGGAACGAATTGCAAAAATTGCTGAAGTTGGAGACTTATCTCCCTCACTAACTTTAAGCATCAGCTATCTAAGCAGCTAACCGATCGCTGCAGCTGTACACAGCCCATCTGTAAATAACCCATCCAACTACCTACCTCATCCCCATATTGTTTTTATTTACTTTTTTGCTCTTTTGCACACCAGTACCTTTACTTGCACATCATCATCTGCACATCTATCACTTCAGTGTTCATTTGCTAAATTGTAATTACTTTGCTACTATGGCCTATTTATTGCGTTACTTCCTTATGCCATACACTGTGTATATATACTTTTTCTATTGTGTTATTGACTGTACGTTTGTTTATTCGATGTGTAACTGTGTTTGTGTCACGCTGCTTTGCTTTATCTTGGTCAGGTTGCAGTTGTAAATGAGAACTTGTTCTCACCTGGCCTACCTGGTTAAATTAAATAAAGTTGAAATGAAATTTAACAAAAAAATTATAATAAATATCCCTGCTTCAGGTTCTGCGCACAGGCAGTTAGATTTGGATATGTCATTTTCGGCAAAAAATTGAAAAAAGGGTTCGATCCCTAAGAGGATAATTATGTCCACATCAATCAGGGTAGATGAAGAGACAGGTGTAAGGGTGCGTGCTGGTGGCAGGGAAGTCAGGCGCAGGAGATCGAACTTGGTATAAAACGGAGTAGTTTAATAAGTGCTCAACACCTCCGAAAACCGAAATATACAAAATAATACCCGTCGCACACCAGAACATATCTTGCACAAAACTTGCAAACAAACAATCACCGACAAGGACAATGAGGGGGAACAGAGGGTTAAATACACAACATGTAATGAATGGGATTGGAACCAGGTGTGATACAAGACAAGACAAAACCAAAGGAAAATGAAAAGAGGATCAGCGATGGCTAGAAGGTCGGCGACTCCGTCGTGACAACAGGTTAGAGAATACGTTTTAAGCTTTGAAACAATTGAGACATGAATCGTGTATGTGTGCCTTTCAGAGAGTGAATGGGCAAGAGAAAATATTTGAGTGCATTTGAACTGGGTATGGTAGTAAGTGCCAGGTGCACAGGTTTGAGTGTGTCAAGAACTGCAATGCAGCTGGGTTTTTCACACTCAACAGTTTCCCGCGTGTGTCAAGAAAGGTCCACCACCCAAAGGACATCCAGCCAACTTGGCACAACTGTGGAGTCAACATGGGAGTCAGGATTGGAGTCAACATGGGCCAGCATTCCTGTGGAACGCTTTCAACAACTTATAGAGTCCATGCCCCGACAAATTGAGGCTGTTCTGAAGGCAAAAGGGGTGCAACTCAATATTAGGAAGGTGTTCATAATGTTTGTAAACTCAGTATACATGGAATTTGCTTACCAAGAAACATTGAATGTTCCTAAGTGGCCTAGTTACAGTTTTAACTTAAATCATCTTGCAATCTATTGCGTGACTTGAAAATGGCTGTCTAGCAATGATCAACAACTAACTTGACAGAGCTTGAATAATAACAAAGAAATATGTGCAAATAGTTTACAATCCAGGTGTGCAAAGCTCTTAGAGACTGTCATATATATACTCAGGGTTAAATACGTATATAATTAAGATATATGTGTTTTAGTTTTCATATAATTTATTTCAAATCTTAGATATTTTCTTCCACTTTGACATAACAGAGTATTTTATGTAGATCGTTGAGAAAAAATACAATTAAATCAATTTTAATCACACCTTATAACACAATAAAATGTGGAAAAAATCCAGGTGTGAATACTTTCTGAAGGCACTGTATATACACACATTCTAGCAAATGCAATGGTTGCATTCCAAATAGTACCCTATTCCCTACATAGTGCACTACTTTTGACCAGACTATATGAGCTGTCCTTGTCAAAAATAGTGCACTATGTAAAGAATAGGGTGCCATTTGGGGCATTTCCAATATGATTAGAGGCAGACAATTCATGCCTCCAGTGGCTCGGGCAAATGTGATTATGGCATCACAGCCAAAGATGAGTCCTAGGTTTATGCTGTCGTGACAACTGTAGATAATCGCGTTTTCTGCTTGCGGATGGGAATTGTGACAAGCAGTGGAAAACACATTTGTGTTTGTTTTTGATGCAGATGAGCAAAGTGTTGTGTCTTCCTTACTTTTGTTCTGGTTCCAGGGTGATGTCAAAGCATGAACTTGTTGTTGTTTTTTAGGGGAGGGAGGGATCTTAAAAGTCTGAAGTGGCTTCCTGTCATCTCCTTCAGTTGCTTCACTGATTTGAAAACACGGGACAGGGCAAAGCTTTGTTATAGATGATTTGCTTCTAGAGCCCTTTGTGAATAATTAAAACATGTATGTTCATTCATTCATTCCTTCATTAATTAATTAATGAATCTGCTAGTTTGTTTTTTGTTCCTTCCTTCCTTCCTTCCTTCCTTCCTTCCTTCCTTCCTTCCTTCCTTCCTTCCTTCCTTCCTTCCTTCCTTCCTTCCTTCCTTCCTTCCTTCCTTCCTTCCTTCAAAGACAGGACTAGTGTGCAGTTTTTCTCTCGTTGCTTGGCAATGAGACAGTGTAGATGAGGTGGTTTCCATTATTGGAGGAAGGGAGACAATGACTGATTATCTGTGAGGAGAGAACTCTTTAAATGCTCTGGTTTGGGGTCGAGCATCACCAATATGAGGTTCAGAAGTGGGCACAGAGGAGCCCAGACGAACTTATTTTTTTCACTTTCGAGTAAAAACATGTGTGAGGTATACAGGTAAAGGTCAATACAGAGCCACTCTGGGCCCTCCCGGTTTCCTAGAATGCATTTCACAAAAATTCCAGCAGGTCTTTTCCCGCGATCCAGCAAACGCATTTGGTGTCATCATAGTGGTCTCTAATTTGTGGTCAGACGGAACAAACTTAACCTTGAGCCTTTTTTCAATGCTGATTTGAATGTCATTGAGAAAACGAAGGTGTTATGAACTTTTCCTAATTGAAAAGTAATCCTAGAAGTAATATCAAAAGTATCTGTAATCTGATTACAACATTTTTGCTGGGAATGTAATTGATTAAAGTTACAGGACATGTAATCCATTACTCACAAACCCTGTGTTTGCTTGTACGTGTGTGTTCAGCTATATATGTGCTTCCAGCTTGAGTGAGGTGTTCTCAAAGGGCATGCTCAAGCTGTGTCTACAAGATGGAGGTTGCCGGGTGCTGGTAATCTCCTGGCGAGATTTGTGATTTGCTCTATAAATCACCCTGTGTCTGCTGCTTGTTCACATCTGTCATTGTCAGGGCTGCCTCAATGCCACAATGTGTGTTTGTATTTCAACATACTGAGTGTACAAAACCTTAATAAGAACACCTGCTCTTTCCATGACATAGACTGAATCCAGGTGAAAGTTATGATCACTTATTGATGTCACTTGTTATTAAATCCACTTCAATCAGTGTAGATGAATGAGGGGAGGCGGGTTAAATAAGGATTTTTAAGTGTAGATTGAGACATGGATTGAGTATGTGTGCCATTCAGTGGGTGAATGGGCAAGACAAAATATTTACTGTTGAAGTCGGAAGTTTACATACACTTAGGTTGGAGTCTGTTGTTTTTCAACCACTCTACAAATTTCTTGTTTTGGCAAGTCGGGTTAGGACATCTACTTTGTGAATGACACAAGATAATTTTTCCAACAATTGTTTACAGACAGATGATTTCACTTATAATTCACTGCATCACAATTCCAGTGGGTCAGAAGTTTACATACACTAAGTTGACTGTGCCTTTAAACAGCTTGTAAAATTCCCGAAAATCAATTGGAGGTGTACCTGTGGATATATTTCAAGATCTACCTTCAAACTCAGTCCCTCTTTGCTTGACATCACGGGAAAATCAAAAGAAATCAGCCAAGACCTCATAAAAGAAATTGTAGACCCCCACAAGTCTGGTTCATCCTTGAGAGCAATTTCCAAAGGCCTGAAGGTGCCACGTTCATCTGTACAAACAATAGTATGCAAGTATAAACACCATAGGACCACACAGCCGTCATACCACTCAGGAAGGAGACGCGTTCTGTCTCCTAGAGATGAACGTACTTTGGTGTGAAAAGTGCAAATCAATCCCAGAACAACAGCAAAGGAACTTGTGAAGATCCTGGAGGAAACAGGTACAAAAGTATCTATATCCACAGTAAAACGAGTCCTATATAGATATAACCTGAAAGGCCGCTCAGCAAGGAAGAAGCCACTGCTCCAAAACCACCATAAAAAAAACAGACTACGGTTTGCAACTGCACATGGGGACAAAGAACGTACTTTTTGAAGAAATGACCTCTGGTCTGATGAAACAAAAATAGAACTGTTTGGCCATAATGACCATCGTTATTTTTGGAGGAAAAAGGGGGATGCTTGCAAGCCGAAGAACACCATCCCAACTGTGAAGCACGGGGGTGGCAGCATCATGTTGTGGGGGTGCTTTGCTGCAGGTGGGACTGGTGCACTTCACAAAATAGATGGCATCATGAGGTAGGAAAATTATGTGGATATATTGAAGCAACATCTCAAGACATCAGTCAGGAAGTTTAAGCTTGGTCACAAATGGGTCTTTCAAATGGACAATGAACCCAAGCATACTTCCAAAGTTGTGGCAAAAGGACAATAAAGTCAAGGTATTGGAGTGGCCATCACAAAGCCCTGACCTCAATCCTATAGAAAATGTGTGGGCAGAACTGAAAAAGAGTGTGTGAGCAAGGAGGCCTACAAACCTGACTCAGTTACACCAGCTCTGTCAGGAGGAATGGCCAAAATGCACCCAATTTATTGTGGGAAGCTTGTGGAATGCTACCGGAAACGTTTGACCCAAGTTAAAGAATTTAAAGGCAGTGCTACCAAATACTAATTGAGTGTATGTAAACTTCTGACCCACTGGGAATGTGATGAAAGAAATAAAAGATGAAATAAATAATTCTCTACGCTATTATTCTGACATTTCACATTCTTAAAATAAAGTGGTGATCCTAACTGACCTAAAACAGGGACTTTTTACTAGGATTAAATGTCAGGAATTGTGAAAAACTGAGTTATAATATATTTGGCTAAGGTGTATGTCAACTTCCGACTTCAACTGTAAGTGCCTTTGAATGTGGTATGGTAGTACGTGCCCGGCGCACTGGTTGTGTCAAGAACTGCAACACTCAGGGCCGGCCCTCCCATCAGGCAAGATTAGGCCGCCGCCCATGGCGGCACTTGAATTTGAGGCGGCATTTTGACAATTGGCTTCCGCCCACCGGCGCCACTGATTGGCTTCTACACCGCCCTCGAACCCAAGCCACCAGCTCATTGCGTTGCTGCAGTTCCTGCCCCCACCCCATTCCCGCTTCTCCCGAAGTTCACTCCAACTATCCTTGGTAGCTATGGTGATGTGTGTGTTTATATGGGATTATCCAATTGTGAAACATTAATAAAAATGAATCTGCCAATTAAATAATTGTATTTTTATTCATTTTTTTCTGTGTGAGAAGACAATTAGTGATTAAGACAGTAGCCTAACCTAGCCTGTTAACATTAGCTAGCTACTACTAGTGGATGTCATTTTAGCTAAAAGTAATCTATAGAGATCTGAGACAATTTTCTACCGTGTCTAAGAGACAAAAACAAAAAACTATGCGAAACGAGGCACAATCTCTAAACCAAAGAAATTCGCTGGTGAAATCTATCAGCATGCAGCAATGTCCATCAGCCGGTGTGGAGACTGACAAGCCTACGAGGACAGGCCATAAATTCGCCGAGAACGACAAGCCTCCGTTCGCTGATTCTAGCAGTTTTGAGGGCAAACCGGAGTAGTCTAAGCCATGTACTTCCACTGATGATGACAGCTCTCTGGCTGGACAAGAACAGGTGGTCGCACCAGGCCTAGCCACACCTACAAACAATGCCAGTGAAGACCCGGCTATCTTGGACCCAGAGTCAGATTTGTCGCTCCCCGTTCCGGATGACAGTGGTGGTGCTGCTGCTAAATCCCACTCCCAGACAAAAATCATAAAAGATCCCAATGAGTGGCCAAAATATATGAATGGATCTTTACGGGATATGTTAGTGCAGGCTGGGCCACATCAGGATAAGGAGGGGAATTTCCCAAGAGATGAGGGGCAATGCAAGTTTTTGGTGGCCCACTACAATAGGACAATGGCGAACAGGGAGAGAGTGGAGAGACCAAGGCTTGTCTATTCCCAAGCAAAATGATGCAGCCTTCTGTTTTTGCTGCAAACTTTTTTCACACGAGTGCATATCTGCACTGGTCAGGGATGGAACCAGGGACTGGAAGAATCTGTGCCACCTGCTCAGCTCGCATGAGAAGTCGCATGTCCACCTAGATAGTTTCCAGAGGTGGAAGGAGCTGGAGATCAGGCTGGTGTCCAAGCAAACTCAGATTATTTGATTTCAGGACCATGGACAGCTACTGAGAGAAAACATTGCTGACTGCAATGCAACAGCACAGCAGAGGAAAGACACCACTCTAGGTAGAGACAAAATAAATCAATTGTTGAAACTGATGTTGGACAATCAAATTCGACATGTAAATAAACTACATTTGTTAAGGCTGGGTCTTTGACATAAAGCTTATTTTACACTGCTCCAGCGGAAGGCCCACCATGCATTTATGAAAGCACTTGTTTCCAAAGCTCAAATGATTTTACTCTGTTTTACAGTTCTACAGAAATATTAAAATATATGTTAAATGTTATTTTTATTGTAATTCTAACAGTTATGGGGTCGAGCTATGTGCGAAAACAGGTGGAATATTATTAATAAGAAACTCGTTTCCCTACTATACTGTAGGTAGTAGGTTGCATGGTGATAGCAACATTGTAACTCTCCATTGCAGGGGTTACATATCATTTTTTCATCTTCCAAAAACTAAGTGATAAACCTACCTGTTTGACAGACACAATTATCCTATCCATAGATAGCCAAATACTCCAATACTGTCGCATGCGCTGATTAAATACCTCTGTGTCTGGGAAGGGCTTAGTGTGTTTGACTAAAACCAGGGCTCGAATTGAGTGAGGGTATCACATACCCTTTGTTAAAGAAGAGGGCAAAAAAGGATATCTATTGTTTGCTTTATATTTTGAAATACATAAAACGTATCCAGATTATACCAAGCGTTCTGTAACAATGCTTAACTCGTGATGCCTTGTGGTAGAAACAAGCTCTAAAATGTCCGCGATGCATATGGGGTTATATTGATTCCTCTCTATGACAATCTGAAGCTAAAATGCAGCCTATAATATTCGAAGAGATAAAAACAATTGACTCTGCTATTCAGTCTCTATCAATTGAGCTTTTAACTTTCTGAAAAAAGATCTTTGTTTAAACCCAGGCAGCTTTTAGGGAAGCACTTCTGTTGTTGGGTTATACAACGGACGAGTAGCCAGCAGTTGAAGCTTACAGTTTTCTGCGTCAGTAGAGCCTTTGTCTGGGTGGAAAGGTAACTTTTGAAAGTGCCATGCTTAGATTCATAAGGATGTCTAAGATGTTATTATTTTTGTCTAGGGCGGCAGAACATCCAGGGCATTGGTGATTTTATCAATGTAATAAGATTGAAAATATTAGGCTATGTTGACATTGAACTGATTATATAGCCTAGTAATTGTGTTAAATGTTGTGTATAATTTGTAGAATAGGCCAATTAATTGGGCTGCTATTATGTTCTGTTCCTCCGATTTTTGTCTCGCCTAGGGTGGCAGAACATCCTGGACCGGCCCTGGCAACACTGCTGGGTTTTTTGCGCTCAACAGTTTCCCGTGTGCATCCATAATGGTCCACATTCCAAAGGACATCCAGCTAACTTGACACAACTGTGGGAAGCATTGGAGTCAACATGGGCCAGCATCCCTGTGGAAAGCTTTCGACACCTTGTAGAGTCCATGCCCGGACAAATTGAGGCTGTTCTGAGGGAAAAGGTGGTTTGCAACTCAATATTAGGAAGGTGTTCCTAATGTTTGGTATACACAGTGTACACACAACGCACCACTGTGACTCATACCCTCACAAAGGCTTCTGATTGTGTCGCCATGTACACCAAATGGGCATCACTGACAGTGACATCACTGACAGTGCGAGACGTGTTGCTCTGTTAATCACAACGGAGAGAAGGTGGAAAGGATATGACATCAATACCTATCTTTACATGGTGTGAGTGGAAAAAATGGGAGCCTGCATTTTGTACGTTCAATTAAGGCATGGTGGTAGACATGGTTTCACGACATTAGCAATTACCTTGGCGACAGGGGAGTTGCCACACGTAAGGCGAGGGGACGCATGAGCGGTCGCATTAATACAGTATGTTCCCCTTCAAAGGGGGAGCGAAACATGCATCTTACCTTTGGATTCATGGGCATTTGACATTGCTAGTTAACATTTGAAAGCACAGCCAACCAGTTAAGGCAGTAATGAAGACAAAGGTAGACTGAGCATCTTAACGACCACTTAGCGGCTAGCACGCTAACACGCTCTACGTGCGCTAGCGAGTACCGTACAGAACGGAACATTCCCCGCGTGTGACAAAACCTCCACTGCACCCTTGTTTGTTGTTGTGCTATCAGTGGCAGCAGTGGGATCTTTTTCTTTTGCCTCCCTCAACGTTCTCAGGGTGGACTACCGCCATTCAAATCTACCGTAGCACGCTGCTAATAATCCTCTGGGCTCGATCACCTGCATCTTTGACGGTGTGTGGCACGTTAACACTAGTAATGCACCGCTGCCGCTAACACTCTCTCCATTTATCTCAATGATTCTCCCTAAATGAGATAGGTGACAGGGACCCTGTTCTCAAAGCAGTACATCAATATGCTAATGAGAGCCATTTGTAAGGTGGAGCTGACAAGACAGAGGTGGGCTTTACTAAGGCCAGGCATCACACCCTAATAGGGATTTTTTTCTCCCTTAATTATGTCACAATTAACTTTTACCAGTTGAATGTAGATACAAATATAATATTTTTTAGCAAAAAAAAATATATATACTGTCACGGTTGTCGTAAGGATTGGACCAAAATGCAGCGGGAATATGTATACTCATCTTTTTATTTGAAGAAGGAGAAACAACTAAATACATATACAAAAAGAACAAACCGAAACAGTCCTGTCAGGTGCAACAAACACTAAACAAGGAAACACTACCCACCAAATCCCATAGAAAAACACCCCTCTTAAATAGGACCTTCAATTAGAAGCAACTAGGAGCAGCTGCTTCCAATTGAAGGTCAACCCAAAAAACACCACATAGAAATAGACATACTAGAACTAACATAGAAAATGACTAACAAGAACATAACCCAACAAACCCCGAAACACTCTAAACAAACACACCCCTGCCACGTCCTGACCAAACTACAATAACAAATAACCCCTTATACTGTTCAGGACATGACATATGCAAATGAGGTGAAAGCTCATGAAATATGTGCATATTTGCAAATCGCACAAATTCCTTCTTCAGGACACTGGATTAAGTCAGCCTAAATATTTTGGATTAATTTTGTTGAGACACTTAAGGGCTGGACTTAATCAGAGCAGATTGTGGATAAATAATTGCTTCTTCTGAACAATTTGTAAAATCTTAAGACATGTACAGTGAGGGAAAAAAGTATTTGATCCCCTGCTGATTTTGTACATTTGCCCACTGACAAAGAAATGATCAGTCTATAATTTTAATGGTAGGTTTATTTGAACAGCGAGAGACATAAAACGCATTTTTGGCACATTTTTCGAAAGTAAATGTTATCAAGAATAAAAATGTACAACATATCAACAATTCCCTCTGGGTAAGTCTCAAGAATATATCTAAGGATAACCACACACAATTTGGTGAATGAAGATGCTTCTGAAGCTGAGGAAAATTAGTTAGCATGTGGGAAGAGGCCTGACCTTCAGGAAATGTCAGTTGAAGAATTTAGACTAGCAAATGCCAAACACCTATTTAGACCGAATCGCCATCTCGTCAAAATAAGTTACTACAATTTAATCAAGCTTGTTACATTATCTATGAAATGGGTTTTGGAATTATGTATGCATGTCCATTTTAAAGTAGTTCAAATTCATTATATTTTGATGACGGTAGTACAGTATGATAAACTAAGGAAAGTATACATTTTCATCAATATTTTGACATTTTATGTTTACGTTTTGGAAATGCTTATATAAATTTTGGCCTTAAGCTATTAGCTAGGTGGAGATTACAGACAGAGTTGGGCGTTATTAAGCTAGTAGCTAGGTGGAGATGACAGACAGGGGTGGGCGTTATTAAGCTAGTAGCTAGCTAAGCAGTGCTTTAAAGTGAGAGACTGAGTTCTTTATCCCAGCCTGGTTTACAGTGTCCATAAAAGTACTGGTGTGTTCATTTTGAGGATGCAGACTTCAGCCAAAGGGTAGACCTTGACCTCTTTGGCCAATAATACACATATCTTATTGCTTTAACCCCTTGACAGGAGAGCTAGATTATAGGTCCATTTTCACCCGAAAGAGGAAGAGTTAATGAATGAAAATAGCGGGCGATAGAGAAAGAGTGAGAGAGAAAGTCCAGCTGCATTGACCTCCGTCCTCTATCTATGCCAATGTTGTGTGTGTGTATTTTTTTATGTGTGTGTGAAAATGAATGTGAGTGTGTTTGTCCGTGTGTGGTGTGTGTGTGTGTGTGTGTGTGTGTGTGTGTGTGTGTGTGTGTGTGTATTGGAATGCATCAGTAAGCAAATCACAGATGTATTGTGTTTTTGCACGCATGTTAAAATGGAAAGAGCCCGTATGGCAGTTTAATCTTGGCATTCTATGCGTCGAATGCGCCACCCATTGAAAATTAATACTTTGAGCTTTGCCCGTGACTGCTGAATGTGTTGTTTGGCGAACAGACATATACAGATATCTTTCCACTGCCACACAGGCACATCAAAAGGCTTTGTCGCTACATTTTCCCCTATGATGTCAGCAAGAGATACAGTATCATCTTCTGCAGTGTAACATTTTCCCCACAGACCTTGCATAATCAACTCCTTTTCCAAAGAAAGTTTTATGGAGACAGATGCCTTTGACAACTTCCCATCTATTTTTCTCTGTGGTGGACACAATTGCCTGAATTTCGGGGATTGTTTGAAATAGACAACTTGGGAATATTGATTTTTTTCAAAGAAGCAGAGAAGAAAATGTCTGAAGTGACAGCAACCCATATAAAGCAAAATAATGTTGGACCTGAGAAAGATAATCTAGGTGTGATTTGATCTGTCTGTTTTCTGCTGTATTGTGTAGTGGTAATAGTGTAGTAAATTAGATTGACCCACTGTCACACATACTGTAGACAATATGGATAGAACTGGCTGCTATGGTTGCATAAAGCAAACAGCAATAAAACCTGAGGCACCTTCCAACCATTGCCCTGCACAGACACACAAGGTTGGCGTGTAGCCTAGAGGTTAGAGTGACCCCTTTTTGTGAAGTATAACAAAGGAGTTAAGAATGAAAAAATGCAAAGGTAATTATCTTGAAAAAAGGAAACAAGATGGACATTTTTGTCCTGTCAGTTTGGATTATCTATAGAGATGGTCAGTCTTTGTGAGAAGGGGAAAGGTTGAAGGTTTGTCAGTCAATCAATAACAACTGCCTCCATCCACACGTGGAATTGCAAGTGTTGTTGACCCATTTTCAAAATGACATTGTCAAGAAGTCGATGTCAACGTCAACGAGTTAAGCACCTTCATGTTTTCTCTGTGTTTGAAGGAAACCTATTTGTATGACATGAATGGTCGCCATTGTAAGCAAAGGAAATTCATTTTAGGATTGTCCGACGTGTACATTCTTTATTATTATTTTTATTTCCTCTGTTAACCTGTCAGGTCAACCCTTGCCTGCATGATTTTTCCTAATCTCCCTGCAATCACTCGTCCCAGCTAGCACATAACATTCTGAGAACCATATGTTTCTTAGAGCTTGGTGAAATGGTAGTTGTCCTATGGTTATTTTGCATAGAACCTACCCACAACTTCCTGTCAATGTTGCAGGATAGTTGCTTGGCTTTGGAAAATGTTGAGCACATTTAGACAAAAAAAAGTTATTTTCATGGTATTTCATTACTTGAACAGAACGTTTCCTTAAAAATTCAAACATGGTTACATTTCTTTTCAATTTTGGTAATGTTCTATGAACGTTCACCAAGTTGGGAACTGGGAATGTCCTCAAATAGTTCAGAGAACGTTAACAAAAAGCGTTCTTCAGAATAATGTTTCCTACACATTTCCTCATGGTTCTATTTACAGTCATGCTCTCAAATTGTTCAGAGAATATTAAAAACTTTCCATAAAAAAAACACAAAATCTTTAATGATCAAATCAAGTCACATTTTATTTGTCACATGCGCCGAATACAACAGGTATAGATCTTACAGTGAAACGCTTACTTACAAGCCCTTAACCAACAATGCAGTTTTAAGAAAATACCTAAAAAAAGTAAGAGATAAGAATAACAAATGATTAAAGAGCAGCAGCAGTAAAAAAAAATAAAAAATATTTATTATTTAACCAGGTAAGCTAGTTGAGAACATGTTCTCATTTGCAACTGCGACCTGGCAAGATAAAGCGTAGCAATTCGACACATACAACAACACAGAGTTACACATGGAGTAAACAAAACATACAGTAGAACAAAAGATAACAATAGCGGGGCTATATACAGGGGGTACCGGTACAGAGTCAATGTACGAGGGCACTGGTGTCGAGGTAATTGAGGTAATATGTACAGGTAGGAAGAGTTATTAAAGTGACTATGAATAGATGAGAGCAGCAGCAGCATTCCAGAGAGGTGGGGGGGCAATGCAAATAGTCTGTGTAGCCATATGATTAGCTGTTCAGGAGTCTTTTGGACCTAGACCGGTACTGCTTGCCATGCAGTAGCAGAGAGAACAGTTTATGACAAGGGTGATTGGAGTCTTTGACAATTTTTAGGGCCTTCCTCTGACACCGCCTGGTATAGAGGTCCTGGATGGCAGGAAGTTTGGCCCCGTTGATGTACTGGGCCGTACGCACTACCCTCTGTAGTGCCTTGCTGTCGAAGGCCGAGCAGTGATGCAACCCGTCAGGATGCTCTCGATGGTGCAGCTGTAAAACCTTTTGAGGATCTGAGGAACCATGCCACATTTTTTCAGTCTCCTGGGGGGGAAAAGGTTTTGTCGTCCCCTCTTCATGACTGTCTTGGTGTGCTTGGACATTGTTAGTTTGTTGGTGATGTGGAGGCCAAGGAACTTGAAGCTCTCAACCTGCTCCACTACAGCCCCGTCGATGAGAATGGGGGTGTACTCGGTCCTCCTTTTCCTGTAGTCCACAATCATCTCCTTTGTCTTGATCAGGTTGAGGGACAGTTTGTTGTCCTTGCACCACACGGCCAGGTCTCTGACCTCCTCCCTATAGGTGGCTCATCGTTGTCGGTGATCAGGCCTACCACTGTTGTGTCATCAGAAAAGTTAATGATGGTGTTGGAGTCATGCCTGGCTGTGCAGTCATAAGTGAACAGGGAGTACATGAGGATCCAGTTGCAAAGGGAGGTGTTTAGTCCCAGGGTCCTAAGCCTATTTAAGAGCTTTGAGGGCACTACGGTGTTGAATGCTGAGCTGTAGTCAATTAATAGCATTCTCACATAGGTGTTTATTTTGTCCAGGTGTGAAAGGGCAGTTTGGAGTGCAGTAGAGATTGCATCATCTGTGGATCTGTTGGTGCAGTATGCAAATTGGAGTGGGTCTAGGGTTTCTGGGATAATGGTGTTGATGTGAGCCATGACCAGAATTTCATGGCTACAGACGTGAGTGCTACGGGTCGGTAGTCATTTAGGCAGGTTACCTTAGAGTTCTTGGGCTTCGAGTGGTCTGCTTGAAACATGTTGGTTTTACAGACTCAGTCAGGGACAGGTTGAAAATGTCAGTGAAGACACTTGCAAGTTGGTCAGTGCATGCTCGGAGTACACGTCCTGGTAATCCGTCTGGCCTTGTGGCCTTGTGAATGTTGACCTGTTTAAAGGTCTTACATCAGCTGCGGAGAGCGTGATCACACAGTCGTCCGGAACAGCTGATGCTCTCGTGCATGTTTCAGTGTTACTTGCCTCGAAGCGAGCATAGAAGTTATTTTGCTTGTCTGGTAGGCTCGTGTCACTGGGAAGCTCTCGGCTGTGCTTCCCTTTGTAGTCTGTAATAGTTTGTAGGCTCTGCCACATCCGACGAGCGTCAGAGCCAGTGTAGTACGATTCAATCTTAGTCCTGTTTGATGGTTCGATGGAGGGCATAGCGGGATTTTCGGGTTAGAGTCCCGCTCCTTGAAAGCGGCAGCTCTACCCTTTAACTCAGTGTGAATGTTGCCTGTAAGCATCTGCTTCATTTGACCACTTTTTTATAGACTGAGTCACTGGTGCTTCCTGTTTTACTTTTTGCTTGTAAGCAGGAAAAAGGAGGATAGAATTATGGTCAGATTTGCCAAATGGAGGGCGAGCTTTGTACGCTTCTCTGTGTGTGGAGTAAAGGTGATCTAGAATTTATTTCCCTCTGGTTGCACATTTAAAATGCTGATTTGGTAAAACTGATTTAAGTGTCCCTGCATTAAAGTTCCCAACCACTAGAGAACGTTATAAGAATGATATTTAAAACATATACATTCTGTACTCACCATCAACAAAACTGTCTCTGGCATCTATCTTGTTGAAGGCCCAGTGCAGTCAGTTACTGTAGATACACTCCGTGGCCAGTTTATTAGGTACACCAATCTAGTACCGGGTCGGACCCCTACCATTGCCTTCAGAACAGCCCAAATTCTTCAGGGCATGGAAACATTGTTCAGTTACTATCAAGGGCCCTAACTTGTGCCAGGAAAACAATCCCCACACCATCACACTACCGCCACCAGCCTGTACCATTGAAACCAGGCAGCATGGGGCCATGGACTCATGATGCTTATGCCAAATCCTGACTCAGCCATGAGCATGACGCAACAGGAATCCGGATTCGTCGGACCTGGAGATATTTTTCCACTCCTCAATTGTCCAGTTTTGTTGATCGTGTTCCCACTGGAGCCACTTCTTGTTTTCAGCTGATAGGAGTGGAACCCGGTGTGGTCATCTGCTGCAGTAGCCGATCTGTGAAAAAAACTGATGAGTTGTGCTTTCCGAGATGCCGTTATGCACATTACTGTTGTACTGCGCCGTTATTTGCCTGTTTGTGTTCCGCCTGTTAGCTTGCCCAATTCTTGCCATTCTCCTTTTACCTCTCACAACGAGCTGTGTTAACCCACAGGACTACCGCTGACTGGATGTTTTTTGTTTGTTGCACCATTTTTGGTAAACCCAGGAGCCCAGGAGGCCGGCCATTTGAGATACTAGAATCAGACAATCATACCATGCGCAAAGTCACATAGGTCACTCATATTGCCCACACAAATGTTCTGAAATAAATTTAAAAAAACAACGCAAACAGAATGTTATGTCATCTGGTCATGATCACTCCAACAGGTCCCCCTCCACTCTGAGGATATGAACAGTTGAAGTCGGAAGTTTACATACACCTTAGCCAAATACATTTAAACTCAGTTTTTCACAATTCCTGACATTTAATCCTAGTAAAAATTCCCTGTCTTGGGAAGTTAGGATCACCACTTTATTTTAAGAATGTGAAATGTCAAAATAATAGTAGAGAGAATTATATATTTCAGCTTTTATTTCTTTCATCACATTCCCAGTGGGTCAGAAATGTACATACACTCAATTAGTACTTGGTAGCGTTGCCTTTAAATTGTTTAACTTGGGTCAAACGTTTCGGGTAGCCCTCCACAAGCTTCCCACAATAAGTTGGGTGAATTTTGGCCCATTCCTCCTGACAGAGCTGGTGTAACTGAGTCAGGTTTGTAGGCCTCCTTGCTCGCACACACGCTTTTTCAGTTCTGCCAACACATTTTCTATGTGATTGAGGTCAGGGCTTTGTGATGGCCACTCCAATACCTTGACTTTGTTGTCCTTAAGCCATTTTGCCACAACTTTGGAAGTATGCTTGGGGTCATTGTCCATTTGGAAGACCCATTTGCGACCAAGGTTTTACTATCTGACTGATGTCTTCAGATGTTGCTTCAATATATCCACATAATTTTCCTCCCTCATGATGCCATCTATTTTGTAAAGTGCACCAGTCCCTCCTGCACCAAAGCACCCACAACATGATACTGCCACCCCCGTGCTTCACAGTTGTTATGGCCAAACAGTTATATTTTTGTTTCCTTAGACCAGAGGACATTTCTCCAAAAAGTAAGATCTTTGTCCCCATGTGCAGTTGCAAAATATAGTCTGGCTTTGTTATGGAGGTTTTGGAGCAGTGGCTTCTTCCTTGCTGACCGGCCTTTCAGGTTATGTCGAAATAGGTTATGTCAAAATAGGACTCGTTATACTGAGGATATTGTCACGTCCTGACCAGTAAAGGGGTCATTTTGTTATTGTAGTTGGTCAGGACGTGGCAGGGGTGTGTTTGTTTTGTGTTGTTGGGTTTTTTGGGTACTGTTCTGTCTTCTATTTCTATGTTCAGGGTTTTGGTTTGGCCTTCAATTGGAGGCAGCTGTTCTTCGTTGCCTCTAATTGGAGGTAGGGGTTTTCAGCTTGTGTTTTGTGGGTGGTTGTCTCCGTGTATAGTCAGTGTACCTTACAGGACTGTTTTTTGTCGTGCTTTTGTTCAGTGTTTATTTTCTTTCAATAAAACAAGAAGATGATTCACATACCCGCTGCATTTTGGTCCACTCCATACTACGATGAATGGGACAGATATAGATACTTTTGTACCCGTTTCCTCCAGCATCTTGACAAGGTCCTTTGCTGTTATGGGATTGATTTGCACTTTTCGCCCCAAAGTACATTCATCTCTAGTAGACAGAACGCTTCTCCTTCCTGAGTGGTATGATGGCTGTGTGGTCCCATGGCATTTATTCTTGCGTACTATTGTTTGTACAGATGAACGTGGTACCTTCAGGGCTTTGGAATTTGCTCCCAAGGATGAACCAGACTTCTGGAGGTCTACAAAAAAAAATTCTGAGGTCTTGGCTGATTTCTTTTGATTTTCCCATGATGTCAAATACAGTGGCACTGAGTTTGAAGGTAGGCCTTGAAATACATCCACAGGTACACCTCCAATTGACTCAAATGATGTCAGCTAGCATATCAGCAGCTTCTAAAGGCATGACATCATTTTCTGGAATTTTCCAAGCTGTTTTAAGGCACAGTCAACTTCTGACCCACTGGAATTGTGATACAGTGAATTATAAGTGAAATAATCAGTCTGATAACAATTGTTGGAAAAATTACTTGTGTCATTCACAAAGTAGATGTCCTAACTGACTTGCCATAACTATAGTTTGTTAACAAGACATTTGTGGAGTAGTGTAATATCAAGTTTTAATGACTCCAACCTAAGTACATGTAAACTTCCGACTTCAACTGTATAACTTAATATTATGTCTCCAGAGAAACCTGGATTCAAATAAATACTTTTTTTTAGATCTGCCATAGAATAATTTCTGGAATACACACCAATACAGTCTGTGTAGATTCAGAGTGTATCGGAGTTCTGTATTGCAGTTCTATCAAGTATTTATACCATTGGCAGACTTTGTCGTGGTCTAGAAAAGTACAATCTTAGACGAGTACATGGGGTGCTATATCTTGTCAGAAGATCTATTTGGTGGCATGGATAACTTGTTATCTAAGTCTTCAGAGTAACTTAGATTCAAATAAAGGCCATATTTAACAAATTACAGTAGGCTGAATTAGGTGTTTATGTCTGGGGTCAAAATGACCATAATTTAGATGTTAAGAACAAGTTGATTGACAAAGTCATGAAAAATTAGAAGAATTTAATAAACCATCTTTGGTCTATGATAAAAATGTTTCTTTGGTGTGACAATAACCCCAGTCGGCGGTATGAGGGTTAAGTGTGTTTGTTGAGGTGTGTTGGCTGCACCCACTAATTGGCCACACCTGATCTTAATGAGTGCTTGTTTCCTATGGGGATTGTTTGAATGGACTAAAATGAACAGCTTTGTATGCGTAAAAAAACATGGTATGCTAGCTCCATCCTGGTGGCACAGTAGACTAATTCCATTGATAGAGAACAGAAGATTATAGGTTTGAATCTCACTGATGCCATGTTCCCAAAACAAAATGTGTTTGCTTTATAATGCCTAAGGAAATTAATTCCCATGTGTCCTATTTCTGCTTGGAGTTCAAAAAAGTTAACCCAAAATAATCTAGGTGTGTTATTAAAAGTCTGATCCAAACATTCAGTGAAAGTTAAGGAAATATAAAAAAACTCAAAATAACCTATAATTCCGTTCTCAGAGGGTTAATAGAACTTCACAAGAATAAAACAGAGCCTCCCTGCAACCTAAAAATAAATGTTCTCAGAACAGGTGAAATTGTATTTTTCTGATCTCAGAACATTTAAAAAACGTTGCATTTTACCGATCAGGAAATGTATGGCTTCATTCCCACAACCAATGTGAAACCAAAAATCTTTGTTCTTGGGTTGTGATGAATTTATAAGTCATGAACAAACAAACGCATGCTTATACTACAGATTTAGACTTGTTGATGTATGAATGTGCCGTTATGAGATCATCAATGTAGATTAAAATGGCTGCTGATAATTTCTGTATCTGTCAGGTTAGTGGGTGTAGCTGGTGTATAAAGTCAGGCGCAGGAGAGCAGAGATGAGTGAAACAACACACTTTACTCGACAGCACAAAGTAAACAATTTACAAAGTGCAAAAAGAACGGTTGCCACAAAGCATAGATGATAAACAGCACCCGGTACAAACCAGCCGGAACATACCGACCTGAACAAATAACAATCACACACAAAGACATGGGGGAAACAGAGGGTTAAATACATGACCAGTAATTGGGAAATGAAAACCAGGTGTGTGGGAAAACGAGACAATACAAATGGAAAATGACAAATAGATCAGCGATGGCTAAAAGACCGGTGACGTCGACCGCCGAACACCACCCGAACAAGGAGATGCATCAACTTCAGCTGAAGTCGTGACAGTATCAGTAACCAGGCTTCCATCCAACCTTTTTACGCGAGTAAAGTACATGTCGGATACAAAATGTAATGACCGGACTGATTGAAACAGAGAATGTCTGTAAACTAACCAATTGTTGACAAAACAAAATGTGCTAGACAAGATGGGATCTTTTTGTGTCAGTAAAATGAATAATGCGAGAAATGTCAGTGGAAACGCTTTTAATGCACAAATATTGATATAATAACTATCATATCAAAGTAAACTTGGAGTCATGCAATGGCATCAATCAACCACATTTATTTATGAAGCCCTTTTTACATCAGCATATGTCACAAAATGCTATACGGAAACCCAGCCTAAAACAGCAAGCAATGCAGGAAAAACTCCCTAAAAAGGCAGAAACCTAGGAAGAAACCTAGAGAGGAACCAGGCTCTGAGGGGTGGCCAGTCCTCTTCTGGCTGTGCATGGCCAGATTGTTCTTCAAGATGTTGAAACGTTAATAGATGACCAGCAGGGTAAATTAATAATCACAGTGGTTGTAGAGGGTGCAACAGGTCAGTACCTCAGGAGTAAATGTCAGTTGGCTTTTCATAGCCGAGCATTCAGAGGTCGAGACAGCAGGTGCAGTAAAGAGAGAGAGAGTTGAAAACAGCAGGTCCGAGACAAGGTTGCACGTGTCCGGTGAACAGGTCAGGGTTCCATAGCCACAGCCAGAACAGTTGAAATTGGAGCAGCAGCGTGGACAGGGGACAGCCAGGAGTCATCAGGCCAGGTAGCCTTGAGGCATGGTCCTAGGGCTCAGTTCCTCCGGGAGGGGAGGGAGAGAGAGAGAATTAGAGGGAGCAACCTGTTGGGGCTAGGGGGCAGTATTTGCACGGCCGGATAAAAAACGTACCCGATTTAAACTGGTTACTACTCTTGCCCAGAAACGAGAATATGTATATAATTAGTAGATTTGGATAGAAAACACTAACGTTTCTAAAACTGTTTGAATGGTGTCTGTGAGTATAACAGAACTCATTTGGCAGGCCAAAACCTGAGAAGATTCCATACAGGAAGTGCCCTGTCTGACAATTTGTTCTCCTTCTGTGGCATCTCTATCGAAAATACAGCATCTCTGCTGTAACGTGACATTTTCTAAGGCTTCCATTGGCTCTCAGAAGGCGCCAGAAAGTGTAATGGGGTGTCTGCAGTCTCTGGGCTAAGTACAGGAGCTTTGTTTGTGAGTGGTCAGGCTGGGAACAGTGACACTGGAGTTGCGCATTCATGAGAATTCTCAATTTTGTTCTTTCAGCCTTTGAATGAATACAATGTTGCCCAGTTGGAATATTATCGCTATTTTACAAGAAAAATAGCATAAACATTTACTTTAAATAGCGTTTGACATGCTTCGAAGTACGGTAATGGAATATTTAAAAAAAAAATTGTCACGAAATGCGCTCGCGCGTCACCCTTCGGATACTGACCTGAACGCACGAACAAAACGAGGTATTTGAATATAACAATGGATTATTTGGAACCAAAACAACATTTTGTTGTTGAAGTAGAAGTCCTGGGAGTGCATTCTGACGAAGAACAGCAAAGGTAATCCAATTTTTCTTATAGTAAATCTGAGTTTGGTGAGGGCCAAACTTGGTGGGTGTCAAATTAGCTAGCCATGATGGCCGGACTATGTACTCAGAATATTGCAAAATGTGCTTTCGCCGAAAAGCTATTTTAAAATCTGACACCGCGATTGCATAAAGGAGTTCTGTATCTATAATTCTTAAAATAATTGTTATGTATTTTTTGAACGTTAATCGTAATTTAGTAAATTCACCGGAAGTTTGCGGTGGGTATGCTAGTTCTGAACATCACATGCTAATGTAAAAAGCTGGTTTTTGATATGAATATGAACTTGATTGAACAAAACATGCATGTATTGTATAACATAATGTCCTAGGAGTGTCATCTGATGAAGATCATCAAAGGTTAGTGCTGCATTTAGCTGTGGTTTTGGTTTTTGTGACATATATGCTTGCTTTGAAAATGGCTGTGTGATTATTTTTGGCAGGGTACTCTCCTGACATAATCTAATGTTTTGCTTTCGCTGTAAAGCCTTTTTGAAATCGGACAATGTGGTTAGATTAACGAGAGTCTTGTCTTTAAAATGGTGTAAAATAGTCATATGTTTGAGAAATTGAAGTTATAGCATTTTTGAGGTATTTGTATTTCGCGCCACGAGATTCCACTGGCTGTTGACTAGGTGGGACGCAAACGTCCCACCTTGCCCAGGGAGGTTAAATTCACACAGGACAATATATAAGACAGAAGAATTACAGCAGATATAAACGACTGGCCCTAGCCCCCTTGCACATATCTATGCTGCAATAGTCTACGGGAGGCTGACATGTGTGACCCTCCCACTACGTCTCGGGAAAGCATACAGTTTATTAGGCTACAGATGAAATACATTATGATGAACTTCACAGGTTGGTGAAAATGCAAGATGAGCTTGATGCTTCTTTCAAGGGTCTTATTCTCAGTGACATGATCATAGATGCTTGACTGCCATTTGACAAGTAAAAATGATCTCACTGTCCATAATAATCTTGTAATGTATGTAGGCTATTTCCGGACTGTATCTGCAAGCTGTTGGCTAGAGTGGACGTGCCAATACCAGAGTGGGCACACTTGCTATATAATGCAAAAAAGAATTGTGAGAAAACCATCAGTTGAGTTGAAAACGCAATGGAAACCCATTTAACTTCTATTTTTTATTTGGCACATGGGAATTTAACCGCAAAAGGTTTTTTTATATGCACTACATCACGCACAGCTTTTTATGAATTTCATGGAAACACTGCTTTGGTAGGAAAATGCACATATTGTTTTTATGCACTTTTTATTATATTCGCATGATAATCTGTCACCAATTGGATGGAAACCTAGCTATAGCTACCGATAGGAACCTGTGATTTTGTTGTGTGTTCGGAAGGTTTCTCAAACCAAAGTGTGGTGAGAAAAGAAACTTGCCAGCTGGTGGATGCAGCCAAGAGGGAATTCTTATTTTGGTATCGTAACGGCACAGAGAACAACATTTCAAGCACTGTGATTCTCAAAAGGTTTCTCTCTATTCCCGACATCCTCCAGAGATCTAGCACTAGCCCCTCTCGTCTCAGAAGATGACCCCTGCCGAGAGCTCCCGGTGTGGACAGCACCTGTGACGAGAGGGACCAGACAGGAGTGCTGTTTGTGTCTGTTTCAGTTTCGTCCCCATCGAGGCTAGCTGAGCCCTAGCTGAGCATTCAACAGAGACCCATTCCGCTGGCAGAAATGGATGGCGAACGGATCCCTGGTATGCCCCTTAAATGGTGAGAGCAATACTTTATTTTGGGAGCTGTATGTACGACAATCATACATCTATCGCCAATGGATGTCTATGCACTCTGGGTTTCAGTGATGTGGCTTTCAAATGGGATGATTCATGTCACCAATGTTTCTTTTGTAGATGGAATATCAAGATTAGGAGCTGGAGTAGTCAATACGTCCAGTCCAAGATTAGGAGCTGGGGTAGTCAATACGTCCAGTCGACCGAGCTATTGTCATGTGAATGGAACAGTCTGAAGTGAATGGATGGGGGGGTTCGCGCTGTGCAAAACCTTAGACACACACACATACCTACACAGTACAATCCACCATGACAAATTCCATTTCAATCACCGCAAAACCCACATGTATAGATACCCCACGGACACAAAACGTCTTTCTATTAAAGTTCAAAAGGTCTACGAATCAACAAAAGCTCTGTTCCACTTTAAAGGGGGTCATACCAGATGAGAGAGGAACAACACCAGGCACGTGCAGGAAAGTTAAAGGTGCACTTCAGAAGGGATCTGAGAGGATCGAGGGTGCAAGCGGGGAACAGATCACCATCTATATGCTGAACCAACCGGACAGAATACACCGCTCAGGGAGCAGAAAAGAAAGAGTAATTGAGGAGAAGATTCCACCGTGGGATGGAGGGATGAGGAAGGAAAGGTCAGCCAAAGGTCAGCCATTTAATTGTAACCGCATGACACTGAGGCCGGTGTCCCAAATGGCACTCTATTCCCTATGTAGTGCAGTATTTTTTTTTACCAGGCCCCATAGTTGATCCATTTTGCATACCCCACCATACCATGAGACATGTCTTCATCACTGGAAAAGATAAACAGTTGATTTTGATATCATTTAAAAGCTTACACAGTGTGTGTGTGTGTGTGTGTGTGTGTGTGTGTGTGTGTGTGTGTGTGTGTGTGTGTGTGTGTGTGTGTTTTGGTAGACAGGGGGTAATAAGTAATTTTACCAATGCATGAATCCTGAACAATTCGTTGAATAATAATGTGGACAAAGTCCTCTTTCGCTGCCAGGCAAACCACACGCCACATTACCTTGGCACCCTCCATTTGCATTTCCATAATCCAGTGCCTTCAGAAAATATTCATACCCCTTGACTTATTCCACATTTTGTTATGTTACAGCCTGAATTAAAAATGAATTCAATTGTTCTGTTTTTCTCACCCATCTACACACAGTACCTCATCATGACAAAGTGGAAGCATGTTTTTAGAAATGTTTGCAAACGTATTAAATGAAATACAGAAATGTCTCATTTACATAAGTATCGGCAGTGATTACAGCTGTGAATCTTTCTGGGTAAGTCTCTAAGAGCTTTCCACACCCAGATTGTGCAACATTTGCCCATTATTCTTTTACAACATTCTTCAAGCTCTGTCAAATTGGTTGTTGATCATTGCTAAACAACCAGTTTCAGGTCTCGCCATAGATTTAAATCAAAACTGTAATTCGGCCACTTCACTGTCTTCTTGGTAAGCGACTCCAGTGTAGATTTGGCCATGTGATTTAGGTTGTTGTCCTGTGTCTGGTGGAAAGCAGATTGAACCTAGTTTTCCTCTAGGAGTTAGTTTGCAGTGATTGTAATTGTCATGCATATAAGGTACAATTAGGCCAGACAAAGTTGATTTACTGTTTAACCCCCCCCCCCCCTCCCACGCCCCCACCCAAGTGAGAGGGTTTTTTCATAAATAGTGGAGAAGGAATAAATTAGAAAATTATGACGGCCAATGTCCTTTGGTCAGAAGCAATATGACAGTCACCTGCTGCTTTCAACCGCTCAACGGCGTGGTCTGTTTTGTCCATTACTTACTGTTTGTTCTGTTCACTGGGGTGTTAATTTATTTTTAAGATTTATTGGAGCTCGTCTTGTTTACACACAGTGCACATGGGCCTGACTTGTTGGAATTGTTGTTTGAGCCTCACCACCTCTTCCCCTTCAAGAACATCTGGACATCCACAGTGGAGACACACATCTGGGAATGACACTGTGATTGATGAGTAATACTGTCTCCACTTGCATTCCACAGGTTAGCACCTTGAAAGCCACTATCTGCTCGTGATATGGACTATCTTTCTTTGAACGGCTCTGAATCACATGAAAAAAATATATCTTCTCGAATGTGTCGGACTGCTTACTGTTCTTGTCTAGACAGCTTTCTTTTGGCATACAAGCACCTTGCCTTCTCACATTCAACACAGTTGGTGGACTTTCTCACCTTTGCATTGACCATGATCATACTCCTCATCACAATTTCTCTGTTTGATGTTATCCTCTTGAGGATACCGTAGGATAGGGGGCGCCACAGCGCATTTTGAAAAAAAATCGTTCCCATTTTCAACGGCCTACTAATCAAACTCAGAAGATAGGGCATGCATATACTTATTATATATGGATAGAAAACACTCTAAAGTTTCTAAAACTGTTTGAATGGTGTCTGTGAGTATAACAGAACTCAAATGGCAGTCAAAACCCCGAGACCGATTGAAACAGGAAGTGGAATTCTGAATTGTGGACTTGACTTCTCATCTTTCCTTATTAATCACACCGTTAACCATGGTTCAGTGAGCACTTCCTATTGCTTCCACTAGATGTCGCCAGTCCTTTCACAGTGGTTTGAGCCTTATAGAGTCAAAACTCAGTGAATGACACGAGTTTGAAATTGGTCACAGGGGATGGGCCATCACCATTATGACGCCGGCGGCCATGTCTGCCCCCACCTTTGGATACGGTTTTAAAGGCCATGACATCATCCCCCTCGAATCTTATTGGCTCTCTTGGTGTTAGAGGCCCTGAAGATTTATTTTATACAACGTTTGACATGTTTGAACGAACCTACATGCGCGAGCATTGCATTTATTCTGAACTTCAGAGCTGCGCTTCGAGAGAGCCATAGGACACGCTACCAACATCAGGTTAATGGAACGTGAAGTATGGACTTTTTGACCGAAAATACATCTGTTGTGGACCTGGGATGCTTTCTGATGAAGACAACTAAAGGTAGGCGATTATTGACAATATTATACAAGATGAGATGGTACATTCTATTGCTTCCAAGATGGCGCCGAGCTCTGTATATTAGCTCATTTTCTGAGTATCGCATCTCCTTTTATCGCAAAGTGTGATTACCCAGTAAAGTTAATTTAAAATCTGGTATGACGGGTGTTCTCAAGAGATATTCATCTATAAATGTTAGATTGACAATATACATTTAAAAAATCGTTATAGTATAGTAATTTAGGGAAATGTAGCATTGTTTACCGGGACGCTTTTGAGGGGAAATTATGTAGTCAACGTCAGACAGAGATGTAAAATGCTGTTTTTATATATAAATATGACCTTTATTGAACAAAAGAATGCATGCATTGTATAACATGATGTCCTAGGGGTGCCATCTGATGAAGTTTGTAAAAGGTTAGTGCTGCATTTAGCTGTTTTTTGATTATATGTGATGCAAGTGGTTGGTCGGAAAATGGCTATGAAGCTGCTTTTTACGATGGACTCATCTAATATAATCTAATGATTTGCTTTTCCTGTAAAACCTTTTTGAAATCGGACGACGTGGGTTGATTCAGGAGAGGTGTATCTATAAAAAAAAAATATATATATTATTTTTTTTTTTTTAAATTATGATTTTTTTTTAATGCTAATTGGCGATATGATTTTTCGCTGGATTTTGATCCCGCTAACGGGATCAGATGCTGAAGAGGATTTATACAAGGCCTATCATTGTCAGTGGTGTCAAAGCTGTACAGATCATTACGTTTCTGGTGATCATGTCTGTCTGTCGTCAATGTTGGATCAGGCACAAACCTTAATTTCTTCAATTGTTCTTCTGGACAGCATGGAGGATTCATGAAGCAGTAACAGTGTGGATCATCTCCCTCGCATTTCTTGATCTGTACCATGTATTGTGACTTTTTGAAATGTCTGTCTTGGAATTGCTTGTACCATTCAAGGCCTTTTCTGCTGAAAACCGGCCACTCAGAAGAGCTGCAACAGGATTTACACTCTTTTCAAAGGCCTCTTTTAGGTCTGGTTGTTTGGTGGCTGCTTCACGTAGGCTCTGGATTGTGCTACACTTCTTCACACGCTTCTCCTTTGATTCCGGTGTGCCCAGGGCTGGGATATTGAAAAAAGTTAGGGCCGTGGATCAGAAAACTAGTTAGTATCTGGTGTGACCACCATATGCATCATGCAGCGTGACATCCACTTCACATAGTGTTGCTCAGGCTGTTGATTGTGGCTTGTGGAATATTGTCCCACTCCTCTTCAATGGATGTGCGAAGTTGCTGGATATTGGTGGGAACTGGAACACGCTGTCGTACAGGTCGATCCAAAGCATCCCAAACATGCTCCATGGGTGACATGCCTGGTGAGTATGCAGGCCATGGAACAACACATTTTCAGCTTCCAGGAATTGTGTACAGATCCTTCCTACATGGGGCAGTGCATTATCATGCTGAAACATAAGATGATGGTGGCACATGAATGGCAGGACAACAGGCCTCAGGATCTCATCATGGTATCTCTGCATTCAAATTACAAACATTGACTTTGTCGGTTTGAATCCGATCCATGCCATTCTGGCACAAAACGTATGTCTTATATTACTTGTCTTTCTCCCACTGTCTCTCTCCAGAAAATACAAAATTACAAATGGAAGAAAAAAAGTTGTACTAAAATAAATGTTTTTCTTAGTAGTTGTTCTCTTCTGAAGTGAGCCTCAAACCTGGAGTCAAGATTGATAGAGGCAAAGCCGAATAAATCTCATGGGCTGCGTTTCAAACTGAAAGTAGACAGCCTTCGGCCCTAAACACTCAGCCCTATGCCCTTGGGGGAATCCTCGCGGCCAAATTTGTCGTCGGTCCAAATGATTAGCCAAGCAAGGGAAGTTTGCAACGTAAGCATAATTGAGTTTGTGAGTATACAATTATGTTCACTTCGGGGCCTGAAACGCCCCGTAATTCAATTTGCAATGATTGTACAATCCGCTAAGAAAAATGTGCCAGAACTTCAATATGGAGTCAACACAAAAGTGTAAGTAAAAACTAATGTAAATAAGTTAGAAATGGTGCTACTAACACACAAACACGTCTCATAAAAGTAATGATGTTTTTTTTTGGTTAGCTTTTGGAAATTGTAGAAATAAAACATTTTCCTTCTTCAGAAGTAGCTAGGCAGGCTACATTAGTTAGCTAATTAATTTGCTAGCTATCATACAGTAGGCGTATATTAATAATTATATAGTTCATACAAGTATACAGTACATGCAATCATAATTGACTGTAGAGCATATAAAGCGCCCACAAGCTGAAAACACAATAATAGCGGGATGAACGAGTGACGAATTTCCGGGCAAGGGCGGTCCATTTAAAAATAATTCCTTCCTCCCTCGCCCTGCAAGTGTACATTCGTCAGACGTCATGACACAGTACATCATCAGAAGTGTCCACTTAATTTGAGGGCTGAAGGGATAGGGTGCGTCTTTTAAGTGTTTGGAATGCAGCCGTGGACTACATCGATTCGGGAATCCTTGACGAGGTAAACAAACCAAAAAGGTTGTTCTCAGCCCGCGGCAAGTGATCATTTATTAATCAGTTCCATATGAAGAGGACCTCTCTCGCTGATACGCTTAATGATCTCCAAAGTCAGAGAACAAACAGCCCCACAGTCATTGTGTGCATCCCAAATGGCCCTGTATTGCCTACATGCATTAATCGGACTACTTTTGACTCTGGTTAAAAGCAGGGCACTATGTAGGGAATATAGTGTCATTTTGATCACAGACATTGACTTTATGCTCATGGGAGGCCTCAACGAGTAAGTTACATGCTGCACTTCTTCAATAGGTGCTTGATCCCCAGTTTCAAAGATCCCCAGGAAAGGATTCTGACAGGAAGCCTGAGGGGGCATCCTGAGCTGTTTCCCATTGATCTGTAGAGGCCTTAGGGCCAGCCTATGATGAGCAGTAAACTTTGGCTCTGAAGACAACAATCCGTTGCATTTAGGTTTGAATCACAAACTTGATCCTTGTAGCTCTGACTTTCCCGTTTTATAATGCATTCATGTCAAGGGGCGACTTGCCCAAAACATTAAGTGACATGGGTCAATCTCGAGTTTTTGTCCCCTGTAACCTTGATTTTAATATGATGCCCATAGTGATTACCCCGAGTAAAAGCCAAAGTCTACTGACCAGTGAAACTTGAAGTGATAAGTTCATTTGTAAGTGAGAGTCTATTTCCCAAATATGGAAAATTAGAA
The DNA here is from genome assembly GCF_965601325.2 of Salmo salar. Lineage (NCBI taxonomy): Eukaryota > Metazoa > Chordata > Actinopteri > Salmoniformes > Salmonidae > Salmo > Salmo salar. The sequence continues at coordinate 8,685,757 of NC_138298.1, forward strand.
ATGACAGTGGGCACCAAACTAACAACTCCAAAAGCAGACTATATCTGTCACGGGTGTCATAGGGTGTAGACCAAAACGCAGCAGGGAAATGTATACTCATCATCTTTCTTTTTAGTGAAGAAGGAAAACACAAACAATGTATACAAAAAAAACGAATTGGACAGTCTCGTCAGGCACAATGCTAAACGAGAAACAATCTCCCACCAAAACCCATGACAAACACATTCCTATTTATAGGACCTTCAATCAGGCAACGATAGACAGCTGCCTCCAACTGAAGGCCCCAACACCAATTAGCTAAACATAGAAATAAACTATGTCTAGTCGTTTTGTATTTCTATCAGAACAATAACCAAAACCCTGGACTAATAAATCAAATACCCCTCTACATACACAACCACCCCGAACCATAAACCAAATACCCCTTTTACATGAACACATACACAAACACACCCTGAACCACAAAACAAATACCCCCTGCCACGTCCTGACCAAACTATAAGAACAAATAACCCCTTTACTGGTCAGGACATGACAGTACCCCCCCAAAAGGTGCATACCCCGGTTGCACCTTACAAAAAAATGACAAAAATAAACCCCTAAATTGAAGGGAGGGTGGTTGCCGTCACCGACGGCTCCCGTGCTACACCCCCCCCCCCCCTCCCCAAACCTCTTACAGTGGAGGTGGCTCAGGCTCAGGCCTTAGTCCCCTACCTGACCAATCCACCCCCACTGAAGACCTCTCCCTGAAGCCAGTTACTGCAGACCCTGGACTGTACTCTGGGAGCTCCGGGCTGTGGGACGACTCTGGGAGCTCCGGGCTGTGGGACGACTCTGGGAGCTCCGGGCTGTGGGACGACTCTGGGAGCTCCGGGCTGTGGGACGACTCTCTTGGTGCCGGACACTCTGGACGAGGCACTGTTGCCGGACACTCTGGACGAGGCACTGTTGCCGGACACTCTGGACGAGGCACTGTTGCCGGACACTCTGGACGAGGCACTGTTGCCGGACACTCTGGACGAGGCACTGTTGCCGGACACTCTGGACGAGGCACTGTTGCCGGACACTCTGGACGAGGCACTGTTGCCGGACACTCTGTCGTCGGAAGCTCGGGATTGGGCTGACGCACTGGAAGCCTAGTGCGTGGGGCTGGTACTGGAGGTATCAGACTAGGGACACGCACCCCCAGGCTAGTGTGAGGAGCGGGAACAGGACGTACTGGACTGGGCTGACGCACTGGAAGCCTAGTGCGTGGTGCTGGTACTGGAGGTATCAGACTGGAGACACGCACTTCAAGGCTAGTGCGAGGAGCGGGAACAGGACATACTGGACTGGGCTTATGCACTGGAAGCCTGGTGCTGGCTTAACCTCTTGGGGCTAGGTGGGACGCTAGCGTGCCACCCGTGGTGCACTCCATCAACAGCAGGTGCATTTCAAGAGCGGCAAATTTGAATCCAAATAAATGTCAAAATTCAAATTTTTCAAAAATACAACTATGTTACACCATTTGAAAGATAAACATCTCCTTAATCTAACCACGTTTTACGATTTCAAAAAGGTTTTACGGCGAAAGCATAAATTTAGAGTATGTTAGGACAGTACATTTACAAGAGTTGTGTGTAATGTTTTGTCAAGTCAAAGACAGGGTCACCAAAACCATAAAACCAGCTAAAATGATGCACTAACCTTTTACAATCTCCATCAGATGACACTCCTAGGACATTATGTTAGACAATGCATGCATTTTTAGTTCTATCAAGTTCATATTTATATACAAAAACAGCGTTTTACTATGGCATTGATGTTGAGGAAATCGTTTCCCTCCAATAACCGGCAGTCAAGTCAGAGTCAGAAATTAAATAATTAAAATTAGAAAACATTGGTAAAATATTATATTGTCATTTAAAGAATTATAGATTTACATCTCTTGAACGCAATCAACTTGCCAGATTTAAAAATAACCTTACTGGGAAATCACACTTTGCAATAATCTGAGCACTGCGCCCAGAAAAATACGCGTTGCGATACAGACTAGACGTCATGTTGGGGAGATCTAAAATCGAAAATACTATGTAAATAATCCATTACCTTTGATTCTCTTCATCAGATGTCACTTCCAGGTATCACAGGTCCATAACGAATGTAGTTTTGTTCAAAAAAGCTCATCATTTATGTCCAAAAATCTCCGTCTCGTTAGCACATGATGTAAGCCAGCCGGACTTCTCGTCATGAACGAGGGGAAAAAATATATTTCCGTTCGTTCAAACATGTCAAACGTTGTATAGCATAAATCATTAGGGCCTTTTTTAACCAGAACATGAATAATATTCAAGGTGGACGAATGCATACTCTTTTATAACGTATTGGAACGAGGGTACCCAACATGAAGTAGCGCGCCAGGTGTCTAATGGGACATCACCGTTCCATGGCTCTTGTTCGGTCAGATCTCCCTCCAGAAGACTCAAAACACTTTGTAAAGGCTGGTGACATCTAGTGGAAGCAATAGGAAGTGCCAAAATATTCCTAAACCCCTGTGTTTTTCAATGGGATAGGTTTAAAGTCAATACAACACATCAGGTATCCACTTCCTGTCAGAAAATGTCTCAGGGTTTTGCCTGCCAAATGAGTTCTGTTATACTCACAGACACCATTCAAACAGTTTTGGAAACTTTAGAGTGTTTTCTATCCATATATAATAAGTATATGCATATTCTAGTTACTGGGTAGGATTAGTAACCAGATTAAATCGGGTACATTTTTTTTATCCAGACGTGCAAATGCTGCCCCCTAGACCCAACAGGTTAAGATGTGCCAGACTGGAGACACGCACCTCACGGCTAGTGTGAGGAGCAGGATACACTGGACCATAGAGGCGTACTGGCTGGGTGCCCACTTCCCCCTGGCAAATGCGGGGCGCTGGCACTGCGCACACCGTCCTGAAAATACTTGGCCTCGCCACAGTACGCATTAACCCGAAGCACGGGACCTGTCCAGTCATAGGTTGCTTAACAAAAGCACGGGGATTTGGCTTGGGGCTTAATCCTCGCCCAGCCAAACTACCCATGTGCCCGCCCCAAAAAAATGATTGGGGCTGCCTCTCCGGTTTGAATGCCAACCGTGTTCCCCTGTAACGTTCCCGGTCCTCTTTCGCCTTCCTCCATGGGCCCACTCCAGCTTTAATCTCCTCCCAGGTCCATGACTCCCGACAGTCCATCTGTTGCTGCTCCCTCCTCTGCTGCTTGGTCCGTGGTTGGTGGGAGATTCTATCACGGATGTTGTAGGGTGTAGACCAAAACGCAGCGGGGAAATGTATACTCATCATCTTTCTTTTTAGTGAAGAAGGACAACATATACAAAAAACAAAAGAACTGGACAGTCTCGTCAGGCACACAGCTAAACAAGAAACAATCTCCCACCAAATCCCATGACAAACACATTCCTATTTATAGGACCTTCAATCAGAGGCAACGATAGACAGCTGCCTCCAACTGAAGGCCCCAACACCAATTAGCTAAACATAGAAATACAAACGACTAGACTGAACATAGAAATAAACTAACATAGAACAATAACCAAAACCCTAGACTAATAAATCAAATACCCCTCTACATACACAACCACCCCGAACCATATAAACCAAATACCCCTTCTACATGAACACATACACAAACACACCCTGAACCACATAAAACAAATACCCCCTGCCACGTCCCGACCAAACTATAAGAACAAATAACCCCTTTACTGGTCAGGACGTGACAATATCCTACACAGTGTGAAGGAAATTATTTTCTCACTTCTCTCTCTGTCTCTCTCTCACACACACACTCTCCAGGCAATTATTTCCAAGAAAGGGAACGCTGAAAGCGTTTCAAAACAGACTGTTTGGGTGGGGATATAGCTCTTGGAGTGGACTATATCAGTGCATTAGGAAACAAAAACAAGAGAGCCATGTCGATTTTGCCTGAAACAGGATGCATGTGGCACCCTGACTTTCCCGCTCCAACAAAGTTTCCTCTCTTGACCCTGAGATCTGCTTTTCTTGCCTTTTTCACACCCGCAACAGAATTAATAGAATTCAGTGTCCTTTAATTTCTTCTTCAAATATATTTGTATTCAGTGTCCGTTTAGGTATGGCCTATTATCACAGGCTTGGCAAAAGAAGGAAATGTGTAACGATTGTCGTGTGTGGAGGACCAAGACGCAACAGGGAAGTGTATACTCATCTTTTTTTATATTGAAGAAGGTGAAACAAAATGAAACACGTATACAGTTACGAAAACGACACTAACAGTTCTGTCAGGTGAAGAACACAAAGCAGAATACAACTACCCACAATCCACAATACAAACACACCCCTAATTATAGGACCTTCAATCAGAGGCAACGATAGACAGCTGCCTCCAACTGAAGGCCCCAACACCAATTAATTAAACAGAAATACAAATGACTAGACAGAACATAGAAATAAACTAACATAGAACAATAACCAAATCCCTGGACTAATAAATCAAATACCCCTCTCTATATGGACACATACACACAACCACCCTGAACCACATAAAACAAATACCCCCTGCCACGTCCTGACCAAACTAAACACTAACAAATAACACCTTTACAGGTCAGAACGTGACAAAATGACATGCAGCTTCTGTCGAGGGTGAGGCTAAAGAGACATGACAGCAACCCATTGACAGTCAGATGAGGGCAAACCCCGAACCTTAACCTAACCAATTATTAATTACAACATAGGCAGTCATATCCATTTTGTTTTTCTTGTCTTTCGATGCATCTTAAGTCACCTTAGCTTGGAGGTCAAATCAACCCACCTTTAAAATCAAGATTGCCAACTCTCTGTCCACTCTCCTCCAGTCACAGATGGATTCTCACAACTCCCATAATAGGAGGTGACTCATAAAGAGGAAGTAAAGAGCATTTTCGACCCATTTCGCTCTCTCACCGTCACCACAAAATGATGTTATCATTGTTTATGTAAGACACATGACAATAAAATGGTGTGTGTCCACAGAGACATGCATTGTTACTGTTCACCAGTGACGTGCTAGCTATCACAAGGAGATGGGCAAACAGGAAGACAATGGCAATGGCAGAGTTTGTTTTTGCCTTCTGCTATAGGTCACTGACATTGAATGGCTATGTGGGTAACGTCACCGAGGTCTCCAAAGGAAATTCAGGAAGTAGTTAAAAAAAGATGGCACAAGACGAAGAGACAGAGCAGTAAGGGTTTGAAATATACTTAAGTATCAAAAGTAAATGCAATTTCTAAAATATACTTATGTATCAAATGTAAAAGTAAAAGTATAAATAATTTCAAATTCCTTATATTAAGCAAGCCAGACGGCACCATTTTCTTGTTTTTATTTTATTCACGGATAGCCAGGGGCTATCTCCGACCCTCAGACATAGTTTACAAATGAAGCATTTGTGCATAGTGAGTCTGCCAGATCAGAGGCAGTAGGGATGACTAGGGATGTTCTGTTGATAAGTGTATGAATTGGAACTAAGTAGTCAAAATGTAACGAGTACTTTTGGGAATAAGGGAAAATGTATGGAGTAAAAAGTACAATATTTTCTTTAGAAGAGAGAGAGAGAGAGAGAGAGAAGACAGCCTGCAAGAAAAATGGAATACATGAGGGAGAATAATAGGCAAAGAAAAGGGAGAGGAGGACAGGAGACAGACTGCCAGAACAAGTGAATGTATTAGACAATTTTTCCACTTGAGTTGGATTTGTGCCCGTAGCAATCTGGTCTCAGAGCATTTTGTATTTTTCTGTATGTAAATATGGGACACTCCATTTAGTATGATATGTTTCATATGGTATGTATTCATTTATGGATGTCTATCACCAATTTAAGATATGTTATGAATTATAATTTGTATTTTATGTTACGAATTTGTGAAAACTTGTTACTAATTTGGGACTCGTATGATATGTTAAGAACTTGCAAAAAGTGGCTAACGTTAGCTAGGCTAGGGTTAGGGTTAAGGTTCGGGTTAAGATTATTAAAGGGTCAAGGTTAGGGTTGAGTTAGCTAAAAGGGTCAAGGTTAGGGTTAGGTAAAGAGTTAGCTAAAAGGGTTAGGGTTAGGAGAAGGGTTAGCTAACATGCTAAGTATTTGCAAAGTAGCTAAAAAGTAGTAAGTAGTTAAAAAGTTGCTAATTATCTAAAATGCTATAGTTGTCCGTGATGAGATTCAAACTCGCAACCTTTGGGTTTCCAGACTTTCACGTTATGCGCAAGCCCATCCATCCCAACCAACCCCCTACTTTAATTTTTGTCTTAAGTAACCATGTGTCTTAAGTAACCATACCAAACGTAACATATCATACTAAATGTATTTACGTACAGAATAATACAAAATGTTCTGAGACCAGATGCCTGTAGAGGCCCCCAAATACTTCTGTGCCAACTCCTTCTAATATGGGACCCTCAAATAAACTGTAGAGAGACTGTCTCTGTCTTCAACTTACAGTGCATTTGGAAAGTATTCAGACCCCTTGACTTTTGCAACATTTTATTACATTCCAGCCTTATTCTAATTATTTTTTTTAAATGTCATCAATCTACACACAATACCCCATAATGACAAGTGAAAACAGGTTTTTAGAAATGTTTACATCTGTCTAATTTACATAAGTATTCAGATCATCCTTGAGATGTTTTTACTACTTGATTGTGGTAAATTCAATTGATTGGACATGATTTGGAAAGGCACACACCTGTTTATATAAGGTCCCACAGTTGACAGTGCATGTCAGAGCAAAAATCAAGCCATGAGGTTGAAGGAATTATCCGTAGAGCTCGAGACAGGATTGTGTCTAGGCACAGATCTGGTGAAGGGTACCAAAATATGTATGCAGCATTGAAGGTCCCCAAGAACACACATTCTCAAATGGAAGAGTTTGGAACCAACAAGACTCTTCCTAGAGCTGGCCACTCGGCCAAATTGAGCAATCGGGGGAGAAGGGCCTTGGTCAAGGAGGTGACCAAGAACCCGATGGTCACCCTGACAGAGCTCCAGAGTTCCTCTGTGGAGATGGTTGTCCTTCTGGAAGGTTCTTCCATCTCTGCAGCTCTCCACCAATCAGGACTTTATGGTAGAGTGGCCAGACGGAAGCCACTTCTCAGTAAAAGGCACATGACAGCCCGCTTGGAGTTTGCCAAAAGGCACCTGAAGGACTGTCAGACCATGAGAAACAAGATTCTCTGGTTTGATGAAACCAAGATTGAACTCTTTGGCTTGAATTCCAAGCATCATGTCTGGAGGAAACCTGGCACGGTGAAGCATGGTGGTAGCAATATCATGCTGTGGGGATGTTTTTCAGCAGCAGGGACTGGGAGACTAGTCAGGATTGAGGGAAAGATGAACGGAGCAAAGTACAGACAAATCCTTGATGAAAACCTGCTCCAGAGTGCTCAGGTCATCAGACTGGGGCGAAGGTTCCCTTTCCAACAGGAAACCCTAAGCCACAGCCAAGACAACGCAGGAGTGCCTTCGGGACAAGTATCTGAATGTATTTGAGTGGCCCAGCCAGATCCCGGACTTGAACCCAATCGAACATCTCTAGAGAGACCTGAAAATAGCTCTCCATCAAACCTAACAGAGCTTGAGAGGATCTGCAGGGAAGAATGGGAGAAACTCCCCAAATACAGGTGTGCCAAGCTTTTAGCGTAATACCCAAGAAGACTCAAGGCTGTAATCGCTGCCAAAGGTGCTTCAACAAATTACTGAGTGAAGGGTCTGATTAAAAAGTGATATTATTATTATTTTTATTTTTTTAATACATTTACCAAAATTGCAAAAAAGCATCTGGACATGAAAACATAACGACATTAATGCTGACACTGGGAACCAACAGACATATGTAGATGGGGAAATCAACAAGGAGTCCAGGTGAGTCCAATGAGCACTGATGTGCGTAATGATGGTGACAGGTGTGTGTAATGAAGGGCAGCCTGGTGCCCTCGAGCGCTAGAGAGGGAGAGCGGGAGCAGGCGTGACCGTAACATAGCAAAAAGTGAAAAAAGTCAAGGGGTCTGAATGGGGGTCTGAATGCACTGTAAATATTAAATGGCTGTCCTATATTGAAGTATATTGGAGGCACTTTATCGTAAACCAGCAGGCCCAAGTGTGTGAAAGTGCGAGACAGATTGTTTTAGTATCCGTGTGCAAGAATATTGTTTGTGTATGTTTCTGGGTGATATGGAGTGTTTGAGTGTGTATGTGTGAGAAAGAGAGAGTTAGAGAAAGGGCGTGTGTGAGAGAGATGGTGTTGGTAAACATTTGGAACGGCATAGCTTATTTAGAGTGCTGTGGATGCCAACTCGGCATGGAAAGCAGCTTATCCTGTTCAGGTTTTTATGAAATGCCTGAGTTGGAGCTGAGCTCTCAGCTCCAACTCATGTAGCAAGGTGTATATAGGCACACACACACACACCCACACACATATACAGAGAGAGAGAAAGAAAGAGAATGGCATTATGCTGCTGATGTTCACTGGTGTGCAAAGCATTTTATGTAGCAAAGATTATGCTTTTCAATTTACTTCAAAGCCAATAATTCCATATCAAAGATTTATATCACAGAGCCAGAGCATATTGTATGTCGTTTCAGCATGATCTTTGGGGCCCATATAAACTATGACATAGGGAGTAGACTAGTTAGCACTGACAGTTGCTGACAAACAGAATTAAATAGCATCCCCGCTTTACAGCATCCCCACTTTACAAATACATCTGTGTGTGTGTGTGTGTGTGTGTGTGTGTGTGTGTGTGTGTGTGAGAGAGAATATGTTCGGGATGAGGCTCTTATCCAAATCCCCTTGAAATCCCTCTGTCTCCCAGTTTCATTCCAGCAGAATCGCTGCTATCAACACAATGATCCCTTCGACTGATCACAGATAACATTTAGCGACAGCTAGAGGTGGAGAACCTCAGCTTTCCCCACACATATTTTTACATTCACGCTTAGACAGTGATGTTGATATCATGACAAAGTGCCACATTTTTTCAAATCCACACGCGGAGAAATTGGTATTCAGCTTTTCCTTGCCTGTCATGCAAAGTCCTTTGTACCTTTATATCACCGCAAGTACTACAGTGCCTTCAGAAAGTAATCACACCACTTGACTTTTTCCACATTTTGTTGTGTTACAGCATGTATTTAAAATGGATTCAAGATTTTATGTCACTGTCCTACACAGTACCCCATAATGTTAAAGTGGAATGACGTTTTTAGAAATTTTTACAAAAACAAAAAAACACTGAAATGTCTTGAGTCAATAAGTATTCAACCCCTTTGTTATGGTAAGCGTAAATAAGTTCAGGAGTGAAAATATGCTTAATAAGTCACATAATAAGTTGCATGGACACTGTGTGCAAAAATAAATCAAATCAAATGTTATTAGTCACATGCGCCGAATACAACAGGTGTAGACTTTACAGTGAAATGCTTACTTAGGAGCCCCTAACCGACAGTGCCGTTTAAAAAAATACGGATAAGAATAAGAGATAAAAGTAACAAGTAATTGGGCTCGTCAGAGTCATGAAAGAAGAAAAAGGATTCTGCTAGTCCGTGGTGAGTAATCACAGTCCTGATGTCTAGAAGTTATTTTCGGTCATAAGAGACGGTAGCGGCAACATTATGTACAAATTTAAAAGAAAAATAAGTTACAAACAAACAAAATCGGTTGGGGGAACATAAAACATCTGCATCTCTGTACCCCACACATACAATTATCTTTAGGGTCCCTAAGTCGAGCAGTGAATTTCAAACATGGATTCAACCACAAAGACCAGGGAGGTTTTCCAATGCCTTGCAAAGAAGGGCACCTATTGGTAGATTGGTAAAACCCCAAAAACTAAAAAGCAGACATGAATATCCTATTAATTACACTTCGGATGTTGTATCAAAACACCCAGTCACTACAAAGATGGAGTCATCCTTCTTAACTCAGTTGCCGGAGAGGAAGGAAACCACTCAAGGATTTCACCATGAGGCCAATGGTGACTTTAAAACAGTTAGAATTGAATGGCTGTGATAGGAGAAAACTGAGGTTGGATCAACAACACTGGAGTTACTCCACAATACTAACCTAAATGACAGAGTGAAAAGAAGGAAGTCTATAAAGAATAAAACATGCATCCTGTTTGCAAAAAAATGTGGCAAAGAAATTCACTTTTTGTCTTGAATACAAAGCATTACGTTTGGTGCAAATCAAACAACACATCACTGAGTACCACTCTTCATATTTTCAAGCATGGTGGTGGCTACATCATGTTATGGGTATTTATCTCATCTTTCTTATGGACGCATTATCAAACTGCGACAGGATTCACACAGGCTGTCAGACAAAAGCACATTTGTCTAGTCAACTATTCTTTCCCTTGGTCATCACTGCTGAGCTTTAGCTGTCACCATGGCTTCAAATCGCACTATTATCTCCCTTTCTGTTGGCTACATCATCAAACTGCAAACCTAGGCCCGGGGATGATGATAATGCACTCTCAGAAAAAGTCCCGCCAGCTGTCCTTGACACCTGGCGACTGGGTCCGTCATCCCTTGGCGCCAACTTGTATTTGCGCTGACATGTCACATTTACTTAAGCGGCGCGGGCGTGATGGCATTAGCCCTGAATTGGCTTGGGGACACAGAAAACTGCAATTGCCCCAGTCATCCACGTCTGGAAAAGCATGAGATGGAGGGATGGAAGGAGAGAGAGAAGGAGAAGTGATTGGAGAGTTGAGGCACGGTAAAATCATGGTAACCAGTGGTTACATAAGACCTTGCAGAACAGGCTGGATGGAGTGGTTTGTTCAGGCGTGTGTAGCCGGTTGTATGACTTTGATTCAAGTGATTGTGACAGAGGAAAAACAGACGTGAATAGAATGTTCTTGGCCGCAGCAATAAAATTTGAAGGAAAATAAAGCCGAGAGATGTTTTGTGTGTCAGGGAAATAACATGGAATAGTTACTGGATGATAGTTCTCCTTTCAAAGCAAAAGTATGACGCATCACTCTTCCATGTTTATTGTCAGAAGCACGTGAAATACTGGGAGCCAAATTGACGGTCACTCAAAGTGGATCCTAGCACAATAAGCGTCGTGTCAGAGCAAATTTTAAGAGTATTTCCTGGGTTGTATTTTGCAATGGAAAAAGATAACGAGTGTTTCTCAGGTAATCCTTCCCTGTTTCATTCCGTTTTCTTACTTTTGATGCCAAATTAATATGACCCTGGGAAAAATATTTCTCATTCGTCTTTTCTCTACATCACAGTCTATCTCAGAAAACATTCCATTCCTACTTCGGGTCGATGGTGGTTCTTGGGCCCTGTGAAGGAAAAAAAAGTCCACCCTCATTTTGCTGATGATACTGTTTCTCATGGACATGTAACAGTGATTTGCCTAATTATTCTTATCTTTTAATAATCCATGAGAACATAATTCCCCCAGCTGCCTCCCAAGGGAGAGTGAGCTACCTCATTCTTCTAGTAATTGCCTCTGGTATAATGTTTTTTTTTTTTACGGTCTCTCAAGATGATTAAACAGAGAGAGAATTATAATTTCCCAGTAGAGAGGGAGGGACCTCGGTCGCTTCTCAATAGTTGCTTCCTTACTTCCTTGTCCACTTTTCCATCAATTATCTCTGATCTGTCAGGGTAAGGAAAGCCAGACGGAATCAAAATAACCAGTCTTCCAATTTTAACCATCATTTGTGATAAAGGAAAAAAAAAAAAGAGATACCCAGCTAACAATTCTAGAGAGAGAACATTTTTGTAATGTTAACCATAATGTTCCCCTAACGTTTGATTGTCAATTTTTCCGTTAGTTGGGGGAACAAAAACCTGTTGGGAACCTTTTTAGCATGTTTTTTTGCGTTAGAGTTAGGAGAGCATTCTCTTAATGTCAAACAGAACATACCCAGAATGCGGTTACCATGTTCTCAGAATATCCTATATTAATGTTCAAGACACTTTTCATGGGTCGTTGCAAGAACATTCATGTGTCTAGTTCTCTGTCGGTTAGGAAAATATTCCATCAAGGTCCACCAAACAGAACTTAAGATATGTGTTCTAGACAAGTTTCATTGGAACGTTACAAGAACATTCATGTGTCCAGTTTTCTGAGGGTTAGGAGAATATTCCATCAACGGGTTACCAAACATATACAGAACATGGTTGCCTTGTTCTCAGAACATAAAATGGTCTAGACACGTTTGATGGGAAAGTTGGAAGAACATTTCTGTGTATCAGTTGTCAGGACATCGCATGATGGTCTTAAAGAAACGTTCTCCCCCAAAAATGTTTAATTACACATCATGCTTTGTTACTGTTACTGAGTCAATCAAGGCCCTGATTAATTCATAGTTATTTGTCTGTTGGTGAGGTTAGGGATACTCACACATACACAAAGTACTTTTAGCCTAGTGTTTTCAACTTGCGTATTTGACACACTGACATACATGATTACATTGTACATGTGCATTTATACAGTAATTATTATTCAACATCTCTTCCTCTGGGATTTGAACTCACAACCCTTTGGTTCACTGTAGAGGTCTCCAAATTGGATCCGTTAAATTCCTATCGATCCCGACAGAATCTGTTAAAAAATGTAAATAATCTATATTCTGAGGTGGACCAGATCCGACCCAAAACATGTCCGAGCTGAGAGAGAAACGGATGCAAATTAGGTCAGGTCTGAGTCTGATCAAATCGTATCTGAAAGATACAAAATCCAGCTAAATTATCTGTCAGTGAACTTAATGTGCATTTTCGGTTGAATCTAAAATAATTGATTTGTGGTCTACAGATGAGTATTTTCATAATGACATGCCTAAAGTTAGATGGAGAACATTGAGGTTTTCAGAAATGTTTTCCTTATTTCAGTTGAACAAATATTTGAGTATGAGGATTTATTTATGTGATGATCAGACTGAGAGAAGCAGATATTTCACTTTGACCTGTGACCTAATATTCTGTAACCCTATTACTTTACTTATCAACATTACAATCTAGCCTATTTAAATGTTTTGATGGACATTGATTTAGACTAAAGGTTGGCTATAACATGTTTGACCAACAAGCTTCAAATTCAAAATCTATTTTGAATAGGCTACGGAAGGATTGAGTCTCCCATCTGCATTCCAGTGTCATTTCCAACAATTGGGATTTTTAGGTCTAGGTTAGTATTTTTTCTATGACTTCGCTATAATTGTATTTAGAATATTTTGGGGTTTTCAGAAATCTTTTTTTTTTTTTTTTACTACGTTTTTGAGATTAGAGGATTTTTATGTGGTGATTTTAGGACTCTTGCGAGTGCTGTGTTAAACATATTTTGGTAGGCTATTTCTATAACTCAGGTGTAAATGGTGTTAAGCATTAATTCAAATTCAGGAGAGAGGACCAGACTTGAATGCAACGCCTAACTAGTTGCATTGAACGCAGCTCCCTACTAACTGAACAAGCACCAGCTGCTACTAACTGCCAATTAGCCTCCACACCTGTCCTCACTCTCCTTAATCACCATTGCCACACTACTTAAATCTGACCAAACTGACATTTCTCCTGTGTTCTGCAGTGCATGTTGCACAACAGTGCATTACTAGCATGATCAATTTACATGTTGCGATTATATATATTTTTTAGGGAAAGTTTATTTAATCTTGTCCAAATAACCAAAAGGTTCTACCCACACAACCAAAAGGTTCTAAAACCCCCCCAAAAACGTTTTCTAAGAGCATAGGCCCAAAGGATTTATCCAATTTACATTTATTTTAGAACAAAAAATATTAGGCTATTATGAGTTTAAGGACCAGACATTGAAATGGTTTTAGAATATTTATTGAGGAAATTGAAGGGATTTGAGAAGGGGAATGAGAATAGGCCAGGTGAAGCCAAAGGCTGCAGATGAAGGATCTGGGGGGTGACCCTGTAGAGTTTGGCTTGGAGTCTCAGCAAGACATAATCGTCAGGCCGTGGTAGTTAGACTGCTGTGATGATGACAATCCCCCCCAGGATATTCTTGAAAGAACCTAAGAGATACTCAATAAAGGGGGTATGCAAAACTTCATCAGCTAGCTATTTTTCTGACAAGGTGAAATCATGCAGCAGTATCATTAATATGAATAGAAATGTCAAAGCATTCAATTCTCTGGCAACAGCTCTGGTGGACATTCCTGCATTCCAATTACAAGCTCCCTCAAAATGTGAGATGTCTGTGGCATTGTGTTGTGTGACAAAACTGCTCATTTTAGATTGGACTTTTATTATCCCAAGCACAAGGGGTGCACATGTGCAATGATTATGCTGTTTAATCAGCTTCCTGATATGGCACACCTGTCAGGTGGATGATTCTCTTGGCAAAGGAGAAATGCTCACTAACAGGGATGTAAACTAATTTTTGCACATTTCACAGAAATAAGCTTTTTTTTGGCTTATGGAACATTTTCTGGGATCTTCTATTTCAGCTCATGAAACACCAGAGCTGTTGCCAGAGAATTGAATGTTTTTGTCTACCATAAGCCTACTATGTCGTTTTTAGAGAATTTGGCAGTACAGCCAACCGGCCTCACAACTGCAGACCAGTTGTAATTACAATGATTTGAAGTAGATTTAACAAGTTACATCAATAAGGGATCATATGGAAAGAGCAGGTGTTCTTAATGTTTGTACACTCAGTGTAGTACTATAACATAAATGTAGAACAAAAACAAACAAGAAATAGAAATAAGCAGAACACGAGAAAGTAATCTACAGTTGGAAGTCGGAAATGTACATGCACCTCAGCCAAATACATTTAAACTCAGTTTTTCACAATTCCTGACATTTAATCCTAGTAAAAATTCCCTGTCTTCGGTCAGTTAGGATCACAACTTTATTTTAAGAATGTGAATTGTCAAAATAATAGTGATTTATTTCAGTTTTTATTTCTTTCAACACATTCCCAGTGGGTCAGAAGTTTACATACACTCGATTAGTACTTGGTAGCATTGCCTTTAAATTGTTTAACTTGGGTCAAACGTTTCCGGTAGCCTTCCACAAGCTTCCCACAATAAGTTGGGTGTATTTTGGCCCATTCCTCCTGACAGAGCTGGTGCAACTGAGTCAGGTTTGTAGACCCCCTTGCTCGCACAATCTTTTTCAGTTCTGCCCACACATATTCTATGTGATTGAGGTCAGAGCTTTGTGATGGCCACTCCAGTACCTTGACTTTGTTGTCCTTAAGCCATTTTGCCACAACTTTGGAAGTATGCTTGGGGTCGTTGTTCATTTGGAAGACCCACTTGCGACCTAGCTTTTACTTCCTGACTGATGTCTTCAGATGTTGCTTCAATATATCCACATAATTTTCCTTCCTCATGAAGCCATCTATTTTGTGAAGTGCACCAATCCCTCCTGCAGCAAAGCACCCCCACACCATAATACTGCCACCCCCGTGCTTCACAGTTGGGATGGTGTTCTTCAGCTTGCAAGCCTCCCCTTTTTTCCTTCAAACATAATGATTGTCATTATGGCCAAACAGTTCTATTTGTTTCATTAGACCAGAGGACATTTCTCCAAAAAGTAAGATCTTGTCCCCGTGTGCAGTTGCAAACCGTAGTCTGGCTTTTTTATCGTTGTTTTGGAGCAGTGGCTTCTTCTTTGCTGAGCGACCTTTCAGGTTATGTCGATATAGGACTCGTTTTACTGTGGATATAGATACTTTTGTACCTGTTTCCTCCAGCATCTTCACAAGGTCCTTTGCTGTTGTTCTGGGATTGATTTGCACTTTTCGCACCAAAGTACGTTCATCTCTAGGAGACAGAACGAATCTCCTTCCTGAGCGGTATGACAGCAGCATGGTCCCATGGTGTTTGTACTTGCGTACTATTGTTTGTACAGATGAACATGGCGTTTGGATATTGCTCCCAAGGATGAACCAGACTTGTGGAGGTCTAAAAAAAATTTCTGAGGTCTTGGCTGATTTCTTTTGATTTTCCCATGATGTCAAGCAAAGAGGCACTGAATTTGAAGGTAGCCCTTGAAATACATTCACAGGTACACCTCCAATTGATGTCAATTAGCCTATCAGAAGCTTCTAAAGCCATGACATAATTTTTTGAATTTTCCAAGCTGTTTAAAGGCACAGTCAACTTGGCGTTCCCCCAGGATAGGGGGGCTAAAGCGATTTTTGAAAAAAAATCGGGCCCATTTTAAACGGCCTCCTACTCAAACTCAGAAGCTAGGATATGCATATAATTAATACTTGTGGATAGAAAACACCCTAAAGTTTCTAAAACTGTTTGAATGGTGTCTGTGAGTATAACAGAACTCATATGGCAGTCAAAACCCCGAGACAGATGGAAACAGGAAGTGGAATTCTGAATTGCGAACTCAACTTCATCACGTTGCCTATTAATCACACCGTGAGCTATGGTTCATTGAGCACTTCCTATTGCTTCCACTAGATGTCCCCAGTCTTCACATTGGTTTGAGCCTTCTACTGTTAAAATTGAATGAATGAGACGCTGTGGAACGTGGTCACACGGAGAGGGCCATCACCATTATGACGCCGGCGCCCCTGGTTACCCTCCCCTTTCGAAACGTTTTGAAACACAATGCAATCGTCCCCCTCGAATCTTATTGGCTCTCTGGTTGAAAAACGCCCTGAAGATTTATGTTATACAACGTTTGACATGTTTGAACGAACCTAAATGGGGAAAAATGGCTGTCCCGTGGCCGACGAAGCATTTGGATCAGCCTTCAGACGCCCTAACAAGAACAAGCTCTTGGAACATAAAGGAGTCATTTTTTCGAACGAAAATACATTTGTTGTAGACCTGGGATTCCTGGAAGTGCTTTCTGATGAAGACAACCAAAGGTAAGGTATTATTGACAATAGTATACAAGACTAGATGTGATATGCGATTGTTCCAAGATGGCTAGCCTATTGCTATTGCTAGCCTATTGTTCTGAGTATCGCATCCCCTTTTATCGCAAAGTGTGATTACCCAGTAAAGTTATTTTTAAATCTGGCATTACAGGTGCTTTCAAGAGATATTCATCTATAAATCTTAGAATGACAATATTACATTTTAAAAATGTTTTCGAATAGTAATTTAGTAAATTGTAGCTCTGTTTCATCGGATGCATTTGAGGGAAAATAGTTAGTCAACGTTACGCACCGATGTAAAATGCTGTTTTTATATATAAATATGAACTTTATCGAACAAAAGAATGCATGTATTATGTAACATGATGTCCTAGGTGTGTCATCTGATGAAGATTGTCAAAGGTTAGTGCTGCATTTAGCTATTTTTTTGGTTATTTGTGATGCATGTGGTTGGTCGGAAAATGGCTATGTGGCTACTTTTACGATATACTCCTCTAACATAATGTAATGTTTTGCTTTTGCTGTAAAGCCTTTTTGAAATCGGACAACGTGGTTCGATTCAGGAGAGGTGTATCTATAAAACGATATAATTTGAATTCAACTGTATTACATTTTACATTTTAGTCATTTAGCAGACGCTCTAATCCAGAGTGACTTACGGTAGTGAATGCATACATTTTTTTTTTCCCGTACTGGCCCCCCGTGGGAATCAAACCCACAACCCTGGCGTTGCAAACACCATTGCAAACCATTGCAAACACCATGCTCTACCAACTGAGCACACGTCCTGGTAATATGTCTGGCCCCGCAGCCTTGTGTATGTTGACCTGTTTAAACGTCTTACTCACGTCAACTACAGAGAGCGGGATCACACAGTGGTCCGGAACAGCTGATGCTCTCATGCATGCCTCAGTGTTGCTTGCCTCGAGGCGAGCATAGAAGTGATTTAGCTCGTCTGGTAGGCTCGTGTCATTGGGCAGCTCGTGGCTGTGCTTCCCTTTGTCGTCTGTAATAGTTTGCAAGCCCGGCGTCGGAGCCGGTGTAGAATGATTCAATCTTAGCCCTGTATTGACGCTTTGCCTGTTTGATGGTTCGTCACAGGGCATAGCGGGATTTCTTGTAAGCTTCCGGGTTAGAGTCTCGCACCTTGAAAGCGGCAGCTCTACCCTTTAGCCCAGTGCGAATGTCGCCTGTAAACCATGGCTTCTGATTGGGGTATGTACGTACAGTCACTGTGGGGACGACGTCCTCAATGCACTTATTGATAAAGCCAGTGACTGATGTGGTGTATTCCTCAATGTCATCGGAAGAATCCCGGAACATGTTCCAGTCTGTGATAGCAAAATAGTCCTGTAGTTTAGCATCTGCTTCATCTGACCATTTTCCTTGCCTCTATGTCCTTGCCTCTTGGTGGATGAGAGGCAGCACCCCAAAACATTTTCAGGGGGGGGCACATGGGCTAAGGCGGTTTTAAGACCTGAGCCAACTCCTCGTGCTTACCGTGGGGAGTGAGTGACCGAGCAAGCACTGTGTTATGCGGTGATGCGCACTCACAGCCCGGTGCGCTCGGTGCAAGCTCCTCACTGTTGCCGTGCTAGAGTTATGCACGGTACCCCCCCTTTCACCAGCACAGCCCAGTTCGTCCGGTGCCGGCGCTCCGCCCCTGCTTGGCTCAAATAACCATCCAGCCAGGACGGGGTGTGCCAGCTCTAAGCTCCAGACCTCTGGTGCGCTTCCGGAGCCCAGTACGTCCTGTGCCGCCTCCTCGCACTCGCCCTGAGATGCGTGTTACTAGTCTGGCGTCTCCTATGCCAGCTCCACGCATCATGCCTCCAGTGCGCATGCCCAGTCCGGGGTGTCCTGTTCCTGCTCCTCGCACTCGCCCGGAGGTGCGTGTTACTAGTCTGGCGCCTCCTATGCCAGTCCCACGCATCAGGCCTCCAGCGACGCTCCCCAGTCCGGAGCCTCCAGCGACGCTCCCCAGTCCGGAGCCTCCAGCGACGCTCCCCAGTCCGGAGCCTCCAGCGGCGGTCTGCAGCCCGGAGTCTTCAGCGGCGGTTGCGGTCTGAAGCCTCCGGCGATGATCCATGGTCTGGTTCCTCCGGACATACAGAAGCGGGGGGATTAGCGGGCTGTGGGGGTACTATGCCTGGAACCAGAGCCGCCGCCTTAGACATTAGTCACCCACCCTACCCTCCCTTTGTGTTTTTTTTTTTGGGGGGGGGGGGTTGTTGTTTTAGGGGGGTTTTGTAGGTGCGGAGTCCGCACCTTTGGGGGTGGGGGTACTGTCACGTCCTGACCATAGTAAGTTGTTATTTTCTATGGTAGAGTAGGTCAGGGCGTGACAGGGGGTGTTTGTCCGTTTTTGTATTTCTATGTTTTAGTTTCTAGTTTTGTATTTCTAGGTTGGTTTTTGTTTGGCATGACCTCCAATTAGAGGCAGCCGGTTGTCGTTGTCTCTAATTGGAGGTCATATTTAAGTTGATGTTTGTCCCACTTGTGTTTTGTGGGTGATTATACTTTGTGAGTAGTGTTTGTTCCTCGTGCGTCACAGTTTGTTGTTTTGTCCTTAACCTCTCTTGGGGAGGTGGGACGCTAGCGAAAAAGCCAGTGAAAAATCAGAGCGCCAAATTCAAAACCACAAAATGTCATAATTCAAAGTTCTTAAACAGGACTATTTTACACAATTTTAAAGATACACGTTGTCCGATTTCAAAAAGGCTTTACGGCGAAAGCATAAAGTTAGGACAGTTCCAACACAAGAAAAACCACACAGCCATTTTCCTAGCAAGGACAGGCGTCACAAAAACCAGAAAACCAGCTAAAATTATGCACTAACCTTTGACGATCTTCATCAGATGACACTCCTAGGACATCATGTTACACAATGCATGCATTTTATGTTCGATCAAGTTGATATTTATGTCCAAAAACAGCCTTTTACATTGGCGCGTGATGTTCAGAAAATATTTTGCCTCCAATCCTGCCGGTGAATCAGCACTACAATTTACAAAAATACTCATCATAAACGTTGATAAAATATTAAACTGTTATTCAAAGAAATATAGATGAACATCTCCTTTATGCAACCGCTGTGACAGATTTCAAAAAAGCTTCACGGGGAAAGCACACTTTGCAATAATCTGAGTACTGCGCTCAGAAAAAGACATCAAGCAATACAGATACCCGCCATTTTGGAGTCATCTAAAATCATAAATAGCATTAGAAATATTCACTTATCTTTGATGATCTTCATCAGAAGGCACTTCCAGGATTCCAGGTCCACAATAAATGTTGTTTTGTTCGATAAAGTCCATAATTTACGTCCAAATTGCTCCTTGTTGTTTGCGAGTTCAGTAAGCTACTCCAAGTGTAGGAAGCGCGGCCAAAATGTCACGACAAAGTAAAAAAAAGTTATATTTACGTTCGTTCAAACATGTCACACTTTCTATAGCATCAATCTTTAGGGCCTTTTTAACTTAGAACTTCAAAAATATTCCAACCGGACGATTCCAATGTCTTGAAAAACGTTTTGGAACACAGCTACCCCTCACGTTAATGCGCGCCAATGAACTCATGTGCTTTCCTGAGTCAACAACTTCCAACTTCCTTTGTTGGCTCTCTGTTCACCATAGACGCCTCAAACAAATTTCTAAAGACTGTTGACATCTAGTGGAAGCCTTAGGAAGTGCAAAATGAACCCTAAGTCACTGTGTTAGATAGGCAATCACTTGAAAAAACTACAGCCTCAGATCCTCCACATCCTGGTTGGATTTTTTCTCAGGTTTTTGCCTGCCATATGTGTTCTGTTATACTCAGACATCATCATTCAAACAGTTTTAGAAACTTCAGAGTGTTTTTTATCCAAATCTACTAATAATATGCATATTCTAGTTCCTGGGCCCGAGTAGTAGGCCGTTTTAATTTGGGTACGTTTTTCATCCGGCCGTGAAAATACTGCCCCCTACCCAAGAGAGGTTACGTTTATTTTTTAAGTTTCACAGTCCAATAAATATGTGGAACGAAACAGACGCTGCATTTTGGTCCGATCATTGTGACAGCCGTGACAATTTCACTGTACTTGTGCATTTGACATTATAACTTGAATTAGCCTATACAGCCTGAGATTGGTTATGATGCAGGTTCGATAGAAAACTCATCCATGCCACGGCTGTGTAGGACTACCGTGCGGAGAGTTAATAAAATATTAATCATTGAAGTGAAAAGTTGTCCAGATATTTCTTATACCTTCCCATGTCTCACACAATCAATACATATGCATCCTTTCAACATTAGGCTACAATATTTTTTTATGTCTATCAGTCTACCGCATCCGCACTTACAACATGAGCAGATTAATTTGGTCAAAAATGGTCTTTATTAAAGATGATCAGAAAGAATGTGTCGGTAACTCTGCATTATATAACTTGAAACAAAGGACACAAAATTAGCGCATGAATGAGTCGCTCTTCTTTATTCTGACAAATATCACACTTGACTCATTCAACGGTTATTTTAAACAGAAAATACCCGAATAAAATAACAAAATGGACAGTAAATCGAATAAATAAAACAATTAAATTAAATAGCTCAGGTCTTGAAAGTATGGGTGACCTTTTCCCCCCTCCGTATCCATAATGTGCATAAATGTGTTTTCCTCCATTAACTCCTTCATTCAGTCTCTTCTTCACATCAGCAAAGAACAACTCAATGTTTCAGAAACTCACTTTATATACATTAGGGACTATCACTCTTTGCCGCTGCGTCCTCCTCCTGTCCCACAACAAGTAGCCTATTTTACCTTACTGTACGTCACAGTGGCTCATTTTCATGAAGTGATTATGCCATTTTGTCACAAAATGTTATTGACACATTTGGTTTGATGAAAGGGGACGCCCTGACAGTCATTTAAGAGAATAAAATGTAAATGTGTGAAATTGTTTTAGGAACTAAACTCTTGTAATATAATTTTGGATCCGGTCAGTATTTCACATATTTTCACAGAGAGCGGGATCTGACCCAGGATTCGAGGTTTAACTACACAATGTGGGATCTGACCTGGTCGGATGTGAGTGTTGGTGGGGCATGTCAACCTGTTTTAATAATGATGAATGTGAATCACTATGATTAATAAAAGTGTACTTTTAACACAGTTGAAATTTACTTCAAAGTGCATTCACCCTATTGCTACACTAGTGCCTACAGAGGAAGGGGTAGGGTTTCTTCTGGACAGGGCCTAACTATACTGGCCCAATAAGTACATGTCCTAGAGCAGTGGTCACTAACCGGTCGATTGCGATCAACTGGTCGATTTCCAAGCTATTCGTTGTCGATCACCAAACATTTCCTTAAAAAATGCATTCCTGTTTTTAGGTGCACCCGATTCAGATACCCTGCGTAGTGGGCTCGGGGGAGGGAACAAATCAAGTGCACTACAGGCCTACCACTGACCAATCGGATGGCTCAGATTACCATGTCTGCAGTAACATAGCTACTGTAGTGTCTATAGAAAGTGTCATGATGTTGGCCTGTTGGGGGAGGTTTATGACCCCCATAAATACCTTTCCCCTTTTCTCTCTCTCTACTTTATAGAGTTGACTCTTGTAAAGCCTTTGTAACATAGAGAGTCTGGTAACATTGAAGGTGGGAAACGGAACCATGTTTCGGTAATCCAACCAGTTGAAAATATGCGTTGGTACTTAATGAATATGATCTCAGATCAGTTGTTGTCTGAGACATTACTACTAATGACAGGATGACATAA
The DNA here is from genome assembly GCF_965601325.2 of Salmo salar. Lineage (NCBI taxonomy): Eukaryota > Metazoa > Chordata > Actinopteri > Salmoniformes > Salmonidae > Salmo > Salmo salar. Next base: position 8,708,418 of record NC_138298.1, read on the forward strand.
ACTGTATCTTGGAAAGTCGACACATTCTAGTTATCAGATTCACATGGAAATGTTGTGCAATTTAAATGTTTAAATATGAAACTATTTGTGAAAAGATTAAATGTAATTTTAGCTTCTTAAATGAGAGAACGGTTGGTCGTAGAGAAATTCTGCTCACTGAGGCCCCGCCCAAGTGAACAGACTTTGGTTGTAAACTATGAAACACGCCCTTCTTTCACCACTATATAAACCCGTTGACTTAAATTCAACTTTCTGTTCCGAGGACGTGAGGACATCGGTCCTACGTTGAAAGGGCTCAGATAATAACCTAATGAAATTAGCATCGTGTTCAAGGTGACGATCGACACGCCAAAAGGATGAATTTCGACTATACCAGCCAGAATATAGCACAAGCTTAAAAGTATGGCAATTAGGTATGAACTTTTAACTCTTATTCACTCCAGAAGTGATACCTCCTAGCAGTTGAGTTAGCAGCAGCCGCTGTAAACGTGGGTTAGGAAAGGACGGACGACGTATCCAGTCTAACACACACAACGATACTACAACGTATCCAGTTTACCACCAGAGACATTCTTCAGGGGACACGAGATCCCTGCTGGGCAACCCGGCCTTCCATCTACGACCAACCTATTGAAGCGCAGCTCAGATTAAATATTTATTGCATTTCCCTTTTTCCAAATGGGCGGTTATTTCGAATGCATAAGATTCTGTATTTATGATAACATAGCTTCTCCCTTTGTTCCTCAGTCTTCCCACTCTTTCATTCAAAACCCAAACCCCTTTCTTTGTGTAACCAGCCGTCATTACTTGCTATACTTTATTTACTTTGCCACCATGGCCTTTTTTGCCTTTACCTCCCTTATCTCACATCATTTGCTCACATTGTATATAGTCTTATTTTTTTCTACTGCATCATTGATTGTACGTTGTTTTACTCCATGTGTAACTCTGTGTTTTTGTATGTTGTCGAACTGCTTTGATTTATCTTGGCCAGGTGGCAATTGTAAATGAGAACTTGTTCTCAACTTGCCTACCTGGTTAAATAAAGGTGACATAAATAAAATAAAAATAAAAAATATCTGTTCCGTCCGCTAGGGACGTTTTCCTGTATGACATAATTTGTAATCAATGTATGATCCATTCTGTGTAGATGTAATTCGGTGGGATTATTTAGTAAATAAATAATTTAACCAAATTTTGTATTGCTGATTCAACTTGTTAGCCAAGGTTCGTGAAGATAACCAAGAATGTACAACTTTCAGATGAGACTGAATAAAGTGACGATTAAATATTGACTGCTACTGATGTAAAAGATTACTAGGCCTTTAAGAGTTTATTCGGAAGATAACAGCCCTATAAACGTTCTTTCGTGGTGCCCCAACTTTCTAGTTAATTACATTTACCTGATTAGCTTAATCAGGTAATATTAATTACAGAGAATTGATTTTATAGAATAGCATGTCATATCACTTAATCCGGCATAGCCAAAGACACGACAAAAGCTACAGCAAAGTTGATACTGTGAGATTTCTAAACATGTAAAACCATGACTAGAGAGACACTTAACGAATACAGCGAAGAGCTGCTGTTTTTATGAGTGAGTTCATGTTGAAGTTCTTACTCAGCACTGTCAACACTTTCTATTCAATACTTTTATAAGACATAATCAAGCTTTCTCCCTACTTCCACTCGTGCTACAACCAGCACTTCAGCTGCATGAATAAGTATGAAAGTGTATCAATTGTCTTGCGTTGGTATTATTAGCGGCTTGGGCCTCTTTTACCATGGAGAAATATTTCACTTTCTCTGGCCATAGGAATAACAACATGAATTTGTGCATGAGGCAGTGTGTAAAAAAAGTAATCTGAACGGTAGATCTCAGCTTGCATTTTGAATCAGAAAGTGATCTCGACTAAAAAAAAAGGTTGGTGACCATGTTCAAGGAATGTTTGGTGGCACGTTGATGGAATATTCTCCTTCCTAAGAAAACTGGACACATTAATGTTTTTGCAACTTTCCCATGAAACATATCTAGAAAATGAATATCTAATGTTCTGACAAAAAAAAATGTTTGGTGAGATGTTGATCTTATATTCTCCTTACCCACAGAAAACTGGACTGATGAATGCTTTTGGAACCTTCCCCATGAGACTTACATTTACGTCATTTAGCTGACGCTCTTATCCAGAGCGACTTACAAATTGGTGCATTCACCTTATGATATCCAGTGGAACAACCACTTTACAATAGTACATCTATATCTTTTTTTGGGGGGGGGGGGTTAGAAGGATTACTATATCCTATCCCAGGTATTCCTTAAAGAGGTGGGGTTTCAGGTGTCTACGGAAGGTGGTGATTGACTCCGCTGTCCTGGCGTCGTGAGGGAGCTTGTTCCACCATTGGGGTGCCAGAGCAGCGAACAGTTTTGACTGGGCTGAGCGGGAACTGTGCTTCCGCAGCGGTAGGGGGGCCAGCAGGCCAGAGGTGGATGAACGCAGTGCCCTTGTTTGGGTGTAGGGCCTGATCAGAGCCTGAAGGTACGGAGGTGCCGTTCCCCTCACAGCTCTGTAGGCATGCACCATGGTCTTGTAGCAGATGCGAGCTTCAACTGGAAGCCAGTGGAGTGTGCGGAGGAGTGGGGTGACGTGAGAGAACTTGGGAAGGTTGAACACCAGACGGGTTGCGGCGTTCTGGATGAGTTGTAGGGTTTTAATGGCACAGGCAGGGAGCCCCGCCAACAGGGAGATGCAGTAATCCGGACGGGAGATAACAACTGCCTGGATTAGGACCTGCTCCGCTTCCTGTGTAAGGCTGGGTCGTACTCTGTGAATGTTGTATAGCATGAACCTACAGGATCGGGTCACCGCCTTGATGTTAGCGGAGAACGACAGGGTGTTGTCCAGGGTCACGCCGAGGCTCTTAGCACTCTGGGAGGAGGACACAATGGAGTTGTCCACCGTGATGGCGAGATCATGGAAAGGGCAATCCTTCCCCAGGAGGAAGAGCAGCTCCGTCTTGCCGAGGTTCAGCTTGAGGTGGTGATCTGTCATCCACACTGATATGTCTGCCAGACATGCAGAGATGCGATTTGCCACCTGGTTATCAGAAGGGGGAAAGGAGAAGATGAATTGTGTGTCGTCTGCGTAGCAACGATAGGAGAGACCATGTGAGGATATGACAGAGCCAAGTGACTTGGCGTATAGCGAGAATAGGAGAGGGCCTAGAACTGAGCCCTGGGGGACACCAGTGGTGAGAGCACGTGGTGCGGAGATGGATTCTCGCCATGCCACCTGGTAGGAGTGACCTGTCAGGACGCAATCCAAGAGTGAGCCGCGCTGGAGATACCCAACTCGGAGAGGGTGGAGAGGAGGATCTGATGGTTCACAGTATCAAAGGCAGCAGATAGGTCTAGAAGGATGAGAGGAGAGAGAGTTAGCTTTAGCAGTGCGGAGAGCCTCCGTGACACAGAGAAGAGCAGTCTCAGTTGAATGACCAGCCTTGAAACCTGACTCATTTGGATCGAGAAGGTCATTCTGAGAGAGATAGCAGGAGAGCTGGCCAAGGACGGCACGTTCAAGAGTTTTGGAGAGAAAAGAAAGAAGGGATACTGGTCTGTCGTTGTTGACATCAGAGGGATTGAGTTTAGGTTTTTTGAGAAGGGGTGCAACTCTTGCTCTCTTGAAGACGGAAGGGACATAGCCAGCGGTCAAGGATGAGTTGATGAGCGAGGTGAGGTAAGGGAGAAGGTCTCCGGAAATAGTCTGGAGAAGAGGGGAGGGGATAGGGTCAAGCGGGCAGGTTGTTGGGCGGCCGGCCGTAACAAGAAGCAAGATTTCATCTGGAGAGAGAGGGGAGAAAGAGGTCAAAGCATAGGGTAGGGCAATGTGAGCAGGACCAGCGGTGTCGTTTGACTTAACAAACGAGGATCGGATGTCGTCGACCTTCTTTTCAAAATGGTTGACGAAGTCATCCACAGAGAGGGAGGAGGAGGGGGAGGAGGATTCAGGAGGGAGGAGAAGGTGGCAAAGAGCTTTCTAGGTTGGAGAAGTTTTGAGCAGAGGGAAGAGATGATAGGATGGAAGAGGAGAGAGCGAAGGTTGCGACGGCGCAATACCATCTGAGTATGGTCAGAGTGAGTAGTGTTGGAGGAGAGCGAGAGGGAAAAGGATACAAGGTAGTGATCGGAGACTTGGAGGGGAGTTGCAGTGAGATTAGTAGAAGAACAGCATCTAGTGAAGATGAGGTCAAGCGTATTGCCTGCCTTGTGAGTAGGGGGGACAGTGAGAGGGTGAGGTCAAAAGAGGAGAGGAGTGGAAAGAAGGAGGCAGAGAGAAATGAGTCAACGGTAGACGTAGGGAGGTTAAAGTCACCCAGAACTGTGAGGGGTGAGCCATCCTCAGGAAAGGAACTTATCAAGGCGTCAAGCTCATTGATAAACTCTCCAAGGGAACCTGGAGGGCGATAAATGGTAAGGATGTTAAGCTTGAATGGGCTAGTGATTGTGACAGCATGGAATTCAAAGGAGGAGCTAGACAGATGGGTCAGGGGAGAAAGAGAGAATGTCCACTTGGGAGAGATGAGGATTCCAGTGCCACCACCCCGCTGACCAGATGCTCTCGGGGTGTGCGAGAACACGTGGTCAGACGAGGAGAGAGCAGTAGGAGTAGCAGTGTTTTCTGTGGTAATCCATGTTTCCGTCAGCGCCAAGAAGTCGAGGGACTGGAGGGTAGCATAGGCTGAGATGAACTCTGCCTTGTTGGCCGCAGACCGGCAGTTCCAGAGGCTGGTGGAGACCTGGAACTGCACGTGGGTCGTGCGCACTGGGACCACCAGGTTAGAGTGGCAGCAGCCACACGATGTGAAGCGTTTGTATGGCCTGTGCAGAGAGAAGAGAACAGGGATAGACCGACACATAGTTGATAGGCTACGCTAATGCAAAGGAGATTGGCATGAAAAATTAACTAAACAACTGGGGAAGCGAGAGAGCAGGGCCTCCCTCACTAACAATTCACTGAAACACTAAAATGCTAAAATATAACTTTTCTAGCTACCACTAGAAATTAAAATTGATGTAAACTACAGTGGTTCAATGTTTCCAGGAATAGGCTCAAACTTAGTTCATTCCGCTAGATAATTAACTTGGTACAGTATTCTTCCATGAAAACCCACCTAGTGCACCGTGTCCTATGACGCCGACTTGTCCAGAAAATTCATGTTTTACATACTGAGAACATGGTAACCACGTTCTGGGTAAGATCTATTTTATGTTAAAGCTGCAATACGTAACTTCACATAGAAGTTCACGCAGAAATGAGTTGCAAGTCTAAGAAGCAGAAGATCTGTTCTATGTGCACTTTTTTTATTCTGTTCTTACGTTTTCTATTTGCAACTTTTACTTTCGGTTTTGTACACCAGCTTCAAACAGCTGAAAATATAATATTTTTGGTTATGGGAAATATATTTCATAGCGGTTTAGATGGTACAATGATTTTCTACACTGTAGTTGTTTTTCACATAAACTGAAATTAGTATTTTGCAACCAGTAAGGAGCAATTTCTGCATAGGGGATAGTCTCTTGGAAACATTCCTTGCACACAGGAACACTTCTATGAAAATACTTAAAAACTTTTTTAAAGACCCTTTTTTTTCTCAATTTTCGCCTAAAAGGACATACCCAAATCTAACTGCCTGTAGCTCAGGCCCTGAAGCAAGGCTATGCATATTATTGGTACCATTTGAAAGGAAACACTTTGAAGTTGTGGAAATGTGAAAGGAATGTAGGAGAATATAACCCATTAGATATGGTAAAAGATAATACAAAGAAAAAAACTACCTTTTTTTGTATTTCTTTTGAACAATCATCTTCGAAATGCAAGAGAAATGCCATAATGTATTATTCCAGCCCAGGTGCAATTTAGATGTTGACCACTAGATGGCAGCAGTTTATGTGCAAAGTGTTAGACTGATCCAATGAACTATTGCATTTCTGTTCAAAATCTTGTCAAGACTGCCCAAATGTGCCTAATTTGTTTATTAATAACTTTTCATGTTCAAAACTGTGCACTCTCCTCAAACAATAGCATGGTATTCTTTCACTATAATAGCTTCTGTAAATTGGACAGTGCAGTTAGATTAACAAGAATTTAAGCTTTCTGCCAATATCAGATATGGCTATGTCCTGGGAAATGTTCTTGTTACTTACAACCTCATGCTAATCGCATTAGCCTGCGTTAGCTCAACCGTCCCGCAGGGGACCCACCTGGGTAAGGAGATTAAGCTATTTCATTAAGCTATTTAGACATAGTCCGTCTCTCACCTCTGATGCCTCCCTCATGTGATGTGATCGATAGAGCTGCAGGTGGAGGCTTTGATGATTGCAATAGACGTGCGCTGCTATACAGTAACCCTCTTCACATCATTCCCCCCTCCTATCACAATCTGCTTTGCAGAGGATCTGACAGAGCTGCATCAATCACAGATCTCATTGTTGTCTCTGTCAGTATGGGGGTCAAGCCTGCAGTTCGCTCACTGCCCAAAGGACTCTGGGAGATGAAGATGATGGATTGTGACCAGTGCTGGCAGTTTAAGGCCACGTCTGCTGGTGTGTATTAGTGTGTTTGTGTGAGTGTGTGTGTGTCGGAAGATCATTGTCTAGGGGCAACCTACTACTAGAGAAGCCAGTGTGAGGTAGTATTAGATATCCCCCTGGTGAGAGCATATAGACCAGAAATAATTTTCACACATCTCGTGCGAGTGGTAGGACAGTCCTTCGCTCATGGGCCACGCGACGGAGGTCACATCTCCAGAAGTGACAGAGCGCCGATCCCATCTCGACCAGTCTCGAGCTTACATCACCAATTCCAGTGCATTAACCTCCTTTCCCCTGGCTAGTAAAGTGGAGTTCCCGAGAAAGATGGCTGGGGTAGGGGGTCAAGGATATCACTGTCTTTCTTTCGACTCCGTTCGCTGATGGGCCAAGTGGGACAATGATGGGGGTCTCAGAGAGGGACAGGCTTGCGAAGGTTAGCGTTGAGTCAGCCCCTATGGGTACGACCATAGGCTCAAGGAGTTCTAACACTACTCGACCCGTCCTTGCGACAGATTTCTGGGGTCTCGGGCTGGAACGATTGGATAACTGCCACTGGCTAGAGAGATGATTGCCTGGCAATCTTAGTCACTTTTGTGACACGTGATAGCAGATCCCTGCTTCGGCTATGGCTGTACCATTGAATGGGTTTTCCCTATAATTTGCGATTCAGTTTCCACTGCTACTAGAAAATACTGTTTAGTAACAATGGGTACTTTCTTGTAATTATTTCAAATAATTCAACACAATTAGGAACTACCTATCCCATAGGGCGGCGCACAATTGGCCCAGCGTCGTCCGGTTTAGGGGAGGGTTATGGCCTGAGGTAGGCCGTCATTGTAAAATAAGAATTTGTTCTTAACTGACTTGCCTAGTAAAAAAAAAGGTTAAATAAAAAATAAGTCAATTGATGCCTAGTAGCGTTAGATTCATAATTGATGATAAACGTATAATTCCCATTTTGCTTGGTCATTTTTGTCATGTATAATAAAGAGCAATCATGTGCAAAGAAGTTATTTAGGAATTTCCAGGGTTTTACTGTAGTAAAGTAGTGGTGCACTCTGCGTCTTTTCACAGGGCGAGTAGGGACTAGTAAGGATATTATGATTCATAAAAAAATATATACTACAAATCACTGAATGAAGCTAATATTTTCCTCGGCCTACTGTACAATTCTGACCGAGAATGACCCATCTTATCATAACATCTCTCTTAAATTCTCAAATCCCTAAACAAACAACTCAATTAGGCGAGATTAGAAGCCATAACCTACCTTTTGAAAAAGTGATCTGTAAACTGTGGGAGGATATAACTGCAGAATGCATACTCATGATGCAAATAGGACCTACATTGGTGTGTGTGTGTGTGTGTGTGTGTGTGTGTGTGTGTGTGTGTGTGTGTGTGTGTGTGTGTGTGTGTGTGTGTACATGAAGGGCTTTTGTGTATGCACATTTGTGTGTGTATCATGTTTTAGGGACATCCCAGATGCAGTGTCGAAGTAACAAAAGTTTATTACTAGAACAGGGGCAGGCAAAACGACAGGTCAAGGGCAGGCAGAGGTCAGTAATCCAGATCAGAGGTACAGAACGGCCGGCAGTCTCATGGTCAGGGCAGGCAGAGGTCAATCATTTAGCGTGACGTGACCAGGTACAGAGCGGCAATCGGGCTCGGGGCAGGCAGAATGCTCAAAACCGGGAAAACAGGAACTAGAAACAGACCGGAGCAAGGGGGAAAATGCTGGTAGGCTTGACAAACAAAACAAACTGGCAACAGACAGAGAACACAGGTATAAATATAATGGAGAAGATGGGTGACACCTGAAGGGGGGTGGACAAGCACATAGACAAGTGAAACAGATCAGGGTGTGATGGTGTTTGTCTGTCTGTGTGACGTGTGTGTGTGTGTGTGTGTGTGTGTGTGTGTGTGTGTGTGTGTGTGTGTGTGTGTGTGTGTGTGTGTGTTTATCTCTGTGTATGTTTGAGGGTTTTTTTTTTTACAGGGACAGTGCACATTAAATCAACGTTTCAGTAAAAGTGCCGGTTTTAGCCAGCTGGCTAATTTTCAACCGCAGTCCCTGGGCTAGGTTATTAAAAACAATTACAATAACAATACAGACAGTCATTGAGCAGTGAGCATCCGCAGAGCAACATAGGACAAGCAAGACATAGCATGCAGACAGAGCAACATACCACAAAAAGCAACAGGACAAAACCCATAAAAGCATTGAAATGTTTCCACACCTCGCAAGCTACAGACGACATGGAAAGCAGCAATACACAGCTAGGGATTATGTTCACAAATCTGATTGTCCTTTAGCCATGTCTTCATGTTTTTTTTGTGATTGGTGGTGCAGTTATGTGTGTCTGATGGCAGTGTATTCCAGACATGGGAAGCTCTAACGGAGAAAGCAGATTTGACTAAAGGTGCTTTTCCTTAAGGGAACTATACAGTCACCTCTCATGGCAGACCTTGTGGATCTGCTTCCATATGTTTGGGTTTTCTGTTTAACAAAAGTACTGAGTGGAGGGGGAGCCAGGCCATTTAGGATCTTGAATACAAGACATGCGTCGGTGTATTGCACAAGATTTTCCCAACTCAGGAGCTCATGCTTTCTGAGGATGTAACAGTGATGATGGCTATTGGGCTTCCTATCGAGCACTTTGATAGCCTGTTTGTAGACAGACTGAATGGGTTTAAATGTTGTACAGCAAGCTTGGGCCCAACTAGTCGAGCAGTATGTTAAGTGGAGGAGTATCATAGATTTGAAGTACAGATTTGCTACCTTTGTAGTCAAACAATTTTGTATAAATCCGGAAATTAACTTAGTTGAATTTGAATTACCTTTTTCACATGCTTTTTAAAAGAGAGGTTGGAATCAAGTATGATGCCAAGGTACTTAAAATCAGATGCCACCTGGAGCTTCTCCCCTGACACATAGACATCTGGCTCAGTAGCATCAGTTGCCCTCTTTGTGAAAAACATGCAGACAGTTTTTTTCACATTGAGATGCAAACAGTCACTGAGCCGTGTGCGTGTGTCAGTTTGTGTGTGTGTGTGTACTGCTTGTTTACTTAATATCATGCACCGTGGGTAAGTAAAGAAGTGGCCACAGCACTCGATAGATTGAGCGGACTTAAGGGTTTCCCCTTTCATTCGTCAGCAGCCATTAGCCGGCTGCCTGAGCGCTGTCTAGCGAAACAAGATTAGCGTTGAAACACCCCCCCCCATTCTCCTTCTATGTAGATGGGCAAACTATGTTTTATGAATAGGAAGCGGAGGCATGGAGGAATGAAGGACGAATAGAAGGGGGAGGAGGGCTTTATTTTAATCAGATACTGATTTTAATGAGGAACCTGTGTCAGCGGGGAAAACAGTAGAGAGAGAGTAGAGGAAAAGAGACGACTTTGCCCTAGCTCTAATTTTCTGAAATCTATTAATGTGCAAGATCAATATGGATTGGCTGGTGGTTTTTGTTGTTGCTGTTGCTATTGTTCCTCTGGCTTGAGCTGGGAAATTGGACAGAGTGGACAATACGGCGAGAAAGGTTTAGAGGAACAAAAAAAGCTGTTCTGTTGGGCACCGGTGAAAAGAAGTTTCAGAAAGCGATGATAGCACACATTTCAGCATACACATTGGACCCTGTGATGACAAAGCATCAAATGGTTCTGTGTGGCTCAGTTGGTATAGCATGGTGCTTGCAATGCCAGGGTTGTGGGTTTGATTCCCATGGGGTGCCAGCATGAAACATGTATGCACTCACTACTGTAAATTGCTCTGGATAAGAGCTTCTGCTAAAATGTAAATGTTAAGTGGAGTTTACTTTCGGGATGAACATATTACCATCTTAGTGGCTACGTCCCACATGGCAACTTATTCAGAGCCTGATGGGCACTGGTCAAAAGTCGTGTACTATATTGGGAATAGGTTGCCATGTGGGATGCAACCCCACATGGAGAAGTTGACAGGAGTGAACTTCCATTTTCTTTTTACTGATATTTTACAGTCAAGAAAACGATTTTGAATGAAGATAAGGTGGCATTTGAAGGGAGGGAGGAAGCAAATGAGAGAGGAATGATGTCGACTGTGTCCTCTTCTCAAGGTCATTCTGACAAAGATAGGTTACAACCCAAACGGCACCCTATTCCCTATGTTGTGCATTGCTTTTGACCAGGGTCTGTAGAGCTCTGTTTAAGGTAGTGCACCCTAAAGGTAGTAGGGTTTCATTTGTGTCGCAACCATAGACACAATACAGAAACAGATTAGGCAGTCTCCATGGTTTCTCTCAGGTATGGACAGTTTTTAATTAACATTTCAGTGACTTCGAGTTTGATGAGACTCTGGATGCTATTGTAACCCACTGCATTCTAATGGTCAAACATAATGAGAAGAGAACTCCATTTGCTTCGGGTGAGAACTCTTGAACATTCATACATGTCTACCTCCCGGCTAGCGCTAACCTGCTTAGACAGGTGACGAACAGTACCTGTCTGAAGATTATTCATAATGTATTGTACATCAGAACTCATTTTCACCTGCCGAACAGAAAGACAAGTATTTTCAGGAACTAATGTGCTTCAAACTTACATAAGCAGGAGGGTGCACCTGACATCTAGACCTTATCAACAAGTCTCTGCTAGGTAAAGCACCGCCTTATCTCAGCTCACTGGTCAACATAGCAGCACCCACTCGTAGCACACGCTCCAGCAGGCATATCCCAAAGCCAATTCCTCCTTTGGTCGCCTTTCCTTTGTTCTCTGCTGCCAATGACTGGAACGAACTACAAAAATCACTGAAGCTGGAGACTCATCTCCCTCACTAGCTTTAAGCACCAGCTGTCAGAGCAGCTCACAGATCACTGCACCTGTACATAGCCCATCTGTAAACAGCCCTTCCATCTATCTACCTCATGCCCATACTGTATTTATTTATTTATCTTGCTGCTTTGCACCCCAGTATCTCTACTTGCACATTCATCTTCTGCACATCTAGCATTCCAGTGTTTACATTTTTACATTTTACATTTGAGTCATTTAGCAGATGCTCTTATCCAGAGTGACTTACAGTAATGAATGCATACATTTCATACATTTTTTTCCCATACTGGTCCCCCGTGGGAATCGAACCCACAACCCTGGCGTTGCAAACACCATGCTCTACCAACTGAGCCACACGGGCCTGTTTAATTGCTATATTGTAATTACTTCGCCACCATGGCCTATTTATTGCTTTAACTTACCTCATTTGCACTCACTGTATATAGACTTGTTTTCTTTTTTTCTACTGTATTATTGACTGTATGTTTTGTTTATTCCATGTGTAACTCTGTGTATGCATCGAATTGCTATGCTTTATCTTGGCCAGGTTGCAGTTGCAAATGAGAACTTGTTCTCAACTAGCCTACCTGGTTAAATAAAGGTGAAATAAAAAATGTCACCTGCATATTCACTTGTCACAGGAGGAGGATATAACCCATGTATTACGGTGGTATTACACTGTAATCGTACATCTATATAGCATTTACAGTGCATTCAGAAAGTATTCAGACCCCTTGACTTTACACATTTTGTTACATTACAGCCTTATTCTAAAATGGATTAAATTGTTATTTTTCATCAATCTACACACAATAGGCCTCCCGGGTGGTGCAGTAGTCTAAGGCACTGCAACGCAGTTCTAGCTGTGCCACCAGAGATTCTGGGTTCGAGCACAGGCTCTGCCGCAGCCAGCCAGCGACCGGGAGGCTCATGGCGTCGCCCAGGTTATGGAGGGTTTGGCCGGCAGGGAGAGCCTTGTCTCATCGCGCACTAGCGACTCCTGTGGCAGGCCAGGCACAGTGCACGCTGACCAGGTCGCTAGGTGTACGGTGTTTCCTCCGACACATTGGTGCGGCTGGCTTCCGGGTTGGATGTGCGTTGTGTCAAGAAGCAGTGCGGCTTGGTTGGGTTGTGTTTCCGAGGACGCATGGCTCTCGACCTTCGCCTCTCCCGAGTCCATACGGGAGCTGCAGCGATGAGACAAGACAGTAACTACCAATTGGATATCATGAAATTGGAGATGAAAAGGGGTAAAAAAAAGGAAATAAAAAATCTACACACAATATCCCATAATGACAAAGCAAAAACTGTTTTTTAGAAATGTTTGCGCAAATATATATATATATATAGGGTCTTAAGACATAAGTCTTAAGACCCTTTACTCAGTACTTCGTTGAAGAACCTTTGGCAGCGATTACAGCCTTGAGTCTTCTTGGGTATGATGCTACAAGCTTGGAACACCTGTATTTGGGGAGTTTCTCCCATTCTTCTCTGCGGATCCTCTCAAGCTCTGTCAGGTTGGATGAAGACGCTGCTGCACAGATACTTTAGGTCTCTCCAGAGATGTTTGATCGGGTTCAGGTCCTGGCTCTGGCTAGGCCACTCAAGGTCAATCATAGACTTGTCCTGAAGCCTGGGTTGTCTTAGCTGTGTGCTTATGGTCATTGTCCTGTTGGAAGGTGAACCTTTGCCCCAGTCTGAGGTCCTGAGCACTCTGGAGCAGGTTTTCATCAAGGATCTCTCTGTACTTTGCTCCGTTCATCTTTGCCTCGATCCTGACCAGTCTCCCTGTCCCTGCCACCGTGGGGATGGTGCCAGGTTTCCTCCAGACGTAACGCTTGGCATTCAGGCCAAAGAGTTGGTTTTATCAGACCAGATAATCTTGTTTCTCATGGTGTGAGAATATTTAGGTGCCTTTTGGCAAACTCCAAGCGGGTTGTCATGTGTCTTTTATTGAGGAGTGGCTTCTGTCTGGCCTCTCTACCATGAAGGCCTTATTGGTGGAGTGCTTCAGAGATGGAAGTCCTTCTGGAAGGTTCTCCCATCTCCACAGAGGAATTCTGGAACTCTGTCAGAGTGACCATCGGGTTCTTGGTCACCTCCCTGCCCTTATCCCCGATTGCTCAGTTTGGCCGGGCGGCCAGCTCTAGGAAGAGTTTTGGTTCCAAACTTCTTCCATTTAAGAATGATGGAGGCCACTGTGTTCTTGGGGACCTTTGCTCTGACATGCACTGTCAACTGTGGGACCTTATGTAGACAGGTGGACTCCAATCAAGTTGTAGAAATATCTCAAGGATGATCAATGGAAACAGGATGCACCTGAGATCAATTTTGAGTCTCATAGCAAAGGGTCTGAATACTTACGTAAATAAGGTGTTTTTGCCTTGTCATTATGGGTTTTGTGTGTATATTGAGAATATACTGAGAATTCTTGCTTTATTTCATCCATTTTAAGAATAAGGCTGTAACGTAACAAAATATGGAAAAAGTCAAGGGGTTCGAATACTTTCCAAAGGCACTGAATAAAGCACAACTCTCAGGAATACATTGATTGTACATCCTCTGAAACCTACTTGACGATCACACTGTAAACACACATCTATGCCTATCACTTTCCATTAAACTTAACACTCAGTCAATCAGTCATTCATACTCTTCTCAGACTGACAGCTGACGTTTGCATTCCTACCTCCTTACCAAGCAGACAAAGCTCAGCAGTGACTTGTTTAAGTCCCAATCATTCAGTCACTCAGACTGTTACTCGGTCAGTCCAACATTCTCTTCTCAGATTGACAGCCAGTGTTTGGGAAGCTGCTCTGAAAATATAGTTTACCAAGCTACCAATTATTTCACACTTGAAGAATTTAAGCTACGCATTGTCCGATTTACAATAGGCTTTACAGCGAAAGCATGCCATGTGATTGTGTAAGGACGGTGCCCCACATCAAAATATTTTTCAACCAGCACAGGCTTCACAAAATCACAAATAGCGATTTAAATATTCACTTACTTTTTGAAAATCTTCCTCTGATTTGCAATCCAAAGGGTCTCAGCTACAACATGCATGGTCGTTTTGTTAGATAAAATCCTTCTTTAAATCCCAAAAAGTCAGTTTAGTTGGCGCCATGGATTTGAGTAATCCACTCGTTCAACATGCACAGAAAGGAATCCAAAAAGCTACCGCTAAACTTTAAAACAAGTCAAAATATGTTTCTATTTAATCCTCAGGTACCCTAAAATGTAATTAAACTATAATATTTAATATGGAAAGAAGTATGTTCAATAGAAAAGCAAAATAAACAGGTGCACGTCCTCTTCGTCGCACGCGCACAGACTGATTTCCAACTCTGACTCCCAGTACCAAAACTCAAAATTCTTCCTCGTTTGGGAAGAAACAAGCCTGAAACCTTGAACAAAGACTGTTTACATCTAGTGGAAGCCATAGGAATTGCATATGCCACATAGCTTTCCATTGTAAGAGCATGGGCTCTCTAAAAAGATTTTGGTTTTTCTTTGGATTTTCTCCTACCATATCAATTGTGTTATAGTCTCATACATTATTTTAACATTTCTACAAACTTCAAAGTGTTTTCTATCCAATGGTACCAATTATATGCATATACTGGCTTCTGGGCCTGAGTAACAGGTAGTTTACTCTGGGCACGTCAGTCAGACAGGAAGTGGAGAAAAATAGACCCTAGCCTGAAGAAGCTTTTACTTAACTAAAGTTACTTTGAAAAAGTAGTTCACTACATCCAAACTACTTAATAAAAATGATCATATCTGAAATGTTGTGGGCAAAAAATTGCAAGACCAGATCACTCTGGAGTCAGATGTTTTTTGTGTAAATTATAGTAAGCCCAAACATTATGTTGCAAGTGAGAATAAGGCAGGTCAGATGACGAAAAAGAAAGGAAATGATTGCCTAGTTCACCCATATTTTCCCTTCTTTGTGTGTCACGACTTCTGCCGAAGTCAATGCTCCTCCTTGTTCGGGTGGTGCTCGGCGGTCGACGTCACTGGTCTTCTAGCCATCATTGATCCATTTTTCATTTTCCATTGGTTTTGTCTTGTCTTCATACACCTGGTTCCAATCCAATTCATTACATGTTGTGTATTTAACCCTCTGTTTCCCCTCATGTCCTTGTCAGAGATTGTTTGTTGTTATGTGCTCGTGTATTTTGTATTGGTGCGCGACGGGTTATTTTACCCATGTTATTTTTTATGTATGTTGGTTTTTGGAGTTTGTTTTATCTTTATTAAAATACTCTAGTTACACCAAGTTGGTTTATCCTGTGCCTGACTTCCCTGCCACCTACACACACGAATATGACATTGTGCAAAAAAAGTATTGTGTTTTTCCAGTAGTTAGCTACACAGGTACATGGCAAAACAGTAAATAATTATGAAAACACAGCCAAGATTTTAATTTAGTTCAACTACCACCAAGCTACTGCAAAATGTTGTTTAATTAGTAGTTGATGTAGTTCACTACTCCCCAACACTGTTGACAAAAAGGTCACTGGTTTGAATCCCCGAGACGACTAGGTGAAAAATCTGCTGACGTGCCCTTGAGCAAGGCACTCCAATAATGGCTGATCCCTAGCTGTGATCCCCCTCTTCAATTTACACGTGTATAGTACACGAATGAAAGAGGACAAATGTAAGCACACACCTAATTATTATTATTATTACTTTTGCATTCCAACGCAACCTAACTCTGGAAAAGTCTCACATGTCCAAGTCCCGATCTGAAGTGGGAGCTCTGTCACCTGATGTTAAAGCTCTATTAGGCCTCTATAACCATTCACACCATATTGTGGATATACCTGATTGGCTTGTGGCAGGCCGTGGCCCAGAGGCGAACACTACCCAAACACTCACTTACACACACATCACAGGAGGTTCGTGGAACCTTAATTGGGGAGGACGGGCTCAGAGTAATGGCTAGAATGGAATAAATGGAATAGTGTTGAACTCCTCAAACACACGGTTTTCATGTTTGATACCATTCCATTCACTCCATTTCAGCCATTTTTATAAGCCGTCATTCTCTTGTGACACACATAGCATCAGTCACGTATTTGTCACACAGCTCACACACACACCTGAGTCCATGTCCACTTACTGAGCCCGGATACAGGATTAATAGGAACAGACTTTGCCTCTGGTACAGGCTCTAGTCTTTCATTTTAATTGTTTCACTGTTTGGGTCGTGTAACTGGTGTGACAAGTGGAGGAGTGTTGGCCTAAGACAACATGGCGGGGAACAGCTGGAGGCGAGCGGGCGAGCAAGCGAGAGAGAGTGTGAGTGAGTGACAACAATGGAGACTCAGCTCCAACAACATCAGCAGAGCTGGGGCTCAAACTGCCAAAGGTCGATAGAAGTGGAGATTCTTCGTTTTTGTAGTTGATTTTTAATTAGTGACTGATGTGGACCTGCAGGGGCCCTGTAGGGGACCTGTGATGGACAATCGATGACAACCAACAGTACTGTGGCCTAATGGAACTAGAATTGTTTTTCCATGGTTTAGCCATTTGACTTAAACTGTTGCGGACGTTGCTAACCAGTGGGTTGGTGATTCAACCCCAGCAAGTGCTGATGTGGTTCTGGTCATGCCCTGCCCTTATAGGGTACCAAGCTAACCTCACTAAGAAACTGACAAAGTGCTACATTCCATTATATGTGCAAGAAAAATAAACACATTAGGGATTTCTCATTAAAATGTTCATGTGGATAATTCATTTGAAAACATTAAATCAAATAGAAAAGGGAACATTGTGTCAGGCAGGACAGACTGCAAATGTGCACTTTAAGCTGCATGAGACTTCGATGACCTCTACCCTCGCTCTGGGCACCTCTCTCTCTTGACGTCACTTGCTGCCTGTAAGGGAAACTTTAATCACCATGGACATTTCTCTCTCTATGTGCTCTGTGTCAATTAATCTAATGGCGCTGGAATGTGAGATAGAAGGTGGGAAAGAGACAGAGAGAGGGCAAAAGACACGACATGTGTCTCTTTCATTCTGGCATTGCCTTATCAGCACAGAGAGATCTTTGATGAAAACCTTCTCCGGAGTGCTCAGGATCTCAGACTGGGCCAAAGGTTCACCTTCCAACAGGACAGTGAGCCTAAGCACACAGCCAAGACAACGCAGGAGTAGCTTCGGAAACAAGTCTCTGAATGTCCTTGAGTGGCCCAGAGCCCGGACTCGAAGCCGATCGAACATCTCTGGAGAGACCTGAAAATGGCTGTGGAGTGAAGCTCCCCATCCAACCCGACAGAGCTTGAGAGGATCTGCAGAGAAGAATGGGAGAAACTCCAAGTACAGGTGTTCCAAGCTTGTAGCATAATACCCAAGAAGACTCAAGGCTGTAATTGCTGCCAAAGGTGCTTCAACAAAGTACTGAGTAAAGGGTCTGATACTTATGTAAATGTGATATTTCACTTTTTAATGAATTTGCAAAAAAATCGAAACCTGTTTTTGCTTTGTCAGCGAAAGCAAAACATTAGATTATGTTAGGAGAGTACATAGACAAATAATCACACAGCCATTTTCTAAGCAAGGACATGTGTCAATAAAACCCAAAACACAGCTAAATGAAGCACTAACCTTTGACGATCATCATCAGATGACACTCCTAGGACATTATGTTACACAATACATGTATGTTTTGTTCGATAAAGTTCATATTTATATCCAAAAACAGCATTTTACATTGGCGCGTGATGTTCAGAAAATGTATTCCCACCTAAACGTCCGGTGAATGTGCACATCAATTTACAAAAATACTCATCATAAACGTTGACAAAATATAACAATTATTTACAGAATTAGAGATAGACTACTCCTGGATGCAACCACTGTGTCAGATTTTAAAATAGCTTTACGGAGAAAGCACGTTTTTCAATATTCTGAGTACATAGCTCAGCCATCACGGTGAGCTATTCAGACGCCCGCCAAGTTCGGGGCAACCTAAACTCAGAATTAGTATTAGAAATATTCTCTTACCTTTGCTGATCTTCGTCAGAATTATTATGTTAGGAGAGTACATAGCCAGAAATAACCACACAGCCATTTTTCAAGCAAAAATATATGTCACAAAAACCCAAACCACAGCTAAATGCAGCACTAACCTTTGATGATCTTCATCAGATGACACTCCTAGGACATTATGTTATACAATACATGCATG
Organism: Salmo salar; assembly: GCF_965601325.2. Taxonomy (NCBI): domain Eukaryota; kingdom Metazoa; phylum Chordata; class Actinopteri; order Salmoniformes; family Salmonidae; genus Salmo; species Salmo salar. The sequence goes on from NC_138298.1 coordinate 8,727,016, forward strand.
TTTAGTTCAATCAAGTTCATATTTATATCAAAAAACAGCTTTTTACATTAGCATGTGATGTTCAGAACTAGCAACTAGCATACACACCGCAAACTTCCGGTGAATTTACTTAATTACTCAGCATAAAGCGTTCACAAAATACATAACAATTATTTTAAGAATTATAGATACAGAACTCCTTTATGCAATCGCGGTGTCAGATTTTAAAATAGCTTTTCGGCGAAAGCACACTTTGCAATATTCTGAGTAGATAGCCCGGCCATCACGGCTAGCTAATTTGACACCCACCAAGTTTGGCCCTCACCAAACTCAGATTTACTATAAGAAAAATTGGATTACCTTTGCTGTTCTTCGTCAGAGGACTTCTACTTCAACAACAAATGTTGTTTTGGTTCGAAATAATCCATAATTATATTGAAATAGCTCCGTTTTGTTCGTGCGTTCAGGTCACAATCCGAAGGGTGACGCGCGAGCGCATTTCGTGACAAAGAATTTAAAAATATGCCATTACCGTACTTCGAAGCATGTCAAACGCTGTTTAAAATCAATTTTTTGGTGATTTTTTTGCGTAAAATAGCGATAATATTCCATTCAAAGACTGAAAGAACAAAATGGAGAATTCACATGAACGCGCATCTCCAGTGTCACTGTCCCCAGGCAGGCCAGTAACAAACTCTGCTGCTGTTCTTTGCCCAGAGACTGCAGACATCTCATTACACTTTCTGGCGCCTTCTGAGAGCCAATGGAAGCCTTAGAAAATGTCACGTTACAGCACAGATGCTGTATTTTCAATAGAGTGGCTACAGAAGGACAATAAATTGTCAGACAGGGCTCTTCCTGTATGGAATCTTCTCAGGTTTTGGCCTGCCATATGAGTTCTGTTATACTCACAGACACCATTCAAACAGTTTTAGAAACGTTAGAGTGTTTTCTATCCAAATCTACAAATTATATGCATATACTCGTTTCTGGGCAAGAGTAGTAACCAGCTTAAATCGAGTATGTTTTTTATCCGGCCGTGCAAATACTGCCCCCTAGCCCCAACAGGTTAAAGCCAAGCCCACTCAAAATCGGAGAAGTCAATCTGCTTCCACCTTGAACAGAAATGGCACATCACGTTGTTGCGAATGACCACTCCACTTTGTGGGGAATATGTCCACTAACCACGAATCTAAACGGCCATACCTGGAAACAGTCCTGGAGGACTGCTTAACTTGTCATGCGCTAATTGATTCGGGTGCGACAATATCACTCATCTCTCAAACATTGTTCGATGATCTCAAAAGGGCTTTGAAGCCAACTAAACATTGGTTAATAAAAGTGGAACGATGCGACACTACACTTCGAGGGGTCACTCAGACTACCTCACCTCTCACATTGAGAGTCATGCTGAAAGTACACTTCCAGGACGTATCGCTCGTTGTTACAAGCCTCGGAACTGTACCCCTGCTACTTGGAGCAGACTTGATGGATCGGTTACTCCCATTGATGGATTGGAAAACCAACCAGGTATGGTCACAGTGCCTTCTCCACTGACCACACTTTCTTCCCCTAACGCTAGCTGCAATGCAGTCATTCACGAGGGGTATCTGTCGAAAGCACCCCTTGGGAAAAAGACGTTTAGAAACCTCTGGGTGCAGAATCCGATCCAAGGAGATATTACGATATCTCGACACATTCCATCAGCCAACCTGATTGACCATTATTTTCATGATTTCGAGCCAGCTGCCTCTGTGAATAAGCAACTTCCCTCCTCCTTGCAGTCGTGCAATACGGTAGTTGAGATGAACTTCTCTTGCCCTTCGGACACTTCCGCAAGCACTGCGGCCGTCTCAGCAAGAAAAACATTGATGCGCAGAGTATACTCTGCTTCTGATGATACACTTTACGCTTTGTTGGGGACTGTTACCCCTTACAATGACACTAATGGCGTCAGTCCAGCAACTGACCCGATGACTCCCACTTGTGAAACACTTTGCGATATCACAGACCGATATCCTCGTTTCAGTTCACAGGTACTGAAGAGGTTGCCACACGCGGATGCGGTGGTGACTGACATGCCTCGACAACTACTGAGCGCTTTGAAGCACAAACACCAGGAGATTTGGTTGAAAGGTTACAGCCATTCTCATAAAAACGCGGCCGCTGACAACTCGTACATAGGGTTCGACCTTTTCTTTTGCGCATCGGACACCAACACCACCCGCTGGTGGGGGGGTCCCGAGACACAAAGGGGGGGAATAGTAGCCCAGACCCATGATGAGCCTCATCGAGGCCGGTGTGGGGGTCGAGACTACGGACAACACCGTACGAGGCCACCAGAGCATAAATCAAATCTAGTTGTAAACTCCCCTATGAGAACAGTGAGGAGCAGACAAGCCCCTAGACGGGGATAATCTTAGAACACATCGTAAAGGAAGTCCAGTGGACTTGTCCACCTCCAAAACAAATGGCAACAATAATCATTCCTTGCCATGTGTAGGTTCAACTACAATACAACTAGTAAAATGCTCCAATCATGTGTTCCGGTAGATAATATTTCAGAATAAATCGGTAGGATAACTGGTCCCCTTGAGTACCAGTATCAATACCAGCAACAGTCAGTCCAGCTACAATCAGTAAGAAGGTTAGAGACCTAACCAATCAAATTACCCTTGACAACAGTGACATAGGAGTCACTCAGAGTGCAACACGTGGAGGGGAATCTCCAGTGCACTCTTCCAATGGTTAACACAAATGTCACTTATAAATAGGACCCTCCATTCACGAGGAAAATTATTAGAAGTCATGAACCATGATCACACCACTTACGACTGGTCCAATACTTAGAGTACTTCCGTCGTGAGGTTGGCTCCTCCGTGGATAACATAGCTATGAAATAGACTTCATACCTATCGCCACTACAATAGTGGAAGACACAGTGACTTGTAGAAAAACTACTAGACTCCCTTGGCACCAATTCTGACTGACATCCAGGCATTGACCTGAAAATTACCTGACTACGTCAGACTCATTCTGAACAAGTTGTAATCTGCTAGGATACTTGATTTTCTTCCCTTGACATGCTCGATTGTGTAAGCATAAACGCTCATGCACAACGGAACATACAATTAGGATGTATGCTAGGACCACTTCAGGGGCCAAGCAATATACCAGCCTTAGTAAAGTTGAACATTACTTCTAGGCCTTTGATTCTACAGCACTCACCAGTTTTCTTCCCAGAAGTCCATAGGTCATCCCTGTAGACTGCCCAAAACTAGTGCATTACAGCTGTAGACTTATCATATAGTTATCAACTTAGGATATTACCTAAGCAACACACCAAGTAGGAAAACCCTAGATATGGCATTAGAGACAATGCCATGATAATCATTTTGCCAGAATATTGGACGTATATAGAATACAGTCCAATTAGATGATTTTTGTGTGAGAACTATATTTTGTTTATGTTTTGTTTATACTTTCATTCCTTTTCGGTTCAGTTCCTTTGACACTTGGGAAGTGATAGAGCCATAAACAAAGTCCCCATACAACCATCACTTAGTGCCATAACGCCGCTCATTTGGGAATGAATGTAATTATATATATTTCATGAGTGTGTGTGCGTTGTTAACATCTGCCTAAGTTACTGCCCAGATCTTCCAGTCTGGACAATGGGTCCGGAACGGCGACCCCAAATCCGGACACCCACGGCCTATCCTTGTGGCGGCATGCTCGCTGTCAGAGAGCCTACCAAGGGAAACCACCAGAGGGGGGGACCGCAATGGCGATCACAAACCAGGACATCCCCTGGCCCTTCCTGGGGTACTTTGCAGCTTCCAGAGAACCTACCAAGGTACACCACTAGAGGGGACCGCAACAGCGATCACCAACCGGACATCACTGCCCATCCTTGTGGTGGACTGCTCCGCTTTCAGAGAGCCTACCAAGTTCAACCACCAGAGGGGACTGCAACGATGATCTACAAACGGGACATCACGTGGTCATGATTTTATGTTGATTTGTAACTTGTAGGATAAACAAGATCAAAACCACCAGGGGGTGTATGTCATGACGTTGCCCTCTTTGGGTACAGCGAGCACAGTTGACCCCCTCCCCCTGCACTTCTTCACACTCTCCCTCTGTCTCCTACACCCAGGCTGCTGTGGTCAGAAGGAGTCTTAAATTCCTAACAAAATGTCCCACCTCATGGCCACAGTATAAAGAGACAGAGTGTTTTCATGGAGAGACAAAGGAATTCTTCCACCTCACAGAATTGGAGAACCGAACAACATTTATGTTCTGGAGAAGGTATAAAAGACCAGCGAAGAATCCAGCTACGAACTGGTCCGTTTGGTACAATTTTGTGAAACTCATGAGAGACAATACGGCCATATTACCATAATAATGTGTATATACTAGCCTCAGCTATGAGACTTACATCTAAATGGTTGTATAAAATGAATGAATAAGGATAGAACTGTTTGTGATATTGTGCAATGTGATTTTGGACTGTTAATGAAGGAAACACCAATTCCGTTTGGAGTCTTAACTAGTCATCGGCACGCCCCCAGGGACACAGATGGGACCTGGCATCATGTGACAGCCTTTTCTACGTTCAGTATATAAACCCCCACCCAGGGTTTCTTTCCCGAGACCAGGCCTCCACTCATTACGAGTTGGCTAATAGGTTTGACCATGCATCCCTCTACTGAACTTTAACCTGTTAGGGCTAGGGGGCAGTATTGACACGGCTGGATAAAAAACGTACCCGATTTAATCTGGTTACTACTCCTGCCCAGTAACTAGAATATGCATATAATTATTGGCTTTGGATAGAAAACACCCTAACGTTTCTAAAACTGTTTGAATGGTGTCTTTGAGTATAACAGAACTCATATGGCAGGCCAAAACCTGAGAAGATTCCATGCAGGAAGTGGCCTGTCTGACAATTTCTTCCCCTTCTTGATTATCTCTATCCATTACAGAGGATCTCTGCTGTTACGTGACACTTCCTACGGCTCCCATGGGCTCGCAGAAGGCGGCAAAAAGCTGAATCGTGGCTTTGCAGGCTCTGGCTGAAAAAAAGTAGCGCGTTTGGGTAGTGGCTGGTTACAGTACTGTGAGACTCAGACGCGTGCCCGCGTCGACAGAATGCTTTGTTTTCTTTCGTCTGTTTACCTAAACGCAGATTCCGGGTCGGAATATTATCGCTTTTCTACGAGAAAAATGGCATAAAAATGGATTTTAAACAGCGGTTGACATGCTTCGAAGTACGGTAATGGAATATTTAGAATTTTTTTGTCACGAATTGCGCCATGCTCGTGACCCTTATTTACACTTCGGATAGTGTCTTGAACGCATGAACAAAACGCCGCTATTTGGATATAACAATGGATTATTTTGGACCAAACCAACATTTGTTATTGAAGTAGCAGTCCTGGGAGTGCATTCTGACGAAGAACACCAAAGGTAATCAAACTTTTGTAATAGTAAATCTGAGTTTGGTCAGGGCTAAACTTGGTGGGTGTCTAAATAGCTAGCCGTGATGGCTGGGCTATGTACTCAGAATATTGCAAAATGTGCTTTCACCGAAAAGCTATTTTAAAATCGGACACCTCGATTGCACAAAGGAGTTCTGTATCTATAATTCTTAAAATAATTATGTTTTTTGTGAACGTTTATCGTGAGTAATTTAGTAAATTCACCGGAGGTTTGCGGGGGGTTCTGAACGTCACATGCTAATGTAAAAAGCTGGTTTTTAATATAAATATGAACTTGATTGAACAAAACATGCATGTATTGTATAACATAATGTCCTAGGTGTGTCATCTGATGAAGATCATCAAAGGTTAGTGCTGCATTTAGCTGTCTTCTGGGTTTTTGTGACATTATATGCTAGCTTGAAAAATGGGTGTCTGATTATTTCTGGCTGGGTACTCTGCTGACATAATCTAATGTTTTGCTTTTGTTGTAAAGCCTTTTTGAAATCGGACAGTGTGGTTAGATTAACGAGAGTCTTGTCTTTAAAATGGTGTAAAATAGTCCGTCTCATGCTACCACTAGAATGAAAGCACCGCCAGCATTCAAAAGTGGCCAAAACATCAGCCAGGAAGCATAGGAACTGAGAAGTGGTCTGTGGTCCCCACCTGCAGAACCACTCCTTTATTGGGGGTGTCTTGCTAATTGCCTATAATTTCCACCTGTTGTATATTCCATTTGCACAACAGCATGTGAGATTTATTGTCAATCAGTGTTGCTTCCTAAGTGGACAGTTTGATTTCACAGAATTGTGATTGACTTGGAGTTACATTGTGTTGTTTAAGTGTTCCCTTTATTTTTTTGAGCAGTGTGTATATATAATATATATATATTGATTGCAATTGTTCCCGAATGAGTGAGCGTTCATGTGCAAAGGCTTAGCAGTTCAATTGTATAATATTCAATTCTGAACCACCCCTTTTTCCTAACAAGCCGCCATGCTGGTTTAGCCCACTAGGGCACATTCCTCTACCATTTCTTTGTAACGATACCTACTGTTTTGTTTTGCATTTCTGTGAATTATTTAGTTTAGTAAATAAATGATTTTAAGACAATTGATGTATGGATGACTGGGTTCGTGCAGATAATCAACAATTTACGACGTTTGGAATGAGATTGACGTGAGGTAAAGAATACGTCATTAAATCAGAAGACTCAGAGATCAGATATTATGATATCTGAAAGTTATATTAGGAAAATGATAACTTTGTAATCTGAATATTTTCCTTGGTGCCCCGACCTCCTAGTTAATTACAGTTACACGATTAATCAGTTTAATCGCGTAATAATAATTACAGAGAGTTATTTGATAAAAATAAGTCTTCAGTTTTAATGATGCCAAAGACACGACACCAGAGAAATTGCAAAAAATTATTTTTAAAAAGGGCACATGGGCCACTGGCCTTGTCATCTTACTCATTGTTTTATTTTTATGTAAGACATTTTTTTTGTGTGTCCATTTCGTCCAGCCCAGCCAACTAAAAAATGGTCCTGCCCATCTGGTATTTGCCAGAATTGCGAGATGGCCAATCCACCCCTAGACAGGGGAGTTAATAATGGTAAAGGATATGAGGCTGGGGACAGAGGAGTTAATAATGGTACACTCTGCAGCCTTTATGAGCTGACTTTGGCCTTTTGGGGACTGTTTGTCTGCGTGATGGAAAGTCAACCTTTGTAGCACAGAGAGGGTCCTTCAGGCAAATAATTGTCCACCTGTGTGGTGGTGGTGGTAAAACCACTGTGTGTGTGTAATGTGTAACAGGTAGAGGGCCCTTCCTCTAGCTCCAACGCTCCATCAATTTTCACAAATCTGAAAGATGTGAATATGTGAAAGCAATAGGGCAGAAGGTCAACTTGGTGGATCCATCACGATATTCAGTCTCTATTTTGCAAACGCAGTGCGGTGTGTGATGTTCTTCAGTAGTAACTGATGGACCAAACCCTAATTTCAGAAATGTGCTCGTAACTCTGCATTGGGTGAAATACACAAAACATGGAGTTACAGACAGCTATCTTCAGTTGTGATTTGACCCTATATAAACATGTATAGAATTTCCAGAAATACCCAACTCAACATCATTCCCAAACATTCTATGAATGTATGAAAAATGTGAAATGACCACATATATTTGCTAGCTTGTCACAAAATGTTTTTTAAAAATGGCCATATTCTTCCTGAGGGTGTATATTTTAATGAGATTTAATGGTCTTAAAACGCTGTAAGTTCCTCTTTAATGGTAAGCATGTCAATATTTGTCATGTGTGTCACCATTTGGCCCACGCTGACAGGGAACTTTTTGTGCCCTCTACAGTAAGTGTCTGGCCATTCATGTCACCTGCGGGCAATATTCAGGTTCAATTATGAATGGAAAGGACAAGTAAAGGGATGTTGTGTGTCTGTAGTGGTGGAAAAAGTACCCAATTTTCATTCTAGAGGAAAAGTACAGATATCGTAATAGAAAATTACTCAAGTAAAAGTGAAAGTCACCCAGTAAAATACTACTTAAGTAAAAGTCTAAAAGTATTTGGTTTTAAATATACTTAAGTATCAAAAGTACATGTAACTGCTAAAATATTCTCAAGCATCAAAAGTAGAAGTATAAATCATTTCAAATGTATATATAAAGCAAACCAGAATGCATAATTTTTTCTTGTTTTTTTGCATTTATGGATAGACAGGGGCATGCTCTAACACTCAGAAATAATTTGTGACTCACCACCTGTATTCGGTCTTATAGAGAAAAATTTGAAATTGTGTTTTTTACATTATGTAAAAGTGGAGACTCAGCACTACAAAATGGTATATCATACACTGCATTTGAGGAACAATGGGAAAGTTATTCTGTTTTGAAAGTTGATGAACTTGTAAACTCACTTTTGAGAAAATCGCCTTTGAATGTTTCGGTATCTAGTGAAAAGCTCTTCTTCTACACCCATTCAGCATTGTTCACACCCTCATCCTAAACTTTAGCCCCACTCATCTCGTTTCCATCTCGAAGCGCACACTTGACGCTCTGGCCGATGATTTGTTTACCTCTGGATAACTTGAAAACAGCTTAACATCCAATGCATTCTGGGTTTCACGTAATCGTCTGTTGGACCAAAGATGTTATAACAAAATGAGGTGAGTTAGGGTTCAGTCATTTTTTAAGGACTTCCGGAAATGAATGGTGGGATGTGAACGATGGTGGACGACACCCCCCCCCCCTTTGAACATGCATACTGTAAACTGACCAAACTCATCTTGTCTCCTATTTTTATCTTTGGTTTCTGCAAGGGGAAAAAAAGCATGGCAGTGCGCAGAAACTACCCATCATCAGATTACTTTCGATTTCTAGAGAGTGTTTTACTCAATTATTCCGATCAACGGTGAGCTCACCAGTGATGTGATTAATTATAAGTAGTAATTTCTATTAGCTAATTCATATTGTAGTTTGTCAGCGAGTGTTATACAAATATGACTGCTTGTGTCACGTCAATCTTTCCTCAGTTAGTGCTAGTACAAATGTAGTCTACATTTGTCCTGTTTGTATGATGCTGTAGATACTTTTGTGAATGTCTGAAAATTGCTTCCAAAAATAATATGCACACATTCTGGACATAACTTTGTAAGGACTGTGTTTGTGCAAAATGTTTCTGAAAAAAGTATGGCCAGCTCAAATGCTGATTGTTGCGTCATTCGAAACTGGCTGTTCTAAATAAGCGTTCTAATCACACCCATGATTTTGATCGTACGCTACAGGGAACACTGTAGAATGTTCCTGTAGAATGATCACACCCGTGTGTTGGTACATGTGAAAAGGTTAAGCATCTCCAATCCAAAGTTAAATCTAGAATTGGCTTCCTGTTTTGCAACAAAGCCTCCTTCACTCATGCTGCCAAACATACCCTCGTAAAACTGACTATCCTACCGATCCTTGACTTCGGCAATGTCATTTACAAAATAGCCTCCAACATTCTACTCAGCAAATTGGATGGAGTCTATCACAGTGCCATCCGTTTTGTCACCAAAGGCCCATATACTACCCACCACTGCGACCAGCTCGTTGGCTGGTCCTCGCTACATATTCATCGCCAAACACACTGGCTCCAGGTCATCTATAAGTCTTTGCTAGGTAAAGCGCCGCCTTATCTCAGCTCACTGGTCAACATAACAACACACACCCAAAGCACGCGCACCAAGAGGTATGTGTCACTGGTCATCCCCAAAGCTAACATCTACTTTGGCTGCCTTTCCTTCCAGTTCTCTGCTGCCAATGACTGGAACGAATTGCAAAAATCACTGACGTTGGAGACTTATATCTCCCACACTAACTTTAAGCTTCAGCTGTCAGAGCAGCTTACCGATCGCTGCAGCCCATTTGTAAACAGTCCATCCAACCAACTACCGACCTCATCCCCATACTTGTTTTTGTTTTTCTGCTCTTTTGCACACCAGTATTTCTACTTAGACATCCTCATCTACACATTTATCACTCCAGTGTAAATTGCAAGATTGTAATTACTTCGCCACTATTGGCCTATTTATTTCCTTACCTCCTTACTTCATTTGCACACACTGTATACAGAGTTTTCTATTGTGTTATTGACTGTACGTTTGTTTATCCCATGTGTAACTCGGTCACACTGCTTTGCTTTATCTTGGCCAGGTCGCAGTTGTAAATGAGAACTTGTTCTCAACTGACCAACCTGGTTAACTTGTTATGGATAGGGAGCAGTATTTTCACGGCCGGAACATCTGCTCCAATATCCAATGATAGGCGTGGCGCGAATTACAAATTCCTCAAAAATACAAAAACTTCAATTTTTCAAACATATGACTATTTCACAGCATTTTAAAGACAAGACTCTCCTTTATCTAACCACACTGTCCGATTTCAAAAAGGCTTTACAGCGAAAGCAAAACATTAGATTATGTCAGCAGAGTACCAAGCCAGAAATAATCAGACACCCATTTTTCAAGCTAGCATATAATGTCACATAAACCCAGAAGACAGCTAAATGCAGCACTAACCTTTGATGATCTTCATCAGATGACACACCTAGGACATTATGTTATACAATACATGCATGTTTTGTTCAATCAAGTTCATATTTATATCAAAAAACAGCTTTTTACATTAGCATGTGACGTTCAGAACTAGCATACCCCCCGCAAACTTCCGGGGAATTTGCTAACAATTTACTAAATTACTCACGATAAACATTCATAAAAAGCATAACAATTATTTTAAGAATTATAGATACAGAACTCCTCTATGCACTCTATGTCCGATTTTAAAATAGCTTTTTGGTGAAAGCACATTTTGCAATATTCTAAGTACATAGCCCAGCCATCACGGGCTAGCTATTTAGACACCCGGTAAGTTTAGCCTTCACCAAAATCAGATTTACTATTATAAAAGTTTGATTACCTTTTGTTGTCTTCGTCAGAATGCACTCCCAGGACTGCTACTTCAATAACAAATGTTGGTTTGGTCCAAAATAATCCATCGTTATATCCGAATAGCGGCGTTTTGTTCGTGCGTCCCAGACACTATCCGAAATGGTAAATCAGGGTCGAGCGCATGGCGCAATTCGTGACAAAAAAATTCTAAATATTCCATTACCGTACTTCGAAGCATGTCAACCGCTGTTTAAAATCAATTTTTATGCAATTTATCTCGTAAAAAAGCGATAATATTCCGACCGGGAATCTCCTTTTCGGCAAACAGAGGAAAAATCACAAAGAAAGGGGCGGCCAGGGCACGCGCCGAAGCCCACAGTCCCTTGATCGGCCACTTGAGAAAGGCGATAATGTGTTTCAGCCTGGGGCTGAAATGACGACATTCAGGTTTTTCCCGGGCTCTGAGCGCCCATGGAAGACGTAGGATTTGTCACGTTAGAGCAGAGATCCTTTGTAAAAGATAGAGATGGCAAAGAAGTTCAAGAAATGGTCAGACAGGCCACTTCCTGTAAAGGAATCTCTCAGGTTTTGACCTGCCATTTGAGTTCTGTTATACTCAGACACCATTCAAACAGTTTTAGAAACTTTGGAGTGTTTTCTATCCAAAGCCAATAATTATATGAATATTCTAGTTACTGGGCAGGAGTAGTAACCAGATTAAATCGGGTACGTTTTTTATCCAGCCGTGAAAATACTGCCCCCTAGCCATAACAGGTTAATGTGGTGTATTGCGTGTGTGATTTCATGAAAATGTAATATTTATAGTAATTTAATTTGAATTTGGGGCTCTGCCATTTCACCGGATGTTGTCAAATCAATCCCGTTAACGGGATTTGAGCCATAAGAAGATATATGCAGTAATCGGAATGCATGCAAACAATTGGGAAGTGCTTGGGGAATTTTGTCCGGGTCAGAAATGTCCCAAAAATTAATTGTCCGCAAAAGTAAAAAAATACTATTTTTATGTGAATAAACGAGGAGGCGGAACACACCTCAATTCATACTGTTCTTAGAAAATAAAAACTTGTTAGAAAATCATTTGAAATTGAAGTTGAAACAGCCTATAAATAAAAACAGGCTAAGTGCCTTGGTTTGAGGGCAGTGTGGATTAAATGTACTGTTGCGTAACAATCACATTCTGGAATGGACAGAACGTTCTAACATCCTGTGCATAAAAAAACTCACGCTGGGGCAACCATTAGAGATATTTGGAACACACGCATGAAAAGGTTAATGTAAGTCTGGAAGGAAAGTTTACAGTCTAGCCAGACACCTAGGTATTTATACAGTGCCTTGCGAAAGTATTCGGCCCCCTTGAACTTTTCGACCTTTTGCCACATTTCAGGCTTCAAACATAGATATAAAACTGTAATTTTTTGTGAAGAATCAACAACAAGTGGGACACAATTATGAAGTGGAACGAAATTTATTGGATATTTCAAACTTTTTTAACAAATAATAAACTGAAAAATTGGCCGTGCAAAATTATTCAGCCCCTTTACTTTCAGTGCAGCAAACTCTCTCCATAAGTTCAGTGAGGATCTCTGAATGATCCAATGTTGACCTAAATGACTAATGATGATAAATAGAATCCACCTGTGTGTAATCAAGTCTCCGTATAAATGCACCTGCTCTGTGATAGTCTCAGAGGTCCGTTTAAAGCGCAGAGAGCATCATGAAGAACAAGGAACACACCAGGCAGGACCGAGATACTGTTGTGGAGAAGTTTAAAGCCGGATTTGGATACAAAAAGATTTCCCAAGCTTTAAACATCCCAAGGAGCACTGTGCAAGCGATAATATTGAAATGGAAGGAGTATCAGACCACTGCAAATCTACGAAGACCCGGCCGTCCCTCTAAACTTTCAGCTCATACAAGGAGAAGACTGATCAGAGATGCAGCCAAGAGGCCCATGATCACTCTGGATGAACTGCAGAGATCTACAGCTGAGGTGGGAGATTCTGTCCATAGGACAACAATCAGTCGTATACTACACAAATCTGGCCTTTATGGAAGAGTGGCAAGAAGAAAGCCATTTCTTAAAGATATCCATAAAAAGTGTCGTTTAAAGTTTGCCACTAGCCACCTGGGAGACACACCAAACATGTGGAAGAAGGTGCTCTGGTCATATGAAACCAAAATCAAACTTTTTGGCAACAATGCAAAACGTTATGTTTGGCATAAAAGCAACACAGCTCATCACCCTGAACACACCATCCCCACTGTCAAACATGGTGGTGGCAGCATCATGGTTTGGGCCTGCTTTTCTTCAGCAGGGGCAGGGAAGATGGTTAAAATTGATGGGAAGATGGATGGAGCCAAATACAGGACCATTCTGGACGAAAACCTGATGGAGTCTGCAAAAGACCTGAGACTGGGACGGAGATTTGTCTTCCAACAAGACAATGATCCAAAACATAAAGCAAAATCTACAATGGAATGGTTCACAAATAAACATATCCAGGTGTTACAATGGCCAAGTCAAAGTCCAGACCTGAATCCAATCGAGAATCTTTGGAAAGAACTGAAAACTGCTCTTCCAACGCTCTCCATCGAACCTCACTGAGCTCGAGCTGTTTTGCAAGGAGGAATGGGCAAAAATGTCGGTCTCTCGATGTGCAAAACTGATAGAGACATACCCCAAGCGACTTACAGCTGTAATCGCAGCAAAAGGTGGCGCTACAAAGTATTAACTTAAGGGGGCTGAATAATTTTGCACGCCCAATTTTTCAGTTTTTTATTTGTTAAAAAAGTTTGAAATATCCAATAAATTTCGTTCCACTTCATGATTGTGTCCCACTTGTTGTTGATTCTTCAGGAAAAATTACAGTTTTATATCTTTGTTTGAAGCCTGAAATGTGGCAAAAGGTCGAAAAGTTCAAGGGGGCCGAATACTTTCGCAAGGCACTGTAGTTGTCCACATATTCTAAGTCAGAACCATCCAGAGTAGTGATGCTAGTCGGGCGGGCGGGTGTGGGCAGCGATTGGTTGAAGAGCGTGCATTTTGTTTTACTAGCATTTAAGAGCAGTCGGAGGCCACGGAAGGAGTGTTGTATGGCATTGAAGCTCGTTTGGAGGTTTGTGTCCAAAAAAGGACCAGATGTATACAGATTGGTGTCGTCTGCGTATAGGTGGATCAAAGAATCCCCCGCAGCAAGAGCGACATCATTGATATATACAGAGAAAAGAGTTGGCCCGAGAACTGAACCCTGTGGCACCCCCATAGAGACTGCCAGAGGTCCGGACAACAGGCCATTCGATTTGACATACTGAACTCTATCTGAGAAGTAGTTAGTGAACCAGGCGAGGCAGTCATTAGAGAAACCAAAGCTGTTGAGTCTGCCGATAAGAATACGATGATTGACCGAGTCGAAAGCCTTGGCCAGGTCGATGAAGACGGCTGCACAGTACTGTCTTTTATCGATGGCAGTTAACCTCTTGGGGCTAGGTGGGACGCTAGCGTGCCACCCGTGGTGCACTCCATCAACAGCAGGTGCATTTCAAGAGCGGCAAATTTGAATCCAAATAAATGTCAAAATTCAAATTTTTCAAAAATACAACTATGTTACACCATTTGAAAGATAAACATCTCCTTAATCTAACCACGTTTTACGATTTCAAAAAGGTTTTACGGCGAAAGCATAAATTTAGAGTATGTTAGGACAGTACATTTACAAGAGTTGTGTGTAATGTTTTGTCAAGTCAAAGACAGGGTCACCAAAACCATAAAACCAGCTAAAATGATACACTAACCTTTTACAATCTCCATCAGATGACACTCCTAGGACATTATGTTAGACAATGCATGCATTTTTAGTTCTATCAAGTTCACATTTATATCCAAAAACAGCGTTTTACTATGGCATTGATGTTGAGGAAATCGTTTCCCTCCAATAACCGGCAGTCAAGTCAGCGTCACAAATTAAATAATTAAAATTAGAAAACATTGGTAAAATATTATATTGTCATTTAAAGAATTATAGATTTACATCTTTTGAACGCAATCAACTTGCCAGATTTAAAAATAACCTTACTGGGAAATCACACTTTGCAATAATCTGAGCACTGTGCCCAGAAAAATACGCGTTGCGATACAGACTAGACGTCATGTTGGGGAGATCTAAAATCGAAAATACTATGTAAATAATCCATTACCTTTGATTCTCTTCATCAGATGTCACTTCCAGGTATCACAGGTCCATAACGAATGTAGTTTTGTTCAAAAAAGCTCATCATTTATGTCCAAAAATCTCCGTCTCGTTAGCACATGATGTAAGCCAGCCGGACTTCTCGTCATGAACGAGGGGAAAAAATATATTTCCGTTCGTTCAAACATGTCAAACGTTGTATAGCATAAATCATTAGGGCCTTTTTTAACCAGAACATGAATAATATTCAAGGTGGACGAATGCATAGTCTTTTATAACGTATTGGAACGAGGGTACCCAACATGAAGTAGCGCGCCAGGTGTCTAATGGGACATCACCGTTCCATGGCTCTTGTTCGGTCAGATCTCCCTCCAGAAGACTCAAAACACTTTGTAAAGGCTGGTGACATCTAGTGGAAGCAATAGGAAGTGCCAAAATATTCCTAAACCCCTGTGTTTTTCAATGGGATAGGTTTAAAGTCAATACAACACATCAGGTATCCACTTCCTGTCAGAAAATGTCTCAGGGTTTTGCCTGCCAAATGAGTTCTGTTATACTCACAGACACCATTCAAACAGTTTTGGAAACTTTAGAGTGTTTTCTATCCATATATAATAAGTATATGCATATTCTAGTTACTGGGTAGGATTAGTAACCAGATTAAATCGGGTACATTTTTTTTATCCAGACGTGCAAATGCTGCCCCCTAGACCCAACAGGTTAAGATATCGTTTAGGACCTTGAGCAGGGCTGAGGTGCGCCCGTGATCCGCTCGGAAACCAGATTGCATAGTGGAGAAGGTACGGTGTTAGTTTTTTCACATTGTTTTAACTTATTTTGTACATAATGTTGCTGCTACAGTCTCGTATGACCGAAAATAGCTTCTGGACATAAAAACAGCGATTACTCACCTTGAATTGGACAAAGAATTTTCTTTAATGAGTCAGACGAGAGGCATTTACTTTAGACACCCGAACAAGCCCTCATCCCCGTCATTTACAGGAGAAATAGATGGGAGAGGTATCGCAGAAGGAGATCCGGGTGCCTTGTGAGGATCCCCCGACGAGTGGCTAATCTGCCTTTGCCATCGGTCCTATTGGCCAACATATCGCTGGATAATACATTGGATGAACTAAAAGCATGTATATCCTACTAACGGGACATTAAAAACTAATATCTTTATCTTATGTTTCACAGAGTCGTGGCTGAAGGACGACATGAATAACATACAACTGGCGGGTTATATATACACTGTATTGGCAGGATAGAACAGCAGTTTCTGGTAAGACACGGGGTGGGGGCCTATCTCAGGAAGTCTCGAGGTTTTGCTCGCCTGAGGTAGAGTATCTCATGATAAGCTGTAGACCACACTATCTACATAGAGAGATTTCATCTGTATTTTTCGTAGCTGTCTACATACCACCACAGACCGATGCTGGCACTAAGACCGCACTCAATGAGCTGTATACCGCCATAAGCAAACCGGAAAACGCTCATCCAGAGCCGGCGCTCCTAGTGGCCGAGGACTTTAATGCAGGGAAACTTAAATCCATTTGACTTAATTTCTACCAGCATGTTAAATGTGCAAC
Organism: Salmo salar; assembly: GCF_965601325.2. Taxonomy (NCBI): domain Eukaryota; kingdom Metazoa; phylum Chordata; class Actinopteri; order Salmoniformes; family Salmonidae; genus Salmo; species Salmo salar. Next base: position 8,743,719 of record NC_138298.1, read on the forward strand.
CAGAGTGAAAAACAACTCTAGATCACCTTTACTCCACACACAGAGATGCATACAAAGTTCTCCCTCGCTCTCCATTTGGCAAATCTGACCATAATTCTATCCTCCTGATTCCTGCTTACAAGCAAACATTAAAGCAGGAAGCACCAGTGACTTGGTCAATAAAAAAGTGGTCAGATGAAGCAGATGCTAAGCTACAGGACTGTTTTACTAGCACAGACTGGAATTTGTTCCGGGATTCTTCTGATGGCATTGAAGAGCACCACATCAGCCAATGGCTTCATCAATAAGTGCATAGATGACATCGTCCCCACAGTGACTGTACGTACATACCCCAAACAGAACCATGGATTACAGGCAACATCAGTACTGAGATAAAGGGTAGAGCTACCGCTTTCAAGGAGTGGGACTCAAACCCAGAGCTTATACACTGCTCAAAAAAATAAAGGGAACACTTAAACAACACAATGTAACTCCAAGTCAATCACTCTTCTGTGAAATCAAACTGTCCATATAGGAAGCAACGCTGATTGACAATACATTTCACATGCTGTTGTGCAAATGGAATAGACAACAGGTGGAAATTATAGGCAATTAGCAAGACACCCCCAATAAAGGAGTGGTTCTGCAGGTGGGGACCACAGACCACTTCTCAATTCCTATGCTTCCTGGCTGATGTTTTGGTCACTTTTGAATGCTGGCGGTGCTTTCATTCTAGTGGTAGCATGAGAAGGAGTCTACAACCCACACAAGTGGCTCAGGTAGTGCAGCTCATCCAGGATGGCACATCAATGCGAGCTGTGGCAAGAAGGTTTGCTGTGTCTGTCAGCGTAGTGTCCAGAGCATGGAGGCGCTACCAGGAGACAGGCCAGTACATCAGAAGACGTGGAGGAGGCCATAGGAGGGCAACAACCCAGCAGCAGGACCGCTACCTCCGCCTTTGTGCAAGGAGGAGCAGGAGGAGCACTGCCAGAGCCCTGCAAAATGACCTCCAGCAGGCCACAAATGTGCATGTGTCTGCTCAAACGGTCAGAAACAGACTCAATGAGGGTGGTATGAGGGCCCGACGTCCACAGGTGGGGGTTGTGCTTACAGCCCAACACCGTGCAGGACGTTTGGCATTTGCCAGAGAACACCAAGATTGGCAAATTCGCCACTGGCGCCCTGTGCTCTTCACAGATGAAAGCAGGTTCACACTGAGCACATGTGACAGCGTCTGGAGACGCCGTGGAGAACGTTCTGCTGCCTGCAACATCCTCCAGCATGACCGGTTTGGCGGTGGGTCAGTCATGGTGTGGGGTGGCATTTCTTTGGGGGGCCGCACAGCCCTCCATGTGCTTGCCAGAGGTAGCCTGACTGCCATTAGGTACCGAGATGAGATCCTCAGACCCCTTGTGAGACCATATGCTGGTGCGGTTGGCCCTGGGTTCCTTCTAATGCAAGACAATGCTAGACCTCATGTGGCTGGAGTGTGTCAGCAGTTCCTGCAAGTGGAAGGCATTGATGCTATGGACTGGCCCGCCCGTTCCCTAGACCTGAAATCAATTGAGCACATCTGGGACATCATGTCTCGCTACATCCACCAACTTCACATTGCACCACAGACTGTCCAGGAGTTGGCCTATGCTTTAGTCCAGGTCTGGGAGGAGATCCCTCAGGAGACCATCCGCCACCTCATCAGGAGCATGCTCAGGCGTTGTAGGGAAGTAATACAGACACGTGGAGGCCACACACACTACTGAGCCTCATTTTGACTTGTTTTAAGGACATTACATCAAAGTTGGATCAGCCTGTAGTGTGGTTTTCCACTTTAATTTTGAGTGTGACTCCAAATCCAGACCTCCATGGGTTGATAAATTGGATTTCCATTGATTATTTTTGTGTGATTTTGTTGTCAGCACATTCAACTATGTAAAGAAAAAAGTATTTAATAAGATTATTTCATTCATTCAGATCTAGGATGTGTTATTTTAGTGTTCCCTTTATTTTTTTGAGCAGTGTAATAAATCCCGCTATGCCCTCTGACAAACCATCAAACAGGCAAAGTGTCAATACAGGAACCGTCCTACACTGGCTCCGATGCTTGTCGGGTGTGGAAGGGCTTGCAAACTATTACAGACTATAAAGGGAAAAACAGCCGAGAGCTGACCAATGACACGAGCCTACCAGACGAACTAAATATCTTCTATGCTCGCTTCAAGGCAGGTAAAACTGAAACATGCATGAGAGCACCAGCTGTTCTGGACCACTGTGTGATCACGCTCTCCGCAGCCGATGTGAGTAAGACCTTTAGACACGTCAACATTCACAAGGCCGCAGGGCCAGACGGATTACCAGGACGTGTACTCCGTGAATACGCTGACCAACTGGCAAGTGTCTTCACTGACATTTTCAACCTCTGACAAAACACCTCCCTCTGCAACTGGATCCTGGACTTCCTGACTGTCCGCCCCCAGGTGGTAAGGGTAGGTAAAAACACATCCGCCAAGCTGATCCTCAACATGGGGGCCCCTTGGGTGCGTGCTCAGTCCCCTCCTGTATTACCAGTACAGCCAGGCATGACTCCAACACCATCATCAGCCTCCAGTATTTATGCTGCAGTAGTTTATGTGTCGGGGGCTAGCGTCAGTCTGTTATATCTGGAGTATTTCTCCTGTCTTATCCGGTGTCCTTTGTGAATTTAAGTATGCTCTCTCTAATTCTCTTTCTTTCTTTCTCTTGGAGGACCTGAGCCCTAGGACCATGCCTCAGGACTACCTGGCATGATGACTCCTTGTTGTCCCCAGTCCACCTGGCTGTGCTGCTGCTCCAGTTTCAACTGTTCTGCTATGGAACCCTGACCTGTTCACTGTGATTACTATTATTTGACCATGCTGGTCATTTATGAACATTTGAACATCTTGGACATGTTCTGTTATAATCTCCACCCGGCACAGCCAGAAGAGGACTGGCCACCCCTCATAGCCTGGTTCCTCTCTAGGTTATTTCCTAGGTTTTGGCCATTCTAGGGAGTTTTTCCTAGCCACCGTGCTTCTACACCTGCATTGCTTGCTGTTTGGGGTTTTAGGCTGGGTTTCTGTACAGCACTTTGATATATCAGCTGATGTAAGAAGGGCTATATAAATACATTTGATTAGATCATTAAGTTTTCTAATAAAACAACAGTGGTAGACCGGATACCTGACAACGACGAGACAGCCTGACCGTGTGGTGCAAGAACAACAACCTCTCACTCAACGTGATCTAGAAAAAGGAGATGATTGTGGACTACAGGAAAAAGAGGACCGAGCAGGCCCCATTCGCATTGATAGGGCTGTAGTGGAGCAGGTTGAGATCTTCAAGTTCCTTGGCGTCCACATCACCAACAAACTAACATGGTCCAAGCACACCAAGACAGTCTTGAAGAGGGCACGATAAAAACTATTCCCCCTCAGGAGAATGAAAAGATTTGGCATGGGTCCTCAGATCCTCAAAAGTTTCTACAGCTGCACCATTGAGAGCCTCCTGATGGGTTGCATCACTGCCTGGTATGGCAACTGCTTGGCCTCCGACCACAAGGCACTACAGAGGGTAGTGCTTACGGCCCAGTACTTCACTGGGGCCAAGCTTCCTGCCATCCAGGACCTCTATACCAGACAGTGTCAGAAGAAGGCCCTAAAAATTGTCAGACTCCAGCAACGCTAGTCATAGACTGTTCACTCTGCTACCGCACGGCAAGCGGTACCGGAGCACCAAGTCTAGGTCCAAGATGCTTCTAAACAGCTTCTACCCCGAAGCCATGACTCCCGATCATCTAACCAAATGGCTACCCAGACTATTTGCACTGCCCCCCCCCCCCCCTTTTTGCTGCTGCAACTCTGTTATTATCTATGCATAGCCACTTTAAAAACTCTACCTACAGTACTGTACATGTACATATTACCTCGACTAACCGGTGCCCCCGCACATTGACTCTGTACTGGTACCCCTGTATATAGCCTCGCTATTGTTATTTTACTGCTGCTATTTAATTATTTTTTTTAACTTTTATTTCATTTTTTTAAGGTATGGTTCTGAAAACTGCATTGTTGGTTAAGGGCTTGTAAGTAAGCATTTCACTGTAAGGTCTACACCTGTTGTATGTGACAAATTTGATTTGAGATACCCCCCAAAAATACTTAAGTAGTTCTTTCTTGAAAAACAAGAAATATATTTTTTTAAATAACAACAATAAAAAAAAAGTGAAATGTAATGATATCATAAAATCGCCAGCGAGCTGACATTCTATTTTTGTCTAACCACGTCCAAAACGGGGCCTGCATGGCAAAAGTTTTAATTTATTTAACCAGGCAAGTCAGTTAAGAACCAATTCTTATTTACAATAATAGCCTACCACGGCCAAACCCGGATGACGCTGGGCCAATTGCGCGCCACCCTATGGGACTCCCAATCACGGCCGGTTGGGATACAGCCTGGAATCGAACCAGGGTCAGTAGTGACACCTCTAGCACTGAGATGCATTGCCTTAGACTGCTGCACCACTCAGGAGCCCCTTAATGTGGGTCTGCCTACAATGCATAGATGAAAAGGGAATGTTAGCTCACTGTTTTACTCCTCTCAAACTTGATAGTTTAATATAAAGCGTTGGTGATTAAGATTTATTTCCAAGCGGTCTCAGAAGCCAATCACTTTATCGACAGTCTTGACAACTTCGCGATTGTATTGGGCAGACAAAAAAAAGCCTTCATACTCTTGTTCCATGTGCATATGGGCAGTGTGCATCATGGCTGGATAGGCTGCGTTTCCGTTGTCAAAATTCATGCCATAAGCATCTTTAACCAAATGTGGAATTGGTCAGAAAACACACCTCCAAGACTGAAAAACAAGGAGTGCCAATCGACGTGTTCAGTGGCTCTTTAAGCCTTGTTCACATTGGCAATTTGAAGTGACTAAAATAAAATTGTTGCAAATCTGTTCTTTTTCATGCAGTCTGAACAGGGCCAGATGTGTATATACATAAATGCCACCTCAACCCAGGGGCCTTAATATAACTTAATGTTTTTAAAATCAAACACGGAGGACCCAAATGGCACTGAAAATAGCACACTAGCTTGTCCAGCCATATGCCAGCTGCTCAAGTTCAAAGTAAATTGACTTTAATTCAACAGGGATGAGGAATACTGTTGTCTGGGGACAAGTAACGCAAACATGTGACCTACAAAGCAACGAACAAAGCCACACTTGGCATGAAGAATAATTGAATTGGACTCTCGCTTCAATATGTGCCATGTGAGTGTCTTTTCAGCCAATTTAAATAGCTAGTGTTCAAATTCCAAAGCTCCCAGATAGATAAAATATAAACGGGGGCTACTGCCAAGTCTTCGCCTCTACTCTATGGGGAGCTAACACACAAATTCACCATGATGTCGTGGATGTTTGGGCAGAATGTCACCCAATTAAGCATCAACTCGCACATTCAGGTCTACTGCGTTGCTCTTACAAAATTCCAATTTGTACCAGATGGAGTTTATTGGTACACTTTCCTTGATTCAGACTATTTTTGGTCAATAAAAAATTAGATATTTGGTGGGAAGTGGTTGTAAACGCCAAAGTCGCATCTCATTTCCAATGATTACCCAAAATGATTACACCTATAATTCAGCATCTGCCACCACAACAGGGTGACTATCCAATATACCTCCCTCTAATCTTCCCCATCCAAAGGACACACACACAAATATCCAAGACGCACACGCACACACACATATGCAAGACAGACACACGCACAAACACACACAAAACAAGAACACATCCCACACACCCTGGAGAAGTGCTTACTGCAGCTTGTAATCAGTTTACAGTGCCTTCAGAAAGTATTCACACCCCTATACTTTTCCCACATTTTGTTGTGTTACTGGCTGAATGTAAAATGGATTCAATTGAGATGCTTTATCATTAGCCTATACAAAATACCCCATAATATCAAAGTGAAATTGTTTAAAAAAAATAAATAAAATTAATTAAAAATGAAAAGCTGAAATTTCTTGAGTTTTCAACCCCTTTGTTGGCAAGCCTAAACAAGCTCAGGAGTAAAAATGTGCTTAAAAAAGTCACATAATTAGTTGCTTGGACTCACTCTGTGTGTAATAATAGTGTTTAACATGATTTTTTAATCACCACCTCATCTCTGAGGTAAAAAAAACAACAAAAAAAAACACACACATTGAATATCCCTTCAAGCATGGTGAAGTTCTTAATTACACGTTGGATGGTGTATCAATACACCCAGTCACTACAAAGATACAGGCGTCCTTCCTAACTCAGTGGCCAGAGAGGGGAAAAAAAAGCTCAGGGATTTCACCGTGAGGCCAATGGTGACTTTAAAACAGTTACAGAGTTTAATGGCTGTGATAGGAGAAAACTGAGGATAGATCAACAACATTGTAGTTACTCCCCAATATTAACCTAATTGACAGAGTGAAAAGAAGGAAGCTTGTACAGAATAAAAATATTCCAATAAATGCATCCTGTTTGCAACAAGGAACAAAAGTAATACCGCAAAAAATGTGGAAAAGCAATTCACTTTTTGACCTGAATACAAAGTGTTATGTTTGGGGCAAATCCAATACAATACATTACTGATTACCACTTTCCAATATGTGACCCGTTTCAGGAAAGTAGGCGTATGTCGCAAGTTATAACTTCACAGGAGAGCCATTTGAACATTTCTATTTTGGGGGGCAGAAATGCCTTCTGGAACATGTGAACTTTCATGTGCCTTAATAACAAACTTGTATGCCATCTGTAGATACAAATAAAATAGTTACATTACGAGCTGTGTTGGTTAAGCCACAGAAGAAGTTAGCAACCTTCACTAGCCATGATTGGCTGAGATAATGAGTGGGCTGGACATGCCGAGAGAGGAGTTCGGATTGGTCTGCCATATAGAAGGCTTCTGTTTATTTGAGCTGGTCAGTCTGTGTTGGTAATCCTGTCAAACTCGTCTTTTTTTCAAGTGTATCCTGTAGTGGAGCTGCATAAGTGTTGCTCTCCACTTTCTGGTGGATCGAGTTTTGAAATCAGTGGAATTAGAGTATGATAGCTAAAGAGATGGAGAAAACAACTGTCTCCTGATTACATCTTCAAACTAAGGGCAACTGTGGCATGGCATCCGTGACAGGGAGACACGTCCATCATGCATGATGATATATACGGGTAAAATAGCCTAGCTAGCTATATTTTTTTTAGATATTATACAGTATTAATTTTGTCAAAAAGTGGTTTCATTTCAAACTAAAGTCTACTGTTAGCTAGCTAGCTAACGTTAGCTGGCTGGCTCCCTAGCTAACATTACGCGATGTGTGTGATCTTACACATTGTTTACCTAGCTAGGTTCATTGTTTAGCTCGCTACATTTTCAGATATTACAGGTTACTAATTTTGTCAAAGTGTTTTCATTTCAAGCTAAAGTGTACTGTTAGCTAGCTAACGTTAGCTGGCTGGCTCCTTAGCTAACGTTACGTGTATGACTTATTATTTGTATCCCAGAACCGTTTGGTTTGCTAGTTAGAGCCTAGTGTTAGCTAGCTATCATTGAACCTGGTTTGTTAGCGCCCAGCAGATTCATTCAGGGTAGTAACGACATCATTTGGCACTATGTTCATTGTTGTTTAACTAGCTAACGTTACGTGACGTGTGTGATCTTACGTGTTGTTTACCTAGCTAGGTTCATTGTTTTCCAAGCTAGCAAGCTACATGTCTTAAGCTAAAGTGTACTGTTAGCTAGCTGGTTCCCTAGCTAACGGTACGTGTATGATGTTATTATTCGCATCCCATAGCCATTTGCTTTGATAGTTAGAGCCCAATGTTAGCTAGCTAACATTGAACCTCGTTGGTTAGCTCCCAGCAGATTCATGCAGGGTAGTAACGACATGATTTGGCACTATGTTCATTGTTGTTTAACTAGCTAACGTTAGCTGTGTGTGATCTTACATGTTGTTTACCTAGCTAGCTAGCTAGCTAGCTACATGTCTTAAGCTAAAGGGTACAACACCCATTGAATATGTCAGTAAACATCGTCAAAAAAGCGTAATGAAATTGTTGCCAGCAGAGCTGGTTAGACTGTTTTCATGTTATCCAGAGGTAAACAAATCATCGGCCAGAGCATCAAGTGTGTGCTCTGAACGCTCCAAGAGCGAAACGAGATGGATGGGTCTAAAGCTTAAGAGGGTGTGAACGATGCTGAATGGATATAGACAAAGAAGAGCTATTCACTAGATACCGAAACATTCAAAGGCCATTTTCTGAAAAGTGAGTTTACAAGTTTATCAACATTCAAAGTCAAATTATTTTCCCATTGTCCCTCAAAATGCAGTGTATGATATACCATTTTGTAGCACTGAGTCTCTACTTTTATCCAATGTAAAAAACATAATTTCAAATTTTGCTACATAAGACCAAATCCAGGTGGTGAGTCACATATGTTTAAGCATAGTGTTGGCTGCATCATGTTATGAGTATGCTTGTAAACGTTATGGTCTGGGGAGTTTTTCAGGATAAAAAATACACTAAATGGAGCTACTGTAAGCACAGGCAAAATCCTAGAGGAAAACCTGCTACAGTGCTTTCCACAAGACACCGGGAGATGAATTCACCTTTCAGCAGGACAATAACCTAAAACAAAAGGTCAAATCGACACTGGAGTTACTTACCAAGAAGGCAGTGAATGTTCCTGAGTTACAGTTTTGACTTAATCTATTTGAAACTCTATGGCAATACCTGATAATGGCTGTCTAGCAATGATTAACACCCATTTTTAACAGAGCTTGAAGAATTTTGAAAATAATAAATGGGAAAATGTTACACAATCCAGGTGTGGAAAGCTCTTAGAGCCAAACCCAGAAAGACTCAAATCTGTAATCAATGTAAGTATTGACTCAGGGGTGTGAATACTTACAGTGCATTCAGAAAGTATTCAGACCCCTTGACTTTTTCCACATTTTGTTAATTAACATAAAGCCTTATTCTAAAATGTATTAAATTGTTTTTTTCCCTACACACAATGCCCCATAACGACAAAGCAAAAACTTTGGCTGTGTGCTTAGGGTTGTTTTCCTGTTAGACTGGGGCGAACGTACACCTTCCGAGGTCCTGAGTGCTCTGGAGCAGGTTTCATCAAGGATCTCTCTGTACTTTGCTCCATTCATCTTTCCCTTGATCCTGACTAGTCTCCCAGTCTCTGCCACTGAAAAACTTCCCCATAGCATGATTCTACCACCACCATGCTTGGTGCCAGGTTTCCTCCAGATGTGACGCTTGGCATTCAGGCCAAAGAGTTCAATCTTGGTTTCCAGAGAATCTTGTTTCTCATGGTCTGAGAGTCCTTTAGGTGCCTTTTGGCAAATTCCAAGCGGGCTGTCATGTGCCTTTTACTGAGGAGTGTCTTCCGTCTGGCCACTTTACCATACAGTGAGGGAAAAAAGTATTTGATCGCCTGCTGATTTTGTACGTTTGTCCACTGACAAAGAAATGATCAGTCTAATTTTAATGGTAGGTTTATTTGAACAGTGAGAGACAAAATAACAACAAGTTGCAATGATCATGAGAACGGTGAGGAATCAGCCCAGAACTATACAGGAGGATCTTGTCAATGATCTCAAGGCAGCTGGGACCATAGTCACCAAGAAAACAATTGTTAACACACTACGCCGTGAAGAACTGAAATCCTGCAGCGCCCACAAGGTCCCCAGCTCAAGAAAGCACATATACATGCCCGTCTGAAGTTTGCCAATGAACATCTGAATGATTCAGAGGACAACTGGGTGAAAGTGTTGTGGTCAGATGAGACCAAAATGGAGCTCTTTGGCATCAACTCAACTCGCCGTGTTTGTAGGAGGAGGAATGCTGCCTATGACCCCAAGAACACTATCCCCACCGTCAAACATGGAGGTGGAAACATTATGCTTTGGGGGTGTTTTTCTGCTAAGGGGACAGGACAACTTCACCGCATCAAAGGGACGATGGACGGGGCCATGTACCGTCAAATCTTGGGTGAGAACCTCCTTCCCTCAGCCAGGGTATTGAAAATGGGTCGTGGATGGGTATTCCAGCATGACAATGACCCAAAACACACGGCCAAGGCAACAAAGGAGTGGCTCAAGAAGAAGCACATTAAGATCCTGGAGTGGCGTAGCCGTCTCCAGACCTTAATCCCATAGAAAATCTGTGGAGGGAGCTGAAGGTTCGAGTTGCCAAACATCAGCCTCGAAAACTTAATCACTTGGAGAAGATCTGCAAAGAGGAGTGGGACAAAATCCCTCCTGAGATGTGTGCAAACCTGGTGGCCAACTACAAGAATCGTCTGACCTCTGTGATTCCCAACAAGGGTTTTGCCACCAAGTACTAAGTCATGTTTTGCAGAGGGGTCAAATACTTATTTCCCTCATGAAAATGCAAATCATTTTATAACATTTTTGATATGCGTTTTTCTGGATTTTTTTGTTATTCTGTCTCTCACTGTTCAAATAAACCTACCATTAAAATTATAGACTGATCATTTCTTTGTAAGTGGGCAAACGTACAAAATCAGCAGGGGATCAAATACTTTTTTCCCTAACTGTAAATGCCTGATTGGTGAAGTGCTCCAGAGATGGTTGTCCTTCTGCAAGGTTCTCCAATCTCCACAGAGGAACTCTGGAGCTCTATCAGAGTGACCATCAGGTTCTTGGTCACCTCCCTTACCAAGGCCCTTCTCCCCCGATTGCTCAGTTTGGCATGGCAGCCAGCTCTTGTTAGTTCCAAACTGTGTTCTTGGGGACCTTCAAGGCTGCAGACATTTTTTGGTACCCTTCCACAGATCTGTGCCTCGACACAATCCTCTCTCGGAGCACTACGGACAATTCCTTCACCCCCATGGCTTTATTTTTGCTCTGACATGCACTGTCAACTGTGGTACCTTAAATAGACAGGTGTGTGCCTTTCCAAATCATGTTCAATCAATTGAATTTATCACAGGTGGACTCCAATCAAGTTGTAGAAATATCTCAAGGATGATCAATGGAAACAGGATGCACCTGAGCACAATTTCGAGTCTCATATCAAAAGGTCTGAATACTTCTGCAAATAAGGTATCTTCTAAAAATCTGTTATCGCTTTGTCATTATTGTGTTAAGATTGATGAGGGGAAAAAATAATTGAATCAATTTTAGAATAAGGTTGTAACGTAATATACTGTGGAAAAAGTCAAGGGGTCTGAATTCTTTCTTTCCGAGATATTTCTGTATTTCATTTTCAATAAATGTGCAAGCATTTCTAAAACATGTTTCCACTTTGTTGTTATGGGTTTTGCGTATTTTTTTGCGTATTTTTTTTGCGTATTTTTTTGTTGTTGATTTAATCCATTTTGAATTGAAGTTGTAACAACTAAATGTGGAATAAGTATAGGGTATGAATACTTTAAGGCACATTTTTATGTTTTTGCAAACATATATGCATTTTGTATTCTCTACATTTTGTATTCTCAGAAAACCCTTTCTCTGTCAGACACAAGATGACACTTAGGAAAACACCCGGGAGACCTCACGTGACAAACATTGCAAACCACCACCCTTCGCCAAACAATGTTGGACAAGTGGTTGACCCAATTTTCCCACAGTCACGCTCGAGAAACTGTGTCTGTATCCGAAATGCTTTTGACCAGAGCTATAAAGAATAGTCAATGGTCAAAAGTAGTGCACTATATAAGGAATAGTGTGCCATTTCGGACATACCCTGTGTGTAGCCTCACCAGCCCTCTCAAACCTCACCCCCAAAAGACTGTTTCGAGACATCTAATTTTGGCTCTGAGGGGAGCAAATGGGGCCAGGCAAGTCATTGAAGAAAATTATTTAGTGTGTTTGCTTCTCGCTGACACCCTGCCGGTTGTGCTTCAGGGGCGCCTCGGATCGGTCGCGAGACACGGGTGCATGATGAGCGCCGATGTTTTCGTCTGCCCTGAGCTATACAAATAAGGCCCCCTTGATGACATCATGCAACGCGCCGACCCTTAGGAATCTCAAAAACAATTAAAGTCAAACGGCAGGGAGAAAAGTCCTCAAGACTAGCATCAGTTTAGAATGTTCAATTGTTGTCCATTTAGTAAGGTGGAAAAGTCACAGAGTTGAGCTCAACACGGGTTAAGTTCTCTGCCTTGGGCACTATAGCTTATAGACTTGAGGCTGAGGAAGTGCGGTATGTTAGTTATGCTTTGCCAAAACACATATATCGCTCTGTCTCAAAGCCAAACTGATTTAGATTCATTATCTGATAGCACTGTTACGGTGTGTTATTAGAAATAGATGAGGAAGTGTGTGTGCATGCGTGTTTCCCTGGTGGCCCTCTCCTGCTGGGTTCTAACTGGCCAAAGGACTAAAAGGGAAAGTGAGAGCTGATGAGATAGTCTGATTAAAAGAAAGAAAAAGAGCTTCAGACTTCAGAGAATGCCTCATTAAAAGAAAGACAGAAAAAGAGCTTCAGAGAATGCCTCATCACAGATGTAGGATCTTAATTTGATCACTCTTTTGTTGCTGAGAATTTTCCTGCACAGTAAGAAATAGGAAATACAAACTTGTAGTGTTTTCAAGGTAATTTTCACTTTAAAATATAACACTTGATTTGCCGTAATGAAAAATTTATAAATCACCACAAAAAATGTCCATTAATTATAATCCACATAATAATTCACATTTCCTGTTGTTGCAGGATTATTTTCACGCTGCAGCAAACTGGCTCAAATTAACCAGTTAAATGTAACTAAATGTAATCTAAAGTATAATCTACGTAATCCCCAAAATACATTATTTATCATGAGAGGGCCGTAAGCAATAACTGGTAATACTACAACTCCAAGAAAGGTAAAATCTCCCCTTTCTGGTAAAAATTATCATAAATTGCTGAGGTGTAGTAACTTTTGAGGACACAAGATCAAGCACACAATACAAATATGATAAAAATCTGAAAATCTGAAACATTTTACATGATGTATTTCCTATTCAACAAAAATGTACGAGTAAGGCTTGAAATGACTTATATGCTTTCTAAATATAGTATAATCAAATAAAAAAAACACTAACTTGAAGATTCCACCTTCCTTATAAATTATTTATGTTTAGTGTTAGAGAACATTTGCACATTTTCTAAAGTTCTGTCTTGATCAAAATGTCTGCCCCCAACGCTTGGTCACACAGAGCTCTAGCTTGGCTTCCTGAACTCATTAGGAACTCACCTTTCATCTCATAATAATATTGTCGGTCTATGACAAACAGAAATTGTTCTTTGCTTAAAATCTATGAATTATTTTAGATTACTTTGATAAAGTTTGCTATAAATCAATCTCTAAATGTGTTATATACGAAACCACTCTCTTCTGCTGCGCTACAATGTAAGGATTGCAGGCATGTGCTTTGTCAGTTGGTGTCCCGTTCAGCCAGGGGTTGATGGACCATCGGAAAAGCAATTGAAATGGTAGGAGGGACATCCTAGCTTCAAGTGGTGTCAGATTTCACATCCTACTTCACAAAGGCGGTGAGAACCAGGGGTACTGCTCAATGCCATCCATTTCAATCTATGGTGTCCACAGATAGATTTATTAGCGGATTTTGGTTGGAACCTGTACCACAACCAAGCTGGTCCCCAAAATAGGTACTTTTACATCTAAGAGATTTTATGATCCTACATCTGTAGTTTCATTCATCTATTTGTGTATGAAATATTTACGTTATTCTCTTGGGCTACAATACAGACATTTTCCGTACACTCAAAAAATGTGTTTCTCTCCAATTTTTTGCACAAATTTGTTCACATCCCTGATAGTGAGTATTTCTCCTTTGCCAAGATAATCCGTCCATCTGACATGAGTGACGTATCAAGAAGCTGATTAAACAGCATGATCATTACACAGGTGCACCTTGTGCTGGGGACAATAAAAGGCCACACTAAAATAGGCTGTTTTGTCACACAACACAATTCCACAGATGTCTCAAGTTTTGAGGGTGTATAATTGGCATGATGACTGCAGGAATGTCCACCAGAGCTGTTGCTATTGTCCTTTTACAGACTTTGGCAGTACGTCCAACCAGTCTCACAACTACAGACCACGTGTAACCACGCCAGCACAGGGCCTACATATCCGGCTTCTTCACCTGCGAGACCAGCCACCCAGAGAGCTGATGAAACTGAGGAGTATAATTGCTGTCTTTAATAAAGCCCTTTTGTGGGGAAAAACTCATTCTGATTGCCTGACCTGGCTTCCCAGTGGTTGGTCCTAGGTCCTCTCAGGACCACCCATGGCTGTGTCCGTGACCAGTAATGTGAAATCCATAGATTAGGCCCTAATGAATTTATTTCAATTGACTGATGTCCGTATATAAACTGTAACTTGTTGAAAGTGTTGCATATTGCGTTTATATATTTGTTGAGTATTTTTCCATCTATATGCTTAGCAATTACAAAAAAATGTTACAGTGGCATGCGAAAGTATTCACCCCCCCTGGCTTTTTTACTATTTTGTTGCCTTACAAACTAGAATTAAACAGGATTTTTTTTTTGGGGGGGGGTTATATCATTTGATTTATACAACATGCCTACCAATTTGAAGACAAACAAGAAAAGCTTTCACCAAGTCAAAGGGTGGTGTCACGTCCTGACCAGTAATGGGGGTTATTTGTTATTATAGTTTGGTCAGGACGTGGCAGGGGGTGTTTGTTTCATGTGGTTTGGGCTATGTATTTAGGTAGAGGGGTATTTGTTTTATATTGTTCGGGGTGTGTGTGTATGTAGAGGGGTGTTGGATTTATGTGTTCCGGGGTTTTTGGTTTATGTTCTTGTTTTGTATTCTAGGGTTTCTATGTTGTGTATTTCTTTGTTGGCCTGGTGTGGCTCTCAATCAGGAACAGCTGTACATCGTTGAGTCATACTTAGGGAGCCTGTTTTCCACCTGTCCCTTTGTGGGAGATTGTTTTTGCACTGCTGTGTATAGCCTGTGAAACTGTTGTTCTTTGTTTCTTGTTCTTTTTTCGTGTTCACATATAAATAAAATAATGAGCACGCAACCCGCTGCGCCTTGGTCTTTACCCTACGTGACAGGTGGCTACTTTGAAGAATATAAAATATATTTTGATTTGTTTAACACTTTTATTTTACTACATGATTGTGTATGTGTTATTTCATAGTCTTCACTATTATTCTACAATGTAGAAAATAGTCAAAATAATTCAGTAGGTGTGTCCAAACTTTTGACCGGTACTGTAAATAAATCCATGACGCCTCTTACCGATGGGTATGACACCTCTGGAATTAAGTAGGGTGAAGTTGCCCCTAGACCAGGGGTGGGAAACTTCAGTCCTCGAGGGCCTTATTGGTTTCACACATTTTCTCCATCCCTAGCAAACACAGCTGATTAATCAAATTGCGTTCTGAACTGAAGATCATGATTAGGTGATTATTGGAGTCAGGTGTGTTAGCTGGGGCAAAACTGTGACACCAATCAGGCCCCAGAGGACTGGAATTGACAACCCCTGCCATAGACGCTGATTCAAAAGTCAGGATTGTCGTCTTTCCCCTGATAGTTAGCTATAGAATTTGTTGGAGGCTGATCCTAGATCTGGAAGCTGATCCTAGATCTGTACCTGAGGGCTTCGCTTTCGCTAATGGTTAACACTGATAGTCTAGATTAGCATCTCAGCACTGGTACCCAGTAGGGGGCTGATGGGTTGAGCAAATGGAAAGGAAAGGGTATACTTAGTCAGTTGCACAACTGTATGCATTCCCCACTCTGGATCAGAGAGGTGCGGGGGACTGCCTTAACCACGCCATCAGCGCCTGGGGAGCAGTTGTTGTTGGTGGGTAACTGCCTTGCTCAAGGGCAGAACGTCAGAACATTTTACCATGCCGGTTCGCTAACATCTATGTGTTGGCCCACCTCCTAGGCATTGGTGTGAGTGTGTGTGTTGTTGCTCCCTGTGTTGGGTTAATAGTCTTTGAAGGGGTAGCCTAAGGGCACGGCACTCTAAGTGGTGTTGGTAAAGGTTTTAGATAATACTGATGAGTGTTTGTCTGGGTCCTCTCTGAGACTGATGATGGACCTTGGCAGACATCTTAACCTGACTAACATTCTCCAACCTATGGCCGTATCTCAGTTTAAGTGAGAAAATGCATTTTCCAAAGGAAGGGAAGGAAGCGCCCAATCAGAAAGATTTGATGATAGGGTAATATAGCTGCACTAAGCTCACACGCACACACAACACACCCACACACACACTAACCCCATTTAAAAAAAAACGGTTGCACCACTTAGCAACAGGGAACGTAGATTGTAAGAAAAAAAAGACAAATTAAATCCATTTTAATCATACCTTATAACACAATAAAATGTAGAAAAAGTCAAGCTGTGTGAATACTTTCTGAAGGCACTGTATATACACATTCTAGCAAATGCAATGGATGCATTCCAAATGGTACCCTATTCCCTACATAGTGCACTACTTTTGACCAGACTATATGAGCCGTCCTTGTCAAAAAATAGTGCACTACGTAGAGAATAGGGTGCCATTTGGGGCATTTCCAATATGATTAGAGGCAGACAATTCATGCCTCCAGTGGCTCGTGCAAATGTGATTATGGCATCACAGCCAAAGATGAATCCTAGGTTTATGCCGTCCTGACAACTGTAGATAATTGTGTTTTCTGCTTGCGGATGGGAATCGTGACAAGCTGTGGAAAAAAACATTTGCGTTTGGTGAAGATGCCGTTTCTGAGGATGAGCAACGTGTTATCTTCCCTACTTTTGTTATCGTTCCAGGATGATGTCAAAGCCTAAAATAGTTTTTTTAGGGGAGGTCATCTCCTTCAGTTGCTTCACTTTTTTGAAAACACGGGACAGGGGGAAGCTGTGTTATAGATGATTTGCTTCCAGGGCCCTTTGTGAATAATTTGAAAATGTATCCTTCCTTCCTTCCTTCCTTCCTTCCTTCCTTCCTTCCTTCCTTCCTTCCTTCCTTCCTTCCTACACACACCTAACCTCAACCACACCTTTATGTATGGCTTGATTGACATCACCCAGAGACACAACTCAAGGAACATGAGACTTCTGCCAGGTGAGCTCCAACTGTGTAATGAAGAAATTGGAATTCGTTAACTAGCAACAAGTCTTCCTTGGGACGGTTAACAGCCCTCATCCCTCCCCAAGCCCCCAACACATCTATACCAATCTAACTTGTCACTGCTCTCTTAATTGTTACCAATACCCCCAACTACTCCCAGTATCATTCTCTACAATGCTGTGGCCAGAGCAGTGCCTATAGATGTCCCCCCTCTCTCTCCAAGCCACGTCAATTAACCCACAATGTGATGTGATGCAGCCTGTCAGATTGATAAAGGCTTTGTGTGGTGTTGTCTTGCCCCTGGTTTTGTGAAAACTTGGTAATCTGTCCTCTATAATAAGTCATGCTAAGAGAAAGTGAGAAAGAGAGAAAGGCTCTTGGAGTAGTTTTTCCCTGCCTCACTCGCTCATTCACTCACTCACTCATTCGCTCACTCTCACACATACACACACAGCCGGGCAGAGAGTCAGAGAGACAGTCACACATGCAATCCGACTGTCACTCATTCACTCTCTGTCAGCTTCTCCACCTCCTCTCCTCTCTTCCACACACTGTCCCTGTCCAACTCCCCCTTCTATCTATATCTCCACCCCCCTTCTTTTTCTCCCCCTACCTCACTCTTTCTGTCTGTCTACCCTCTACTTGCTCTCCTCTTGATTTCTCCACTCTCTCGCTCTTTCTCTCTCTCTCTCTCTCTCGCTCTCTCCTCTTTGAGATACTGTCGATATGTATCTGTACTGGCAGACAGTTTTGTAGAGTTGACAGTCCAGTGTGAGTGATGGGGCAGTGTTTGCCCTATCGCCCTCTCTGTGTGCCCATCATAGGTGTCTTCCCTGTCGCACAACCACACACACACACAGACACACACACACCTGTCTCTAGCTGATAACCTCATTGTTAACCCATCAAATATTCTTTCACATTTCATATACAGTAATCTATCAGTCACACACACAGTATTTTCCTCTACATTTCCTCCCTCTTCCTTGCCACAGCTGTCTCATCCCAATGACCTCATCTTTAATCGATGTCATTTTCTTTCACATTCTTTTTCTCTTTCTTTGTTGATTTTTCTCTCATGCACATGACATAAACTGTGCGTGTGGTGTGTAGGTGTGTGTTCTCAGGTCACGTTGACCTGGATTATGTTCTCCCTCTCAATTTAATGAGGATTCTAAATTACTGATGTTTTTCGTCTCATTTGGTCACACATGCACACGCACACGCACACACACACACACACACACACACACACACACACACACACACACACACACACACACACACACACACACACACACACAGGAAGGCACACAGGAAGGCACGCACACACACAAACAGGCAGGTAGGCACGCTCACACACACACATGCGCACACATTCACACTTACCACAAACAACCCCTCCCCCCATACTCCTCACCCTCACACACATCCTACCCTCACTTCGCTAAGGCTGTCTCGCTGGGATGACGGATTGAAAGGCAGTGGCGTGGGAACTACTTCCTCTCGTATTGTGTTCACCCCCAAAACAAGGTGTCCTGTGAGGGGTGATGTCAGCGCCGGTGAGAGGGAGATCACAGGAGACTGGAGTGACAAAAGGGCGAGCAGTGTAGGGAGCATAGGGATCCACTCCATGTTCTCCTCTACGCCACTTCAGGCAGGGGGTAAGGGTGCTCTGTTGATAAGAAGGGACCCAGCCATCTCAAAGAGCCTTATTCATAGCAGTCTGGAAGAGGGTTGTGTTTGTCTTTTTAGCAATATGTGTATCTTTTCAGAATGTCTGTGAGTATTTGTGTGCATGACTGAGTGTGAGTGTATGCGTGTTTGTGTGTGTTTGTTCGCTTCCCTTCTCCTGAGTGCGTCTTCTCCTGTTGTTAGTTCCCCCACATGCACGTTGAAAAACTTCTGAGGCACGTGCAACTTTGCCCATCTTTTCAGAAATTAATCAAATTAAGGGATCCTTAATGTCTTGTCCATTGTCCTTATTCTCATCCCTCAGTTCATCTCAGTAGTCACTCCATTCTCATTAATGGTATTCTTTCCTTAACAGTGGTAATCCATTTTATATGATTTGCCTGTTGTTATTCTCCGTGTACTGATACTACATTCCAAAAATGAAACCCCAGCCCCATTGAATACAGTTGTGGAGGTGTTGTGCAGTTCTAGTCCTCACACGAGTAATGGTGTGAGATAGTTTCATAGCTATGCAGATCAAAATAACTTGCTGTATCTGAACTCCCATTGCAGGTGCACCCCCTGACGTTTTTTTTAGGATCTCTATGTATTCTTTTTATTGTAATTTTTAATCACAAATGTTAATTTGCAGTACAAGATGTTCAAACGTTTCACTGTGATTAATCTTGTTATTTTTTCTTCCTTTTCCCTCGGCACTGCTATATGCCGTTTCTCTCTCTCATGAGAGACAGACAGACAGACCACATGTCCTGGATTGTGTGGTACAGTCAAAGCCGGATTAAGAAATCATAGGCCCCGGGGCTTTGTTTATAGCCCCACATTCCTCAACAACAACTTCAAAAAACATATCCTGAAAAACTCCCCAGTTGTTAACTATTATAAGCATGCTTGAAAATATGGAGTGGTACTCAGTATTGTTGGATTTGCCCCAAACAAAACATGCTGTATTCAATTAATTGCTTTTTTGTAGTATTAATTTAGTGCCTTGTTGCAAACAGGATGCATGTTTTGGAATATTCTCTTCTGTGCAGGCTTCCTTCTTTTCACTCTGTCAATGAAGTTAGTATTGTGGAGTAACTACAATGTTGTTGATCCATCCTCAGTTTTCTCATATTACAGCCATTAAACTCTGTAACTGTTTTAAAGCCACCATTGGCCTGAAAAAGGGTGAAATCCCTGAGCGGTTTCCTTCCTCTCCGGCATCTGAGTTAGGAAGGACGCCTGTATCTTTGTAGTGACTGGGTGTATTGATACACCATCCAAAGTGTAATTAAAAATGTCACCAAGCTGAAAGGGTTATGTTTTTTTTACCCTTCTACTAATAGGTGCTCTTCTTTGTGAGGCACTGGAAAACCTCCCTGGTCTTTGGGATTGAATCTGTGTTTGAAATGCACTGCTCGACTGAGGGACATTACAATGCATGTGTGGTGTACAGAGATGAGGTAGTCATTCAAAAATCATGTTTAACACTTATTGCACACAGAGTGAGTCCATGCAACTTATTATGTGACTTTTTATGGACATTTTTACTCATGAACTTATTTAGGCTTGTCATAGCAAAGGTGTTAAATACTTATTGACTCAAGACATTCATTATTAATTAATTAGTAAACCTTTTGAAAAACACACTTCGACTTTGACATTGTGGGTTATTGTGTGTAGGCCAGTGACAAAAAAATATACATTTTATCCAATTTAAATTCAGGCTGTAACACAACATGTAAGCTACACATTTTTAAGTAAATAGCTGTATTAGACTGAAAATACTTGTGAGGCTCTCCATGCTCATTAAATGCTTAAACATATTTTCTGCTACTTCACACAAACCCGTTTTAAATGTCTCCCTTTCTAACTGTTTTACACTCCCTGAGACCAATCAGAAATGTTTCCTTTCCCAGATTTTCATAAAACATCTACACATTTGGTCTCCTGTTTCTGCATGACCACATTTTGCGCCAGGCAAAGGATTCGCCTATAGGCCCGCTTCAATTCGTTCGGTGCAGCAGAAGGGGGATTTGGTGGGGGAGGGGTGTGGTGTGGTGCCCACAAAAATTATTCATGTAGGCTACACTGTCCCGCAAAATCATCCCTTTGTCCTGCATTTGGGTATTTTAAATCACCCTAGTAGCCAGTGAACCCACAGCACTAAGTGAGCCAACCGGGCCTGATGTAAGCGTGACATATCCAAACTCCACGGTATGTCCCCAGGTTACTCTTAGACGGCCAGTCGAGTTAGAGTGAGAGAAATGAACAAGACAAGTGCGGGAAAGGAGAGAGGGAAACAGAGAAAAGAGAGGGAGAGAGATTTGCATAAAGAAGACTATGAACGGGGGGCTACTAAGGAGAAGGCGACACAGGGAGGAGGCACAGGGCTTGCAATTGCTGTTGTAACCAGCCGGCGCAGGTCCAGAGGTCTGTGACGTGTTTCGAGACGTTTTGCAGTGTTCTAATTTTTTTATTCTAATGCCTCTTAAGGAAAAAGCAATCCAAAAGTTACTGAATATAATCCGATTGCGTTACTGAGTTTGGGTAATCCAAAATTGACATTACTGATTACAATTTTGGACAGGTAACTAGTAACTGTAATGGATTACATTTAGAAAGTAATCTACCCAACCCTGTTGGTAAGTGACTGGCGGCGGCAAGCTGGCAGGTATTTATAGAATGCAATATATATTTTATATTACAGTTTTCCACAATTGTTTACACACGTTTGCTGACTCTTTGGCCCATTTTCCCAAAACTCTAAACACAAAACCACAAACAAAACTCTACAAATCTCTGGCAAAAGCAAACACTGCATTCAAAACTGTTTTATCTCTTTCCAAAATGTTTTTTTTTTGCATCAAAATTACACACACGCATCATATGAATAGATCTGTCTACCAACCAACAACACACTGATGTAATCAACACAAAACATTACTATGAATATCCCATCAGTAGGTTTATGCCTTTTGCATTTTCAGTGTTACATTGTAGCCGGTTGTAAAATACTGTTACAGTAATATATACCTACTCAAATATACATAAACACACACAAATGTAATACAGTAACAAAAACTTTTTCATTTATTTCCAAAATGCAGTATTTTTCATCACTTGTGTCTTGTATATAACACTTTACACCCAACAGGAGAAAACCAGGAAAAACATTCAGTAAGATAAAGGGTTTTCTGTACAAAAAAAAAATGCAAATGGCTCATTCTTTCAAAACTCTAAACACAAAAAGACAAAAACACCTGCAAAATGTAAGAAAAAAGACATTAGGCTGCATCCTGCCTCCTATTTTGGTCTGGCCACAGCACCTCCTCTACATTACAAGCGATATTCTCCCTGGCTAAACAGCGGGGCCATGCCGAAAAAAATATTCAATTGGGTTTAGGAATGGGGAATATGGTGGGAGGTATAGAACAATAATTTGTAGGTGGTCGATGAACCAGTTGCGGACGAGTCCCCCCCTCTGCTCTGGTCCCCCCCTCTGCTCGGCTGGAATGAGGATACCATGTAGTGTGTTCAGGAATGTGATGTGAAGGGCGGTGTTTTAGGGACCTAGGTTGGCATGGTGATGCAGGACACCTTGCTGGATAACGGCTGCGCACATGGTGATATTCCCTCCACGCTGTCCAGGGTCCAACACATTGGCATGGTGGCCAATAATGTTCCATCCCCTTCTTTTGACTACGTTGAAGCCAACCTCAATGTAAAAACAGTTGAAGTCATAGTTTACATACACTTAGGTTGGAGTCATTAAAACTCGTTTTTCAACCACTCCACAAATTTCTTGTAAACAAACTATAGTTTTGGCAAGTCGGTTAGAACATCTACTTTGTGCATGACAGAAGTAATTTTTCCAACAATTGTTTACAGACAGATTACTTCACTTATAATTCACTGTATCACAGAAAATTCCAGAAAATGATGTCATGGCTTTAGAAGCTTCTGATAGGCTGATTGACATCATTTGAGTCAATAGGAGGTGTACCTGTGGATGTATTTCAAGGCCTACCTTCAAACTCAGTGCCTCTTTGCTTGACATCATGGGAAAATCAAAAGAAATCAGCCAAGACCTCAGAAAACAAATTGTAGACCTCCCCAAGTCTGGTTCAGCAATTTCCAAACGCCTGAAGGTACTACCTTCATCTGTACAAACAATAGTACGCAAGTATAAACACCATGGGACCACGCAGCCGTCATACTGCTCAGGAAGGAGATGCGTTTTGTATCCCAAAGCTGAACATACTTTGGCGCGAAAGGTTCAAATCAATTCCAGAACAACAGCAAATGACCTTGTGAAGATGGAAAGGACCTGGAAGAAACATGTACAAAAATATCTATATCCACAGTAACTCGAGTCCTATATCGACATAACCTTAAAGGCCGCTTAACAAGGAAGAAGCCACTGCTCCAAAACCGCCATAAAAAAGTCAGACTATGGTTTGCAGCTGCACATGGAGACAAAGATTGTACTTTTTTGAGAAATATCCTCTGGTCTGATGAAACCAAAATAGAACTGTTTGGCCATAATGACCATCGTTATGTTTGGAAGAAAAAGGGGAAAGCTTGCAAGCCGAAGAACACCATCCAAACTATGATGCACGGGGGTGCTTTGCTGCAGGAGGCACTGGTGCACTTCACAAAATAGATTGCATCATGAGGCAGGAAAATTATGTGGATATATTGAAGCAACATGATATTGTGACACAAAATCACAACCTGTGTTATGGCTCGATCACAGACTCTGTAAAATCCCAGCTTCTCCTGTGCTTTATAGCCAGGAATTATGGGAGGTAAAATATTTTTGTAGAGCAGGGTATCCCCTCAAGTTAACCCCAGAACATATCACTATTAATTAACACTGTTTTGTTAACTGTGGAATGTAAGAGGGTTAAAGGCGTTGAACAACTCTTCTATTCTATCCTATGTGATGAAGTGCCACAAATTAAAGGGGAACTGGAGAATAAGTCACAGGGGTAACAGTATGATGCGGCTCAAATATCACCCTATCCCCATAGTGCACTACTTTTGGCCAGAGCCCTATGGGCATCTCCCACTGCTCCTTACCAGTGGCAAGGCTAATATTGGACACATTGTCATGAGGTTATATTTGCCTGTGGGCTCTGAGGACAGTTCTTTGACCTTTCTGTCTAACAAAGATGGACGTAAAAGACAGTAGGATCCACGTGGTAGCGTGACCTTTGAAATGCCAAACGGAGTACCGCTCCATTCGTATACGATGCCTGGTGATAGTACAGAGTTCTATGATAAACTGGTTGGGATTGCGTGTGGTAGTGTGTATTTGTGTTTGATTCATGTGTTTTTGGGAGGGGGGGCATGTGCATTTGTGTGTGCGTGTCCTTGCATGGGTTTGTGTGTCCGTACACATGCTCTACCAATGTACCTTTGTGCTTTTATTGTATCAGTCCATTTGTCATAATGAAAAATAGAAAAGACTGATGACACACTGTGTTTTTATGACATTTAAATAGCAATTGTTAAGGAACTTGCTCTGACAAATAGTGCTCCCTCACCACACTGAGCTCCCGGTCTGTGAAATGTATGGCCACATGTACTGTATACACACACAGAATAATGCAATTCTCCATATGGACTTCCAAGAGTAAGCAGGGTCATCTCCATGCTCTCAAATTACAACAGTACCCTGGTTAGGTGTGGTGTGTGTGTGTGTACCCATCTATGGCAGTCCACTCTGTAATTTCAGCTTCTTTCTCCCATCCAATGAAAATGTTTGCAACATTTAACGATGGCACTAAACCACCCATCTGTGTCACACAGACACACATAATTGTCTAACAGATATCCCACTAGGCTCAGAAGTAATTTCAACTATGTGTGTGCCAACATGGCCATGCTCGTATTCGTAATCGTATCCGTAAATTGCCAGTTGACAGTCGGATGGGATGACTCTCGTGATTGGAAAAAACTGAAGAGTTTTAATAGGCGCAAGTAGATGTTGGCAAAATACCTCCCTGCATGTTCTCATTTCAAAAAGCTGCTGATTAGGTGCAGCGCACGGAGGGGTGTGTCTGTGTCTCCGCTCGGCTTGCAGCAGGCAGCCAAGTCTGCTGTCACTCAGTCAGAATGCGCATCAGAGTTTAATATTTTTTTCCCTACCCTTGTCCCACTTGTTATTATTATGCACATTGATAGCTTGCTAGAAAACGTCCTCGCCGTGTGATGTATCATAGCAGCAGACAGCAGCAATCTAAATGTTCAGCCTGACAACATGCGAGGGAAATTAGGAAATGTGATTGGGTGAAATTATGAAGTGAGTAGATAGAGTGAAGCTGTAGCTTATTTCTCCATCTAATCAAACCTGCAGGGTCAATGTACAGCGCCCTTGCCTTTACAGACAGGCAAACTAGCCAGTTGAGTTACTTAGACTGCATAGAACGTCGCACATGACTGACTGACATAAGAAAGATGGGCGCTGGCACACTTTTTGATTTTTTTAGGACGGATAATTAAAATAAATACTCTGATCATAATCGGATCCAGAAAATTGCCCATATCCATTACGATACTCGTTTTCTTCGACTACTCGGCACACCCCTAATTTTAAATGATAGTTTTGACGTTTGGTTGCGTTATCAACTAATGTGAATTCAACATGAAATCAACAAACAATGTCACCATGTAATTGGATTTAGGTTACAAGTTGGGTGCAAAATTCCCTTACGTTGATGACGTATTTCAAATCCAATCAGCTTTCCACATTGATTCAACGTCATCATATTATATTTTTTGGGTTGAATTGAGGTGGAATCAAACATTGATTCTACCAGTTCAACACCTAGCCCCATTCCACTGTAACTCTATTGCCCCATCGCGACACAAACATGGCAATGGCTGCTGTCAAAACAAACTTTGACAATGATGTACAATGCAGAGGGGATTTTTGGCAACATGGCAACACACATCCCATATCAGTCATTGTCAAAGTTTGTTTTGACAGTAGCCGTCCCCATGTTTGTGTGGCGATAGGGCAATAGAGTTACAGTGGAATGCAGAGTAGGTCATTGGGCCATTAGGTTATGCAGTGATCTGTTGGGGCTTCTTAGGTGGGGAGTTACTTGACCTTGGTGTTTGTTGGAGATGGTGGTTGTCCAGAAACAAAACCTAGCCCCTACACTAATGCAGTTGTGTAGATTTGTAAGAATTTCATTAGTTTGGCAAATAGTACATCTCTATCAGAGGGCAAGATGGAGCTACTAAATAATGCATTGAAATACTTAGATTGGGTCCATAACGAAAGACGGAGAGTACAAAAGACACACACACACACACACACACACACACACACTTCTTTACCAGTTGCCCGGTAGTCCTGCGAGCGCTTGTTGCTGTCAGGTCATTTCATTAGACATCTGTCAAGATGTCGTTGATTCATGTTTAATTTCATTCAAAGTATCGGTGTGGCGAACAGAACAGAACACAACCATCATTAGATTGAGAGAGGGAAAACATAATTCAGGTCATGGTGAATTGATAACACCCACTGTGTGTGCGTGCGTGCACATGAATGCGTGTTTGGGGGATAGGGAGTTGAAAAACTTAGCGGGGAGAAGCCCCGTGTGACTTTGGTCTGGAGAGTCTACTCCAGTTGGTTCTGAGAGAGGTTGGTTTGCCCATTAGGATTTCTCATGGCTGAAGTGGGATTATTTCACTGGAGAGTGGTGGTCCTGAGGACCTGGCTCTCATCTTTAGTGCTGATGTCTGGGTCTGACCACACACACACACACGCACACGCACACGCACACGCGCACACACATAGATTAGCAAGCATTCAACTTTTATATTACTCGAATTGCTCAGACACGACTCCCAAAATGCCATGCTACAAATGAGAGCCTTTACGCTTTCTCAATTTCCACACTTTGACATTCAGGAGGCAATTTCATTACTCTGTGACGAGAGTCTCAATTATCGGCTCCCTGTCTCCAGCAAGATTGTTTGGGTAAACATTGCTATTAAACGCATTTACATGCAGCTTTGTCACTTTGGGGTTATTTGTTTTTATTGCTCATTTTGTGTTCACCGTTTTCATATTGTTTGGTAAAAATAATACAGTTTGTTTTGATGAATGTGAAATCAATGGCTGACTGAACAAAAAACATCAAAACATTACAATACTATATACACGGTATATCACCATATATATTTAGGCCTTTCAAATGATCATGAACATATTGTATTGATTGCCATGAGAAAAGCCCTTTTGATTGACTTAGTGGACCACGTGTCCATATAGATATCGGCCACAGTATTGAATAGGATCGCCATCGCCATTTTAGGCATGATCTCCCATGCATTAAAACACATAGGCCCTTAGAGCCACAGATGTGCTCAACCTCCACAAGACATGTGACCATCATGCCAATACCAAAGATGGATGAGTTTCGAATGAGGATGGATCACTTAAAGCACCTTCCCAAGTGCTCAAAGCACTTTATAGACCTATTATAAACTGGTGACCTCATGCTAATGTTGAGCATCGGATGCTATGGTAGCCATTTTATGCTATAATGCTCACCACCCATCAGCTATAATAGTGAAGGATACCCCCCACTTTTGCTCCAACCATATTTACTGAGTACACCAAACATTAGGAACACCTTCCTAATTTTGAGTTGTGCCCCTCCCATGTTGACTCCAATGGTTCCCACAGTTGTGTCAAGTTGGCTGGATGTCCTTTGGGTGGTGGACCATTCTTGATACACACAGGAAAATGTTCAGTGTGAAAAACCCAGCAGCGTTGCGGCTCTTGACACAAAACGCTGCGCCTGGCACTTACTATCGTACCCCATTCAAAGGCACTTATATTTTGTGTCTTGCCCATTCACCCATTGAATGGCACACATACACAATCCATGTCTCAATTGTCTCAAGGCTTAAAAAATCCTTCATCTACACTGATTGAAGTGAATTTAACAAGTGACATCAATAGCGGATCATAGCTTTCACCTGGATTCACCTGGTCAGTCTGTCATGGAAAGAACAGGTGTTCTTAATGTTTTGTATACTCAGTGTATATTATTTTTGCATCACCGTGGCAGTATTCAAAGTCGAGGTAAAATTGGGAAACTGGGAGTGCTGTCGAATCTCCATTTTTTTTTATTGAATTAATTTACCTGACTTGTTCCTTATCTGTAGGCTAGCAGTCAGAACATTTTCACTCACTTCGAGACCTTACAGAGATACCCTTTTTGTGTGCGTTTCCACCCCAATTTCTATGCTAAATGAATCAATGATTTTGAGACTCATCTGAACCAGCACGTGAGTAATATGCTGTAGCTCATGTGTGACTCTATTGGTTAATAACGGCTGGATAAGCTAGAGAGAATAAAAAAGTACTGAACATTATACAACAGTGTCAAATGGTGTGTCTAGTCAAATGAATTGTGAGCAGATATGTTTGAGGAAACTGTTGGTATGATTGATCTTTGACTCAAAATGGCCACCAGAGTGTGTTGGACATGGTTTCTGATGCCCTGTTCAGAAACTACCTCTAAACCAATCAAGCACCTACCCCTTATGGAGCCACACATGTCCTGGTCTCTTCCTAGTCTCTTTGATCATCTTCTTTATGTAATTCTAGCCAGGTTCAAATGTACTTCTTGCTACTATAGGGCAGACCTGGGTTCAAATAAAATCGTAATTTCAAATACTTAATTGCCTGATGCAATGGGATCAAAAGACTCGTCACAAAAGTGCAAACCCCGTCCACCTGGTACTCCAGGCCAGCTAAAGTGACCGCTCAAAGTATTTAAAAACATTATTCAAATAGTATTTGTACCCAGGGGTATCTGTGTGGGACTTAATACATTAAAAAAGCCTACAGGTTTATTTCTGACACTTGTGAAATAAGGATGGGCTCAATAAGCACTGAATGAGCACTTCTGGGGGGGGGGACTCTAAATCAATGAACACCTCATTCATATTTCACTCAGAGATCAATACAGAAAAAGGCCTTGCAGAACCCTCTCAAGTCATCTGTCAAAATATTCTGCCACCAAAGTTTGCGAGCAGCACCTTGAGAAGTTACTATATCAATCGTCATGTTTATTTTGGAATGGAAAGGAGGGTAAAAAAAAGAGGGTGGGGGGGAGAGGATGGTTAAGAGTGATTTGGGAGATGATTGATCTCTCTCGCTCTGTGCCTCGCAGGCCCCGGAGGGTTTTTGCGGGGAGAGGGCGGTAGAGGAGCGTTTGATGAACTTCTCGCTCTTTGAGGTGTACCACTTAAGACCTCTCTGCATTAACGGGGGCACTCACGACACTGCATGACCATCCATACTCCTACAGTAGGCCACAGAAAGAAAAACATATAATAGATACGCGTAGGATTCAATCCGATCGTGCTTTGTTGGCTGTCCGCCATTTAAAGGTCATTCCCGATTTGAGTTGATATATGCGGTGTTTACTGTGAATGCCGTCTCTGCGAATGTGGGAGCATTGCCTTTGAAAAGTGCCTAGCCGACAAAGCGTGATGATTCAATGCAAGGTGTAGCTCAGTGCTCTATACAGCCAACAATGTGCCTTTTAAAGGCATTTTCACAGGTGTTCGCAGTGATCTAATTTGTGGTAAATGCTGGGCATGTTGGCTCAAGCATAAATGACCTTTTAACGTGTGATATAGTGCGCAGAGCTTTAACATGCCTTGAATTGAACCTCTGTCATAGGGAGAGTGATCGCAATGACACACAACACAGTATTTTTCAGTTCTCATTGTTTTTATTAGTAATCAGTATGACATCACCATTTGGCAGATTTCACCCTTTTCATCATTGAGCATCTCAAAGGTTTAAAATGATTCCCTCTCCTATATCATCACTGCTCTGAAACCACAAGATAGCCGGTATATGGCCTTGACCTATCTGCTTTCACCAGTCCAGTTCTTACGTATCAGTACAGACGGCAGAAAGGAGACAAGGACAGGAAGCACCTTAAGCCTATTGAGATGCAGCCTTCCAGTTGCCCTCACATGGGGAAGAGCAGGAATTCACTGAAGAAACCGTGGTTGTTTACACTATCGTATAGTACGTAGCCTTCTGTGAGATTCACGTGCACCACATCACCCTCCTCCAGCTCTACAGTAAGGCCATTGGCTAAATAACTATGACCTAGATGATCATTCCATTCTATGTTAAACATTATAAACTGAGTGGTTCGAGCCCTGAATGCTGATTGGCTGACAGCTATGGTATATCAGACCGTAAACCACTGGTATCACAAAACATTTATTTTTAATATAGAAGTTGCCCCTAATAACTGATATTTTGTCATCACCATAATGGTTATGCTCAGGACTGGGGTTACCTAATCTGATCCCAGATCTGTGGTTTAAAACCCAGCTTACCCTTTTTCCCCCTTTCACCAAGCTGTGTGGGCAGAATGTAGCCTCGAGGTTAGAGCGTTGGGCCAGTAACTGAAAGGTCTCTGGTTTAAAAACCGGAGCTGACAAGGTGAAAAATCTGTCGCTGTGCCCCTGAGCAAGGAACTTAATAGTAATTGCTCCAGGGGCGCTGTACAATGGTGACACTGGCCGTGACCACGCTCCCTGCGAGTGTGTCAGAGGGAGTTGGGATATGCAAAAAAATAACACCCAAAAATCCAGAACACACTTGTGTAAAAGGACATATAAGCACCCCCCAAATTATTATCATGGTTGTGTGATTACCCATGATCCTTCATATCACTGTGCCACATAGGTCTGCGAACGCTTTGCAAGTTTCCATCAGTAGCCTCGACAAACTGTTTTGATCCCGCCGACCGCCTAACTTTCGCAAATAGCCTCGCCATTTTGAATAAAGGGAATAACGAATGGCACTGGATTGTTTAGGAAGCGCACTCACCCTGGAGTGATGAGGAGAAAACGGTCTGGAATTTCCAAGCGCTCGTGGGCAGTTATCAAGTGTTACATGCTTACATTTGCAGCCACGGCCTGCAGTTTTTTTTTTTTTTTTACAATTTAACTGTGAGATTAAGTTTAAGCCAACTTCAAAAGGTGGTTGGGCATGCATGGCATCGGACCACCGAGTTTGGAAAACTGTGCCTTAAGCCACATACGGGACATGTGCGCTGTGAGTGGCAGTTGAGATGACGTTCAAAAAGCATTGGGTGTTCACAGTGGGGGCCAACTGGCTATCCTTCAGGAGACTTGGACAGATTTTTTTCCACTCAATTTCACAAATGATGAGTTCTCTTGCTGCCACTGCTAGCAAGCTCTAGTAGGTGAGAATATACCTGTGATCGCTCTCTAAGGGGCTTTATTGGCATGGGAAATATATGTTAACATTGCCAAAGCAAGTGAAGTAGATAATATACAAAAGTGAAATAAACAATTAAAATGAACAATAAACATTACTCACAGAAGTTCCAAAAGAATAGACATTTCAAATGTCATAATATGTATATATGTATTCAGTGTTGTAACGATGTGCAAATAGAAGTACAAAAGGGAAAATAAATTAACATAAATATGGGTTGTACTTACAATGGTGTTTGTTCTTCACTGGTTACCCTTTTCTTGTGGCAACAGGTCACACATCTTGCTGCTGTGATGGCACACTGTGGTATTTCACCCAGCAGATATGGGAGTTGATCAAAATCGGGTTTGTTACGAATTCTTTGTCGATCTGTATAATCTGATGGAAATGTGTCTCTAATATGGTCTCTCGCTCGCTCTCTCAAATATGCAGCAGCTCAGTGCATCGAACACTATACCTGGGCTGTGTTTAGACAGGCAGCACAATTCTGATCTTTTGTCCACTAAATTGGTCTTTTGACCAATCATATCTTTTCACATCAGATCTTTTTCAGAGCTGATCTGATTGGTCAAAACACCAATTAGTGCAAAAAAATATCAGTATTGGGCTGCCTGTCTAAACACAGCCCAGGTGGCACACAACAACTAGAGTCAGATAGATCCAGGGATGCTGTCACTTTGCATGCCCCAGCTCTGCACACTAAAAGTCAGCATGCCTCCCTCCAATAGTGGGTGAATGAAGATCCACATGCCATAAGAAATGCTCTATATCCCCTTGCATTTGTCTATAGAAGCTGCAAATTCAAGTAATTTGTCTGTACAGCACATCATGTAGATGGGTTTATCTGATAGTGGGTGTTATTGTCAAGACAATTCATGTGGTGTAGATGTTAGTGGATCAGGGCATATGGGCAGCCAGAGGTGTCTTGCATGAACACTTTTTGAATGGATACTGATGACCATATGCTATATCTTTGCATTCATTTGGTGTTATTCAATCACCTGTAATGCTGGTCGAACAAGCCAATTATTTATGTGTGAAGTTCACACAGCGCAGGCAGTTCATAAAACTGGGTGATAACATGAAATAATACCAATAAAAACTAAAATGCCCATAAGGCCTTGCTGTGTGGGGGCGTAGCTATCCCAATTAAACAGACTAAATTAAGATATATGAGCCACACAGCCAACGATGGCCATGCAGCAAACAAAGAGAAGCTAACTTTCTATTTATCAAACTTTTCTATACGTCGCAGAGACACCGCCCTCGGCAACTTTCGTCTACAGTCTGCTTCGTTAGCCTTACTGCTCGAACACACCCAGTGTAATGGACACATTCCCCTGCTCAGATGTTGTTGCATGCATCAACCAATGGTTGAATGCCAGGTCATCGACTGTGCAGTCGGGCACCAGATCACTATACAAAACGATGTGGTTAGGTGATACCTAAAATACCTATCCAGGCATTGTAAGATATGGCATGTGTCAGCAACATCTGAGCAGGGGAGCATGGCCTACATCTCTGCTTTGTGTGTTTACCTGATGTAAGTATTTGGCTGGTCAACTTAATATTAAAGAAATACTTAATTAGTCTCTGTGTTAATGGTCCATGTTTAGGCCCAAGCCATGGTTGTTTATTGGCACACTAGTTTTCACGCTCTCCGGAGCCGATGTGAGCAAGACCTTCAAACAGGTCAACATTCACAAGCACGCGGGGCCAGACAGATTACCAGGACGTGTACTCAGAGCATGCGCTGACTAAACGGGCAAGTGTCTTCACTGACATTTTCAACCTCTCCCTGACCAAGTCTGTAATACATGTTGCAAGCAATTTACCATAGTCCCTGTGCCCAAGAAAGAGAAGGTAACCTGCATAAATGACTACCGCCCCGTAACACTCACGTCGGTAGCCATGAATTGCTTTGAAAGGCTGATCATGACTGACATCAACACCATCATCCCGGATACCCTAGACCCACTCCCATTCGCATACCTCACCAACAGATCCACAGATGACGCAATGTCAATCGCACTTCACGCTCAGCACTAAGGACTCGGGGACTAAACACCTCCCTCTGCAACTGGATTCAGGACTTCCTGACGAGCCAACTCCAGGTGGTAAGGGTAACCAACAACACATCTGCCACGCTGATCCTCAACACTGGGGCCCCTCAGGGGTGCATGCTTAGTCCCCTCCTGTACTCCCTGTTCACCCACGACTGGGTGGCCAAGCATGACTCCAACAAGTTTGCTGATGACACAACAGTGGTAGGCCTGTTCACCGACAACGATGA
The DNA here is from genome assembly GCF_965601325.2 of Salmo salar. Taxonomy (NCBI): domain Eukaryota; kingdom Metazoa; phylum Chordata; class Actinopteri; order Salmoniformes; family Salmonidae; genus Salmo; species Salmo salar. Next base: position 8,777,107 of record NC_138298.1, read on the forward strand.
GACAGCCTATAGGGAGGAGGTCAGAGACCTGGCAGTGTGGTGCCAGGACAACCACCTCTCCCTCAATGCAAGCAAGACAAAGAAACTGATGGTCCAAACACACCAAGACAGTCGTGAAGAGGGCACAACAACATATTTTTCCCCTCAGGAGACTGAAAAGATTTGGCACGGTTCCCCAGATCCTCAAAAACTTATACAGCTGAACCATCGAGAGCATCCTGACCGGTTACATCACCGCCTGGTATGGCAACTGCTAAGCACCCGACCATAAGGCGCTACAGAGGGTGGTGCGTACAGCCCAGTACATCACTGGGGCCAAGTTTCCTGCCATCCAGGACCTACAGTGGGGAGAACAAGTATTTGATACACTGCCGATTTTGCAGGTTTTCCTACTTACAAAGCATGTAGAGGTCTGTAATTTTTATCATAGGTACACTTCAACTGTGAGAGACGGAATCTAAAACAAAAATCCAGAAAATCACATTGTATGGTTTTTAAGTAATTAATTTGCATTTTATTGCATGACATAAGTATTTGATACATCAGAAAAGCAGAACTTAATATTTGGTACAGAAACCTTTGTTTGCAATTACAGAGATCATACGTTTCCTATAGTTCTTGACCAGGTTTGCACACACTGCAGCGGGGATTTTGGCCCACTCCTCCATACAGACCTTCTCCAGATACTTCAGGTTTCGGGGCTGTCGCTGGGCAATACGGACTTTCAGCTCCCTCCAAAGATTTTCTATTCGGCTCAGGTCTGGAGACTGGCTAGGCCACTTCAGGACCTTGAGATGCTTCTTACGGAGCCACTCCTTAGTTGCCTGGCTGTGTGTTTTGGGTCGTTGTCATGCTGGAAGACCCAGCCACGACCCATCTTCAATGCTCTTACTGAGGGAAGGAGGTTGTTGGCCAAGATCTCGCAATACATGGCCCCATCCATCCTCCCCTCAATACAGTGCAGTCGTCCTGTCCCCTTTGCAGAAAAGCATCCCCAAAGAATGATGTTTCCACCTCCATGCTTCACGGTTGGGATGGTGTTCTTGGGGTTGTACTCATCCTTCTTTTTCCTCCAAACACGGCGAGTGGAGTTTAGACCAAAAATATATATTTTTGTCTCATCAGACCACATGACCTTCTCCCATTCCTCCTCTGGATCATCCAGATGGTCATTGGCAAACTTCAGACGGGCCTGGACATGCGCTGGCTTGAGCAGGGGGACCTTGCGTGCGCTGTAGGATTTTAACCTCTATGGGCTAGGCGGGACGAATTCGTCCCACCTACGTAACAGCCACTTGAAGCCTGTGGCGCGATTTTCAAAACCTTAAAAATCCTATTACTTCAATTTCTCAAACATATGACTATTTTACAGCTATTTAACCTCTATGGGCTAGGTGGGACGCTAGCGTGCCACCCGTGGTGCACTCCATCAACAGCAGGTGCATTTCAAGAGCGGCAAATTTGAATCCAAATAAATGTCAAAATTCAAATTTTTCAAAAATACAACTATTTTACACCATTTGAAAGATAAACATCTCCTTAATCTAACCACGTTTTACGATTTCAAAAAGGTTTTACGGCGAAAGCATAAATTTAGAGTATGTTAGGACAGTACATTTACAAGAGTTGTGTGTAATGTTTTGTCAAGTCAAAGACAGGGTCACCAAAACCATAAAACCAGCTAAAATGATGCACTAACCTTTTACAATCTCCATCAGATGACACTCCTAGGACATTATGTTAGACAATGCATGCATTTTTAGTTCTATCAAGTTCATATTTATATCCAAAAACAGCGTTTTACTATGGCATTGATGTTGAGGAAATCGTTTCCCTCCAATAACCGGCAGTCAAGTCAGCGTCAGAAATTAAATAATTAAAATTAGAAAACATTGGTAAAATATTATATTGTCATTTAAAGAATTATAGATTTACATCTCTTGAACGCAATCAACTTGCCAGATTTAAAAATAACCTTACTGGGAAATCACACTTTGCAATAATCTGAGCACTGCGCCCAGAAAAATACGCGTTGCGATACAGACTAGACGTCATGTTGGGGAGATCTAAAATCGAAAATACTATGTAAATAATCCATTACCTTTGATTCTCTTCATCAGATGTCACTTCCAGGTATCACAGGTCCATAACGAATGTAGTTTTGTTCAAAAAAGCTCATCATTTATGTCCAAAAATCTCCGTCTTGTTAGCACATGATCTAAGCCAGCCGGACTTCTCGTCATGAACGAGGGGAAAAAATATATTTACGTTCGTTCAAACATGTCAAACGTTGTATAGCATAAATCATTAGGGCCTTTTTTAACCAGAACATGAATAATATTCAAGGTGGACGAATGCATACTCTTTTATAACGTATTGGAACGAGGGTACCCAACATGAACTCGCGCGCCAGGTGTCTAATGGGAAATCATCGTTCCATGGCTCTTGTTCGGTCAGATCTCCCTCCAGAAGACTCAAAACACTTTGTAAAGGCTGGTGACATCTAGTGGAAGCAATAGGAAGTGCCAAAATATTCCTCAGCCCCTGTGTTTTTCAATGGGATAGGTTTAAAGTCAATACAACACATCAGGTATCCACTTCCTGTCAGAAAATGTCTCAGGGTTTTGCCTGCCAAATGAGTTCTGTTATACTCACAGACACCATTCAAACAGTTTTAGAAACTTTAGAGTGTTTTCTATCCATATATAATAAGTATATGCATATTCTAGTTACTGGGTAGGATTAGTAACCAGATTAAATCGGGTACATTTTTTTTATCCAGACGTGCAAATGCTGCCCCCTAGCCCTAACAGGTTAAAGACAAGACTCTCGTTAATCTAACCACACTGTCCGATTTCAAAAAGGCTTTACAACGAAAGCAAAACATTAGATTATGTCAGCAGAGTACCAAGCCAGAAATAATCAGACACCCATTTTTCAAGCTAGCATATAATGTCACCAAAACCCAGAAGACAGCTAAATGCAACACTAACCTTTGATGATCTTCATCAGATGACAACCCTAGGACATTATGTTATACAATACATGCATGTTTTGTTCAATCAAGTTCATATTTATATCAAAAAACAGCTTTTTACATTAGCATGTGATGTTCAGAACTAGCATACCCCCCGCAAACTTCCGGGGAATTCGCTAACATTTTACTAAATTACTCACGATAAACGTTCACAAAAAGCATAACAATTATTTTAAGAATTATAGATACAGACCTCCTCTATGCACTCGATATGTCCGATTTTAAAATAGCTTTTTGGTGAAAGCACATTTTGCAATATTCTAAGTACATAGCCCAGGCATCACGGGCTAGCTATTTAGACACCCGGCAAGTTTAGCACTCACCATAATCATATTTACTATTATAAAAGTTTGATTACCTTTTGTTGTCTTCGTCAGAATGCACTCCCAGGACTGCTACTTCAATAACAAATGTTGGTTTGGTCCAAAATAATCCATTGTTTTGTTCGTGCGTTCCAGACACTATCCGAAATGGTAAAGAAGGGTCGTGCGAATGGCGCAATTCGTGACAAAAAAATTCTAAATATTCCATTACTGTACTTCGAAGCATGTCAACCGCTGTTTAAAATCAATTTTTATGCCATTTTTCTCGTAAAAAAGCGATAATATTCCGACCGGGAATCTGCGTTTAGGTAAACAGAGGAAAGAAAACAAAGCATTCTGTCAACGCGGGCACGCGCCTGAGTCTCACAGTACTGTAACCAGCCACTACCCAAACGCGCTACTTTTTTTCAACCAGAGCCTGCAAAGCCACGATTCAGCTTTTTGCCGCCTTCTGAGAGCTCATGGGAGCCGTAGGAAGTGTCACGTAACAGCAGAGATCCTCTGTAATGGATAGAGATGGCAAAGAAGGCCGAGAAATGGTCAGACAGTGTACTTCCTGTACAGAATCTTCTCAGGTTTTGGCCTGCCAAATGAGTTCTGTTATACACACAGACACCATTCAAACAGTTTTAGAAATGTTGGAGTGTTTTCTATCCAAAGCTAATAATTATATGCATATTCTAGTTTCTGGGCAGGAGTAATAATCAGATTAAATCGGGTACGTTTTTTATCTGGCTGTGAAAATACTGCCCCCTATCCATAACAGCTTAACCATTCGTGATGTCCGGCTTACACTGTCCGTCTGCTTGTTCTTGTAGTGGTCTCAAGGATAATTATTCAGGTTCAGGCTCCCGACCACTTTACACACCAGCAGCAACCCGGCATGTTTTGGTCTAATGTACATTTCGTTACCAAGGCTTTTATCTTCAAGTAAAAAGGGGGCGTTCCATCATGCCGACACAACGTCTGTGCTCTCTTGGGCCTGGTTACTGACTGGGCACAAGTTTATATGAAAAACAATTATCTAATTTAGAAGGCAACGGTATTCTGTAGACAAAGGCCTTTCTTTGGTGGATACTGAAAGTCAGAGAGGGAAAGTTCCCTCCTACTTAAATTTACGACCCAGTGTTAAGGTGTCGAGACTGGCACAGCCCCCCTTCCCCTCTTCTGTGGGAGAGAGGGGGTCTGGCTATCTTCAAATATTTGCCTAGCTGATGGGTCCTTTGATCCACTGTCAGGAGAGTCATGACACTGTTAAGGAGTGTAAGGTGGACAACACCCATTAACCCCTAGTTAACTTGTCATTTCAAACAGGCTTGACGAAGCTAATAAATACCAGTGTTTAGGGAGGCGGTGAAGCAAGGCTATAAACAAGGACAGTTGAATATGGTATATATCCAGATTTATAAAAAGTATTTTTGCCTGTAAGGGATAGTGTGGTAAGTTGAGTCAAATATTTACTTGAGTCACTCTTGTTTCTAGGAAACCATACACAAAACTAATCTTGTGACCAAATATTTAGGAAGAGGAAGGGTAGGGTAAGTGATATTGAACAGAGATCTATATCTCAATGTAGGCATACATTTAAGATATACAATATACAACATTCCATGAATGAAAGTTTGACCTACCATCACCCACTTACGCTGTCCCAATGCTCAACTTACCCCATACCGGGGGAGAGTTGTGCCAAACAAAACACCACTTTCTTTTGGAGAAGCTATATTTTCTTAACTGTTATGGTTACACTAATTCTGGTTATTTCCAGGGATACACAAAACCCTGAAATAAATGTAGACGTATCTTTGTTAGAAAGAATACTTTATTTCCCTTTATGTAGTGATACTGAATGTAATAAAAAACGTCTCAACTAACACCACTCTCCCCTGCATCATTCACTGACAACATTTTTTTTTTTTTTTTTAGAGATAGTGGTCTGAAAGACTAGTGATGATGTGAAGTTTAAAACTCCAGATGAAAGTTTAGAATAACTTTGTTATCCCAATCTAAACCTATGAATGTGAGGTTCCAACCTTATTGTTTTGTTTCAGCTTGAGGCAGCGATTCAGGAACGTGTAGGTATGACATCATCTGTAGAACATTAGTGGGCTGTTGTATCATCACTCAGTTAGCGGAGCATAACTACAAACACATATTCACCACCTGTGAATGTGTGATTACTGCAGGCTTAGTGGTGACTGCCCTCTAGTGCAGAAAAAGCATAACACAATCTGACACTGGCACAGTCTTGAAATAATACACACTGATTCTATGTGATGCTTGCATGTGGTGATTCAAAATGAATTTATCATCAACTCAGCATGCACACACACATACAAACACAGCAGCAGACCACGCAGCAGCAGATCATCAATACTATATTTACTCATCACAAAAACATGAGCTTTTCCTGATCTGGCCTTTCCGGGTCTTACTTTGAGGATTGGAAGTAAAAGAAATGTATAACCTCTACTAAAGCACCCAGTAACACACAGTGAATACTACACAGATACCTGCATACATCATAATTTAGAATATATATTTTAGAGGACAACTCACCCATAATGTCCTAAGGCCCTATCAATATCACTTAAACAATTGAATGTATGCTGTCAATAGTAATTGTCAAGTGTCAATGGGATTTGTTAAACAGCGCCATCTGGTGGGGTTTCAGTGCTACTACAACAACAAGCTGATCCAGTGACTAACCACTGCACTCGAGGCAGAAACGCAGCCTACTCCAAACTTCACTCAGTAATTCCTGATCCTATAAATGATGTTCCTCATTAATTATTTAAAGTCTTAGATAATTAACCCTTTAAGTATAAAACAAATATATATAAAAAAAATGTTTGATAAAATATTGATTTTGGCCTTTACTACTAAAGCCCATAGAAAAGCATTGAATAACAGATTGACAAAAAAAGGACAGTAAAATAATGAATCATAAGAAACAAAGTCTTGAAGTGTCTATCCTAAATCTAGGAGATATAAGATAACTTTTGTTCGTTTTTTTACACATATTTACTGTGTAAAAAAAAAAAATACTTTTATACTTCATACCTGAACAAAACTACCTTCATACTTACATTCGTTTTTTTAAATTGGTATCGGTTACCTTCAGACGAGTCCCGTGACACTTGTGGGGGTTGTTAAGTGAAACGGAATCTCCCCCGGAATCTGCCCTTTCCCATTAGTTTATAGGTCAAACCGTTCGGCTGCTACAGACGTTTTCATGAGAAGACCGATTTTCGGGATGTCTCATGGTCTGACAAACACTGCTTTGTCACCTTTTACCGCCAATGCGGAAGTGTGACACTGGCGGATGCGGTGGATTGAGACACATAAAATGCAAAAAAAAAAAAAAGATATCTCTATTTTAAATTGACAGACTTTGAATGAGATTCTTATGTAATTTAGATTGACGCACCGGTTCGTCAATTGACTCCAGGGTTAAACATTTTAAGCAATTATAGTCGCGACTTTGTTTATTAGAAAGAGCCCCACATGCCATTTAGGAATTAAATTGGATCTGTGGAGTTTAAGATTAAGGGAAGGCATGAATGATTGTGAAATAGCTAGACTATAAACGGTCCCCAACCTCTGTTCCAGGCACAGCTATTTTTTAATCCCACTAATGATTAAGGTTAGGATTAAGATTAGTAATCTGATTCTAGATCTGTGATTAAGGGAACATCTACCTCAGCTATATATTCTCACCCTATGTGTCACCGAGCAGCGATTTTTTTTTTTTACTCATCATTCTTAACCACGCTACAGTTGAGACAGGTCAGGGTAGGAGAATGGGTCTCAATTGAGAAAAAGCATAATCCCAAAAGACACACAAAAGGTGGTGTTGCACCATATATGTAACAGCCATTCTGTCATATGCTTCTTCTATTTTAAATCATGAAGAAATGTAAACCAAATAAAAAACGTCAACATATTTTTGTCAAGTTGGACCAAATCATTGCAACAATTATTTGTATTGTGCAGAAATGTCTTTTTTTTTTTTACATAACATGGAAAGCTGGTTAAGACATTTGACGAAACAGAGCCCTTGGTTTCAAATATCTACAATTTCCACTCACCTGAGAATAACTATAACAAAAAGTATTTATAAACACACAACTTTAATTTGCATTTGTTTGATACCGTTCCATTTATTCATTCCAGGAATTTCAATGAGCCAGTCCTCCACATTTCTCCCTGTTCCAGCCTCCACTAATATATATTAAAAAAATGGCATTAAGTTACATCTTCCATATGAAATTGGCCAGACTGTGCTCCTAAGAGTTTTCAAAGTGTTTTCCCCACACATTTCTGTTGATAAATGACGTGATTCAAACTCTAATAATTCATTAGGATGGCGGGGCAGACATTTTAGAAGTTCTGGAGGAGTCTGCTCAAGCAGGAAATGAAGGCCCACAGGGGACCATGATGTGCAAAAAAGTGAATTAAATGGGCACAACTTTTCCCCATTTATTTATTTTGTCATTTTTCAGGTACGACCATTAAGATGTCTCTGTCTGACAGGCGATAATACACCATGGCAAAGTTTACGGATTGTTTAACAATTCTAATTCTGTCACCGAGGGAAAACAAATGTTATATTGATTTTGTTGACATATGGGTGGACTGAGTTTGCCCCTAGAATGCCTTACTTACAAAAGAACAGGTCTGAATAGGCAGCAGCCAAATCACAAAGGGTTTCTGAGAAGAAAAAGCTCCCAAACATTCAATTTCACACCTTGAATAAGGCCAATTCTAACTCTAATTGATATCATCAGGCCAAAAGTAACTCTAACTCACCGTTTCCCAAACTCGGTCCTGGGGTCCCCAAGGGGTGCGCATTAGTTTTTTTGCCCTAGCACTACACAGCTGATTCAAATAATCAAAGCTAGATGATTAGTTGATTATTTGAATTAGCTAGCTGTGTAGTGCTAGTGCAAACATCTAAACGTGCACCCCCTGGGGTCCCCAGGACCGAGTTTGGGAAACCCTGCTCTAACTGATAACATCAAGCAGTTACGTAATTATATGATTCATAAAAGTAACTCATTAACAATCTTGCACTGTACATTTAAAGGATGGGTAACAAATAAATGTATGTAATTAATTAACTCATTCATTCATCCTTTCATAAATACATCTATAGTACAGTACTACTGACACAAAGGCCGGTTTGGCCCAATAAAGGGTTAAATATACTGGAAACACAATATTCAACATCTGCTCAAAGCCTTTTTTAAGGACATTTGTAAGACTCTTCCTGTGCAATAAGAGGTGACTTTTAAGTGAACCGAATAGATGTGTTGCATCCCAAATGGCATCCTATTCCCTATATAGTGCACTTATTTTTACCATGGTCCATAGGGCTCTGGTCTAAAGTAGCGCACTATATAGGGAATAGGTTTCAATTTGGGATGTAACCATGAACTCATCAGCTCTTTGAGAGCTAGCTAGCTAAGTGAGGCTCTTTCAATGAAAATGTGTTATTGATGTGTATGACCTGATGTTGCATGTGATGTGTCATGGAAACTCTCTATAAGGGCTGAGACATCAATCAGGTGTAAACAAAAGATCTTTTTGAAGAATGTGTATGTTTTTCCGATTTCTTTAAAAGACTGGACCACTAATGAGAGCTAATGTAAAGTGAACCCATTCTATAAGACTGGGGGAGTGTTTCCAGTGTATGTGTGTCAAATCAAATTGTATTAGTCACATGCGCCGAATACAACAGTGAAATGCTTACTTACGAGCCCCTAACCAATAATACAGTTTAAAAAAAATACAGATAAGAACAAGAGATAATAGTAACAAGTAATTAAAGAGCAGCAGTAAAATAACAATAGCAAGACTATATACAGGGGGGTACCGATACAGAGTCAATGAGCAGGGGCACCAGTTTGTTGAGGTAGTATGTACATGTAGGTAGAGTTATTAAAGTGACTATGCATTGAATGGGGGGGGGGGGGGGGCACTGCAAATAGTCAGGGTAGCCATTTGACTAGCTGTTCAGGAGTCTTATGGCTTGGGGGTAGAAGCTGATTAGAAGCCTCTTGGACCTAGACTTGGCGCTCCGGTAGCACTTGCCATGTGGTAGCAGAGAGAACAGTCTATGACTAGGGTGGCTGTTTGCACTACCCTCTGTAGTGCCTTGCAGTCGGAGGTCAAGCAGTTGCCATTCCAGGCAGTGATGCAACCAATAGGTTTGGTCGTGCCATTTTCAGGACGGTCTTGGAGTGCTTGGACCATGTTAGTTTGTTGGTGTGGACACCAAGGAACTTGAAGCTCTCAACCTGCTCCACTGTAGCCCCATCAATGAGAATAGGGGAGCGCTCTGTCCTCTTTTTCCTGTAGTCCATAATCATCTCCTTTGTCTTGATCATGTTGAGAGAGAAGTTGTTGTTGTCCTGGCACCACACGGCTAGGTCTTTGACCCCCTCCCTATAGGCTGTCTCATTGTTGTCGGTGATCAGGCCTACCACTGTTGTGTCATCTGCAAATTTAATGATGGTGTTGGAGTCGTGCCTGGCGGTACAGTCATGAGTGAACAGGGAGTACAGGAGGGGACTGATCACGCACCCCTGAGGGGCCCCTGTGTTGAGGATCAGTGTGGCGGACGTGTTGTTACCTACCGTTACCACCTGGGGCGGCCCATCAGGAAGTCCAGGATCCAGTTGCAAAGGGAGGTGTTTAGTCCCAGGGTCCTTAGCTTATTTATGAGCTTTGAGGGCACTATGGTGTTGAATGCTGAGCTGTAGTCAATGAATAGCATAGCTGTTCCTTCTGTCCAGGTGGGAAAGGGCAGTGTGGAGTGCAATAGAGATTGCATCATCTGTAGATCTGTTGGGGCAATATGCAAATTGGAGTGGGTCTAGGGTTTCTGGGATGATGATGTTGATGTGAGCCATGGCCAGCCTTTCAAAGCACTTCATGGCTACCGACATGAGTGCTACGGGTCGGTAGTCATTTAGGCAGGTTACCTTAGTCCCTGTGCCCAAACTATGGTGGTCTGCTTAAACATGTTGGTATTACAGACTCGGACAGGGAGAGTTTGAAAATGTCAGGGAAGACACTTGCCAGTTGGTCAGCGCACGCTCGCAGTACACATCCTGGTAATCCGTCTGGCCCTGCGGCCTTGTAAAGGTTGACCTGTTTAAAGGTCTTACTCACATCGGCTGCCGGAGAGCGGGATCACACAATCTTCTGGAACAGCTGGTGCTCTCATGCATGTTTCACATTTATTTGCCTCGAAGCGAGCATAAAAGTAGTTTAGTTCGTCTGGTAGGCTTGTGTCACTGCGCAGCTCTTGGCTGTGCTTCCCTTTGTAGTCTGTAATTGTTAGCAAGCCCTGCCACATCCAACGAGCGTCAGAGTCGGTGTAGTATGACTCGATTTTAGTCCTGTATTGACGCTTTGCCTGTTTGATGGTTCGTCGGAGGGCATAGCGGGATTTCTTATAAGCTTCCGGGTTGGAGTCCCGCTCCTTGAAAGCGGATGCTCTAGCCTTTAGCTCAGTGAGGAGGCTGCCTGTAATCCATTGTTTCTGATTTGGGTATGTATGTACGGTCACTGTGGGGATGACGTCATCGATGCACTTATTGATGAAGCCAATGACTGATGTGGTGTACTCCTCAATGCCTTGGAAAAATCCCAAAACATATTCCAGTCTGTGCTAGCAAAACAGTCCTGTACCTTAGTGTCTGCTTCCTCTGGCCACTTTTTTATTGATCTAGTCACTTGTGCTACCTACTTTAACCTGTTAGGGCTAGGGGGCAGTATTGACACGGCTGGATAAAAAACATACCCGATTTAATCTGGTTACCACTCCTACCCAGTAACTACAATATGCATATACTTATTACATATGGATAGAAAACACCCTACATTTTCTAAAACTGTTTGAATGGTGTCTGTGAGTATAACAGAACTCAAATGGCAGGTCAAAACCTGAGAGATTCCTTTACAGGAAGTGGCCTGTCTGACCATTTCTTGAACTTCTTTTCCATCTCTATCATTTACTAAGGATCTCTGCTCTAACGTGACAGTTCCCACGTCGTCCATAGGCGCTCAGAGCCCGGGAAAAAACAGAATGTCGTCATTCCAGCCCCAGGCTGAAACACATTATCGCCTTTCTCAAGTGGCCGATCAAGGGACACTGGGCTTATGCGCGTGACCCCGACCGCCCCCGCCTTTGGGATTTTTTCCTCTGTTTGCCGAAAAGGAGATTCCCTGTCGGAATATTATCGCTTTTATACGAGAAAAGTGTCGTAAAAATTGATTTTAAACAGCGGTTGACATGCTTCGAAGTACGGTAATGGAATATTTAGAATTTTATTGTCACGAATTGCGCCATGCGCGCGACACTTCTTTACTATTTCGGATAGTGTCTGGAACGCACAAACAAAACGCCGCTATTCGGATATAACGATGGATTATTTTGGACCAAACCAACATTTGTTATTGAAGTAGCAGTCCTGGGTGTGCATTCTGACGAAGACAACAAAAGGTAATCAAACTTTTATAATAGTAAATATGATTATGGTGAGTGCTAAACTTGCCGGGTGTCTAAATAGCGAGCCCGTGATGCCTGGGCTATGTACTTAGAATATTGCAAAATGTGCTTTCACCAAAAAGCTATTTTAAAATCGGACATATCGAGTGCATAGAGGAGGTCTGTATCTATAATTCTTAAAATAATTGTTATGCTTTTTGTGAACGTTTATCGTGAGTAATTTAGTAAAATGTTAGCGAATTCCCCGGAAGTTTGCGGGGGGTATGCTAGTTCTGAACGTCACATGCTAATGTAAAAAGCTGGTTTTTGATATAAATATGAACTTGATTGAACAAAACATGCATGTATTGTATAACATAATGTCCTAGGGTTGTCATCTGATGAAGATCATCAAAGGTGAGTGCTGCATTTAGCTGTCTTCTGGGTTTTGGTGACATTATATGCTGGCTTGAAAAATGGGTGTCTGATTATTTCTGGCTTGGTACTCTGCTGACATAATCTAATGTTTTGCTTTCGTTGTAAAGCCTTTTTGAAATCGGACAGTGTGGTTAGATTAACGAGAGTCTTGTCTTTAAATGGCTGTAAAATAGTCATATGTTTGAGAAATTGAAGTAATAGGATTTTTAAGGTTTTGAAAATCGCGCCACAGGCTGGCAGTGGCTGTTACGTAGGTGGGACGCAAGCGTCCCACCTAGCCCATAGAGGTTAATTTTAGCTTGTAAGCAGGAATCAGGAGGATAGAATTATGGTCAGATTTGCCAAATGCAGGGCGAGGGAGAGCTTTGTATGCATCTCTGTGTGCGGAGTATAGGTGGTCCAGAGTTCTTTTTTCTCTGGTTGCACATTTAACATGCTGATAGAAATTTGGTAAAATGGATTTAAGTTTCCCTGCATTAAAGTCCTCGGCTACTAGGAGCGCCACCTCTGGGTGAGCGTTATCTTGTTTGCTTATGACGGAATACAGCTCATTCAATGCTGTCTTAGTGTCAGCCTCTGACTGTGGTGGTATGTAAACAGCTAGAAAGAATACAGATAAACTCTCTTAGTAGTGTGGTCTACAGCTTATCATGAGATACACTACCTCAGGCGAGCAATATCTCGAGACTTCCTTAGATATCGTGCACCAGCTGTTGTTTACAAAAATACATAGACCGCCTCCCCTTGTACTATCCTGCCGGTTCATCGTATAACCAGCCAGCTGTATGTTGATAATGTCATCGTTCAGCCACGACTCCGTGAAGCATAAGATGTTACAGTTTTTAATGTCCCGTTGGTAGTTTAGTCTTCCGCGTAACTTGTCGATTTTATTCTCCAAATATTGCACGTTTGCTAGCTGAATGGAGGGAAGTTGGGGTTTATTCGATCGCCTATGAATTTTCAGAAGGCAGCCCGACCTTCGGCCACTCTTTCTCCACCTCCTCTTCATGCAGATCACGTATATCCTTTGCGTCTGGCTCGTCAGTGTCAAAAAAAGGAATTCTGCTAGTCCATGGTGAGTAATCGCAGTCCTGATATCCAGAAGTTATTTTCGGTCATAAGAGACGGTAGCAGCAACATTATGTACAAAATAAGTTATGAACAACACAAATAAACTAACAAAAAAACACAATTGGCTGGGGGCATGTAAAACGTCTGCCTTCTTCTCGGGCGCCATCTTCACCTGTGTGTGTGTGTGTTCACGTGCGAATGTATGAGTTAACTGCCAGAGCCAATGCTATCTGATTTTATCAAGAGATGCATTGAACCTAACCAGACACACAGGTCCAGACACAAATGAACATTAAAAACCCCAATCTATCCCTCGGTCTTATACTCATATGTGCCTCTTAATCTATAGGGTGATTGCAACAACAAAAAAATCCCCCTTCTCTTAGAACATCTTGATTCAACAGTGCATTCCATTTTATATGAAACACAAAATAAAATACAAGGAAGTAGTCAGGCACTTTTTCTTGCATGACAATGTACTTTTCAGACAAATAGCTCACTAATAACCCGGTTCATAATACACCCAAAACAAACAGTTTTTCCTACAGTGTGGTAACGCACGGTTTTCCTCATTCCAGCAAAGAGTATGTTTTAATTTTTTGGTTGACTGTTGGTTAAAGAGCAACATAATGCGAAAAACTACTTCTCTGGTTGAAAACTACCTATGTGGCATTGATATAGTGAACGTAAGACACTGGCCCTGTTCGAAAGCATCAAATCCATGATGCACTGTGGGTAAAGGGTGACTGACTGACTGATCTACAAATAATAATGAGTAGTTATTTATGGTCCAAGGTGATTTATAGATCAGTCAGCCGGCCGTCACCTGCTCTGACGGCTGCAATGTCGAACAAGCCTACCCACATTGAAACACACACCCAAGACCCAAGTCTCGCTTTTGTTAATGAGTACCAAAAGAGCCGAGATGGAATCGGTAAATTCAGCCCTTCTTTAAATTCATCCTTCCCTATCACTGCAAAAGGAAATACACGGATAACTGAGTAACACCATTTACTAATTTATAAGGGCTCAATTCAATCAAACCCACTCAAACCATAATACTTGAAATCTTTCTGTGTTAGATTTAGCCTACCTGAAGTGCCAGGTTTGCACTTTAGGGACTTTTCTGTTGGTTCCATTGCAACAGACAAGCTCAGTCAAGCACATCTGAAGTGAAATTATTTAAAATATTATTGAACCCACAACAGTTTGATTGGATTCATTCAAGACAAGGACTGACTAGTTTGTGACCTTCCACTGTTCAGAGCCTCAATCAGAGATAAAGCAGAAACATACTATGGCTTCACTCTGAATGTTTATCAGAGACGTTAATTATCTGAAAGTTGTTCCTCTCACTGGCATTGTCATTGAATATTGACGTCAAACCACACCTGCATAAAGCATAATCATTCTGAGTGAGTCTGTGGTGCGGTGATCCTTTATCTGCAACTGATTGAATTGGGGCCTTGTACATTTTCAGTTGTAAAGCTTTTCTTTGATCCAAAAAGTACTAGAAGGAAATAGCAGCAACATTTGTCCATGGTCAATATGTACAGTTCATGACAAAATGCAGTAGCTACTGGATATTTTTGCCAGAAAAGAAGGGGAAGAAGAAAGTTCATAAAATCTATTGTATGAGACCTGTCTGCCCTTGACCAGCACAAAAACATCCTGTGGCGTTCTGCATTAGCATCGAATTGCCCCGTGATATGCAACTTTTCATGGAAGTTAGGAACAAATATACACAAGCAGTTAGAAAAGCTAAGGCTAGCTTTTTCAAACAGAAATTTAAAACCTGTAGTACTAACTCAAAGAAGTTCTGTAAAGTCCATGGAGAATAACAGCACCTCCTCCCAGCTGCCAACTGCTCTGAGGCTAGGAAACACTGTTACCAACGATAAATCCACGATAATTGAGAATTTCAATAAGTATTTCTCTATGGCTGGCCATGCTTTCCACCTGGCTACCCCAACCCCGGTCAACTGCCCGGGCACCCTCCACAGCAACCCGCCAAAGCCCCCACCATTTCTCCTTCACCCAAATCCAGATAGCTGATGTTCTGAAAGCGCTGCAAAATCTGGACCCATACAAATCAGTCAGGCTAGACAATCTGGACCCTCTCTTTCTAAAATTATCTGCCGAAATTGTTGCAACCCCTATTAAGCTGTTGGGGCTAGGGGGCAGTATTTTCACAGCTGGATAAAAAAACGTACCCGATTTAACCTGTTAGGGCTAGGGGGCAGCATTTGCACGTCTGGATAAAAAGAATGTACCCGATTTAATCTGGTTACTAATCCTACCCAGTAACTAGAATATGCATATACTTATTATATATGGATAGAAAACACTCTAAAGTTTCTAAAACTGTTTGAATGGTGTCTGTGAGTATAACAGAACTCATTTGGCAGGCAAAACCCTGAGACATTTTCTGACAGGAAGTGGATACCTGATGTGTTGTATTACATTTAAACCTATCCCATTGAAAAACACAGGGGCTGAGGAATATTTTGGCACTTCCTATTGCTTCCACTAGATGTCACCAGCCTTTACAAAGTGTTTTGAGTCTTCTGGAGGGAGATCTGACCGAACAAGAGCCATGGAACGATGATGGCCCATTAGACACCTGGCGCGCGAGTTCATGTTGGGTACCCTCGTTCCAATACGTTATAAAAGAGTATGCATTCGTCCACCTTGAATATTATTCATGTTCTGGTTAAAAAAGGCCCTAATGATTTATGCTATACAACGTTTGACATGTTTGAACGAACGTAAATATATTTTTTCCCCTCGTTCATGACGAGAAGTCCGGCTGGCTTAGATCATGTGCTAACAAGACGGAGATGTTTGGACATAAATGATGAGCTTTTTTGAACAAAACTACATTCGTTATGGACCTGTGATACCTGGAAGTGACATCTGATGAAGAGAATCAAAGGTAATGGATTATTTACATAGTATTTTCGATCTCCCCAACATGACGTCTAGTCTGTATCGCAACGCGTATTTTTCTGGGCGCAGTGCTCAGATTATTGCAAAGTGTGATTTCCCAGTAAGGTTATTTTTAAATCTGGCAAGTTGATTGCGTTCAAGAGATGTAAATCTATAATTCTTTAAATGACAATATAATATTTTACCAATGTTTTCTAATTTTAATTATTTAATTTGTGACGCTGACTTGACTGCCGGTTATTGGAGGGAAACGATTTCCTCAACATCAATGCCATAGTAAAACGCTGTTTTTGGATATAAATATGAACTTGATAGAACAAAAAATGCATGCATTGTCTAACATAATGTCCTAGGAGTGTCATCTGATGGAGATTGTAAAAGGTTAGTGCATCATTTTAGCTGGTTTTATGGTTTTGGTTACCCTGTCTTTGAATTGACAAAACATTACACACAACTCTTGTAAATGTACTGTCCTAACATACTCTAAATTTATGCTTTCGCCGTAAAACCTTTTTGAAATCGTAAAACGTGGTTAGATTAAGGAGATGTTTATCTTTCAAAGGGTGTAAAATAGTTGTATGTTTGAAAAATTTGAATTTTGACATTTATTTGGATTCAAATTTGCCGCTCTTGAAATGCACCTGCTGTTGATGGAGTGCACCACGGGTGGCACGCTAGCGTCCCACCTAGCCCATAGAGGTTAATCTGGTTACTAATCCTACCCAGTAACTAGAATATGCATATACTTATTATATATGGATAGAAAACACCCTAAAGTTTCTAAAACTGTTTGAATGGTGTCTGTGAGTATAACACAACTCATTTGGCAGGCAAAACCCTGAGACATTTTCTGACAGGAAGTGGATACCTGATGTGTTGAATTACCTTTAAGCCTATGCCATTGAAACACACAGGGGTTGATTAATGTTTTGGCACTTCCTATTGCTTCCACTAGATGTCACCAGCCTTTACAAAGTGTTTTGAGTCTTTTACTGTGAGATCTGACCGAACAAGAGCTTTGGAACGGTGATGGCCGATTAGACTCTGGCGCGCGAGGTCATGTTGGGTACCCTCGTTCCAATACGTTATAAAAGAGAATGCATTCGTCCACCTTGAATATTATTCATGTTCTGGTTAACCTGTTGGGTCTAGGGGGCAGCATTTGCACGTCTGGATAAAAAAAATGTACCCGATTTAATCTGGTTACTAATCCTACCCAGTAACTAGAATATGCATATACTTATTATATATGGATAGAAAACACTCTAAAGTTTCCAAAACTGTTTGAATGGTGTCTGTGAGTATAACAGAACTCATTTGGCAGGCAAAACCCTGAGACATTTTCTGACAGGAAGTGGATACCTGATGTGTTGTATTGAGTTTAAACCTATCCCATTGAAAAACACAGGGGTTTAGGAATATTTTGGCACTTCCTATTGCTTCCACTAGATGTCACCAGCCTTTACAAAGTGTTTTGAGTCTTCTGGAGGGAGATCTGACCGAACAAGAGCCATGGAACGGTGATGTCCCATTAGACACCTGGCGCGCTACTTCATGTTGGGTACCCTCGTTCCAATACGTTATAAAAGGCTATGCATTCGTCCACCTTGAATATTATTCATGTTCTGGTTAAAAAAGGCCCTAATGATTTATGCTATACAACGTTTGACATGTTTGAACGAACGGAAATATATTTTTTCCCCTCGTTCATGACGAGAAGTCCGGCTGGCTTACATCATGTGCTAACGAGACGGAGATTTTTGGACATAAATGATGAGCTTTTTTGAACAAAACTACATTCGTTATGGACCTGTGATACCTGGAAGTGACATCTGATGAAGAGAATCAAAGGTAATGGATTATTTACATAGTATTTTCGATTTTAGATCTCCCCAACATGACGTCTAGTCTGTATCGCAACGCGTATTTTTCTGGGCACAGTGCTCAGATTATTGCAAAGTGTGATTTCCCAGTAAGGTTATTTTTAAATCTGGCAAGTTGATTGCGTTCAAAAGATGTAAATCTATAATTCTTTAAATGACAATATAATATTTTACCAATGTTTTCTAATTTTAATTATTTAATTTGTGACGCTGACTTGACTGCCGGTTATTGGAGGGAAACGATTTCCTCAACATCAATGCCATAGTAAAACGCTGTTTTTGTATATAAATATGAACTTGATAGAACTAAAAATGCATGCATTGTCTAACATAATGTCCTAGGAGTGTCATCTGATGGAGATTGTAAAAGGTTAGTGTATCATTTTAGCTGGTTTTATGGTTTTGGTGACCCTGTCTTTGACTTGACAAAACATTACACACAACTCTTGTAAATGTACTGTCCTAACATACTCTAAATTTATGCTTTCGCCGTAAAACCTTTTTGAAATCGTAAAACGTGGTTAGATTAAGGAGATGTTTATCTTTCAAATGGTGTAACATAGTTGTATTTTTGAAAAATTTGAATTTTGACATTTATTTGGATTCAAATTTGCCGCTCTTGAAATGCACCTGCTGTTGATGGAGTGCACCACGGGTGGCACGCTAGCGTCCCACCTAGCCCCAAGAGGTTAAAAAAGGCACTAATGATTTATGCTATACAACGTTTGACATGTTTGAACGAACGTAAATATATTTTTTCCCCTCGTTCATGACGAGAAGTCCGGCTGGCTTAGATCATGTGCTAACAACACGGAGCTTTTTGGACATAAATGATGAGCTTTTTTGAACAAAACTACATTCGTTATGGACCTGGGATTCCTGGAAGTGACATCTGATGAAGAGAATCAAAGGTAATGGATTATTTACATAGTATTTTCGATTTTAGATCTCTCCAACATGGCCGTTTGTCTGTATAGCAAAGCGTATTTTTCTGGGCGCAGTGCTCAGATTATTGCAAAGTGTGATTTCCCAGTAAGGTTATTTTTAAATCTGGCAAGTTGATTGCGTTCAAGAGATGTAAATCTATAATTCTTTAAATGACAATATAATATTTTACCAATGTTTTCTAATTTTAATTATTTAATTTGTGGTGCTGACTTGACTGCCGGTTATTGGAGGGAAACGATTTCCTGAACATCAATCCCATAATAAACCGCTGTTTTTGGATATAAATATGAACTTGATAGAACTAAAAATGCATTTATTGTCTAACATAATGTCCTAGGAGTGTCATCTGATGGAGATTGTTAAAGGTTAGTGCATCATTTTTGCTGGTTTTATGGTTTTGGTGACGCCTGTCTTTGAATTGACAAAACATTACACACAGCTATTGTCAATGTACTCTCCTAACATAATCTAACTTTATGCTTTCGCCGTAAAACCTTTTTGAAATCGGACAACGTGGTTAGATTAAGGAGATGTTTATCTTTCAAAGGGTGTAAGATAGTTGTATGTTTGAAAAATTTGAATTTTGACATTTATTTGGTTTCAAATTTGCCGCTCTTGAAATGCACCTGCTGTTGATAGGGTGCACCACGGGTGGCACGCTAGCGTCCCACATAGCCCCAAGAAGTTAATAGCCGGTTCAACCTCTCTTTCGTATCGTCTAAGATTCCCAAAGATTGGAAAGCTGCTGCGGTCATCCCCCTCTTCAAAGGGGGTGACACTCTAGATCCAAACTGCTACAGACCTATATCTATCCTACCCTGCCTTTCTAAGGTCTTCGAAAGCCAAGTTAACAAACAGAGTACCGACCATTTCGAATCCCACCGTTCCTTCTCCGCTATGCAATCTGGTTTCAGAGCTGGTCATTGGTGCACCTCAGCCACGTTCAAGGTCCTAAACGACATCATAACCGCCATCGATAAGAGACATTACTGTGCAGCCGTATTCATCGTCCTGGCCAAGGCTTTCGACTCTGTCAATCACCACATTCTTATTGGCAGACTCGACAGCCTTGGTTTCTCAAATGATTGCATCGCCTGGTTTACCAACTACTTCTCTGACAGAGTTCAGTGTGTCAAATCGGAGTGCCTGTTGTCCGGACCTCTGGCAGTCTCTATGGGTGTGCCACAGGGTTCAATTCTCGGGCCGACTCTCTTCTCTGTATACATCAATGATGTCGCTCTTGCTGCTGGTGATTCTCTGATCCGCCTCTACGCAGACGACACCATTGTGTTAACTAAGCTTCAATGCCATACAACTCTCTTTCCGTGGCCTCCAACTGCTCTTAAACGCAGGTAAAACTAAATGCATGCTATTCAATCGATCACAGCCCGCACCTGCTCGCCCGTCCAGCATCACCACTCTGGACGGCTCTGACTTAGAATACGTGGACAACTACAAATACCTGGGTGTCTGGCACCTCCAATCCAAAATTAAATCTAGAATCGGCTTCCTATTTCGCAACAAAGCATCCTTCACTTATGCTGCCAAACATACCCTCGTAAAACTGACCATCCTACCGATCCTCGACTTCGGTGATGTCATCTATAAAATAGCCTTCAACACTCTACTCAACAAACTGCATGCAGTCTATCACAGTGCCATTCGTTTTGTCACCAAAGCCCCATACACTACCCACCATTGCGACCTGTACGCTCTCGTTGGTTGGCCCTCGCTTCATACTCGTCGCCAAACCCACTGGCTACAGGTTATCTACAAGTCTCTGCTAGGTAAAGCCCCGCCTTAGCTCACTGGTCACCATAGCAGCACCCACTATCTCACTTGTCACACCCCAAAGCCAATTCCTCCTTTGGCCGCCTTTCCTTCCAGTTCTCTGCTGCCAATGACTGGAACGAACTGCAAAAATCTGACGCTGGAGACTCATATCCCCCTCACTAGCTTTAAGCACCAGCTGCCAGAGCAGCTCACAGATCACCGCTCCTGTACATAGCCCATCTATCTACCTACCTCATCCCCATACTGTATTTATTTATTTATCTTGCTCCTTTGCACCCCAGTATCTCTAATTGCACATTCATCTTCTGCACATCTACCATTCCAGTGTTTAATTGCTATATTGTAATTACTTCGCCACCATGGCCTATTTATTGCCTTAACTTACCTCATTTGCACTCACTGTATATAGACTTTTTGTTTTCTTTTGTTCTACTGCATTATTAACTGTATGTTTTGTTTATTCCATGTGTAACTCTGTGTTGTTGTATGTGTCAAATTGCTGCGCTTTATCTTGGCCAGGTCACAGTTGCAAATGAGAACTTGTTCTCGACTAGCCTACCTGGTTAAATAAAGGCGAAATAAAAAAATACATTTAAAAAAAAAAATGAGCACCTGCGAAACCAATAACTGTTATCAATAGGCAATCCCCCTTGATCAATAGATGTGACCCGATAACACTCCAGACATCAGCAGTCCACACACAGAATTGCCCTCAGCATGGTATGTTTGCACAATGGGTATGAATTAATATAAATACACCAAATCTCTTAGTAGCAAGATATACTGCGAAAAGACAGCTTAAAGAGCAGGTAAGATGCTAATTTCTGTACTATATCCTTACTACAGTACATGGTACACATACTGCTGATGTCTTTATGATATACACATTACTGTATCAGAAAAGTGGTTGAGCTTTCTAAAAGTTATACTTTATGTTTTATTCATTTTCTTTGTTCCCTCCTGCTCCTCTTTCTGTCCACTGCCTCTACATTTCCTACCATTGATACAATCAGGGATCTGAGAGGCATATGGTACAGCAACATCTTCCCACGACATGGTCTCCGTCTACTTTAGAGGTTTGTTGACCAATCAGAGATCGACAACAACCATGACATCATCCAAACCCATTTCGATCCAGCCAGAGGTGACTATTGCTTTGGTTACTTCAATAATAATGAGTTTCCTCCCAGCTCTGACCGATCCAAAGAGGCAAGCTTACTACGCAATGGGGGATATCAGTAAGGCTAACTCTTGGACCTTGCCTGAGTATATCACTCAAAGCTACTACAACTCACTGAAGTCAGGGAACAGAAACAGGGACAGGATTATTGTCAGGGTTGTCCGGGCCAATGGGTCAAATCAGTTCAGGTTGGACGAGGTCTTTGTCACTCAAATGTATCCGCTCAATGACAACCAAGCAAAGTCCTTTGATCCAAATCACACAAATAGCATTGGCTTCGACCTCTTACGAGAAATTCATATGTTACAGATGGTCAGAGGGAGGAACAACACATTGGCCGGTTTGGAGGCATTTCTGATGCAATCAGGATATCAAATGTGCCCGACACCTGAATTTCAAGTCTGTTCCGCAGTCGGTCCGATTCCAAAGGCTTCAGATGGTGGAAATCAAGACAGAGGATGATTGTCACTTGATCAAACTTGAAGTCAAACCTGCCGAGAACGGCTACCTGAAAATGAGTTGGAGCAACCTACCAAAGTCCATCATGGACCGTTACATGGTGGTGTGACTTTTCAAGGATGATGCTAGTCCGACCAAACTAGCTGAGTCCCCTGTCGGCAACAACACATCCTGAACCTCTGACGTTTCCGTGGCCCTGAACCCCGGTCTTCAGGTCAGGCTGCATAAACAGAAATCTCTCTGGAACATGACTGACATGGAAGTCTGGCGTGGTGCTGAATTTGACAATGCGGACGGGTTGATTCCCATTGTTGTGAAAGGCTATGACACTAGTCTGCAGCTCTACATTAAAAACGGCTACGCCTGCGCTTGCCTGTTTCTGAAGACGTCCTTCGCTGACTGGAAGGAGGTGTTTAATTACTCGTGGGTAGGGTACTACTCTGCGAACAGCGTCAACAACAACGAGCAGCAAACCTACCAGTGGGCAGTGTATTTTACTACGAGACTTCCTTAGAGGAGATACCAGCATATGATGTTTATTTTTACGAGTTCAGCATGGCCATTTCTCCAGGTTCCCAGGCTCGAATCATGCTGTTGAACAACAATGAAGTAGCACGTATGGTAGCCTGGGAAAGTCGACCTTAAAAACCAAAGCCCACGATGAAATGTTTTATGCTATGATAATGTTGGGGTCTTTGAAGCAAATCTTTATATAAAAAAGTATTTAACCGTTGAATCATTGTTGACATGTAACTTTAATCAGACAATAAATGTACTTTTTCAAGGAAACATGAATTTGAATCTTGAGTCTGATTACAAATCACCTGTTTTTATTTGGCACCCTTGTTTCATGAATAATTCTGACCTCATTTTCTAAATAAAATGCAATAGTAATCAACTGTACTAAATAAGCTATATCTATCATTAACGTGTTCATAATGTTGAAGTTGATGAATATCTGAACATTGCAAGAATACATTTATCAGTATGCAGTCATGTTGAAGTATATGCATTCAACTTTTACAATACACTTGAATTTCAATTGGATCTTTAAATAAATGTAATACCTATTAGAGTTGTAGTTTCACAGTTTTTTATAGAGTGGTGCATGTGGTGAGTGTGAATGCCCCAGATGATCTGTTTATAGATAAATAGTTAAGTCTGTTAAGACCAATGTTTGAAGTCCATGACCTGAAGCAGCAATGTAGCATTATGCCAAGTTGAAGCTAAACTGCAATATCATGATTAACGAGGAATCTCAATAACTCAAACATGGTGAATTTTGATTAATGAACCTCGTTTGTGGGTGGTAACCAAGATGTAATGCGACTCAGTTTCAATGTTAATATGATAATAGGGAATATGTGTTACTGCATCGGCCTAACACGCTGACTACACCTATGCAGGCTAGACAATTTCCTGATTATGTCACTCGAGACCATTCCAGAACAATAGGTGGCACTGAGCGTTATCGAGACAGGATTGTTGTTAGAGTTGTCTGTAGAGATTTGACGAGAATTTACCATATTTTTATTATACATCACCTTCCATTTCAGTGCAATCAGCCAAATATGGATTATGATCAGACAAATACCTTTGTGATACACATCAACCTTATTAGACAGATCTGAAATTCGAAATATGATATAACTTCTGAATTAAGCAGGATACAAAATTAACACATACATGCACAGTGAAGCCAAGGAATACAGTTATAATGAAACCTCAAGCTGCGAAAACACATGAGGTTGTTGATTGCTGGTATGAAGTTTGAGGTCAATAGTTTAGGGTGGGGGAATGCCGGAATTAGATGGAGCGACCTAAGCACAGAAGGTTATGGACTTGGGGGTGAAGGTAGCACTTTTTGAAGACAACAACGGTCAGACTCAGTCAACATCTACCTCAGTCTCCACAGTCAATGGAGTCTATGACACTTGGGTGATTCTAAACCCCGGTCTTCAGGTCAGGCTCCTCACAAGTAAACCATGGTGGTCCAGTGATGGAAATCTGGAGGGGCTCTGAGTTTGACGATGGCAATGCAGAGATGTCTGTTCAGATTTGAGTGTTCGACACCAGTCTACAGTTCTACACTAAAAAACAGCGCCCGCAAGGTCCCCCTGCTCAAGAATACATATACATGCCCGTCGGAAGTTTGCCAGTGAACATCTGAATGATTCAGAGGACAACTGGGTGAAAGTGTTGTGGTCAGATGAGACCAAAATGGAGCTCTTTGGCATCAACTCAACTTGCCGTGTTTGGAGGAGGAGGAATGCTGCCTATGACCCCAAGATCACCATCTCCACCGTCAAACATGGAGGTGGAAACATTATGCTTTGGGGGTGTTTTTCTGCTAAGGGGACAGGACAACTTCACCGCATCATTTGACGGGGCCATGTACTGTCAAATCTTGGGTGAGAACCTCCTTCCCTCAGCCAGGGCATTGAAAATGGGTCGTGGATGGGTATTCCAGCATGACAATGACCCAAAACACACGGCCAAGGCAACAAAGGAGTGGCTCAAGAAGAAGCACATTAAGGTCCTGGAGTGGCCTAGCCAGTCTCCAGACCTTAATCCCATAGAAAATCTGTGGAGGGAGCTGAAGGTTCGAGTTGCCAAACGTCAGCCTCGAAACCTTAATGACTTGGAGAAGATCTGCAAAGAGGAGTGGGACAAAATCCCTCCTGAGATGTGTGCAAACCTGGTGGCCAACTACAAGAAACGTCTGACCTCTGATTGCCAACAAGGGTTTTGCCACCAAGTACTAAGTCATGTTTTGCAGAGGTGTCAAATACTTATTTCCCTCATTAAAATGCAAATCAATTTATAACATTTTTGACATGCGTTTTTCTGGATTTTTTTGTTGTTATTCTGCATCTCACTGTTCATATAAACCGACCATTAAAATGATAGACTGATCATTTCTTTGTAAGTGGGCAAAAGTACAAAATCAGCAGGGGATCAAATCCTTTATCCCCCCACTGTATATGACACAGTTCTGAGAAAATTATCAAAAACTGAGTGGCAATATGTGGTAAATAAAGAAGCATTCTTCTTGAGGTCGTTTCATGCTGTATAAATAGTGAGGAAAAAGCAATCACTGAAACTTGGAAGGGAACAAATGATCAACAAAATAAACAACATTAAATTAAATAGAATCACACATAATTGAGGTTAAATCACAATTCAACTTGTACATACAGTATATTACTCTTTGCTCCTTTTTGTGTTTGAGTCGATTTGATTCCAGCTCATCACAAATCAATTCCAGCTTGCTTTTGCAACTTGGTGATGGTGTGTCGTGACAATTGCATGGTGTGGGTTTTTAACATTAATATGGTGGTGTGTAAATGTATGTAACCTGATCTGTGCTGTGTGTGTGTGTGCTTTGATTGAGGCCAAGGTGGTGTGATCGTTTATAATGTACAAGGTTGATGAATGGCTGAACATTGTGAAAATACATCAGTATGCAGTAGACTTGAATTTCAACTGTCTTTACACTTACGAGCTTGATGACATTTAACTTTGATAGGGAGGTTTATCTAACAGAACTCTTAATGGTTTTGTTATTGAGATCACTTGTCAAATATGAGAAGCTGATTGGCAATCAATTTCAGCCATCATTGCAAAACAATTGATTTGGAAAAAATGGACAGATGAAGTCGGAAGTTTACATACACCTTAGCCAAATACATTTAAACTCAGTTTTTTTAATTCCTGACATTTAATCCTAGTAAAAATTCCCTGTCTTAGGTCAGTTAGGATCACCGCTTTATTTTAAGAAGGTGAAAAGTCAGAATAATAGTAGAGAGAATGATTTAATTCAGCTTTTATTTCTTTCATCACATTCCCAGTGGGTCAGAAGTTTACATACACTCAATTAGTATTTGGAAGCATTGCCTTTAAATTGTTTAACATGGGTCAAACGTTTCGGGTAGCCTTCCACAAGCTTCCCACAATAAATTGGGTGAATTTTGGCCAATTCCTCCTGAAAGAGCTGATGTAACTGAGTCAGGTTTGTAGGCCTCCTTGCTTACACACGCTTTTACAGTTCTGCCCACACATTTTCTATAGAATTGAGGTCAGGGCTTTGTGATGGCCTCTCCAATACCTTGACTTTGTTGTCCTTAAGCCATTTTGCCACAACTTTTGAAGTATGCTTGAGGTCATTGTCCATTTGGAAGACCCATTTGCGACCAAGCTTTAAATTCCTGACTGATGTCTTGAGATGTTGCTTCAATATATCCACATACATTTCCTTCCTCATGAAGCCATCTATTTTGTGAAGTGCACAAGTCCCTCCTGCAGCAAAGCACCCCCCACAACATGATGCTGCCACCCCCGTGCTTCACGGTTGGGATGGTGTTCTTTGGCTTGCAAGCATCCCCCTTTTTCCTCCAAACATACCGATGGTCATTATGGCCAAACAGTTCTATTTTTGTTTCATCAGACCAGAGGACATTTCTCCAAAAGAGTACTATCTTTGTCCCCATGTGCAGTTGCAAACCGTAGTCTGGCTTTTTTTAATGGCGGTTTTGGAGCAGTGGCTTCTTCCTTGCTGAGCAGTCTTTCAGGTTATGTCAATATAGGACTCGTTTTACTGTGGATATATATATACATTTGTATCTGTTTCCTCCATCATCTTCACAAGATCCTTTTCTGTTGTTCTGGGATTGATTTGCACTTTTCACACCAAAGTACGTTCATCTCTAGGAGACAGAACACATCTCATTCCTGAGCGGTATGACGGCTGCATGGTCCCATGGCATTTATACTTGCGTACTATTGTTTGTGCAGATGAACGTGGTACCTTCAGGCGTTTGGAAATTGCTCCCAAGGATGAACCAAACTTGTGGAGGTCTACAATTTGTTTTCTGAGGTCTTGGCTGATTTCTTTTGAAATCATGATGTCAAGCAAAGAGGCACTGAGTTTGAAGGGAGACCTTGAAATACATCCACAGGTACACCTCCAATTGACTCAAATTATGTCAATTAGCCTATCAGAAGCTTCTAAAGCCATGATATCATTTTCTGGAATTTTCCAAGTTGTTTAAAGGCACATTCAACTTAGCGTTTGTAAACTTCAGACCCACTGGAATTGTGACACAGTGAATTATAAGTGAAATAATCTGTCTGTAAACAATTGTTGGAAAAATGACTTGTGTCATGCACAAAGTAGATGTCCTAACCAACTTGCCAAAAGTATAGTTTGTTAACAAGAAATTTGTGGAGTGGTTGAAAAATGAGTTTTAATGACTCAAACCTAATAAGTGTATGTAAACTTCCGACTTCAACTGTATGTTATACACATGATATTTCTACAGTTGACTTTGATGTTTACCCTGACTTGCTTTACTTAATTGCCCCTAAATAAAGTTGGATGAATAACATTGTATCGAATTGAATTAAATGAAACACCAGAAACAAATAAAAAACACAAGGCACCGAAATGTTTTTTTTTATTAATAATTTATTGCCAGTAGGAAAGCGTGAGCTAATGGCAGTATTCAATAAAAACCTTAACAAGACCATAGCACTGCTCACACCCACATAGACATCTGAAAAAGTCAAGTGTCTATGGATAACTTTGCACTATAAATATATTGGGTCCCATTTTCGTGGTGGAAAAATAAAGAGGTTCCAAAGTCGCCATGTACAAACAAACAAATAAAAAATAGAACAACACAAGAATATGCAGTCGCTCATCGAAGACCCTTTTTGAAATGAGCAGGAGACGATCAATTTTCAACAGATACATCGTGTTTTGGAAAAGCAGAGCTCTTCTCTTTTGTTAAACAAGTTTCAGTTTTTTCTTCTTGTGAATGAAGGAACAGTAAGGCTGATAATGTAGCACACCATTTAACTTGTGTTTTTTTGGGAAAACAAAAGCATAAAATATCTACAAAACCTAGTAAACCTTGAAATCAAAACTGTACATTTAAATTTACATTGAAAATGAACAAGGATTTGTATCAAAAATCAGTTTGCACGGTTTTACCTCTACAAATACAGATATCACCTTGAATTCTGTTTTATTTATCATAATCGTTATTGTGTCAATGGTTTTCTTTTTTTCTTTGTAGTTGTACATCAATGTATTTTTCCGTCAGACATTTCTTGTGCATAATTGACATTTACCTAAAGCAATGGCACAGCCAACTCAAACACGGGTATTTTTCCAGTACTGCAGGAGTTGGACAGAGTAGATAGAGGAGGCTACGGGGTCCAGTGCTGAATGATATCTCCTTGAAGACACTGCCGCCCAGCCAAGCAGCCTTCAGAGTAAGACCAGTCCCAATTACTCCTGTTTTGGTGAACAAATTCATTGCTCTGTGTGTATACAGTGCCTTGCGAAAGTATTCACCCCCCTTCACATTTTTCCTATTTTGTTGCCTTACAACCTGGAATTAAAATAGATTGTTTGGTGGTTTGTATCATTTGATTTACACAACATGCCTACCACTTTCTAGATGCAAAATATTTGTATTGTTAAAGAAATAAGACAAACTGAAAACTTGAGTGTGCATAACTATTCACCCCCCCCCCCCCCCCCCCCCCCCCCCCCCCCCCCCCCCCCCCTCCCCTAAGGGCAATACTTTGTAGAGCCACTTTTTGCAGCAATTACAGCTGCAAGTCTCTTGGGATATGTCTCTATAAGCTTGGCACATCTAACCACTGGGATTTTGCCCATTCTTATAGGCAAAACTGCTCCAGCTCCTTCAAGTTGGATGGGTTCCGCTGGTATACAGCAATCTTTAAGTCATACCACAGATTCTCAATTGGATTGAGGTCTGGGCTTTGACTAGGCCATTGCAAGACTTCTAAATGTTTCCCCTTAAACCACTCGAGTGTTGCTTTAGCAGTATGCTTAGGGTCATTGTCCTGCTGGAAGGTGAACTTCTGTCCCAGTCTCAAATCTCTGGAAGACTGAAACAGGTTTCCCTCAAGAATTTCCCTGTATTTAGCGCCATCCATCATTCCTTCAATTCTGACCAGTTTCCCAGTCCCTGCCTATTAAAAACATCCCCAAAGCATGATGCTGGACATCATCCCCACAGGATGATGTTCTCAGGGTGATGAGAGGTGTTGGGTTTGTGCCAGACATAGCGTTTTTCTTGATGGCCAAAAAGCTCAATTTTAGTCTCATCTTACCAGAGTCTCACAAATGCCTTATTTTTTTTCTATAAGAAATTGCTTTTTTCTGACCACTCTTCCGTAAAGCCCAGCTCTGTGGAGTGTATGGCTTAAAGTGATCCTATGGACAGATACTCCAATCTCCGTTGTGGAGCTTTGCAGCTCCTTCAGGGTTATCTTTGGTCTCTTTGTTGCCTCTCTGATTAATGCCCTCCTTTCCTGGTCCGTGAGTTTTGGTGGGCAACCCTCTCTTGGCAGGTTTGTTGTGGTGCCATATTCTTTCAATTTTTTAATAATGGTTTTAATGGTGCTCTGTGGGACGTTCAAAGTTTAGGATATTTTTTTATAACCCAACCCTGATCTGTACTTCTCCACTCCCTGACCTGTTTGGAGAGCTCCTTGGTCTTCATGGTGCCGTTTGCTTGGTGGTTCCCCTTGCTTAGTGGTGTTGCAGACTCTGTGGCCTTTCAGAACAGGTGTATATATACACTGAGATCGTGTGACACATCACGTGACACTTAGATTTCACACAGGTGGACTTTATTTAATTAATTATGTGACTTCTGAAGGTAATTGGTTGCACCAGATCTTATTTAGGGTCTTCATAGCAAAGGGGGTGAAGACATATGCACACACCACTTTTCCGTTTGTAATTTTAATTTTGTTTTTGAAACAAGTAATTTTTTTTCTTTTCACTTCACCAATTTGGACTTTTTTGGGGAAGTCCATTACATGAAATACAAATAAAAAACAATTTAAATTACAGGTTGTAATGCAACAAAATAGGAAAAAACGCCAAGGGGGGTGAATACTTTTGCAAGGCACTGTATGTATAAGTGTGTATGTGTCAGTGTAGTGTCTCTTTGTGTTGTGTGTAGTTGTAGTGTGTACATACACGGGTAGAGGGGGTTAACATAAGGTAGAGATGGAGGGGTGGGGGCGTGAGGGGCTTCAGGCACTTTTGTTTGGATCCAGTGTCAGACTTCAGTGTGCTGTTGGGAGTCCAGTGCGGGGATGGCCAGCCGCTCAAAGTGTCCCTCGTCACCGCTCTCATAGTCGCTCATCATGACCTCTGACTCCTCGCAGCACGCCGACATGTCCGAGCAGGAGGCCGTGGATGTGTACAGGGACATGGACATGTTGTCCAGCGCCGGCGCCTCAAAGTCCCCCCGCCCGTACCCCATGGGGTAGCCGCCCCGGTAGCTGCTGGCGCCTCCCATGGTGGAGGTCGGGGTGGAGTTGGTGGCGGCCGTGGAGCTGCCGCGGCCCAGGCTGCCCTCAGCGTCGCTGGGGTAGTGGTGGTGCGGTAGGTACCGGTTAAGGCTATAGAGCTGGGGTAGTGGTGGGCGGTGGCGCACCCCCGAGGCCGAACTCGAACCTGGGCTGCCAGGAGGCGCCAGGTCCCTCCGGGGTGGTTCCAGGGTGGCGTAGCGGTCGCCATACTCGGGTAGCGGCGGCGGGGGCAGGTCCTCGTGGGTGGGGAAGTCCTCTGGCGGCAGTGGGAAGTCGCTCTCGATGTCGTAGCCGCCGGGGTAGTAGTCAGTATCGATGGCGTTCGGGTCACTGTACAGGGGGGCCGGGGACTCCACGACCTCATACTGCGGGAACTCCTGGATTCCAGGAAGTTGAACACTTGGCATCCAATCAGATGTGTCCCAGTGATAGCCTGTTGGACAGGATGCAAATAATTAGATACCACAGGTCCCACCACCCTACACCTCAAAGCACACACACACACTCGCACAGATCAGATTACATACATTTACACAACAGCAGCATGTTAGTGTTAAAAACCCACACCATGCAATTTTCATGACACACCAACTCATTCAGTTGGATGTGTTAAAAAATAAACAAAAATCACAAAACAGTTTAAAATGCACACACATTCTTTGCAAATACACACGTACACTCACATAGTATAAACAAATACTGATTAAGATACACTTGAAACAGACACTTTTACTGCATTTATGGAGTGGTTTATGCTGATATCATTTCAAAATGGGGGTGAATACGATTAGTGTTTTTCAAAGCAACGTTTCAAACATTGTCTTTAAAGTTGGCTCTAAGTTTTTTAGCATCAGACATCAAAGGAATCTGACTGCTATTAATAACTTCATTCAACGTGGGACTGTTATAGTTACTGGGGGAAAGTGGGGACACAAAACTCATTTTAGGGTCTACGTGAAGGATTTGAATTGAAGTACTGTGACAAAATTAGTTTCCATGTTTAGTTTATAACTATCGATATGATGTTGTTTCGACCAAATAATGCTTACACATTTCCAGTTATATTTCCTCACAGCATCTACGTCATGCAAAGGATTGTTTTGTTGGTTGACAGTAAGGGGGGTGAACACCACTGGGCTTCAGGCCAAAAAATGACAAAACAGTCACCTCTTGGGTTCTTGAGATCATGAGCCAAAAAAGACTCTTTAGACGAGGCGAGACGGGAGAAGAGAGAGGGAAAACAAGTCAAGTTAAGAACCTGAGAGAGAGAGAAGCCCAGAACAAGAATGAAACATGAAAAAAACACCTTCTGCTCTGAGTAAAGATACACGCTTACAATACAAAACAACAGTAGTGCCATTTTCTTAAACAGTCAATCGAGGGGCGAGGGAAATTAACCTAGGACCTTCCAAATGACACTTTTGCTGCTCTGTTAATTGGCCAATCGTGTGAGACATTTCAATTTTGAGACTCAAATTAGGCAGCGCGATTCAAATTACAATAATTTGGATGACAATGAGATGAGGCATATCATTGGATAAGGAAATGGCATCTCGGAAGCCTAACTCATCATCCTGACACTGAGGACGGAGCACGAATCTACCAGACTTGGGTTAAAATAGCATTCAAAATCATTTTAAACGGTGCTTACCTGTTGCAATGGAACCAATAGAAATGTGTTTTTAAAGTGCAAACTCCGCCCACCTGCTACTCCAGGCAGGCGGAAGCAAACACTCAATGTACTTGAAAGATTTCAAATAGTATTTGAACCCAGGTCTGGAAACTATGGAACGCCACCACACAGAACCACCACAGACGACTAACAAGTATTGAGGTGATAGTAGTAAAAAAGTACCTTCTTCCACCGAGTCAATAACAGAGTTGACAAGGTGGATAACCGTCACTATGGAGGCTTGTGAAAGGTAAGGGAAAGGAGCAGATGAGGAATATTTTTACATTAGTACAAATTATTTGGGAAAAGAAACCAAACAAAAATGGAAGAGCACGTTTGCGTCGAGAAACGTTTCCCTACAAAAACATTTTTTTCCCCTGTGTCGCTCTGAAACGTATGGAGTTTTTGGTTGGGGGGGGGGGGGGGGGGGGGTAGGACAAAGGCGGGAGGGTAAGACTTTGACTACATGATGTTGAAGGATGTCTAAATTGGATGTTTGGGTTTCAATGGTTGGTCACAAACACAGATGTGGAACGGGACACGGTGGAGAGGGAGTTTGGTCTTTGTGCAAGAAAACACATAGCAACAACATACGGAGATGCTAGGGGTGCCATTGACAGTATGGAAGGAAGGATCAGAGAAATTCTCAAGGATAAAAATGCCTCTCCAGCCCTAAAATAGCTAAGACTATATTTTGTCCAAATACAATCTAAAAAAATTACAAATAATACTTCACAAAGAAGTTGAAATATTTTCTATATAGATATACTGTAAAGATATCTATGATTAATACATTAGATCTATGTATCAGAAATCCAGCAGGTTTTCATGGTCAGGTTAAGGGTAAGTACAGATGAAGGTTGTGGTGATTGATGGCAAACACATTCCCCACAACCCAATGTGAAATGAGGGCAGATATGGGAGAAGAACCATCATATGTACTTTATACCCTTGCTTAATTCTCTTCGCTGTCTTCTTCAAACATCCATCCGTGGCTAGATTTTGTTTTAAAAGAAACACATGCGAAAAGAGAGACAAACAAAAAAAGGGCCATACAAGTAAATAAAAGGAAATAACTTAAAATCATGTTTTGATGCTAATTTGCTAACTTCCTTGGCTAATGCTAATTTCCCCTCTTGCCACTTCAGTGGGGAAGCCTGTACAAGCAAGCCTGTTTTGCGGCTAGGGCTGAGTAGAGGGCGAGAGAGAAAAAAGAAAGAGACCGACAACAGAAAGGCTTTTTTATTCCTGGAGAATCTGGCAAAAACAAAAAATCTCTTTGATCGCTTCCTTCTGAACCGAGGTGATTGAGGACTTACAAGCTGACCCCTAGTTAAAACCGTGTTCTGGGTCTGTGGACCGATTTGATCCAAATGGGAACTGAAGCCCCGCAGCAAAGAGGGAGAGAAAAGAACACATGACCCCACAGAGCCACCACTGCAGCCAATCACGGCATGCAAAGAGCGATGATTAGCATGTAGCATGTATACAAGTCAACTACAGCCAAGGGGCCACTCTACAAAAAACTGCAGTCATACAAGAACCAGACAAGTTTTCCATAAGCATCCCCACGTGTGCTTTCCACTGCAAACATGCAAGAGTCTGATGTACTGCTTCGGAATTCATAATTATACAACCAAAGTAAAAGTACATATTTAGATCTATATTAAGAACAAATATGGGTCTGTAAGACGACCAACCTTCCTTGGTTCACTTCGGGTATAAATCAATCTAGTCAATACATTAGGACATTTATCAATGAAAAGAGGTTGACCATTTCTGTTCAGATACATACCGTTATCGTCACAGGACTCGGACTGGAAGGAGCTGAGGGACTGGACCTCAGACATACTGCTCCTGGTGTTGTAGTGACAGGCACTGTCCTCCACTGGCTTCTTGGTCAAACAGTGATCCAAGTCTACTACCTTAGCTGGAGTACAGAAGCACATACACACAGACAAACAGAGATGTAAGTTTGTGAAGTAGTATGTCCGGAAGAGACTACACGCAGGGATTTGCTACATTTCTACTGTGATCAAGTTAGAGGGTTTTTGTACTTTGGATTTAGTATTGGACACGAGGGTTGAGAGATATTTGCCCCTTTAATGACTAGATAGATAATTCCAGACTGTACAATTGATGTCCTTATTTATAATATTATTGTCACATTCTCATAAAAAAATCTCAGTATGGCGGAAAAATAAGGCTTTGTTAATTCATTTAGACATATTGATACAGCCTAACTGATAGAACTGCACAGTTTTGATTTGTAAAGTTCAAAAAGAGTATAGTCTGGCATATTATGATATACCGTCTCTTGCACTTCAAGATAATATCAAATATCACGATAGTCGATTTTATCATATATCGGCCCAACCCCATTGGACACACCATGAATGATGTGAAGGTAATTCCACCAATGAGCCTGACAAATCTATAGTAGGGAATCCACAAATATGAATCAACAATAATCGACTGAAGTAAAGGAGCTTTACCGTCATACTCGTAGTCCCAGCTGGGCTTCTGGATGGAGTCGCTGTCGGAGACCGAGTTGGAGGGCGGCGGCGGAGGAAGGTTGGGCGCCACGCTGCACACGGCAACCGTCTTGCGGTGTCCGTGCATCGTGTCCGGGTTGAACGTGCTGAACTCGGGGTGCTCGGGGATGGCCGAGCCCTCAAACGAGTTGCGGTCCAGATTGTTGCGCGAATCGCTGGGGATGCTGGGTGTGTACGAGCTGGGCCGAACAGGCACCTGCGGCGGAATGTCAGAGTAAATGTTCTTACAGAGCTTTGCGTCAAAGTAGGGCCGCTGGAGGAAGGAGTGCGGCGCTCCTAAACCTCCCGGGCTGCGCATGTCGTCGTCAGACTTGGACTTTCTTCGGCACGCCCTCTTGCGGATGACCACGAAGAGGACGACCAGGAGGAAAATGGAGGCCACAAAGACCACAATACCGATGACTTCTTCAAGGCCGATGTTCCAGGAGGTGGAGATGAACTCGTTACGGACCTCGGAGCGGAGTTCGCATAGCCATCCAATGTAGCCCAGGGAGCAGTTGCAGGTGTACGAGCCGTAGGTGTTCTGGCATTGGCCACCGTTGGAGCATGGGTTCTTCAGGCACTCGTCCACATCACTGAGGCACCTGCACCGCGACAAAAAGGACAGGGAGGATCAGGAGACAGTAAAAGATAGTAGTTTGGCAAATCTCCTACTGGAAAAACTGTGGCTTTGAGAAGTAAGATGGCCGCCCTTTGTGCACACATACCTGTCACCCTGGAATCCCTGTTCACACTCACACACAGGACCATCCAGGCTGTCAATGCACTTCCCACTGTTTTTACAGGGGTTGTCTGTGCAGTATGGCCCCACCTGGCACCTGTAGCGAAAGATACGTATTCAATACAGCAGCCTAGACCAAAGAGTAATGAGAAATAACCGTATTATTTCCTGACAGTCACTGATCCAATGCTTAATCCTAGTATTTTAGAAAAGTATCTATACGTGTGTATGTGATTTCAGCTCTGCGGAAACGCTCAATGCCATTTCCTACAGAGCAACGCTTCCGTTTTTTATCAACATGAGCTTAGGCTCGATTTTCATTTCAGATTGAGCGAATGGAGTGCTAACATATGTTACTCTTGATGGAGAATACTGAGCTCTGGATAGGAGCAACAAAAAAATTACGGGACGATGGATTTGGGAACGCAGATAAGCTGAGATTGTTTCCTCCGCCAAATATTTATACAACACATGCCAAAACAGAATATTTTTTAGAAAATGTTATCCAAACATTGAAATTGGTAAGAGGGCATCATTTTTAATACCATGCTTATAACAAGTATTAAATCATTATATCTGTCAGCAAAAGTCAGGAAAAATGGCTCGTCTGAGCTCCCAAATCTATAATTCCATTTTAACCCTTAAACAGTCACTATGTTAATAAAAGTATCATATCTATACGAAAGAGACAGATTCATACCGTTGTCCTGAGTACTGCCCTCTGCACTGGCAGTAGAGGTCGTCGCCGCGTGGCACACAGGTTCCCCCGTACAGGCAGGGGTTGGAGGCACATGGGCTGATGCCAATCTCACAGTGAGTACCCATGAATGAAGCCTTGCACTTACAGAAGTAACCTGGTGAAACAGCAGAGAAGGCATAAGAAAAAGGTTGGACATTTCATTGTAATTGTGTGTTCACAGGGCTGTAGGGAAAACAGGTATGGATTGAGGAATGAGGATTCCAGCTGTATACTTCAACTTTGGGTTCAGAAACACACATTCGGATGATAAAGAAATCATCTTCAAATAATCAAATATTGGGCATTATAAGCAGACTAGGTTGAGGAGCATAACTAAGCAACTTGAATAAACACGACACCAAGCAACAAAAACCACAACGGGAGCTTCGTACCTCCGTTGGCCAGTGAGGAGCAGCTGCCCCCGTTAGTACAGGGGTTGCTGGAGCAGCCCTCGGTGGCGGGCGCCAGCACGCACCCGGGCGCCACGTCCACCACGTCCTCCAGCACGGCGTGGGCACCACGCGCCTTGGTGTTGAGCGGCAGCTCTTGGCCGTTGAGCACGATGGCTTCCACGCAGCCTCGGAGCCCATTGGTGACGGGCAAACTGCGACCGTGGCGCCCGGCTGTGGAAGAGGGGTGCTGGCGCACATGCCCGCCAAAGTAGACACTGTTGTCCAGGTTGAGTGTGCGCAGAGTACCAGGCGCTGTGCCCGAGGCGGCGTGCACGCGGTCCAGGACTAGCTTGGCGTAGTTGCCATCCACCTCAAGGGTGACCGTGTGCCAGTCGCCGTCGTTGACCTGGGTGCTGTGTACAGAGACGATTCCAGGGCCGCTGCCGCAGTCAAACTTGTACTGCAGGCGGCCATTCACAATCTGACGGAAGGAGAAAGGGAGAGAGAAGTTATGCCCTGTCCAGATAGAACCGCTAGTACCTACCCACCATAGGAACTTCTGTAGCTCTAACCAGACTGAATAAGTATCAGCAATATGGCAAAATGTTCACATAGCCAAGGCGGGACTACCATAATTAACCAATAAGGAACGAGGGGGTGTGGTATATGGCCAATATACTACTGCTAAGGGCTGTTCTTAACTGGTTACAAACGTAATCAGAGCAGTAAAAAGAAATGTTCCAGCAGGGCAGAAATTTGACGAACTGACTTGTTGGAATGGTGGCATTCTATGACGGTGCCACGCTGAAAGTCACTGAGCTCTTCAGTAAGGCCATTCTACTGCCAATGTTTGTCTATGGAGATTGCATGGCTGTGTGCTCGATTTTATACACCTTATACACCAGCAACGGGTGTGACTGAAATTAGTCGAATCCACTAATTTGAAGGGCTGTCCACATACTTTTGTATATATAACGTATCTTACCGTATGACATTGTCTTGTGATATCATGTCATATTCAAATCAGTAGGCTAACTCCCTTGGAGCACTAGGCAGTGTCCCAAATGGCACCCTATTTCTTCTATAATGCACTACTTTTGACCAGAACCCTATGGGCCCTGCTCAAAAGTAGTGCACTACGTAGTGAATAGCTGATCCTCTGGCACCCAGACAGTACCCCGGTGAGGAATGTGTGAGAAAGTGCTTTCCGCTTCCCTCTCAGCATTCCCTGAAAATAGCACGGCTGTGTGTGTTGTTCTACATGCAGCCCCACCACCGCATTCCCAGAGCCCTTTCACGTGAGGATCATAAAAGACAACCAGCACACCGCATGGCGGCCCCCCAAGGGGAGGTCCTGGCAGCTAGCGATTATCAGGCCGTTATCCTACACAGGATAACATGGGCTAATACGGGGATTGGGCATGGGACTTGGAGCTGGAGCAGCAGACTCAGAATAAATAGGACAGTACCCACAGCACAGACAAGAAAGTGGTTTGTTTACTGTGATTTCATGCCCAAGCTGGGAAAAATACTACGGTGGACTTGAAATGGTGTGGGAAGGAGATTTTTTTTCTTGTAATCTGTAGCTGGTAGCTAGAATCTGGCGTTTTCTCACATGGACACGCGCACACCGTGTTTGACCTTTGACCCACCTCCAGGATGCTGTAGTCGGTTCCCTTGGCATACATGACGGTGGCGTGGCTGGAGAAGGTCCTCAGCCTGAGGGACAGCTTCATCTCCTCCTTGTTCTCATTCTCCATCAGACGGTACTTGACATAGCCCGTCCCGCTGAACGTCAGGGACTGGCCGTCTGGGGGGGGGGGGGGGGTAAAGATAAGTATGGGGGGGAGAGATAAGAGGAGGGAGAGACCGATAACTAGACAGTGAATACAGAGACAAAACAAACAAACAATAGGTTCATATATACTCATTTGACAGCTTCATATCAGTGGGAGAGAGATAGGGAGAGAGGGGTAGTAGAGAGAGATATGGAGAGTGGGGGAGAGAGAGAGAGTCAGATAGGATGAGAGGTGTGTCTGCTCTTACCGGAGCACTTGCCCTGCTTGGCACCATCTGGACACACACAGCTATACTTGGCCTCCTTCCGGTCTGCCACACACTCCATGCCCTCTGGGCAGGGGTTGGCATCACACAGCTTGTTCGCCGTGGGGCATTTGCCACCTGGAACAACAATGTACACGGGTTAAGAGCATGATGAAGCCAGAATGGGGTCAGGGGGTAAGGGGGGGTGTGTGGGGGATGTGGTGGTTTAGGTGTATGTGTGTGTGATGGGGTGGGAGGGGTAAAGGTGTGTTTGTGTGTGTGTCTATTTATGCACATCTATGCCTATGTATGTGTGTGTGTGTGTGTGTGGTGTGTGTGTGTGTGTGTGTGTGTGTGTTTAGGGCCATGTATGTATTGGTGCGTGTCTGTCAGTACCTTCACATTGACAGGTAGCCGTGCGCTGGTGTCGTGGCGTGACGAAGCTGAGGCGGGCCGTGCTATAGGTGGACATGGTGGTCTTGTCCAGGCTGATGACCTCGTCGCAGAAGTGCAGTGGGCAGTCCAGGCCGGCGCACAGCTTCTTGATCACGCGCACGAGGCGCACGCCCGTCATTTCCTCGATGACCGCCGCAGACGAGTTGAGCTTGCGGAAGACCACCTGGAGGAGCAATAGTGAAGACGTTAAAAAGACTGAAAGATCAACTTGGAAGTCCTTAAACAGACACATTCATTGAAATGTTCATTGAAATGCAGCGAATTCGGGGTGGGGGGGTTCCCGGGACTCTAATTCGGGACCAGCAACCTTCAACACTTTAGCCAATAGACCAAGAGATCTACTAAAGTTGATAGACGTTCTTTTGATGTGTACTGCCTTACGATTGCATTTGACTATTCTTCATGATGAATTCTAGAGTTTTGATTCTATTTCACAACTGTAAATACAATCTGTCAATTTCCATGGTTGCCCGTCTTCTATTCTTACTTTTATGTTAGTGGAAGACAGACCACCATTTTAAAAGCTATTCATACATTGTGTGCCATATTATATGTTATGCTAAAGCTAATATCCCTATCATCATTATTACAAGCATTATATTGCGTTAAATTACTACATATGTTATTGGTATTATTATCAGTATCATAACCGCATTGGCTAGTAAACAAAGTAAGTGCTGATCTAGAATCAGTTTTGCCTTTCAGATCACAATTAATAGGATGATATGGACAGGGGGAGGACCTGATCCTAGATCAGCACTCCTACTCTGAGACATTTGGTGAATACGAGCCGTGGTCATGGTTCTTACCTCCTGTGGTTGGTAGGGACTCCCGGACTTCTCCAGAGCCAGTAGAACATCCAGGTCTCCTGTCCCCTGCTCGGAGGGCTGCAGACTAACCAGCTGTGCCTCGCTGCGTCTCACCCCCGCTATATTCCTCAACGCCCGCTGGAACGTGCGCCAGTAGTCCCCGATGAACTCCTCGGGCGCGATGCCGGCGAAACGCACGGCGATGGAGTTGTCCAGCGCCTGGCGAGTCGCTTGGCGCACGTGCACGTTCACGTCGGCTGTCGCCGAAAAGCGCCCGTCTGTGACGGTGATGTTGAGCGGGTAGTGGCCCACGTAGAGCGGGCGCCGGGCTATGACTTTGCCGTCCGCGGCGGAGACGGTGAACAGAGCGTCTTCGGCGTTATCCGTGGATGATGGAGGTGCGAGACTGTAAGTTAGCGTGTCGTAAATGTCCTGGTCGGTGGCGTGGATTTTGCCGAGCACGCCGCCAGGGTATTCCTCGCCGGCGACAGAGATGTAGATGTCCAACGGGAAGACGGCGGGCGGGTAGACGCTCTCGTCGATAACCCGGATGCTGATGTAGGCCGTGGAGAGGAGCTGGGGCTTGCCGTTGTCAGCCACCTAGAGGAAGAAAATGGAGGAGAGAGGGATAAGTCACACGTTGTGTCTGGAGAGAGAGAGAGAGAGAGAGAGAGAGAGAGAGAGATTGTGCGGTGACCCAACTAAAGCTTTCATATTGATTATCAAAAACTTAGGCCTAGTTATAAAATGTCTCCAAAACTTCGACACAATTCACTTATTTTACTGCTTTCATTCATCAAGTTAACAAAAGTACTTCTAATAGAGGTCGACCGATTAATCGGAATGGACGATTAATTAGGGCCGATTTCAAGTTTTCATAACAATCGGTAATCTGTATTTTTGGACACCGATTTGCCGATATTTTAACTAGGCAAGTCAGATTAAGAACACAATCTTATTTTCAATGACGGCCTAGGAACGGGGGTTAACTGCCTTGTTCAGGGGCAGAACAACAGATTTTTACCTAGTCACCTCGGGGATTCGTCTTTGCAACCTTCCGGTTACTAGTCCAATGCTCTAACCACCTGCCTTACATTGCACTCCACGAGGAGCCTGCGTGGCAGGCTGACTACCTGTTACGCGAGGGCAGCAAGAAGCCAAGGTAAGTTGCTAGCTAGCATTAAACTTATCTTATAAAAAACTATCAACCTTAACATAATCACTAGTTAACCTGTTGGGGATAGGGGCAGTATTGACACGGCTGGATAAAAAACATACCCGATTTAATCTGGTTACTACTCCTGCCCAGTAACTAGAATATGCATATAATTATTGGCTTTGGATAGAAAACACCCTAAAGTTTCTAAAACTGTTTGAATGGTGTCTGTGAGTATAACAGAACTCCTATGGCAGGCCAAAACCTGAGAAGATTTCAAGCAGGAAGTGGCCTGTCTGAGAAGTAGTGTTTCATCTTGGCTCTTTTTATTGAAGACTCAGGATCTGTGCAATAACGTGACACTTCCTACGTCTTCCATAGGGTCTCAGAGCCCGGGAAAACGTTGAACGATATCGAGGCAGGCTTTGGCTGAAACACTTTATCGCTTTTGGCAAGTGGCCACTCAGAGTACTATGGGCTTAGGCGCGTGCCCGCTTCGACCGAATGCTTTGTTTTCCTTTGTCTGTTTATCTAAACGCAGATTCCCGGTCGGAATATTATCGCTTTTTTATGAGAAAAATGGCATAAAAATTGATTTTAAACAGCGGTTGACATGCTTCGAAGTACGGTAATGGAATATTTAGAATTCTTTTGTCACGAATTGCGCCATGCTCGTCACCCTTATTTAGCCTTTAGGATAGTGTCTAGAACGCACAAACAAAACGCCGCTGTTTGGATATAACGATGGATTATTTTGGACCAAACCAACATTTGTTATTGAAGTAGAAGTCCTGGGAGTGCATTCTGACGAAGACAACAAAGGCAAGAACATTTTTCTTATAGTAAATCTGACTTTGATGAGTGCTAAACCTGCTGGGTGTCTAAATAGCTAGCCCTGTGATGCCGGGCTATCTACTGAGAATATTGCAAAATGTGCTTTCACCGAAAAGCTATTTTAAAATCGGACATATCGAGTGCATAGAGGAGTTCTGTATCTATAATTCTTAAAATAATTGTTCTGCTTTTTGTGAACGTTTATCGTGAGTAATTTAGTAAATTCACCGGCAGTGTTCGGTGGGAATGCTAGTCACATGCTAGTCACATGCTAATGTAAAAAGCTGGTTTTTGATATAAATATGAACTTGATTGAACAAAACATGCATGTATTGTATAACATAATGTCCTAGGGTTGTCATCTGATGAAGATCATCAAAGGTTAGTGCTACATTTAGCTGTGGTTTGGGTTTATGTGACATTATATGCTAGCTTGAAAAATGGGTGTCTGATTATTTC
The DNA here is from genome assembly GCF_965601325.2 of Salmo salar. Classification (NCBI taxonomy): domain Eukaryota; kingdom Metazoa; phylum Chordata; class Actinopteri; order Salmoniformes; family Salmonidae; genus Salmo; species Salmo salar. The sequence goes on from NC_138298.1 coordinate 8,819,889, forward strand.
TGGCTGGGTACTCTGCTGACATAATCTAATGTTTTGCTTTCGTTGTAAAGCCTTTTTGAAATCGGACAGTGTGGTTAGATTAACGAGAGTCTTATCTTTAAAATGGTGTAAAATAGTCATATTTTTGAAAAATTGAAGTAATAACATATCTAAGGATTTGAATAACGCGCCACAGGATTCAACTGGCTGTTGAGTAGGTGGGACGCAAGCGCATAGAGGTTAACTACACATGGTTGACGATATTACTAGTTTATCTAACGTGTCCTGCGTTGCATATAATCGATGCGGTGCCTGTTAATTTCTCATCGAATCACAACCTACTTCGACAAACGGGTGATGATTTAACATGCGCATTTGTGAAAAAAGCACTGTCGTTGCACAGGAATATTTAGACTTAGGGATGCCACCCATTAGATAAAATATGGAACGGTTCCGTATTTCACTGAAATAATAAACGTTTCGTTTTCGAAATGATAGTTTCCGGATTTGACCATATTAATGACCAAAGGCTCGTATTTCTGTGTGTTATGTTATAATTAAGTCTATGATTTGAAAGAGCAGTCTGACTGAGCAATGGTAGGCAGCAGCAGGCTCGTAAGCATTCATTCAAACAGCACCTTCGTGCGTTTGCCAGCAGCTCTTTGCAATTCTTCAAGCATTTCGCTGTTTATGACTTCAACCCTATCAACTCCCGAGATTGGGCTGGTGTAACCGAAGTGAAATGGCTAGCTAGTTAGCGGGGTGCGCGCTAATAGTGTTTCAAACGTCACTCGCTCTGAGACTTGGGAGTGGTTGTTCCCCTTGCTCTGCATGGGTAACGCTGCTTCGAGGGTGGCTGTTGTCGATGTGTTCCAACGTTCGAGCCCAGGTAGGAGCGAGGAGAGGGACGGAAGCTATACTGTTACACTGGCAATACTAAAGTGCCTATAAGAACATTCAATAGTCAAAGGTATATGAAATACAAATCGTATAGAGAGAAATAGTCCTATAATTCCTATAATAACTACAATCTAAAACTTCTTACCTGGGAATATTGAAGACTCATGTTAAAAGGAACCACCAGCTTTCATATCTTCTCATGTTCTGAGCAAGGAACTTAAACGTTAGCTTTTTTACATGGCACATATTGCACTTTTACTTTCTTCTCCAACACTTTGTTTTTGCATTATTTAAACCAAATTGAACATATTTCATTATTTATTTGAGGCTAAATTGATTTTATTGATGTATTATATTAAGTTAAAATAAGTGTTCATTCAGTATTGTTGTAATTGTCATTATTACAAATAAATAAATGTAAAAAGAAATCGGCCGATTAATCGGTATCGGCTTTGAAAAATCATAAATCGGTCGACCTCTAATTTCTAACAATGTATGAGCCCAAATAACTGCCACTATTTCGGCAATAATGTTAAAGCAGACTGACCCAACTATCACTCTGCAATCCCCATATCACCCCTACACGGGTAATAACGGGTAATAACATAACTATGCTAGACCTATGATTGACTATCACTTCTTCAGTTGCATGTTAGTTTGCTTGTTTATTATACTCTAGTATAGCCAAATCATTGGCTTATCTTCCAAGAGTGCTTAGCCTGTTAGGGCTAGGGGGCAGTATTTGCACGGCTGGATAAAAAAAATGTACCCGATTTAATCTGGTTACTAATCCTACCCAGTAACTAGAATATGCATATACTTATTATATATGGATAGAAAACACTCTAAAGTTTCTAAAACTGTTTGAATGGTGTCTGTGAGTATAACAGAACTCATTTGGCAGGCAAAACCCTGAGACATTTTCTGACAGGAAGTGGATACCTGATGTGTTGTATTACCTTTAAACCTATCCCATTGAAAAACACAGGGGCTGAGGAATATTTTGGCACTTCGTATTGCTTCCACTAGATGTCACCAGCCTTTACAAAGTGTTTTGAGTCTTCTGGAGGGAGATCTGACCGAACAAGAGCCATGGAACGATGATGGCCCATTAGACACCTGGCGCGCGAGTTCATGTTGGGTACCCTCGTTCCAATACGTTATAAAAGAGTATGCATTCGTCCACCTTGAATATTATTCATGTTCTGGTTAAAAAAGGCCCTAATGATTTATGCTATACAACGTTTGACATGTTTGAACGAACGTAAATATATTTTTTCCCCTCGTTCATGACGAGAAGTCCGGCTGGCTTAGATCATGTGCTAACAAGACGGAGATTTTTGGACATAAATGATGAGCTTTTTTGAACAAAACTACATTCGTTATGGACCTGTGATACCTGGAAGTGACATCTGATGAAGAGAATCAAAGGTAATGGATTATTTACATAGTATTTTCGATTTTAGATCTCCACAACATGACGTCTAGTCTGTATCGCAACGCTTATTTTTCTGGGCGCAGTGCTCAGATTATTGCAAAGTGTGATTTCCCAGTAAGGTTATTTTTAAATCTGGCAAGTTGATTGTGTTCAAGAGATGTAAATCTATAATTCTTTAAATGACAATATCATATTTTACCAATGTTTTCTAATTTTAATTATTTAATTTGTGGTGTTGACTTGACTGCCGGTTATTGGAGGGAAACGATTTCCTCAACATCAATGCCATAGTAAAACGCTGTTTTTGGATATAAATATGAACTTGATAGAACTAAAAATGCATGCATTGTCTAACATAATGTCCTAGGAGTGTCATCTGATGGAGATTGTAAAAGGTTAGTGCATCATTTTAGCTGGTTTTATGGTTTTGGTGACCCTGTCTTTGAATTGACAAAACATTACACACAACTCTTGTAAATGTACTGTCCTAACATACTCTAAATTTATGCTTTCGCCGTAAAACCTTTTTGAAATCGTAAAACGTGGTTAGATTAAGGAGATGTTTATCTTTCAAAGGGTGTAAAATAGTTGTATGTTTGAAAAATTTGAATTTTGACATTTATTTGGATTCAAATTTGCCGCTCTTGAAATGCACCTGCTGTTGATGGAGTGCACCACGGGGGGGACGCTAGCGTCCCACCTAGCCCATAGAGGTTAGAAGGCTAACCAAATGACATACAGGCTACAGCAAAAATCCAAGACACATGTTGAAAGTACTCCATCTTTGCCAGTAATTTTGCTGTATGCAGCTCCACTTTCCCACAGTAGAGGGAGCTTATGCTCTTCCATTCTCCTAATGCTGAATCTTCCCCATTCATCAATACTCAAGTCAAAATGTACTACCTGCAGAAAGACTAAGGGCCTACGTGCTCAGACAAATAAACATCCACCTGCATTTGAAAGGCATTTACACAGCCAGAGATGCTACAGCAACCTCTGGAGCGTTCAGGAGGATTACCAAACGTTAAGAAACAAATACACAGTGTAGAATAGATAGAATTGTCGGTCAGACAGAATAGGGAAACCGTCTCAGCTCTGTTCAATATATTTCTATCTGCAACATTCAGAACGTTAGTCTGAGTCGAGAAATCGCACTTCTTTCTCATCCGCCTACTCCTTTTCTCCTCAGAAAGAGAGGACAGTAGTTCACCGACTGGCAACACGCGAGCTGGCTGCGGCTCTCTCCACTATGCCTCTCATGTGAGATATTCTGCCTTGCACTCTGATTCACTCGGTGTGAGAGAGGGCAGCAGGATTTTTTTTTATACATGGTGATTATTTAGATTTGACGCTATAGATCTTGTTATCATTTTGATGTTTCTAAGAGAGGTTTATCACAGTGGGCAGCTGCAGAGCAGGCTATTGTCCACAGAAAGGGAGAGAAAGAGAGGTAAGTAGAGGGGGTGGAGAGAGTGATACAGATAGAGAGAGTTACAAAGAGAAAGAGAGATACAGAGAGAGAGAGAGACACAGAAAGAGAGAGAGAGACACTGAAAGAGAAAGAGAGTTACAAAGAGAGAGAGAGATACAGAGAGAGACACAGAAAGAGAGAGAGACACTGAAAGAGAAAGAGAGAGAGATACAGAAAGAGAGAGAGAGGGAAAGAAAAAGAAAGTGAAGGAAACACAGTAATAGAAGGAGAGAGAGTGACCAACCAACACTCCATACGCTCCTATAGTACCTGGACATTCAGTAGGTAGTTCTCCTTGGTCTTCCTCTTCAGCTCTTCCACCACCAGCAGCGCCCCCTGTTGGTTCACCTCGAACACACCCCCCTCATTGCCGTTGATGATGGTGAAGGCGAACGGCGGCCCATTGTGCGTGGCGTCCCGGTCGGTCACGATGAGCTGGACAACGCTGGTCCCCATTGGACGATTCTCCTGCGAGAAAAGGAAGTGGTTTAGACTTAGTATTCAGGGATACTGTGGGCAGTAACGACTGCTGTGTGAGAGAGCAGGAGAGGGGATTTGATGTGGGAATCAATCTTTCTCTTCCTCGAAGGCTAAGTCATTTTTTACTATCATCTTTCGAATCCTTACACCTTCAGTCATCTCACCACTTCTTTCTTCACTTCCACCCCTCATCCCTCCCTTCTTCTCTATCCTCTCCTCTCACCAACTCTTCTCTCAATCTTTACCAGCACCTTTCCCTCTTTGCCACCTTCACCACCCTCCTCCCTCCCACTCTCTCCTTCCATCCATCCCTTTCTTCTCACCTGGATGATGAGGCTGTAGTTGGCAGGGGAGAAGAGGGGCGGGTTGTCGTTGACGTCAGACACGTCGACGTTGACCGTGGCGCTGCTGGAGCGGGCCGGAACGCCGTTGTCCGACGCCAGCACCGTCAGGGTGTACCCCGATGTCTGATGGGGAAGGGAGGGAAGAGGGGTGGGGTGGCGAGAGAGAAAGGGAGAGAGGAAGAGAGAGAAAGAGAGATAATTAATACCTCTATCACGCTCTGTACTGCTTTTGTAAGCGATTATGCAAAGCTGACTGGTAAACTGGCTCTGCTTTTCCGTTTGATTGCAGTCTACAGTGCAATTAAGGTGTCACTGAAGACAGAATTAGATGTCCACACACACACAAATGCATATATTTAGACACAGACACACACATAAATGAATATATGAAGTAGCATAAATACATTGACACACACACACGAACTTCGAAGATATTTCACAGATATGCATTTTAATGAATTTACATCAATGCCCATCCATTATAAAGTTGAATGTTTCACCATACCGTCTCTCTGTCTAGCTGGCGTGCCACTTTGACCTCTCCCCTAATTGGGTCAATGGTGAAGGGACTGCCCTGGTTCCCCTCCACGATGGAGTAACGCACGTGGTTATAGGCTGGCCCGTCTGCATCCTCCGCCATCACCTACGACCCGAGAGAACAGGAGAGAGGAAGAGTTACGACCAGCTGCCGAGGACGACACACACACACACAGATGTAGACTTACACACGCACCTGCTCTGACACGAGACCGTGGGACACAGATGTTCACACACACACCTGGCCGGTATTGAAACGGATCATAGGGGAAATCAGGGAACGGACAGGATTCACACGTGTGTGACACGGGAAAGCATAAAAATCCTGTTTAACGACGGATCATTTATATTCGGGTTGATTAGACACAGTTGACAAATGGACACGGGGGAAGAAAGAGGGAGAGGAGGGGTGAGGGGCCAAGGGAAGAGGTGTTGGGATGTATAGAAAAAGGGGGAAGGGGAGAGAGCGAGAGAGAGAGTAGAGGGGGACATTGAGAAAGGGACGGCTCAGTGAGTCACCTGTCTTTAATTCATTAGTGTGTGTGTGTCTGTTACAGTAGGCTGAGCATGAAGAGCGGAGGGAGGTCCTCGTTTAACTCTGCCCCACCAGAAGGTGATCTAACTCAGCAACTGATCCGTGACGGACAGATACAGAGAAAGAGAGAGACAGAGAAATACAGAGAAAGAGAGATACAGAGAGAGAGAGAGATACAGAGAGAGGGTACTGACTGAAAGACTAGTTAAGATAGAGGGGTGAAATAATGGGATGAGGTGTGCAGTGATTGAAAAGGTATTTTATGAGCAGGAGGGAAACGGAAGAAAAATGACAAACGCGACATAAGCACACTGCCTATACAATGGTAGGGCAATCACCGCAATACAAAAACATTTTGTAGGTTCGAACACAACGCAAACAAACTTTAATATATTCCTTTAGCAATTTTGTATGCTTTTTGTTTTCTAGTTGCGAAGGGAAACACCAGACCAAATGATCGGAACGGTCACTCATCGGTCAACTCACCGCCACAACGGTCTTGCCGGGCTCGGCATCCTCGGCCACCACGGCGGCGTAGGTGGCCTGGCTAAAGGCGGGGCTGTTGTCGTTGATGTCCGTCAGGTTGATGTTGACCGTGGCCATGTCGCTGAGCGGCGGCGTGCCCCCGTCCGTGGCCTCCACTGTCAGATAGTACTCGTGGGACACCTCGAAGTCCAGCGGCTCGATGACGAAGATGTCACCTGGAGGGGAGACGGGAGAGGGAGGATAGGACGGTTGGATTAGAAGAAGGTTCCACCACTGTCCCAATGTACACAACAGAAATGTCATCCGCTACGTCCCCTTTGAAACGCAGGTTGACGTTTACTGAGTGATCTCCCCATAGATAGGCCAGCTGCAAAGTTGAAATTGGCTATTTTGTAAAAATTCATGAAAACACACATTTGTTTTTTGGTCTTAATTTAAGGTCAGGCATTGGGGTTAGCAGTGTGGTTAAGGTTAGGGTTCAAATCCGATTAGATGACTTTGTGGCTGTGCCAGCTAGTGACCACTCAGAACGGCTGCCTCCAGAACAAGACTCATTACGAAAAAAAGCTAAACCTGCCACACATACACACAAAGATAGTAGTCATAATATGGTGCGACTGGGGAGACATATAAAGGAAGAGGAGAGGTGGAGACAGAGAGAGAGATACATAGAGAGAGAGATGCAGAGCGAGAGAGAGAGATACAGAGAGAGGGAGAGATCCAGAGAGGGAGAGATCCAGAGAGAGAGAGATACAGAGAGAGAGATACAGAGAGAGAAAGAGAGACATACCAGTCCGAGGGTCGACACTGAACATGCCGTGCTCGTTCCCGCTCACGATGGCGTAGGCGATCTCCCCGTTGGCCTCGATGTCCCGGCTAGCGGCGTGCACCCGCAGCAACTGCGTGCCCACCGCCACGTCCTCCGAAACGCCCGCCACATACTCGCGGTGCTCGAAGACGGGCGGGTTGTCGTTGATGTCCAGCACGGAGACCGTGACGCGGGAGAGGGACGAGAGGCGGCGCGGGGAGCCCCGGTCGGAGGCGCGCGCTTTGAGCTCGTACGCGGCTCGCGCCTCGCGGTCCAGGGGCTTTTTTAATACAACGACGCCGGTACGCTCGTCCACGGAGAAGTGGCCGTCGGCCGAGTCGGCGAGGGAGTAGAGGATCTCGCCGTTCAAGCCTGGGAGGAGACAGAGAGAGATAGAGATGTGTTAAAAACACATAGACTAAAATAAAACTAATGTGTAGAATCTGATATAAAAGCATTAGACTAACATTATTCTGAGTGACAGTTCATTATCGTTTTGCCTTTGTTGGAAAGCAAAACCATGAACAAACCAAATGGGAAACAATATAAAGCTGCATGTACTTTCTCAGCAATACAGTCACACACTCCTGAGTAACAATACTTTGTCATATCAGCCTTTCAACACAATATACCCTTTTCACCGACCAAAAGCATTCACAACGCAAACATCAAATCAAATGTATTTGTCACATACACATGGTTAGCAGATGTTAATGCGAGTGTAGCGAAATGCTTGTGCTTCTAGTTCCGACCATGCAGTAACATCTAACAAGTAATATAACCTAACAATTTCACAACAACTACCTTATACACACAAGTGTAAAGGAATGAATACGAATATGTACATAAAAATATATGAATGAGTGATGCCCGAACGGCATAGGCAAGTCACATCGCCCTCATAATAACAAACACCTTGCCGCTTCCCGACAGGGCGGTACAAAAACGAGACGGAGACGGATGTGGACAATAACCATAATGCCTTTTTGCAGGTGGCCCACATCTCTCTCTCTCTCTCACACACACACACATTTCCCTCCTCTGCGCATCTCATTACGACTAAAGAGACGCTGGCTGTGTCCCAAATGGCACTCTATTCGATAGTGCACTACTTTTGACCAAACGGGCCCTGGTCAAAAGCAGTGCACTACAATGGGAACAAGGTGCCATTTGGGATGCAATTTTTGTCTGCCGGAGCACGGTTTATTGCCACCTGTTGGTTCCAGTCACCGTCGCTTTTATCAGACCAAATTACTCGGCCGACGGAAATTGCTTGATGACGTCTAAGTGGATCGCGCCAAATCGTTAAGCAATCTCGACTCCCGTCACTAGACGATTATACTTCATATCCAGTCTTCTGGAGGTTTCCTCCAAGACTGTGAGTCTGATTCAACCAGACCCGATTTTGTAATGTTTATGCAGTACCTTATAAAACTATGTTACTACTTTTATCTTGCATCCCTATCTGGTGTCCAAAATCAGTCTGCCATTTTACCTAACCACTTAACCATTTTACTTAACCACAGGCAAACAAAATGTCTACATGCTAACTGACTATCTCCAAATTCTGAACCGTGGGTTTGATTAAACTGTGCCTTCGGAAGACAGCATTCGTTGAAACTTTATCAACAGCGGTAACAAAGACGTTCCTCCTCAGCCCAAAGTGGGAAGAAAGCTTGTTTGCGTCTAGTATGAGCCACATGAATGCTGTTTACCCAATAGAACGAGGGACAGCACAGACAAGGAATAGAAAGAAAAGAAACCACTTCAGAAGATAACAACTGGGGAGAGATAAGAAGAGATAGGGGATAAAGAGGACAGAGACGGGAAGAGATGGGGGGATAAAGAGGACAGAGACGGGAAGAGATAGGGGGATAGAGTGGGAAGAGATAGGAGATAAAGAGGACAGAGACGGGAAGAGATAGGGGGATAGAGAGGAAAGAGATGGGAAGAGATAGGGGACATAGGGGATAGAGAGGAAAGAGATGAGGGGATAGAGATGGAGTGATAGGGGATAGAGAGGAAAGAGAGGGGATAGAGATGAGAAGAGATATGGGGATAGAGAGGAAAAAGATAGGAAGATATATGGTGATAGAGAGGGGATAGAGAGGCTAGAGATAGGGGGATAGAGAGGCTAGAGATAGGGGGATAGAGAGGCTAGAGATAGGGGGATAGAGAGGCTAGAGATAGGGGGATAGAGAGGCTAGAGATAGGGGGATAGAGAGGATAGAGATGGGGATAGAGAGGAACGAGACGGAAAGAGATATGGGGATAGAGTGGGAAGAGATAGGGGATAGAGATGGGGTGATGGAGAGGAAAGAGATAGGGTGATAGAGAGGATAGAGATGGGAAGAGATGAAAGAGATGGGATAGAGAGGCTAAAGATGATAAGAGATAGGGGGATAGAGAGGATAGAGATGGGGATAGAGAGGATAGAGATGGGGGATAGAGAGGAAAGAGATGGGAAGAGAGGGTGATAGAGGATAGAGATGGGAAGAGACAGGGGAGAGAGGAAAGACATGGGAGGGGATAGAGGGGATAGAGAGGCTAGAGATGGGAAGAGATAGGGGATAGAGATGGGAAGAGATGGGGTGATAGAGGATAGAGATGAGAAGAGATAGGGTGGTACAGAGGAAAGCGATAAGGGGATAGAGAGGAAAGAGATAGGGGATAGAGAGGAAAGAGAGGGGATAGAGAGGAAAGAGATAGATGGGAAGAGATAGGGGAGAGATGGGAAGAGAGGGGATAGAGAGGCTAAAGATGGGAAGAGATAGGGGGATAGAGAGGATAGAGATGGGGGATAGAGAGGATAGAGATGGGGGATAGAGAGGAAAGACATGGGAAGAGATAGGGGATAGAGAGGCTAGAGATGGGAAGAGATAGGGGGATAGAGGATAGAGATGAGAAGAGATAGGGTGGTACAGAGGAAAGCGATAAGGGGATAGAGAGGAAAAAGATAGGAAGATATATGGTGATAGAGAGGAAAGAGATAGGGGGATAGAGATGGGGATAGAGAGGATAGAGATGAGGGGATAGAGATGGGAAGAGATGGGGTGATAGAGAGGAAAGAGATGGGAAGAGAGGGGATAGAGAGGAAAAAGATAGGAAGATATATGGTGATAGAGAGGAAAGAGATAGGGGGATAGAGATGGGGATAGAGAAGATAGAGATGAGGGGATAGAGATGGGAAGAGATGGGGTGATAGAGAGGAAAGAGATGGGAAGAGAGGGGATAGAGATAGGAAGATATATGGTGATAGAGAGGAAAGAGATAGGAAGAGATAGGGGATAGATGAGGGGATTGAGAGGATAGAGATGGGGATAGAGATGGGAAGAGATGAGGGGATAGAGATGGGAAGAGATGGGGTGATAGAGAGGAAAGAGATGGGAAGAGATAGGGGATAGAGATAGGGTGATAGAGAGGAAAGAGATAGGGGATAGAGAGGCTAGAGATAGGGGGATAGAGAGGATAGAGATGGGGATAGAGAGGATAGAGATGAGGGGATTGAGAGGATAGAGATGGGAAGAGATGGGGTGATAGAGAGGAAAGTGATAGGGGGATAGAGAGGAAAGAGATGAGGGGATAGAGAGGATAGAGATGGGAAGAGATGAGGGGATAGAGATGGGAAGAGATGGGGTGATGAGAGGAGGAGGGAAGAGATAAGGAGATAGAGAGGATAGAGATGGGAAGAGATAGGGGGATAGAGGAAAGAGATGGGTGATAGAGATGGGAAGAGATGGGGGGATAGAGAGGAAAGAGATATGAAGAGAGCGTGAGAGAAAATGAAGAGAGAGAGAGAAGAAACAGAGAAAGGAATGTGCCAGCATAACTTCTCCCTTAAAACGCCAATAAAGGTCACCAACCAGCTTCATGGTTTGTCAGGTTCTTTCCCCCAGACCGATAAGAAACCACTTTGAGAAACACCGCCAAGGCAGTGGGAACACAGCAGGGACAATGACGCGAGTAAGTATGAAAGTGCCAAATATCTTCAACCCAAATGAGCCGGTCTAGATAGCACAACTGGTGCAGGGAACTGGCAGTGCTCAAAATGTGTCAACATTTGAAGCAAAGAGATACTCTGATGCTCAAACGTTGATGATATCCCGCCCGAATAGTGAATGAATCCTCTATCTATCTGACAATGGAGGTCTGACACGCACGCAGGTGCACACGCACACACTCAGTCAATGTCCGCTGGCTGAGTGAGCGAGGACTGTGTGACCTGGACTGTGGCAAAATTGGTATTTTGTCTCATCAGAGTCGTCATAGATGGCCTTGACTTTGTTATTTCTCTGTGTGTGGAACTCTTCAGTTCTCCTGGCAAAACGGGCATACATCAGCCAATACACATTTTACAAGGCTGGAGATAAAGATACGAACTCAACAGATCTGTGTATGAGATACCAACACGTGTGAAAGGAATGCAAATGTCTCTCATTCAAAGGGCTTTATTGGCTCGGGAAACATGTTTACATTGCCAATGTAAGTGAAATAGATCATAAACAAAAGTGAAGTAAACAATATTTAAAACAATAACAGTAAACATTACACTCACAAAAGTTCCAAAAGAATAAAGACCTTTGTCTTTGTTACAGTGTTGGAACGATGTGCAAATAGTTAAAGTACAAAATGGAAAATAAATAAACATAAATATGGGTTGTATTTACAATGGTGTTGGTTCTTCACTGGTTGCCCTTTTCTTGAGGCAACAGGTCACACATCTTGCTGCTGTGATGGCACACTGTGGTATTTCACCCAGTAGATCTGGGAGCTTATCAAAATTGGATTTGCTTTTGGACTTTTTGTAGATCTGTGTAATCTGAGGGAAATATGTGTCTCTTATATGGTCATACATTTGGCAGGAGGTTAGGAAGTGCAGCTCAGTTTCTACCTCATTTTGTGGGCAGTGTTGCACATAGCCAGTATTCTCTTGAGAGCCAGGTCTGCTTACGGTGGCCTCTCAAAATAGCAAGGCTATGCTCACTGAGTCTGTACATAGTCAAAGTGGTCAGGTATTGGCCCTAAACTCTCTGTTTAGGGCCAAATAGCATTCTAGTTTGCTCAGTTTTTTTGTTAATGCTTTCCAACGTGTGAAGTAATTATCTTTTTGTTTTCTCATGATTTGGTTGGGTCTAATTGTGTTGCTGTCCTGGGGCTCTGTGGGGTCTGTTTGTGTTTGTGAACAGAGCCCCAGAACTAGCTTGCTTAGGGGACTCTTCTCCAGGTTCATCTCTCTGTTGGTGATGGCTTTGTCATGGAAGGTTTGGGAATCGCTTCCTTTTAGGTGGTTGTAGAATTTAACGGTTCTTTTCTGTATGTTTATCATTTGCGGATATCGGCCTAATTCTGCTCTGCATGCATTATTTGGCATTTTACGTTGTACACAGAGAATATTTTTGCAGATTTCTGCATGCAGTCTCAATTTGGTCTCTCTCTAATTCCCTCTCTCTCTCCCTCCCTCCCTCCAGCTCCAAATGGTCCGAAATGTACCTCCAGCTAAAATTGGGGGAGGGAGGGTGAGAATCTAATTTTTCCACTCTTCCTTTCAGATATCCTTTATGTTAGCATGGAGGTAGGGCGGACTTAAGGAATTCCGTGCTAGTGTGCCAACCCTGGCGGGAAGAGCTGTCGAAAAAGTAGGCCCCCGTTTTGACTTTCTGAGTGAACGAGCGACCCAGTTCTTTCATCCCATTCAATCTGTCAAAACTGTCAGTTTACCTGAAGGACTGAAAGAGAGGGAGGAAGGACGGGGGTGAGAAAGGGAGAGAGAGAGAGAGAGAGCATCTCTTCGTCCATACCTAGGCTTTTGAAGGGAACAGGCTGACACGCTCCCCTAGTCTAGAACACCTTGCCCTGTCAGAGGAGTCATTACCAAATGCCAGTAAAAGAACCAGAACCTATCTAGTCAAATTGGTAGTGCCGCTAAAAGTGCCAATCGTGTCCCATTTTAGGGGAGTTCGCTAGTATCTGAGCTCTTGAGTTCAAATGCGGCAGCCACACTAACGCTTTCAACTGTCCTCCATTTGAGGGAGTTCTGGGGTCAAAATCAGTTTCATTTCAAAGCGGCTGCTCCTGCGGGTTTCCTGAACGATGATGTACATATATGCCATGTAGCAGACTATTTCATCCAAAGCCACTAACAGTAGTGCACGCATACATTTTCGTATGGGTGGCCCCAGCGGGAACTGAACCCGTGATCCTGAAGCTGTAAGCGCCATTCTCTACCAACAGAGCCGCACAGGACCACAAACGTCATAGAAGACTATGAAGAGAACGTGTGGGTTGTGACTTACCCACCGGCAAATGGCAAATAGAAAACGGCCATTAGGCCTTTTCAGAATCGAGTGCTCGATGAGAACAGAATTTCATTCATTCATCATTTTACGCCATAAGAGTCTGGTGTAAAACGGAGTGGGGATTACTGTGATACTGTGGAGTCAGCATTGCAGGGGAAAAGCAAAGCAGCCATACTTCTCAAACAACTATGTCTGTATTTCTCAGCAGAAAGATGAATTATTAAGTGACTCGCCTGTTCACAAATAAAGATGACGCGGTTCAAATTCGACTAAGTTAACTGACGGATAACGTCGAGCTCCGCGGTGGCTACCGGACGTGGGCAGAGTCAACAGAAAGACGCAACATACTGCACATTGTGCACAACGTCGAGAGCACCGGGTGTACAGCACTAGACCAGAGAGCTTAGCATTGCCTGGTGGAAGACTGGTCAAATAAAGAACAATAAACAAAACAGATCAACTCATTTGTAAATAAACAATCAAACAAACGTACCGGTGTCGAGGTCGGTGGCGAGTAGCCGCGCCACGAAGGTGCCAACCTCTGTGTTCTCGAAGACGGTGATGGCGTAAGGGCCGGAGGAAAAATGTGGCGCGTTGTCGTTCACGTCCTCCACGGTCAGGTGCACGGCCGCCTCACAGTAGCGCCTGCCGCCGTCTAGTGCCCGCACCGTCAGGCGGTACTCCTCCTTCTCCTCGCGGTCCAGGGGCTGCTGGGTCTTCAGTTCACCTGGGAAAAGTAAGACGGAGAAAGGCAGATGTCAATCAACGGGGCAGGTAATCACACACAAACACGTCAATCACACACGCTCGTTAAAAGCGCTGACACACACACACACACAAACACACAGCCAAACACACACGGGCTTGTTAAAAGTTATTGCAATCCAAAAACACTTCTACACGCTACGGCGCTTGCGGGTTGCACTTTAAAAATCTATTATTCGACAAGGGCAGATAGCGTTAGAACTGCATCCTCTACCTACCCCAGGCCCCTTCCAAGAAAGCATCAAAATAAAACGCAAGTCAAGCTAAATGGTCTCTAAGCCGTTTAGTTCGGTGTAGAGTGCCCCTCCTCTCGACCAATTTAATGCAGCCCACCGGCTGGCTTGAGTAAAAATAATAACTGAAACCAAATCGATACCGTGTACAAATGATAACGGACCTACATTTCTAACGTCTCTTAAGATAATTCACTCTGTCCATCGTGCTAACAGTCGCCAAAACAAAGGTTAAGGTTGGGGGAAGCTGATCTGTAACTAGGGGTGAAACTTCACTTCAGCATTTAGTTCCGAAAACCTTACAACCTTGTCATGCTCATCTCCACACACACCTCTATTTTTAAGTTGGCATTAGCCACTTCAGTGCTTTCAGAAGTAACACTTCTCACAGATCACTGAGTCAGACAATGTGTGCCTGCATTCGTGCGTGTTCTGAGACCTCATATCCTCTTGTATGCCACAAACCCCTTCCCCTGATCCAAGCATCCAACCCACATCCAACCAACTAATGGTTTTCAGAAGAGGACGGAGAGAAATAAATAAATAATTGACAGAGAGGATGGGGGGGTGAGGGAAAATGCAGGAGGACAGGAGTAGTTGGCAGCTAAGAGCAGCTGGGAGGTGTCCTGGGATATAGTGCATGCCAACATTACCGGGGCCTCGCTGGACACACACGTGCGCCCACACACACACACAAACTGCCGTTACTAACGAAGCCTCTTATGGTTCCTCGCATGCAATAATCAAATCCAATTTTATTGGTCACATACACATATTTAGCAGATGTTATTGCTGGTGTGGCGAAATGCTTGTAATCCTCCTTCTCAGCACGGAAAAAAGGACCCCCTCTCGATACTCTGACTAAATCCTTCTCCTTCAATTTGGGCCAAACTAAATTGAAATGGCCGGATTCTTCGCTCTTCTTCTCTCCCTCCTCGCTGGCTCATACGGAGGTATCAAAGTACGTCTGAACTTGAACCACAATAAAAGGGGCTGCTGTTGTGCTGTAAAAGTATGGGGCTGCTCTCTCGTTCTCTAGCCTACTCTACACTGCCGGTGTCTTGTTTCTTCACAACCCTCTCTCGCTCTCCCTTCAGAAATAAACCAATGTACCATTTATTTTTTTAGTGTGGGGGTTAACGGGAGCTAACTGGTATTGTGTTTTCTAAGGCCTGACTCGTGTCATTCCATTTTGTCTCCACTTTCTGCAGAGGAGACTCGAAACCATCAGGCGAGAACAATGTCGCTTGTATGTTAGATGAAACTCGGGTTCTTAGCGCCATTACTCGCTAACCCTCCGGGAAATGTTCTGGGGGCAAAATACATGAAAATAATCATCAAAAAGGATGCGACGTAAACAAAATCCACCTTGCCACTAGGGACACACACACACACACTGGGGTGGATGGATTATGATTCAATCAGAAAGTGTGCATGACTGGTGTGCATGACTGGTGCATGACTGGTGTCCACACTGGGATGTTATTACTGTGTCTGTTTGTGACGTTACAGAGGGAGACAAAAGACAGGGTCCATGAGTGTAGTGTTGCCAGGGTCAAACATCAAATCATGACATTGTAAAACTGGGTGTGTGTGTGTGTGTGTGTGTGTGTGTGTGTGTGTGTGTGTGTGTGTGTGTGTGTGTGTGTGTGTGTCAGGTGGTGGTGGAGATTTACATTTACATTTACATTACATTTAAGTCATTTAGCAGACGCTCTTATCCAGAGCGACTTACAAATTGGTGCATTCACCTTATGATATCCAGTGGAACAACCACTTTACAATAGTGCATCTAAATCTTTTAAGGGGGGGGGGGGGGGTTAGAAGGATATGTGATTGTGAGATGTGTGGTTAGTGTTACACGTCATGCTGCCATCACGCACCCATGGACATTTGATAGTCATAATAGTCAGAATAACCTTGGACATGCCGTGAATGTAAACTGGATGAATGTGAGTGCAGTGCAGCAATTTGAAATGACTCGAAACGACTCTACATTGTGGCAGACGAACCTGTGGCTATTTTGATTTTGATTAGCTGTATGGTAGCATGGGCAGACTAGTCAACACATTGAGTGTGTTGAGGTGTAACACAGACAGACAGGAAAACAGACAGACAGACCAACGCACACACACACACCTGTGTCTGGGTCGATGGTGAAGAGCTCGGCTCCGGGTCCCTGGAGCTCGTAGGAGATGTGGGCGTTGGAGCGGATGTCTGCGTCTGTGGCCGAGACCTGCAGGATGAGCCTGCCGGCTGGGAAGTCCTCGGGGACCCTCTCTGTGTAGAGGGACTGGGGGAGCGGAGAGAGGGAGAGGGGAGAGAGAGAAAGGGAGGATGAGAGAGTGTGTGGGAGGGAAGAGGGGGAAAGACATCAGAAGGGAGAAAAAAGATTGATGGTGGGGGCGGACAGAGAGAAGTAAAGGTAGAATATGCAAGATTAAGCATAATTCAATAGGTATATTAACAAGAAGGGAGGAAATGGATAGAGGGGTAGAATGAAAAGACATTACAATCGACCGCAGTATGCACTTAAAACATAATACAATCAGCAATGGAAATACATTAGCTGGTAAAAATAGCCCTCAATGTAAGAAAATTACCCCTTAATTTTCGCTTGCCTTTCTTCAACAAGAAGCCTTTCCAAACCTCTTATTTTCCTCCCTCGCTCCCTCCTTCCTTTCTCCCAGATACTTGTCATGCATAGCGTGTACCCCCACACGCAGATAACATGGCATTTTTTAGTGGCCTGCCTTCTCTCTTTACCTTCTCGCAAACGGGGCTGTTGTCGTTGGCATCCAGGACTTTGACCTCGACCACGGCCTTGGCAGAAAAGGTGCCGTCGGTGGCGGTGATATTTAGGAGGTAGTTGTCGCGCTCCTCGCGGTCCAGTGGCTTCCTGACAGACACTTTCCACTCGTTCTGGAGGTGCTCGATCGCAAACTGTCCTAGAGGGTCGCCTCCTGTATGGGTAGAGAGTCATTGGGGAGAGTTAATGGGGCGGGTCAATGCAGAGCGAGTCATTGGGGAGAGTGGCATTCAAACTAATGAGCAATGCGCCACAATATGGCCCCTGCCTCTGGTTTCGAGAGGGCTAGTGGTTTTGTGTGTGTGTGTGTGTATCTCAAGGGTGTGTGTTTGTGTTCTGTACTGGATCACACATCAATGGCGAAAATAAATATATATAAGATGCATCCAAGCCTTTCTATCAGGGTAAGTCTTAGAATCAGAGAAGATCTTATCCTGCAAGTGATAGCGGAGCTCAAAGAGGAACTGCATCCATGTCTACCAGTTATCGCTTCCTATTTCAAAAGCTGTCCGCTGGTCAGAGTCGTGCTCAACCCCCGGGATCTTTATAGTGCCTGAGCAAATGTACCTCAGGTAGGGTTCATATTATTCATTTATCATAACCACTTCAACTTGCAAACCAACGTTCATGAAGTATGTTTGGTACACAGGAAACCATAATAAGGAGGCAGTTTTTTTGTGAAGTAGGAAATGTGCATCCAAGCTAATATGAGAGCTCATTTCTAAAATCTCTGGTAATTAAACGTGGCATAGTCATTCCATCCGCTAATGAGCACCAGAGGAAGTGCATTTCCCCCATCAATTTCAAAGCGTCATCGAAAGAATTAAACATTAACTTTTTCTTTATTTCTTTCTGATGACCTACATATTTGCCTTGAGGTTTCGCAAATTAGTCGATTCAAAGTGTTTACAAATAAAGAATACGCATTATATGTTCAGAGAGCAAATATGATCTTCATATTTAAGCGGGTGTAAATGTCTAATCCTCTTTTGAGCAGTGTTTATTAAAGCTGTTTATTAACACAAACAGGGAAGGCTATCAAGTCATGAGCTGTGAGCAGAGCAAATACTGGTATTGTTAGAGATAAAAACCCACCTGTGATAAAGTAGCTGACTTGTTTGTTGATCTCCTCCGTGTCGGCGTCCGTCGTGCTCAGAATGGCAATGACTCCACTGGGCGGAAGGTCGTCTTCGCTCACCGTGCCCTTGTAGATCTCGGCAGTGAAGCGCGGCGGGTTATCGTTGACGTCGGCCACGGTAACCTCCACAGTGGCGCTGGTCACCAGCTGCACCTTGTCTCCGCGGTCTGTGGCCAGCACGGCAATGGTGTACTTGCTGGTCTTCTCGCGGTCGAGCTCTTTCAATGTCGTCACCCAGCCTGTCTCACTGTTGACGGCGAACAGCTCAGAGATCTCAGCCAAAGTTTGTTTGGGGTCCAGGCTGTAGATGACTTGACCGTTGGTGCCCGAGTCCTGGTCGGTGGCTTTGACCTGGATCACCGGCGTGCCATCTGGAAGGTTCTCCACCACCACCGCCTCATACGGGTCTGACTCAAAAACAGGCTTGTTGTCGTTGAGGTCCTTGACCTGGATGTTGATGTCGACAGAAGCCACCGTTTCGTAGCCCTCCTGTTGGCTCTGGGCTTGCAGCGTGAGCTGGTACCACTTCGTGGTCTCGTGGTCCATACTCTTCTCCAGCTTCAGGGCCCCAGTGTCCCGATCCACCACGAAGACCTCATTCTGGTTACTCTCCGGGGTGTTGCCCTTCACCAGGCTGTAGAACACCGGTTGTTCACTCTCCGCCTGGATGACGTCAATATCCGTGCCGATGAGCATGTCTTCGGCGATGGTGAACCGGTAGTGTGGCTCTGCAAACTTGGGGACCGGTACCTCAGGGGCCACTATCCTGATGTAAACGCGGACGACGGATTGCTTGGAAGGACTCCCAGCATCCTTTGCCCTAACGTAGAAAGCATAGAGGTCGTTTTCGAGTCCGATGAGGCTCTCTTTGGTGACAATGACTCCACTGAAGGGGTGGATTTCGAAGTTCTCCTCCACGTTTTCCACGTCGGCTTCGATAGTGTAAGCGATGTCAGCGTTGCTTCCCTCATCCATGTCTGACGCAGCGATTTTCACCACGGTGGTTCCCCTGGGGACATCCGATGCTACATTGGCTTTGTACTCCACTGCCATGAATTGTGGGGCATTGTCATTGATATCTGTCAAAATCACATTAATAATGCAGAAGCCTACTTTGCCGCCACCGTCCTTTGCCATGAGCGATATGGGGATGACCTTCTCAATGGCGTTCTCGCGGTCTAGGATCTCCAGGGTGAAAATCTCTCCATTTTCATTGACAGAAAACTTGTCTTTGGCAAAATCGTTGACAATGTGGTAAGTTAGGCCCCCGTATGTGCCAGCGTCTTCATCTGTGGCTTTGGCCTCAGCAACTAACGTTCCGACCGGCGAGTTCTCAGTGAGTTCAACTACATAGTCGAGCTGGGGGAAAGTGGGGTTGTGGAAGTTGGCACCGTTGACTGTGACTTTGACCATGGCCGAGGTCCTGAATACACCATCTGACACGGACACGTTGAGGTTGTACAGTGGCTCCATCTGTAGTTTACGGTGGTTGGAGATGACGATGGCCCCAGTGTTTTTATCCATGGCAAAGTTCTGGTCCTTATTGCCAGACAGAATGGAGAACTCAAGCCTGCCGGCGTCTGAGCTGTCAGCATCGGACGCCTGGACATGGGTGACGAAGTAACCGCGGGGGGCCAATTCGCTTACTGTGGCTTTGTAAGAGCTCTCAGTGAACACCGGAGCGTTGTCATTCAGGTCAGTGACATCTATGGTCACAGTGACATGGCTGGAGAGGGCAGGCACTCCTCCGTCCACTGCGCGGACAGTCAGCTTGTGTTGCTGCTTTTCCTCCTGGTCGAGCATGCGAGCAGTCCAGATGATTCCCAAGTCACGGTCAATGCTGAAGTAGTCTGAGCTCTTTTCCTTGTCTTCAACTAGCTGGTAGAAGAGCATTTTGTTGTTGCCAGTGTCGAAGTCTGTGGCGGCGACTTGCAAAACTGCAGTGCCGATGAAGGAAGCTTCAGAAACACTTGCGTTGTAGGACTTTAGTTGGAAGACAGGGGGATTATCGTTGACGTCTTCCAGAATGATATCGACAAAGACATCAGCGTGGGCCCCAGTCAGTGAGTCTGTGGCTCTGACACTCAATTTATAAGCGGGGTGGATCTCAAAATCTAGAGGTTGGATTACATGTATGACACCTGTGTTGAAATTGATGGAAAACTGACTGAAGGCATCTCCCTCAGAGATGGTGTATACTATCTTGGGGCCTTCAGAGTCAGTAGCCTGGACGTGAACTACAGGTGTGTGTAACTGGATATTTTCAGGAATTTCGATGCTGTAGAATGCCTTCTCAAACACTGGCATGGCTTTGTTTACTATAGTTATGGGCACTTCCACTTCTGCCGAGAGGGCTGGTTCTCCTGCATCTTTGGCCACAACGTTGATGACGAACTCACTGTTGAGGGAGTCTTTGTCTAACTGTTTTCTGAGAGAGATTTCTCCCGAGGGGCTTATCTGGAAGTGCTTGTGGTGTTCTTTCAGGTGATAATGGATTTCAGCATTTTGACCCATGTCCCGGTCCACTGCTGTCACCTGACGGATAGCCTGACCCTCCTCTGCGTCCATCTGGACCAAGGCTTGATAGGGCAGGTTGACAAACATGGGCTGGTTGTCATTCACATCTTCTACGATCACCGTCACCAGAACGTGGGCCACTTCAGAGGAAGCGTCCTCCCTGGTCACCTCCACGACGAGGTCGAACGTGTCCTGTGCCTCGCGATCGAAAGGTATACCTGTGGTGGAGAGCACTCCGGAAGTGCGGCTGATTTTGAACCTCTTGTCTGGGTTCAGGACGGTGTAGAAGAGGGGTTCGTTGATGTGGTTCCCCACAGCGGCAATGACCGCTAATGTTTTCTTCTCAGAGGAGTTCTCTTTGACGTAAGCCTTGTAGGAGTCCCTAGTGAACTTCAGGCTGCTCTCCTTGTTCTCACGGATGTTTATCTTTATCGATGCTGTGTTGGCGAACCTGCCGTCTGAGACCCTCACCCTGAGTTCGTACCTGCTTCTTAGCTGGGTGACGTTCTGGATAGTGATGATGCCTGTGTTGGGATGCATCTTGAATTTCTCCCCGATGTTCCCCTCTGAGATGGAGAAGAAGAGTTTAGAGTTTGGTCCGGAGTCTGCGTCTGATGCGTTGACTTTGATTACCTCGACACCTTTGTAAGTTGGCACGATCACTGATGTCTCGTAGAGCTCCTGGCTGAACTGCGGCGGGCAGTCGTTGACATCGATGACTTCGACGGTCACGTTGGCGGCTGTCTCGGCGAACAGACGCGGAATTCCGAGGTCATGGACCTGAATGGTAAAGCGGAATACACTCCTTTGTTCGTAATCCAGAGTGGTTGTCATTCTAATGGCTCCCGTACTGGAATCGATGGCAAAGTAGTTGTGAGCGAACGGCTCGACGATCTGATAGACAAGCATGGCATTGGCATCGCGGTCAGCATCCAAGGCGCGGATGACCAGCGGGGTGTTTTCTCTGGTCAAGACCACACTGTTGATGGAAGCCGATTCGCTAATCATGCCTGTGAACTCTGGCTGGAGGAAGATGGGGGCATTATCGTTCTCGTCCTTCAGATGAATCAGCAGAGTGGTGTTGCTAGCAAGACCCGCCATGTTGGTTCCCTGGATGGTCAGTCTGTACTCAGGGGTCATTTCATAGTCCAAAGCCCTCGAAGTTACAACCACACCGGAGTTTGGGTTTACATCAAATGCGCCATCAGTGTTTCCACCTTTGATTTGGTAGAACACAGAGGACTGGCTGGTTGCTGTGATCATGGTTACAAAACTGCCGGGGAGGGC
Source organism: Salmo salar (assembly GCF_965601325.2). NCBI lineage: Eukaryota > Metazoa > Chordata > Actinopteri > Salmoniformes > Salmonidae > Salmo > Salmo salar. The sequence goes on from NC_138298.1 coordinate 8,841,912, forward strand.
CAATTCGCTGACCTCTGCAGAGAACTCCTTGGCAGTAAATCTGGGTGTGGCATTGTCCGACACGGTGACAGCGATGTGGACGGTGGCGGTTGCAGTCAGCGAAGGGGTTCCTTTGTCGGTTGCCTTCACAGCTAGTTCAAACTGGTTCTTGCTGCTTCGGTCCAGCTCCTTGGCCACGGTAACAGTGCCCAGCACCGGATCAATGGCAAATGAGTTTGCAACATTTCCTGTTCCAAAAAAAAAAAACACAAGAAGATTTATTAATGTGGTTACTATGGCATTGATTTTCATTCCAGCCAGAAATGTTTGCATTTCTTAAACATTAAAGCCAGGGTGCAATTTTAGGCTTCTTGATTACCGTAAATTGAATTAACTAGAGTCAATGTCAGCGCCCTCGAGGAAATCTAATTAGCATAATAAAAAATCCCCATAAAAATCTGTCAATTTAAGCTAGAGATATTTTTTGTTGTTGCAGCGGATGTATCCACTGCATCCGCCGATGGCGCAATTCTGCATCTGCTGTGAAAGGTGACAGAGCTAGAGCGGTGTTTGTCAGACCATAAGACATCCTGAAAATTGGTCTTCTCACAAAATCGGCTGTAGCATCCAAACAGTTTGGCCTACAAACTATTATGACCCCTCTATGGAAGGATGAGACTCTCACAAACAATTGTGTTCTCTGTTTTGCTCTACGACCCCCACAAGCGTCTTGGGACACGTCTGAAGTCAGTACAGCCGATCTGACAACTTCCCTCTGTGGAAAAGTGAGACTATCACGAACATCGTGTTTTTCTCTAGGATGCCCACAGGCCTCACAAGACTCGTCTGAAGGTTCCCCGGTATAATTTATTAATGGAAGTATATATGGAGACTGTTTAGAGCCATAAATAATGGGTTAGATATATGTCCTATATCTTTCAGATATAGAACAGGCACTTAAGAACAAACTTCCTTTAGAATTTTTTTGGGGGAGGGGGTATCTGTTGTTCCATGTAGTGAATCTGTTATTCAATGCTTTTGTTTGGACTAATAGCAGTAAGAAGTAGGAAAATAATTTTCTTTGTATTCTTTCTTTTTTTTACTTTTAAAATTCTTAACAGCAAAATGATCCTTGGTATGACCTTCTTAAAACAATTCAAATTCAAGATGAACCACTCTGATTAGCATACTCCCTGCTTTTGTCTAAATGGGATACAGCCTAGGAGAACTTACACAGCAGGTTAGGACAATTAACGTAGCAGGTTTGGAAAATTAGGTTAAGGTTAGGAAAGGGGTTAGGGTTAGCTAAAATGCAAAAACAAATCTACTTTTGATGTCAATTTGACAAAATCTAGACATGACCCCCTTCATTCCCTCACCCCCCAAATGGCCATAGCTCTCGAAAAGCATTCGTGGAGATTGCCTACACCAGTCCACCTCTGCTTTGAAAACCTGACTCATTCTCCGGCAAGATACATTTCAATGAGCTTGAGTCATCTCAACTATCTGAAAAATGTACATCCTAAACAAAGAACCCAGCCAATGACTACATGCCCGACCCTCTCCCAAAACACAGCTTATCTTACAGGGGAAACAATGGTGGGAAATTCAGAGGGGGCATCGGCCCGAACTCCCACATGCTTGGAGATCCTCTGACAAAGTCCTCCTACTTTGTGTGAAGTATTCCATTCACGACCGAGGGTCAGTGGGCAGGGGACCTCTGGATGCCCTGCATACATTTTCCCCAGGCCCCTTGCGTTGGTATCGCTAACTGGGCTGCAATGCATACTTCTATCATGACTGGCCAGAGACTAGGGAATGCCAGTATGGCTGACATGTTAAGAATGTGGCTCCGGGGTGAAGTTTCGCCTAGGTACCGATCTAGGATCAGCTTCCCCTCGTCAAATCCTAACCATAACCATTAGTGTGGAAAATGCAAAACTGATCCAAGATCCGAATCTAGGGGCAACCTCATGCCACTCCTAAGAATGTAGTCTAGGGCGCCTGTGGTGCTGTTAGCCAACCTGACTCGATGCTGTAGATAACCTCTGCATTCTGTCCCTTGTCTTTGTCCAGGGCGGTGACCTGGAGGACTGCCGAGCCCAAGGCAGCCGACTCGAAGACGCGCCCGGAGTAGGGCGAGCCCACGAACCACGGCGCGTTGTCGTTGGTGTCCTCCACGTCCACGATGACGCGCACCAGGTTCCTCTTGACAGGGATGTCCTGGTCACGTACCTGGGGAGGGGGGAAAGAGAGCGAGAAAGAAAGAAAAAGAGACAGAGAGAGATGCAGAGAAAGGAATAGGACAGAGGGGGAGACAGATAGGGATACAGAAAAAGAGAGAATTAATGAGTTGTAATACAATCTGAAGCAAACTCTTCTTTCCCTCAACAGTAACTTCATTAAAATGACAACACGTCAAAGTAACTATTTTTCTTAATTTGTCTTAATTCCCAGTGATCCAAACAAGTAAACAATGAATGGGCGGGGGGGATCACTTTGGATGGGTGCTGCATGGTTAGTTCCAAATGGCAAATACCAGCAAACAAACAAACAATTAATCAATACAGGCTGACTGCCCATCTGTTGGAATTGGAGAGTGGCTGATTGAGAGAGACACACACAGTGGCTGAATAGGAGAGAGTGTTCTGAAACCTATGTTACTCTCTCAATAGAGAAAGTGGCTCAGAATCAAATCTTTCATAATATGCTAATAGAACACCGACATTCCTTTTATCTGTTCCGTTTCTATGGTAATAATGATGATATAACGACATATTCCGATTGGCTGGGCTGAGTGGGTTCGTTAAGGGCGTACAGTCCATGTGTTAATTGTCTGAGCACCACACCACTTTGACCAAGGCTCTAGCAAGTTTTTCCAGCACACTCAGCACTGATACCAGAATAATAACACACATTAATAAATAGGTAGATTCTAGAACATCCATGAAATCCGTACCATAACAGTGAGAGTGTGGCGCCGCATGGTCTCGTGGTCAAGCCGCTCGGCCGTGTAGAGGGCACCGCTTCCCGGGTCCAGACGGAACTTCTTCAGGCTGAAGGGGTCGGTGCTGCTCAAGAGGGTAAAGGTCAACTTGTTCTTATCGTCTTCGTCCGTGGCACCGATCCGGAGCACCTCGGTCTCTGGCGGCGTGTCCTCTGCCACAACCACCTCGTAGCGCGGCTGGGAGAACTGGGGCCGGTGGTTGTTGGTGTCGATGACACGGATCAGCACCTGGTGGGAGGAGGGGAGAGGGATGGTGGATGTCAGTATAGTGAATATTTGAGTCAGGGTCAATCAGAGAGTAATGCATGATGTTGTGAATATTTGAGTCAGGGTCAATCAGAGTAATGCATGATGTCGTTGACTTTTCACTGTCTCTCAGTCATTGTTTCTCTGTCTCCACTCTTCACTCACGCTCTCTCTTTCTCCATTCCCAAGAGTGCTCTTTTCATCCTCTACTTCCCATCTCTCCCTCCCTCTTTCTCCATTCCTGACTCCCTCTTCCCCTCTCTACATCCCTTTCCATCCATCTTTCAAGTAATGAGCAGTGTTGTGAAATACTTTCCACCGGATGGCCACTTGGCACTGCCGACAAGGAAAACAAGAAATCAATGTGGGATAACCCTAATGCTTTCAGGTGAAATCACGTTGAGAGAGCATTGAGGGAGTGTTAAAGAGGCGGTGATAAAGTTACAGGTGATCGCTTGATTAATGACATCAGAGTAAGCCATCAGTTGTGAAACGTAAAATGCATTTAGAAATATATTGCAGATTCAAAAGGTTCACCAACTATTTATCACACGGATAATGTGAGTTTCATAGTTCAAGGATGAGGATTGATTATGAAAAAATATATATCTGCTCATACATTGAGGTACACCTTAATAGGAACGTATAATACATTGACAGATATATGAATGCACACGATCTTTGATAAAAGTGCCATTGTGTAATTCCATAACACAGCATCATACTCGAAACATATATTGCAAAATATATTTTCCACACAAAGACCGACCTTTTTGTCACAATACCACAGTTGGCAATGTGGAATTTTCCCCCCCATCTCATACAAAGAATCACATCCCTGGTCCCTAAACAAAAAATCCAGCGAGGCTTGTTTTTATCAATGTGAGCCACTCGTCTACTGGACTTCCGACGAGGGATTAGGGCGAGCCCATGGAATGGCTGTGGCTGTAGCTGGCCCGGCGGGGTTTTCCACGGCGGCAAAACAAAAGGAAAACACAGATTGGACACCTGGATGCCAGCCACCAGGGGGCAATTTCACCTTTATTTATTGAACCAGGTTGGCTAGTTGCAGGTTGGCAACTGCGACCTGGCCAAGATAAAGCATAGCAATTCGACACATACAACAACACAGAGTTACACATGGAATAAACAAAACATACAGTCAATAATACAGTAGAACAAAAGAAAACAAAAAGTATATATACATTGAGTGCAAATGAGGTAAGATAAGGGAGTTAAGGCAATAAATAGGCCATGGTGGCGAAGTAATTACAATATAGCAATTAAACACTGGAATGGTAGATGTGCAGAAGATGAATGTGCAAGTAGAGATACTGGGGTGCAAAGGAGCAAGATAAATAAAATACAGTATGGGGGTGAGGTAGGTAGATGGATGTGCTATGTACAGGAGCAGTGATCTGTGAGCTGCTCTGACAGCTGGTGCTTAAAGCAAGTGAGGGAGATATGAGTCTCCAGCTTCAGAGATTTTTGCAGTTCGTTCCAGTCATTGGCAGCAGAGAACTGGAAGGAAAGACGACCGAAGGAGGAATTGGCTTTGGGGGTGACCAGTGAGATATACCTGCTGGAGCACGTGCTACAAGTGGGTGCTGCTATGGTGACCAGTGAGCTGAGATAAGGCGGAGCTTTACCTAGCAGAGACTTGTAGATAACCTGTAGCCAGTGGGTTTGGCGACGAGTATGAAGCGAGGGCCAACCAACGAGAGTGTACAGGTCGCAGTGGTGGGTAGCGTATGGGGCTTTGGTGACAAAACGGATGGCACTGTGATAGACTGCATCCAATTTGTTGAGTAGAGTGTTAGATGCTATTTTATAGATGACTTCACCGAAGTCGAGGATCGGTAGGATGGTCAGTTTTGTAATGTCCCACATGGGAATAACACATCCAGCTGGAACCCGTATACCTGAATCCCACTATATAGGGCCAAACTGAGCCAAGCCGAGCTGAGCAATACTGGGCTGGCCTGGTTGCACATCCGTCATAGTAGCTGGAAGCTTGCTGTAAAAGACAACGTGAAAACGAAATATTTGAGCCGGCACAGATCAAATGGCGCAGATGTTATTGCGGGTGCAGTGAAATGCTTGTGTTCCTAGCTCCAACAGTGTAGTAGTATCTAACAATACACACAAATGTAAAAGTAAAAGAATGGAATTAAGAAATATAGAAATATTAGGACCAGCAATGTCGGCGTTCAGGCCTATCGTAGGAATCGTAGTCAAGAGGACAGAAATAGGCAACTCACTCACTGCCAGCACCTCTGCTCTACTACGCTGTCAAAAATGTCCGTTGGTGCCTCTTGACAGCAATGAGAGCATGGAAAACACTGCCAGCAGAGTGCAGGAGACAAATATAGCCTAATCTGACGGGTGCGATAACATAAAAAATCTGTCGTGAGGTTGGCAGGGCTGGCTGGGTTCACAGATGCCCATGTCAAGCAGTGGGGAGTACAGCTATTGGCTAGGTTGCATACTAGTTAGGCAGTGCTTTAGCTTCAGAGCTGGCAGTCTCAAATGTTAGCGGTATGCTAACAGTCAAGAGTTGTATCAGTCTGCAAGTGGATTGGATGAAAGTTAGCTTCTGAAAGATATTATTCTCAGTCCAAGTAGAATTGCATACCGCTGTGTACTGTACATTGCAACTGTACAGTTGCATCTCTAATCTATCCCTCTCGCTTTCTATCGCATACAGTTTTGTACAGAACTGGCAGTTATCGAGATGCAGGCACGTCCACAGATAGGGCTCAACCTGTGCCCGAGCACCTGCCCTTTTGCCCTCCTAGGAATTACTTTTAATTTTAATTTAGATTCTCTTTTCATTTTTGGTTTTCATCTAAAATGTAACAAAGTGCTCATCAAACGAGCAAATTTCATAAGCTCTTGAATCTCAGAAATGTCCCCCCCTGCCCAGCCCGAAGAAGCTCACTTGTTTGACTTGCATGTAGGGGCCACTAGCTGCGAGACGTGAATACTGGTAGGAGGCTACTTTAGAGTTGTATCTGTCATATGTGTGTCTCTCACTGTTAGTGACATAGAATGGGAAAACTTGACTGCGTCTTAGTAAGTGGCAGATGTCAGCAGCAGAACAAACTCACATCAAGTAAAAATGAGTTGGTTTCAACAGCATAGCGAACTAGCTAGCAAATTTACATCATCATTCGCTCCGATCAACTGATAAGACCCTCTTTTCCCAATGTCAATCATCTCTCGTCATCTGGCATTAGCTTGCTTACAATGTGTGATGTTGGCTGTTGTTTTAGAAAATAAATAGGTCTATACATTTGGACATTTTGGCTAGAGAGACATTTGGTATGTTATGAATTTTGAGCTCTGAAAGTTACGTCTGTGCACGGTCCTGTCTAGATCCTTCTTGAAACTGTACTCAGTGTGACCATAAAGGGGTCCCCAGTGGGGTGTGTGTAGTGTTATGGATAGGACCCTCTTGGCAGCCCACCAGTCTCTCTCTCTAGTCCAGGCGTCTCGTTTCATGTCACGCCAGACGTCACACTGTCTAAGGTCCCTGGGGCCTCTGCGATCCAGTTTGCACACACATACAAACACTCTCAACCCGCCACCGAGCCCCTACACAATGCATTTCAATCTGGACGGTGGCAGATAGCGCAGTGAGCAAAAGGAGGGCCCTTCACAAGCGGCTGGGCCTGAGAAGAAAAAAAAGAAATAGAAAAAGAAATCCCAGGCGAGTGTCCGCTCCTATCTGCCCAACCATCCACCAAGTGAGTCTACATACCGTCAGAAAGACAGGAAAGGGGGGAAACGAGACCGAGAAAAAGACGAATGTCCACTATCATCTATCCATCGGTCTATTTAAAAAAAAAAACACACATAGCCTCTTCAAGAAACTTCAAAGGGGTATTACCCCCGAATATGCATGATGCAATGTGACTGGCAGTTGAAAAGATGGCAAAGGAGAGAATTTCTCACTTTCGATACCTTCCTGAGGGACTCGGGTCAACGCAACAAGATTGGGACTGAGACAGCGAACAGAAACATATGACAGATGAAGAGATTAAAGGATGAAGAGAAAGATATAAAAAAGGAGAGATATTGAAAGGGAGAAAACGGCTGAGCGGAAAGCCCGAATCACGATGAGTAAGAGAAGAAAAGAGAGGGAGAGACAGAAAGAAATAGAAGGTGAAATTCAGAGAGGAGACAGTGGAGAAAGAAAGAAAGAAAGAACAAAAGAGAGAGAAGACAGTGAGGGAGAGAAAGAGAGAAAAGATAAAGACATAATACATCCAATAGGAAGAAAGAGGGGAACAGATAGCTCCAAGAGAACAAAAACAGAGTTAGATAGAGGAGGTAAAAATGGACAGCGTCTGCATGAAAAGGAGATACAGAAACAGTGAGAGAGTGAGGAATGAGACAGACAGAGAAAAGCACACAAGACAAATATGGAAAGTGAAAGAGAGAGAAAGATGGAAAAAGAAAACCGATAAATGGGAGCTGAGGCAGATTGTGGACAGAACAGCCTGAAGCACTACTGCAGAGCAGGAGGATGGTATGGGGGGCTGGCAAGGAGGCAGGGGAAAGGAATGGAAGGGAAGGAAGGGGGCAGCCTGCCTGGGCTGCCTGGCTGGCACCGCTCCCTGCCGATGAGGTGCCCAGGATGGAATGTTTCTCTCCGCTCCTGCTTCGGATCAGCTGACCCCCACACACACACAGAGAGAGAGAGAGGCCGCTTTGGAGCAAGAGGCAGACAAACAGAGAGACAGACTGGTCGTTTGGTAGGTAGGTATAGGCAGGCAGACAGACAGGAGAGAAAGATGGACAGAGAGACAGACAAACTCCCACATAACAGAACACCAAACAGAAACACTTTACTTCAATATGGTGTCACTTAGCCAGTCAGAGACCTAGGAACAGGTCAGCAAGGTAGCTGGAACAGGCATATAAGCTTAGGTCCAACCACGACCGCACAACAAACAACACCGCGAGCGAGAGCCAGCCAGCAACTTCCGAGAGGGACAGAAAGGGAAAATGGTGCCAGAGAAGAAAAAAAGAGCGAGAGAGAGAGAGTTCACACCTCCCCCACACAGACCTCCAACGCAGACCCGTGCGCGGCGTCCAACATGGTACACGTGAGGCAGAAAAACGCCACCGCCCTCAGCGGGTGCCATGTCCGGGTAAGGCGGGCAATGATGCCCCCCCTGCCAGGAGGCAGGTTTTTGGGTCCGGGATGTTGGCACGGTCCAACCTGTAGCTACATGCTTCTCGAAATAGGATTAAAATAGAACACGACCAACAGAGGTCCAGTGTTTCTTGTTTAGGCTTTATTCTCCCTCAACAGAATACATAATAATAATGATCTGTGCATGGTGGGACTGAGGGGGAGGGAGGGAGAACCTCGAATGTGGAAGGGAACAGAGAGGGAGAGAGAAAGGAAGAGAGAGAGAATTGAAAGAGGGAAAGAAAGAGAGATGGAGACCGATAGAAACAGAGCGAGAGACTGATAGAAACAGAAAGAGAGAGAGGGGGAGAAAACAAGAAAACAAACAAAGGCATTCCTTGGAGAGAGGAAGAAGGGAGGAGAGAGGAAAAACGAAAGAAAATAGGCCAGCTAGTCTGGCAGAGGCAGACACCACATGACTTTGAATTGAAGGAGAAGATAAGTGAAACTGTGTGTGCGCGTGTTTCGTTTCGACTAAACGAATGGCATACTCCCGGCCACAGGGTAAACAGCACACCTCCGTCACAGAAAACTAAGTACCCAAAACATCCCTTTGTATCTTAAATCCGTTGTTTGGCATGTTCTGTTGTTGTTTTCTTCCCCTCGGTTTACATGCAACGTCACAAAAATACGTCTTACTTGGGGTTCATCCACAAAGTCAATTACTCTGTTATTTCCATTGACTCATCTCTCCCCACACACAGAAACCCTAAAACGGGCCAGAACCCCACACTCCCCAACACGACCCATATTCCCTGTATGTGTGCTCATCCGCGGCCAGCGACTGATTTTCTCTGATGTCTAACTAAGAAGGTTCGGCTCCACAAAGGCCTTCACACACCCCTCACAGTAACGAGAGGCGACTTGAAAAACGGGGTGCACTGTCAGCGCCATGGCTAATTGTGTTATGTAATTTCTCCCCTTTGTAACGCCATCCCACTGGTCAAAACATGAAGGCGTCCCAACTGGAACCGTATTTCCTATAAAATACACGACTTTTGACCAGAGCCCTATGGTCAACGCCCTCGCTGTCGGAGGAAAGAACCGATCAGGGAATCAGCGATACCCGATATTTCCTTGTTTTCTGACGGACATGTCTTCTGAACTTGACTAAATCTGACTAATAAATCAATGTATGGACTGGGACAGAAGAGAATGAAGGAGGGGTCTGCTGAAGTGAATTTTCCTTGGAGATTGTGTGTGTGTGTGTGTGTGTGTGTGCATATGCAAGCATGTACAGTGCCAGTCAAAAGTTTGGAAATGCCTACTCATTTAAGGGTTTTCCTTTATTTTTACTATTTTCTATATTGTAGAATACTAGTGAAGATATCAAACATATGAAATCATGTAGTATATTTTATATTTGAGTTTCTTCAAAGTAGCCACCCTTTGCCTTGATGACAACTTTGCACACTCTTGGTATTCTCTTAACCAGCTTCATGAGGAAGTCACATGGAATGCATTTCAATTAAAAGCTGTGCCTTGTTAAAAGTTAATTTCTGGAATTTCTTTCCTTCTTAATGCTTTTGAGCCAATCAGTTGTGTTGTGACAAGGTAGGACTGGAAAACAGAAGATTTGGTAAAAGACCAAGTCCATATTATGGCAAGAACAGCTAAATAAGCAAAGAGAAACGACAGTCCATCATTACTTTAAGACATGAAGGTCAGTCAATCTGGAAAATGTCAAGTGCAGTCGCAAAAACCATCAAGCAATATGATGAAACTGGCTCTCATGAGGACCACCACAGGAAAGGCAGACCGAAAGATACAGTTGAAGTCGGAAGTTTACATACACTTAGGTTTGAGTCATTAAAACAAGTTTTTCAACCACTCCACAAATTTCTTGTTAACAAACTATAGTTTTGGTAAGTCGGCTAGGACATCTACTTTGTGCATGACACAAGTAATCTTTCCAACAATTATTCACAGACAGATTATTTCACATAGAATTCACTGTATCACAATTCCAGTGGGTCAGAAGTTTACATACACTAAGTTGACTGTGCCTTTAAACAGCTTGGAAAATTCCAGAAAATGATGGCCATGGCCATGGCTGATTTCTTTTGATTTTCCCATGATGTCAAACAGAGGCACTGAGTTTGAAGGTAGGCCTTGAAATACATCCACAGGTACACCTCCAATTGACTCAAATTATGTCAATTAGCCTATTAGAAGCTTCTAAAGCCATGACATCCTTTTCTGGAATTTTCCAAGTTGTTTAAAGGGACAGTCAACTTAGTGTATGTAAACTTCTGACCCACTGGAATTGTGATACAGTGAATCATAAGTGAAATTATCTGTCTGTAAACAATTGTTGGAAAGATTACTTGTGTCATGCACGAAGTAGATGTCCTAACCGACTTGCCAAAACTATAGTTTGTTAACAAGAAATTTATGGAGTGGTAGAAAAACGAGTTTTAATGACTCCAACCTAAGTGTATGTAAACTTCCGACTTCACTGTATGCACGCACCACTTTTCAGTAAATATTTTTTAGAATTTTTTGAAACAAGTCATTTGTTTTCATTTCACTTCACCAATTTGGACAATTTTGTGAATGTCCATTACATGAAATCTAAATAAAAATTCATTTAAATTGCATGTTAAATGCAACAAAATAGGAAAAACGCCAAGGGGGATGAATACCTTTGCAAGGCACCGTAACAGACAGACTGTTCAGGCCTTCATGGTCGAATTGCTGCAAAGAAACCACTACTAAAGGACACCAATAAGAAGAAGAGACTTGCTTGGGCCAAGAAACACGAGCAATGGCCATTAGACCGGTGGAAATCTGTTCTTTGGTCTGATGAGTCCGAATTTGAGATTTTAGGTTCCAGCTGCCATGTCTTTGTGAGACGCAGAGTAGGTGAATGGATGATCTCTTCATGTGTGGTTCCCACCATTAAGCATGGAGGAGGAGGTGTTACGGTGTGGGGGTGCTTTGCTGGTGACACTGTTGATGAAGAATTTAGAATTCCAGGCACACCTGACCAGCATGGCTACCACAGCATTCTGCTGCGATACGCTTTCCCATCTGGTTTGCGCTTGGTGGGACAATCATTTGTTTTTCAACAGGACAATGACCCAAAACTCCTCCAGGCTGTGTAAGGGCTATTTGACCAAGAAGGAGAGTGATGGAGTGCGCATCAGATGACCTGGCCTCCACAATCACCTGATTCAACCCAATTGAGATGGTTTGGGATGAGTTGGACCGCAGAGTGAAAGAAAAGCAGCCAACAAGTGCTCAGGATACGTGGGGAGTCCTTCAAGACTGTTGGAAAATAATTCCAGCTGAAGCTGGTTGAGAGATTGCCAAGAGTGTAAAGCTGTCATCAAGAGAAAGAGTGGCTACTTTGAAGAATCTAAAATATATTTTGATTTGTTTAACAGTGTTTTTGTTACTACATGATTCCATATGTGTTATTTCATAGTGTTGTCTTCACTATTATTCTACAATGTAGTAGTAGTAGTAAAAATAAAGAAAAACCCTGGAATGCGTAAGTGTGTCCAAACCTTTGACTGGTACTGTATGTATTTGTGTGTGTGTGCTTACATATGCAAGCATGTATGTATTTGTGTGTGTGTGTGTGTGTGTGTGTGTGTGTGTGTGTGTGTGTGTGCGAGAGTCTGTGTGCGCATTTGCCTGTGCGCGTCTCTCTCTCTCTCCACATGACAATAGGGCGCTCTGTGATGGATCTGAAGCCTCCATTTAGCGATGCTTCCGTCGGCGGGCTGTGGAAAACATAGCCGCCTGCTTCGGCGCCCCAACCCAGCAGGCTGAGAGGGGCTCGGGGGCGCACAGTGCCCCATGATAAAAGGCTCTATTTACAGGCAGAGGCAACAAGTAGAGTTTTTTCCCCACAACGGATCTCTGAATGCTTTTGAGAAGAGGCACAGAACCATTGGAATATTTCCAGAGTCGATAGGCCTGAGACTGTGACTATGGATAGGGACCTGGGTTGAAATTAGAGGTCGACCGATTATGATTTTTCAACGCCGATACCGATTATTGGAGGACCAAAAAAACCCGATAACGATTTATCGTCCGATTTTTATATATATATATATATATAGATTGATAAATAGAGTTTATATATATTTGTAATCATGACAATTACACCTATAATAACTACAACCTAAAACTTCTTAACTGGGAAAATTGAAGAACTGGGAATATTGAACCACCAGCTTTCATATGTTCTGAGCAAGGAACTTAAACGTTAGCTTTTTTACATGGCACATATTGCAGTTTTACTTTCTTCTCCAACACTGTGTTTTTGCAGTATTTAAACCAAATTGAGCATGTTTCATAATTTTTTTGAGACTAAATAGATTTTATTCATGTATTATATTAAGTTAAAATAAATAAAATGACACGTTGATAATTATGACACGTTGACTATTTCTCTCTATACCATTTGTATTTCATATACCTTTCACAATTGGATGTTCTAATAGGCACTTTAGTATTGCCAGCCTAATCTCAGTAGTTGATAGGCTTGAAGTCATAAACAGCGCTGTGCTTCAAGGATTGCTAAGAGCTGCTGGCTCATGCAGTAAAGTTTGAACGAATGCTTACAAGCCTGCTGCTGCCGGGTACTGCTCAGTCAGACTTCTCTATCAAATCACAGACGTAATTATAATATAATAAACACAGAAATACGAGCCTTTGGTCATTAATATGGTCAAATCCAGACACTATCATTTCGAAAAAAAAAGGTTTATTCTTTCAGTGAAATAAGGAACCGTTCCGTATTTTATCAAACGTGTGGCAACCCTAAGTCTAAATATTGCTGTTACATTGCACAACCTTGAATGTTATGTCATAATTATGTAAAATTCTGGCAAATTAGTTCGCAACAAGCCAGGCAGCCCAAACTCTAGCATATACCCTGACTCTGCGTGCAATGAATGCAAGAGAAGTGACACAATTTCCCTAGTTAATATTGCCTGCGAACATGAATTTCTTTTAGCTAAATATGCAGGTTTAAAAATATATACTTCTATGTACTGATTTTAAGAAAGGCATTGATGTTTATGGTTAGGTACATTCGTGCAACGATTGTGCTTTTTTCGCGAATGCGCTTTTGTTAAATCATAACCCGTTTGGCGAAAAAGGCTGTGATTTTATGATAACTTAACAGGCACCGCATTGATTATTTACAACGCAGGACAAGCTAGTTAACCTAGTAATATCATCAACCAAGTGCAGTTAACTAGTGATTGTGAAGATGGATTGTTTTTTATAAGATAAGTTTAATGCTAGCTAGCAACTTACCATTGCTCCTTGCTGCACTCGCATAACAGGTGGTCAGCCTGCCACGCAGTTTCCTCATGGAATGCAATGTAATCGGCCATAATCGGCGATTACCAATTGTTATGAAAACTTGAAATCAGCCCTAATTAATTGGCCATGCCGATTAATCGGTCGACCTCTAGTTGAAATAGTGTGTTTTATTTCAAATACTTTGATTGAGCTTGCCTGGCACAATGGAATGAATAGGATAGTCCTAAAAGAGCAAACCTGTCACTAGGCATGCACAATGAAACACTTTGAAAGTAAACAAATGCTATTTGAACGCCAGTCTGGACTATGGATTGGAAACGGAGAGGCCAATAAGTAAAAAATTTCACTATTAACATATCACATAATAGCAATATCATTATGTATCTGCCATGAGTTGGAGGTGACTAGTTGTGGATTTTCATAAAACCTTTACAGCTCGGCACGCCTCTAACCTCAAAAGATTGTTCATCTCGGGATTAAAGAATGTGGAGTGGACCTGCACTTTTCTTTAGCCCCAGTCTTTTCAGGAGACCTCAATGTACTTTCGTGTCTCCCGAGAGAGAGAGAAAGAGAGAGAGAGAGGGAGAGAAAGAAAGAAAGGAGTGCAGTGAGAAAAGGAGAAGAAAAGACATGCAGGTTCAGTGAGGGGGAAGGAGGGGTGTAGCTGCAGACACGGGCTGTGGAATGCACACTTTTTAAAAAGCGCCTGGCTAGACAGGCACCGTTCTTCCGCCCTCCTCTCTTTCTTCCTCCCTCGCTCCTCGGCCCTTCAGAAATGAGACAATGGAAGAATCCCGGAGCTGGTCTGCCAAGAAAGCGGTTCCGAACGCTCCTTGCCTGTATCCCAAATAGCACCTTGTTCCCTATAAAGTGCATGATAGAGTGAATAGGGTTCCATTTGGGATGTAGACCTCTTCTGCCGCCGGTAGATATGGACAGAGAGAAGAAGGAATGTCCGCCAAGCACATGTTATGACGTTAGGGGTCAAGTTTGGAAAAGCGAGCGCCTGGAGTATGTGCAGTGTTGACCCACGCGCGAGTCTAATCAAAAACAGGCAATGGATGGGCGCATGGAATTTCTGACCTCACTCTAGATCCAACTCCTTGCTTAACCCCTCGTCTGTCTGTCTGTCTGTCTGTCTGTCTGTCTGGCTGGCTGTCAGACAAAGGGAGTCACAGCTTAATTTACATTTGGCAAGATTACCGAAATCAGAACTATAAGCACTGAAATGGATGGAGAAAGAATGAAGACTCATGCAAACCATGTTTATGTTTCCATAATGTCATGATCGTCGTAATAGATGGACCAAGGCGCAGCGGGTACGTGAATGCTCATTTTTATTAATCCAAAACGAAAAAACGATAAACGGACAACAAAACAGTCTTGTAGGCAACACACAGCAATACAAGAAACAATCTCCCACAAACATACTCCTAATTATAGGACCTTCAATCAGAGGCAACTATAGACAGCTGCCTCCAACTGAAGGCCCCAACACCAATTAGCAAAACATAGAAATACAAACGACTAGACAGAACATAGAAATAAACTAACATAGAACAATAACCAAAAACCCCGGAATACATACATCTAACACCCCTCTACATACACAACCACCCCGAACCATATAAAACAAATACCCCCTGCCACGTCCTGACCAAACTCAAATAACAAATAACCACTTTACTGGTCAGGACATGACAGTACCCCCCCCCCCCCCCCAAAGGTGCAGACCCCGGATGCACCTGACAACAAAAATAAACACCTAAACTAAAGGGAGAGAAGGGAGGATGGCTGCCGTCACCGACGGCTCCCGTGCTACACCCCCCCTCCCCAAACCTCCTACAGTGGAGGTGGCTTAGGCTCAGGCCTTAGTCCCCTACCTGACCAGTCCACCCCCACTGAATACCTCTGCCTGAAGCCTGTCACTGAGGACCCTGGACTGTACTCTGGAAGCTCCGGACTGTGGGAGGACTCTGGGAGCTCCGGACTGTGGGCCGACTCTCTTGGTTCCGGACAGTGGGCCGTCTCTCTTGGTTCCGGACAGTGGGCCGTCTCTCTTGGTTCCGGACAGTGGGCCGTCTCTCTTGGTTCCGGACAGTCTGGACGAGGCACTGTTGCCGGAAGTTCTGGACGAGGCACTGTTGCCGGAAGTTCTGGACGAGGCACTGTTGTCGGAAGTTCTGGACGAGGCACTGTTACCGGACACTCTGGACGAGGCACTGTTACCGGACACTCTGGATGAGGCACTGTCGTCGGAAGCTCGGGACTGGGCTGACGCACTGGAAGCCTGATGCGTGGGGCTGGTAGTGGAGGTACCAGACTGGGGACATGCACCTCAGGGCTAGTGCGGGGAGCAGGAACAGGACGTACTGGACTGGGCTGATGCACTGGAAGCCTAGTGCGTGGTGCTGGCTTAGGAGACGCCAGACTAGGGACATGCACATCAGGGCTAGCACAAGAAGCAGGAACTGGATACACCGGGCCATGGGTAAGCACTGGAGGTCTGGAGTGCACCTCTTGCACAACCCGTCCTGGCTGGATGGAAATAGCAGCCCTGCATGAGCAGAGTGCTAGTACAGGGCGAACTGGGCTGTGCAGAGGCCTGATGGTTGCCGTGCGTAGAGCAGGCGTCAGGTAGCCTGGGACTAGGAGGCGCACTGGTGGCCAGATGCGCTGTGCAGGCATCCTCCTTCCAGGCTGGATGCCTACTCTAGCACGGCACTTGCGAGGGGCTGGGATCGCTCGCACCGGACTGTGCGTGCGCATGGGCGAGATCGCGCGCACTACCGCATACTCCGGCGCTCTCCACTCCAAATGCTTCCCATAATAAGCATGGGGAGCTGGCTTAGGGCTCACCCTTGGCCCAGCCAAACTACCCGTGTGCCCCCCCCCCCAATTGTTTTTTATTGGGGGTGCCTCTCGTGCTTCCCCATCGGCGCGTACAAAGCCTCATATCAGCGCCTATCCGCTTTGGCTGCCTCTATCTCCTCCGGTGGGCGACGGTATTCCCCAGCCTGGTGCCATTGTCCAGCCCCGTCCAGAATTTCCTCCCATGTCCATGATTCCCGATAGTCCACCTGCTGCTTCTTCCTCCGCTGCTTGGTCCGTGGTTGGTGGGAGATTCTGTCACGATCGTCGTAATAGATGGACCAAGGTGCAGTGGGTACGTGAATGCTCATTTTTATTAATCCAAAACAAACACCAAAAACGATAAACGGATGACAAAACAGTCTTGTAGGCAACACACAGCAATACAAGAAACAATCTCCCACAAACCCCAAAACAAACATACTCCTAATTATAGGACCTTCAATCAGAGGCAACTATAGACAGCTGCCTCCAACTGAAGGCCCCAACACCAATTAGCAAAACATAGAAATACAAACGACTAGACAGAACATAGAAATAAACTAACATAGAACAATAACCAAAAACCCCGGAATACATAAATCTAACACCCCTCTACATACACAACCACCCCGAACCATATAAAACAAACACCCCCTGCCACGTCCTGACCAAACTCAAATAACCCCTTTA
Organism: Salmo salar; assembly: GCF_965601325.2. Taxonomy (NCBI): domain Eukaryota; kingdom Metazoa; phylum Chordata; class Actinopteri; order Salmoniformes; family Salmonidae; genus Salmo; species Salmo salar. The sequence goes on from NC_138298.1 coordinate 8,859,176, forward strand.
GTGGTTAGGACGTGACACATAATCTATTCCTTTTCCTCCAATCACACAAGTCAATCACCTTTGTATTTTGTGAGAAACGCCACTATGCACTATTTAAGCGAGAATAAAGACATGAAAACACAAGCATCCAAAACTACGGCACGCAATGGGAACCCTCATGCAAACTTAACTCTACCATTTCATTTCAGAAATGTTTCCATAATCCTTTCCTCCGTAAACACAATGATCTGTACAGCCAAAACCATCCAAACCTCTGAAAACACAACAGGAACTCTCCTCATGCAACCCCAACATCTCATTCCCATAAATGTTTCCATAATCGTTCCCATCACAAAAGTCAATCATCCTACCTCATAGGATCCATGACAAACTCTACCGCCATCAACAAACATTAACGTTCCAATTACCTGGGTGCTGACAAATCTCGTCCCGTCTGTTGCCTCCACTGTCAGGTTATAATTGGATTTTTGCTCAGCATCGAGGGGCCTCGCCACGATCAGGGTCCCACTGGCCTTGCCCACGTCAAAGCGGCTGTCGTAGTTCCCACCTGGTGGAAACGACGGAAGGAAGGGTTAGGCGGGCGCACAATTAAAATGGACAGGAAATGAGTGGGGCTATCATCACCTGTTTAAATTATGACGCAGTACTGGAGCTAGGTAAGCTAACAGTAACATACGGTTCTGTTTGGCTGTGGCGTTAGGCAAGCGGAACTTATACATAAATGACATGTAATCCATGTATAATAATAATAATTTCAGTATTTATCCATACTGTTGCTTATATCAATATTATAAGCAACATTATCCCTATTGTTGATACATACAGAAGCACATATGTACTGCACTGTGTATCAACAATGTAAAAACATTTCCCAGTACTTATATTAACTTTCCAGGCTCATTATGGAACCATATGTGCAAGTGGTATGATGTGTATACATCAATCACATACAGTTAGTTGCATGTGTCAATAGATTCCACAAGACACCATGAATGAAAAACATATGGTACATAGACAAAATGGAGCCATATATTCATGTTTATGTGCGGTATATGTGTTTATGTAAATCTGTTGTCACACGACCACAAGAATGACAGAGACAATGCACAAGCTCAACCACAGGCATTTGACAGCACAGCTGGGTTCAAACACTATTTGAAATCTTTCAAATACTTTGAGCCTGCATGAAGTGTAGGATGGGCGGGGTTTGTACTTCTGGGACTATCCTATCGGTCTATTAAGCCAGGCAAGCTCAGTCAAGCACACCTAAAGAAGTTTAAATGATTTCAAATTGTTTTTGAACCCAGATCTGCATGACAGACATCACAGTCAACAATCTCCAATGGTATAAGAGAGATCACTTAATATAGCCAATGACAGCAGAGAGATCCCATTACAGCAGATCTACCTTCCGCTGTACAGTTGAGGTCGCAAGCCATCTGAACGATGTAAAACACTTCCCCCGTGTCTCCTTCTGGACAAACCAAATCCAGTAAAAGAGAGACATTCCCAAAGGAGAAAAGAAGAGAAGAGCAGCAGAGAAGCAGAAAACATAGAAAAAGAGAGGGAAGGCGTCAGTCAAACGTTGGTTAGAAGAAGGGAGAAGGGAGAAGTATTTTCAGGAAGTTTATGCAGTAGAGACGTTAACAGTCACCATGCAAAGAAGTCACTATAAGAGACTCAATTATTACAGTGAGCAAGGAGAAAAATAAGTTGTACATTGGTTTGTTTTTGGGTTTGTAGGCTACACACTCATATTCACTTGCTAGGGTTAGTGCTAAGAAGAATGCTACAAGAATCTATGTCTTCCCTTGACTATACAACTAGATTCATCTCCTTCTAGAATGCATTCAACTAACCCACATACACACGCATGCAGACCCACACACAACCTAAAACAAAACCCTGCACCCACTCGTCAAGGTTTCACCTGTGATCTCGAACCAGACTGGCGTGTCCGACGTCTCCGTGATGATGACCCCCACCATGTGCGCCACGGGGTCGCTCTCCATCACTGAGAAGAAGAAGGGGGGCTCCTCAAAGGCCAGGGGGGGGGCGCTGGCCGCCACCTCCGGCTTGGGGATCCACTCGATGTGCAGCCGGCAGGTGGACGACTTCTGGGGGCGCCCGTTGTCCACCGCTTTGATCTGATAGAGGGAATTAATTGATTTGAATTGATTTGGGTAAGTAAATTATACAACAAAACACATTGGACTCCCAGGGGATAGCACTTAAAAGCATTAGTTAAAATACTTTAATTAAAACACAGGGAGAGAGAGGGGGGAGAGAGGAAACAGAGAGAGAGAGAGCAAGAGAAATAGAGTGAGAGACAGAGACAGATAGGCCAAGGGGTCAAAGAACGGTCAGCCAGCCCACATGGAAAAAACAACAACCGAGCAGAACACCTGTTACCATGGCGTCCCCCGTTAAACAGATGTCCGGGGAGATTACTGTGTTAAGTGTCTAATTCCGTCAAGTGAGATAAATCTATCACAGGCCACACTGGCCCAAAAGTACTGTGACTATCCTAAACCTCAAAATGCTATCAACAAATGCAATATGGCATGTACATTGGAAATGTAAAAGTAAACCAATGTGAAGAAATCAAAGCCCCCAGTCCGATATGTCCAATAATTCTCTAAAACCCTGGCTCTAGTTTAAGATGTCATATAACTCAGCATGTACATTGACATTCCTCTAAAAGCAAAAGAAAATCCTAAGCCTAAATGACTTCTCCCTAACTATACTGAACAAAAATATCAACGCAACTTGTCAAGTGTTGGTCCCATGTTTCATGAGCTGAAAGAAAAGATCCCAGAAATGTTCCATACTCACAAAAAGCTTTTTTCTCTCAAATCGTTGTGCACAAATTTGTTTACATCCCTGTTAGTGAGCATTTCTCCTTCGCCAAGATAATCCATCCACCTGACAGGTGTGGCATATCAAGAAACTGATTAAACAGCATGATAATTTCACAGGTGCACCTTGTGCTACCAGATAATTTAGTGTTAATTTCTCTCCAACGTTGTTTTAGAGAATTTAGCAGTACGTCCAATCGGCCTCACAACCACAGACCACGTGTAACTACGCCAGCCCAGGACCTCCACATCTGGCTTCTTCACCTGCGGGATCATCTGAGAACAGCCACACTGACAGCTGATGAAACTGTCTTTAATGAAGCCCTTTTGTGGAGAAAAACTAATTCTGATTGGCTGGGCCTAGCTCCCAAGTGGGTGGGCCTATGTCCTCCCAGACCCACCCATGGCTGCGCCCCTGCCCAGTCATGTGAAATCCATAGATTAGGTCCTAATGAATGTATTTCAATAGATTGATTTCCTTATATGAACTGTAACTCAGTAAAAAAAAAAAAAAAAATTGTTCCATGTTGCGTTTATATTTATTTTCAGTATAAAATGCAGAGGAATTTCCTAGCGAAAAATCCAGAGAATAAAAACGATGAATCCAAATGCGCTAGGCCACTTACGGTGAGGATGTCATACTCCCCTGCAGAGGAGAACTTCTTGGACGACACCAGACCCGTCTTTGGCTCGATGAAGAACTTCCCGTGCTCATCTCCCTCCTCGATGGAATACGAGATCTCCGAGTTGGCACCCTCATCGCGGTCCGAGGCGATCACCCGATACACGGGATCCCGCTTCAGAGCCCGGTCCTTTTCCGTTTTTTCCCGTTCCGGAAGCTTGATCTTGTAGATCTTCTCCAGGAACTGCGGCCGATTGTCGTTCTCGTCCAGGACTTTGACGATGACACGGACCGTGGTGGATTTTGCGGGAACCCCGTGGTCGGTGACGGTGATCTATTAGGGAAAAAGTTGGGAAAAACATGGAATTAAAATGGGAGTATGGAAATTATGTTGCCTGTGACTTGATTCCGAGCAACAACAAAAAAGAGCAGGAAATATGGAATTAGAATGGGAATTCCGTGAGACAAATTTTTGGGAAAACATGGAATTACAATTGGAATCATATGTTTGAGACTGTGAGAGGGAAAGAGAGAAACGTTGAATGAAAAGCTTCAAAGGATCTATGTGAATTAAGTGTCATCACATTTTGAACGGACATTGGGTTCCATATTCCCATGCAACCTTGGAAAGAGTGTTGTCACGTAAACAATTCCAATTAAAGCGATGTTTAAAACCAGTTTAGCGAAACAATGCATATACTGCAGAGAGAGGGGACCAGGCAATAATGGCGCACATATGTGTAAGCTGTAAACTCTGCATCTTGTGAATATGTAATGACCGGAGCTCCGACGTTTGAGGACGTTCCTTATTCGAAGTCCTTGAATTAACCAAAGAGAGCGGAGGTAAAAAGCAAACTCACTTTCTTCTCTCCTCTTCTGCCTCGCTTTCTCCCCCTTTCTCTTTCTCCCCCCTACCTCTTCCTCCCTCTCTCCATTTCATTGCTGTGCTCACAAATGTTTCTCACTTAGTCAATTGGCTGCCAAAATTGAACCAATTCCTTCCGAGATTAGCGAGCTGTCAAGTAATTTTATTCAAAGACCCACGCTGTGCTTCCGGGAACCAATATGCGAAGGGAACAGGCTGTTATTCACTCACTCGCTTATTGAAGTTGAATTGTTCCTTTCCTTCTTTCTTTCTTTCCCTTTCAGTCATTCTTTTTTATAGTGAATGGATTCAATGAATGTGAGAGGCAAGTCATAATTTGGCGTTTTTTTCGGAGACGAGCGCAACAAGACGGTCCACAGACCACACTCGCTTTGCTGCTTTGCTTTTCTGCCACAGAAGGATGATACTCGTCATTATTTTGGAGATGTAGCAGGTCCAGTCTCTTTGGTGAGCAATGTGCCCCTGAGCAAGGCAGTTAACCAACTGTACCCCGGGCGACCCAATTTGTGGATGTCGATTAAGGCAGCCCCCCAGCACCTCTCTGATTCAGAGGGGTTGAGTTAAATGCGGAAGACACATTTCCGTTGGACAACTGACTAGGTATCCCCTTCCCCTTTCCCAATGTCTCCTTGGTGCTCCAAAAACAACATATTCCGTTAAATGGGTTTACCTGATGAATGTATCACCATCCAACCAGACACAAGGAGAAAAATATACTTTTTATGTATGCTTATGTATTTTTTTTTTTTTTACCTTTTATTTAACTAGGCAAGTCAGTTAAGAACAAATTCTTATTTTCAATGACGGCCTACGCCGGCCAAACCCGGACGACGCTGGGCCAATTGTGCGTAGCCCTATGGGACTCCCAATCACGGCCGGTTGTGATACAGCCTGGATATGAACCAGGGTGTCTGTAGTGACGCCTCTAACTGTTTTCTTCCTCACAGCGAAATAAGTATTAGGTATCAAAACACCAGCCTGGTCCCAGATCAGTTTGTGCGGTCTTGCCAATTCCCATGGTCATTGACACATAGCACAAACTGATCTGGGACCAGGGTTAAAAAAAAACACACCAGTGGCATGATGTGTTAACCCATTTGGAGAAGTTTGTTTAAAAATAGTTCAAAAATAATAATGAAACACTACAGCCCATAGTTTGCTGGAGAGACTTAAGTTGGTTTTAACATTAGTTATAACACTTGGTAGTTTGAACACTCAGCTGTTTTAACACTTTATTAATTAGGCCTGGCTTAATGGCTGAATGGTGTCTTTGAAATGAAATGCACAGCCAGCTTAATGTACACAGCCAGCAATAAGCTTAGATGACCCAAACAAACACAACACTTAAATCTCATGAGTAACTGAACTGGGGTTCGTCTATCTCACAGCCGGGAGAGATGTGAGCAATTCTGAGCTTAAAGCGTCAGAAATAAAAATAAAGAGCTGAACAATAGTCATTTAAAACCATCTGCTCAGCGCTTTAGCAAAAACACTTTGGGGTTGTGGTCACACGCCATTTGGCACTAGCAGCGACAATTAGCGGCATAATGTGTTTTTGTTTTCCTGCGCCTAGTCGGTCCAAGGCCGCCCGAGCTATTTGCCCGAACAAAATTAATTAAATGGGACGACAAGGACCATTCGAGTTCGAGGCGGCGTGCGCCTCTCGGGAGCAGTGTTGCCGGTGCGTTGGCCCGTATTCTCATATTCTGTAATGAACATTGCCATTACGGGCAGATGAGTTCATTTGGCCCCGTTTTTGGATTATATTTGTGCATCCCAAATGGCACCCTACATCTACATAGTGCACTACTTTTGACCAGAGCCCTAGGTGTCCTGTTCAAAAGTAGTGCACTATATAGGGAGTAGTGTCATTGGTACACACGCTTTGTCCACAGTTCCCTGTTCCCTTTGTGAAATCAAAGCAGTGGATTGAAAAAAGCTGAAAATGAGGACCCGGGCTAATGTGAACAGCTGAACTCGGCTGTGTGTGTGTGTGCATCCCATATTATATCTGATTCTCGATATAGTGCACTTCTTTCGACCAGGGCCCACAGGCCTCTGGTCAAAAGTAGTGCATTAAATAGGGAATAGGGTGCCATTTGGGAAGCAGGCTGAATGGTAATTATTGCAGAGCAACCGAAGAGACAAGATAGGAGCATCAATTACAAAAACTAACTGAACTCTGTAATACTGTACGGGGAACAAGTGGGTTAACTGCATTTCTCAGGGGCAGAACGGCAGATTTTTACCTTTTCAGACAGAGAGTGAGTGAGTGAGTGTACATGAGCGCTTGTGTGCGCTTCCGAGCCGTGCTAGACAGTTGCTCATCAGCACATCCTACTCTTTCTAAACAAAGCCTTTACCAGAGGCCAGTCTCTCACTATGTCAGACAGACAGTCACAACAACGTGAAGACCGTGTCACAGTGGTTCTCAGGCTTTTCGTAATTAAATGTTTACACTAGGCGCGTATTGTTGCATATCTGCAACAAACCCCTGGTCAAATGGAGGCCAACTCTCAAGTCTGATGTAGTGAAACGTTAGTGCCTAGACACTTCAGAGGGCATTAATAAAGAAAGTGGCTGAGACTATAGAAACTTGGGAAGTTGGTATAGAGATATGCCTATGACCAGAACATTAAACTTGCCTCTCTTTCAGGTCTGGGCGAGCATGTCCTAACATGTCTCCCTTGTTGTTTCCTCTCTCTCCCTCCCTCCCTCTCCCTCACTCTCAATTCAATTCAAGGGCTTTATTGGCATGGGAAACATATGTTAACCTTGCCAAAGCAAGTGAAGTAGATAATAAACAAAAGTGAAATAAACAATAAAAATGAACAGTAAAGTTTACACTCACACAAGTTCCAAAAGAATAAAGACATTTCAAATGTCATATTATGTCTATATGCAGTGTTGTAACATGGTGCAAATAGTTAAAGTACAAAAGGGAAAATAAATAAATAAACATAAAAATGATTTATTCACTGGTTGCCTTTTTCTTGTGGCAACAGGTCACAAATCTTGCTGCTGTGATGGCACACTGTGGTATTTCACCCAGTAGATATGGGAGTTTATCAAAATTGGTTTTGTTTTCGAATTCTTGTGGATCTGCGTAATCTGAGGGAAATATGTGTCTCTAATATGGTCATACATTTGGCAGGAAGTTAGGAAGTGCAGCTCAGTTTCCCCCTCATTTTGTGGGCAGTGTGCACACAGCCCGTCTTCTCTTGAGAGCAAGGCGGCCTTTCTCAATAGCAAGGCTATGCTCACTGCGTCTGCACATAGTCAAATTTTTCCTTAAGTTTGGGTCAGCCGGGAGGGGGGGTGGGTGGGCGGGTGGGGAAAGGGATGGGGTTTATGATAGGGTGGGGGTTGGTAGGTGGTGGTGTGTGTGTGTATGTGTGTACGTGCTTGCGTCTGTGCATGTGTGCACATGCCAGCGTGTATGTGTGTGAGTGGCAGTGGGAGTGGGTGAGGTCTCTGAGTGAGCAAATGCCAAGCTTATCTTGGGGAGCCTGGCATTTGCAAAACTGACCTAAGATCAGCTTATAGGACAAAGGTGGTGGGAAGGTGGGAAGACCTCAAATCTTGGTCTGAAACCCCTTTATCCACCGCCACCTGATATATACTGCTCTAAAAAATAAAAGGGAACACTTAAACAACACAATGGAACTCGAAGTCAATCACACTTCTGTGAAATCAAACTGTCCACTTAGGAAGCAACACTGATTGACAATAAATTTCCCATGCTGTTGTGCAAATGGAATAGACAACAGGTGGCAATTATAGGCAAAAAGCAAGACACCCCAAATAAAGGAGTGGTTCAGCAGGTGGTAACCACAGACCACTTCTCAGTTCCTATGCTTCCTGGCTGATGTTTTGGTCACTTTTGAATGCTGGCGGTGCTTTCACTCTAGTGATAGCATGAGACGGAGTCTACAACCCACACAAGTGGCTCAGGTAGTGCAGCTCATCCAGGATGGCACATCAATGCGAGCTGTGGCAAGAAGGTTTGCTGTGTCTGTCAGCGTAGTGTCCAGAGCATGGAGGCGCTACCAGGAGACAGGCCAGTACATCAGGAGACGTATAGGAGGCCGTAGGAGGGCAACAACCCAGCAGCAGGACCGCTACCTCCGCCTTTGTGCAAGGAGGAGAAGGAGGAGCACTGCCAGAGCCCTGCAAAATGACCTCCAGCAGGCCACAAATGTGCATGTGTCTGCTCAAACGGTCAGAAACAGACTCCATGAGGGTGGTATGAGGGCCCGACGTCCACAGGTGGGGGTTGTGCTTACAGCCCAACACCGTGCAGGACGTTTGGCATTTGCCAGAGAACACCAAGATTGGCAAATTCACCACTGGCGCCCTGTGCTCTTCACAGATGAAAGCAGGTTCACACTGAGCACGTGACAGACGTGACAGAGTCTGGAGATGACGTGGAGAACGTTCTGCTGCCTGCAACATCCTCCAGCATGACCGGTTTGGTGGTGGGTCAGTCATGGTGTGGGGTGGCATTTCTTTGGGGGGCCGCACAGCCCTCCATGTGCTCGCCAGTGGTAGCCTGACTGCCATTAGGTACCGAGATGAGATCCTCAGACCCCTTGTGAGACCATATACTGTTGCGGTTGGCCCTGGGTTCCTCCTAATGCAAGACAATGCTAGACCTCATGTGGCTGGAGTGTGTCAGCAGTTCCTGCAAGAGGAAGGCATTGATGCTATGGACTGGCCCGCCCGTTCCCCAGACCTGAATCCAATTGAGCACATCTGGGACATCATGTCTCGCTCCATCCACCAACGCCACGTTGCACCACAGACTGTCCAGGAGTTGGCGGATGCTTTAGTCCAGGTCTGGGAGGAGATCCCTCAGGAGACCATCCGCCACCTCATCAGGAGCATGCCCAGGCGTTGTAGGGAGGTCATACAGGCACGTGGAGGCCACACACACTACTGAGCCTCATTTTGACTTGTTTTAAGGACATTACATCAAAGTTGGATCAGCCTGTAGTGTGGTTTTCCACTTTAATTTTGAGTGTGACTCCAAATCCAGACCTCCATGGGTTGATAAATTGGATTTCCATTGATTATTTTTGTGTGATTTTGTTGTCAGCACATTCAACTATGTAAAGAAAAAAGTATTTCATAAGATTATTTCTTTCATTCAGATCTAGGATGTGTTGTTTAAGTGTTCCCTTTATTTTTTTGAGCAGTGTATATACACACACACATCACACACACACACACACACACACACACACACACACCTACTCATTCAAGGGTTTTTCTTTATTTTTACTATTTTCTACATTTTAGAATAATAGTGAAGACATCAAAACTATGAAATAACACAGATGGAAACATGTAGTTACCAAAAGTCTTAAACAAATATAAATATATTTTACATTTGAGATTCTTCAAAGTAGCCACCCTTTACACCTTGATGACAGCTTTACACCCTCTTGGCATTCTCTCGATGAGCTTCATCAGGTAGACACCTGGAATGCATTTCAATTAACAGGTGTGCCTTGTTAAAAGTTAATTTATGGAATTTCTTTACTTCATAATGCGTTTGAGCCAATCAGTTGTGTTGTGACAAAGTAGGGGTGGTTTATAGAAGATAGCCCTACTTGGTAAAATACCAAGTCCATATTATGGCAAGAACCGCTCAAATAAGCAAAGAGAAATGACAGTTCATCATTACTTTAAGACATGAAGGTCAGTCAATCTGGAAAATGTCAAGAACTTCAAAAGTTTCTTCAAGTGCAGTCGCAAAACCCATCAAACGCTATGATAAAACTGGTTCTCATGAGGACCGCCACAGGAAAGGAAGACCCACAGATACGTCTGCTGCAGAGGATAAGTTCATTAGAGTTACCAGCCTCAGAAATTGCAACCCAAATAAATTATTCACAGAGTTCAAGTAACAGACAGATCTCAACATCAACTGTTCAGAGGAGATTGCGTGAATCAGGCCTTCATGGTCGAATTGCTACAAAAAAAACACTACTAAAGGACACCAATAAGAAGAAAAGACTTGCTTGGGCCAAGAAGCACAAGCAATGGACATTAGACCGGTGGAAATCTATCCTTTGATCTGATGAGTCCAAATGTAAGATTTTTGGTTCCAACCGCCGTGTCTTTGTGAGACGCAGAGTAGGTGAACGTATGATCTCTGCATGTGTAGTTCCAACCGTGAAGCACGGAGGAGGAGGTGTTATGGTGTAGGGGTGGTTTCCTGGTGACACTGTCAGTGATTTATTTAGAAGTCAAGGCACACTTAACCAGCATGGCTACCACAGCATTCTGCAGTGATACGTCATCCCATCTGGTTTGCGCTTAGTGTGACTATCATTTGTTTTTCAACAGCACAATGACCCAATACACCTCCAGGCTGTGTAAGGGCTATTTGACCAAGAAGGAGCGTGATTGAGTGCTGCGCATCAGATGACCTGTCCTCCACAATCACCCAATTTTATTTTATATCATCTGTATTTAACTAGGCAAGTCAGTTAAGAACAAATTCTTATTTACAATGACAGCCTACCCCAGCCAAACTTGGACAACTTGTGCGTCGCCCTATGGGACTCTCAATCATGACCGGATGTGATGCAGCCTGGATTTGAACAAGGTAGTGCAGTGACACCTCTTGCACTGAGATGCAGTGTCTCAGACCACTGCGCCACTCGGGAGCCCAAGGTTTGAGATGAGTTGGAACGCAGAGTGAAGGAAAAGCAGCCAGCAAGTGCTCAGCATATGTGGGAACTTCTTTTGGACTGTTGAAAAAGCATTCCAGGTGAAGCTGGTTGAGAGAATGCCAAGAGTGTGCAAAGGGTGGCTACTTTGAAGAATCTAAAATATATTTAGCTTTGTTTAACACTTTTTAAGTTACTACATGATTCCATATGTGTTATTTCATAGTTTTGATGTCTTCACTATTATTCTACAGTGTAGAAAATAGTAAAAATAAAGAAAAGCCCTTGAATGAGTAGGTGTGTCCAAAACGTTTGACTAATATATATATATATATATATATATATATATATATATATGAGAGAAAAGAAGTGTACGAATGTCGCTGTGCATTTTAATTTGGCCCCAACATGAAAGAACTGGAGGAGCGCTTTGAGCTTGTTAACATTTAATGTGGTTATTTAACGTCTGCTGGAGCATTTCTTCAAACGGGACAAATGAACAGCATAATGATAATAAACGGGCTCTGGCTATGTATTCGTAAAAACAGGAGCCTGTTGGAAAAACACACTGACTATCAGCTCTCTTTATCTCTAATTCTACTGTCACACACCAACCAATGCCCCTGAGATTAACCCTCAAGGGTGGCTTTTGACTCTGGAATCTGCTCGGTCGTAGGCACAGAGGGCTCCTGACCTGGTCACTTTAACAAATTAAAAGGGATTTTCTGTCGAAAGCTTCAATTTAGTTTTCCTCTCTCTTGAGGCCTCTGCAACTCGGCACTCAAATCTAAGAGTAGGCCATTTAATTTATCATAGATGTGGTTGGAAAGAATGAGAGAGAGGAGGGAGGGAAAAAGAGAGAGCGAGAGAGAGAGAGAGAGAGAGAGAGAGGAGGAGAAGCAGGAGGCAGTAAAATGTCTTCCTCGGGGGAGAACAGATCTCTTCCCTCCTCTCCTCCACTATCTTTACTCTCCAGTCCCAGAATAAAATGAGTGCGTCCCACTGTGTAAATTGAGTATGAAAACACAGGGAGTGGCTGGCATGCGGGCACACATCGGCATTAATTGGCATCCAATGAACCTCGAATTGCATTAACTCCTATGACGATAATTGAGCAGCGCCCAATCTGGTTAATCGATCTTGGCACAAAATTAAATGTGCTGGCGTTAAACGTTTGGTTAGGTTGGGCAGAGGGAACGGAATGAAGAGGGGGGTCGGGGGTGGAAGGAGGGTGGGGTTAGAGAAGATAGAGAGGGAGAGACAGAAAGAGAGAGAGAGAGAGAGACATAGCAATAGAGAGAGAAAAAGTGAGTATCCACAAGTTTAAACATCAACCCGGCGTTGAAGGTTCGCTTCCTGCCCCGGCTTGCCTCCCTCGATCCCGTGATGGTACACTGGAGAAGAACAAAGGCACAGTCACCCTGATTCCCCCCTGGAAATCTCAAACGGCGGAATCATGATCCAAAACCCAAACCCCCTTCCGCCGGTTAATGTGGAACTATGCGCTGCGTCTCTGTGCCCCAGCTTGTTTTGGTTGGCAATGCTTGGTGCTCGGCCAAAGTACGTTGGTTGGAGGTTGAAGACAGCCAAGCCTAAAGTTTAGAGAGGCAAATAAAATGGTTTCTTTTGGCCTTTTGGCCGTTTCGGCTGAAGAGGTTGTCCTTGAGGGCCTTTCTGATGATTAGCAATGCTGCTAATGCTTCTCCAAACAAACACGAGGGCTCACACAGACGGACAGATAAGGAAGTAGACCATTTTTTTCATTCCCCCTCTTCTTTCTCCCTACGCTCTTTCTGTTAAAAGTAGACCAGACAAAACAAGGTGCTTACCTCAAGAATGTGCTCGTCCTGCTGTTCTCGATCCAGCTTCCTCGAGGTAGTTGTAACAAGACCTGTTGAGAGAAAAAGAGAGGTTTGTTAGTACTATGGCCCCAATCAATGTATCAATGTTGCGTCAATGTTATATTTTCTTACTACAGGACAATGTGATATCCATTTTCTTGACTTCATGCAATCATGAAAATGAAATCACAAAACCATAGAGAAAAAGGCATATTTGTAATGGCAGACAAACTTCATTACAAGATGCATGATGTGCTTCCTAAAGCCAAACTAACACTAAAGCATGAAAGGGCCAGGGTAAATAGCTGATTTACAATGTTTGTGAAAATCAAGCCCTCCATTCTTTGTTTCCTTGGTTATGTCATCCAACCCTTCTTCTAAATGACCTGTGAGAGGAGGAAGGGGCTGAGATACTGACCCTTAGAAAGGTCTCCAAGCCCCCGGTCACCTCCGCGCCCCAGACAGGTCCACTGTCAGGCCACCCCGTTCGCCACAAGTGAAATATCGCGGCGGTCCGCTAACGGGCTCTGAAACAGTGGTGGCCTCGAAACTTTAACTGAGGCTTATAACGCAAGCTGAACAAATACAGAGGCAGGCAGTCAGAGGCAGACACAGTCAACTGCAGCCCCAAGCCCGAGCGCCAGAGTCTCAAGTCGTCTGTGTAGGGGTTTCGAATGAGATCCCATGGTTTGTTTTAAGGATTTCGAGAGCCCCCGATTTCCACTGTGACTGCAATTATTTTCACACAGGGGGGGATGGTGTTTCTCTTTTTCTGAGGGCTACAGCAGTAGTAGGGACTTAAAGTGTTGCGTATCCTGGCTTACCTAAGAATAAAAATAAACGCAAAACTCATGCCTCGAGATCTGACCCGATTTGAATCAGATTCAACCAAAGGACAGGGAGAAGAGAGATTCTTTTTAAATATATGGCTACATTATACGAGCAGTCTCTTCTCCTCAAATAATAAGCAGTGTATTCTCACTCCCGGCGTAATTGTAACCTTGCAGTAGACATGAGTGCAGAGTAGACGTGCCAGAGCAGACCGCACCAGAGCCGGCTGGTCGACCTGATTATCATAGCAAAAAAAGGATTTCCGAAACCCGAGCCCATCAATGGCACATATGGTGCAAACCAGAATAGCAAGCCCACAACTTACAGCACCTCTCAAAATAGCCCTGCACAGCAAAGGAAGGACTCAACTGAGCCAGACCTCCTCCGGGCGTCATACTATCCCCTAAAAAGTAACAATGTTCATTTGGAATTTAAAATAAATAAAAACAAAGCGGCATTAGCGTTAGAGAAAGACAATGTTTCCCTTGCGTGCTAAGCTAGTTTGTGTTTGTAATACATTGAACAAAGCTAATGAAGGCATTACAAGTTGGAAATGCTTGTCCAGGAAATTGGGAGCGATTAAGAAAGGAAGGACTCTTGACAACATGCCACAGTCAGGACAAATGCAAGAACTAAGTCAATGGGCTACACTGTACTGTTGTAATAATGCTGGGTAGTTTGGCGATGGGTAGTGTTATGGGTTGATACTAGCAGCTAACTGTGACATAGCTTTTAAAAGGTCACGGCGAACAAGGCTCTTTGTAAAAGAAGGTAAGGCATATCGGTGGGGCTGTCCTGAAAACCGGCCAATTTGCAAGGCATCTTAATGGACATAAACAAAGTGATCGTATTACCCCCATTTCCCAAAGAATGAAAGAGAGTGGCTCACACACACACACACAATAATATTACCCACATTTCCCAAAGACTGGCAAAGAGAGGGGGTTGCGCTCTCACACACAAACACACGTTCCCCTTTGTTAAGCTGCCAAGTGTGCCAGGCTGAAAATCCTCCACAGCTTTAATTGAAGGGACGGGGGTTGACTCCTCTGCACCTCCATCCTAGCGAGAAGCTAAATTTAACTGAGGTAGAACTCTTAGGAAAGGTTGCTCTAAATTGATCCGGATGGCTGGAGCTATCTTTCTTTTTTTCTATCTTAGCTGTCTCCTAGCTCTCGGGAGCGGTCCTTTGATGTGGGGTTATAAGCGTCAACAACTATGAAGTAGTACTCTTAGCTTAGCGTACGTTCCAATCTTTACCTGAGCCACGGCTCCAGGCTTCCAGCCTCTGAAGATCAATTCTGCCTATGGATTGGAAATACACTGCTGCCTATAAGTACTATACATAGTGTACTAAACATTAAGAACACCTTCCTAATATTGAGTTGACCCCCCATTCTCTTCTCAGAACAGCCTCAAATCGTCGGGGGGTGGACTCTATAAGGTGTCGAAAGCGTTCCACAGGGAATGCCCGGCCCATGTTGACTCCAATGCTTCCCACAGTTGTGTCAAGTTGTCTGGATGTCCTTTTGGGTGGTGGACCATTCTTGATACCTACAGGAAAATGTTGAGCGTGAAAAACCCCAGCAGCGTTGCAGTTCTTGACACAAACTGGTGTGCCTGGCACCTACTACCATACCCTGTTCAAAGGCACTTAAATCTTTTGTCTTGCCCAATCTATGTCTCAATTGTCTCAAGGCTTAAAAATCATTCTTTAACCTGTCTCCTCCCCTTAATCTACACTGATTGAAGTGGATTTAACAGGTGATATCAATAAGGGATCGTAACTTTCACCTGGATTCACCTGGTCAGTCTATGTCATGGAACAGTCGGTGTATAGCTATAGGGACTAGTCCTAGATACAGAGTACAGACAGAAGTCAACATGACTAAGTTGTGTTAATATTGGAGGAGCTATACAGCTGTTGGTAGGCTACATATAGGCCTGCCAACAGGCTACATATAGGCCTGCCATCAGGGAGAAGCTTGCAGTTCCAAACCCCAAAAACAGTTCACACACACACACACACGCAAAACACACACACACGCAATCACACACACACTGGACAGCAGAGAGAAGGTTGCCGTTCTAATCCACAATATAGCGCTCCAAACACACACAAGCCTCCTCAGGAGTGGGCTGAGCCGGAGCCGACAGTAATTACAGCCAGGCTGTTTTGAGAAGAGGGGAAAAACAACAGTTGCAGAGGAGAGGCACTCCGCAGCATGTCCTTCAGCACAACCGCGTCTCCAAAATGGAGGCCGGGGGAGCTGTCCGGGACAATGCTGGGCTGGGACGACACAACCCAGGTATCACTGCAGTGATTAGCAGTCTAGCAAGGTGACACATATTTAGCTGTCGACTGCAGACGTGTGGGAATGTTGTTGGTGTCTGCAGTAGGTGGTTTAAACCCTCCCCGGTTATGAACGAGCTATATGAGCGCCTTGAGATATTTACCGTAATTGTTGACAAACTAGCAAAAATCTCCCCGAGATTTCATTATTTGATCTAGGTCGGGATTGCTGTTTTTCTGTTCTTGTGTCGAGGGTAAAACAATATATATAACGGCCCAGGGCAACTAATTTTTCTCATGAGAAAACATTTAACCTCTCCTAGCTTCGAGTGCCGAAGACAACAATTTCAACATCTTCATGTTTCATTGTAGAATCTACCAACTAGCTCCAAGCTAGTCTCCAGGGGAGATCCAACCAGAACCCAAAATGGAGGTTAAAAACAGCAATTTGTTTCCTGCACTTGTTGCTCCGTCACACAGCCAACACAGCCCAAGAAAACCGTAATTATCCCAAAGTGTGTGTCGCACAGCAAAGTATCCCAAAGCATGGCCGATTTGTGTGAGGGGTTCTAAGATAGGGCAGGATAAACACTTAGAGTAGAGATGGGGTTGTTCGGGTGTTACTTTAAAGGTGAGCTGCCACAGAGCCGTTGACTGGGGACCATTGATGGGCATCCGCAGATGTATCATTTAGCTAGGGGAGGAATGCCGCACTTCACACAGCTTACAAAAGGCCCCTGCGTTCCCCATAAGAGCCCACTTCACACGTACTAACAGGGATTCAGACAGGGACACAGATTCACACAACAAGATAGAAACCACCACACACTCGGACAGGGACGTACTGACAGGCACACACACAGGCACTGTGTAAGTGGACTCAGACAATACCCTCCCGTGACCCTCCCACACCTGCTGCTAAGAGGGGGTCTTTGTGAAAATGGCTAGCATTTAGCGAAGGAGAGAGAGAGCGACAGCTAAATCACTTCAAAACGAAAATGCCTGCCTCGCTCCCCTATGCACACACACACACCCACCCCAAGGAGGGATAGGGATGCTTCAGAGGACCATGCTCCCTACCTCATTACCCTCCTACCAGGTAGCTAATAGGACTCATCTAATGGATATTCATAAGAGGGGATATAAACAAACAATTACTGCGTCCCTAATGGAAACCTATTCCCTACATAGTGCACTTATTTTGACAGTGGGCCCTGGTCAAAAGTAATGCAGTAAGTAGGGAATAGGTTTCCATTAGGGATGCAAAAAGAGGGACCCCTACTATGAGCTCAATGTCTCTCTGTAGACGGTTCTCGAGTAGGACGGATACAGGAGATCTGTGAAAATATATCATCTCCAAAACTAATATTCATATGATGGAAGCCGAGAAATTTTGGAAGCTTGGGAATTTTCCCTGACAGGATGTGCAGGACTGCCGATAAGCGGAAGCACAAGGAAGCGCAGTTGCTTACGATCATAAACAGAAATAAATATCGACACTGAAGGAACGCAATTTCGTGGACCAATTTTTATAAGGTCAATGTCATCTGTTGTCGTGGTACATTGAAAGCCTATCAGAGCCACCTGGGTGTTACTGATTCTGATTCCCATGGTTAAATGTGACGGGGGTCGTATTCACAGGGCACCAAACGGAAGACAACTGGCTAAAACAGTGAGGGACTTCTCCAAGGAGAGGCACAAATTTTCATCTCCCATTGCAAAACGTTGTGCTAACGGTGTGCCTATAGGAATGCAGCCCTTGTTTGTTTTTTATGGGGGGGGGGGGTTCTGTCCAGATGTCTGTTTGAGCGTGTGATTGATGTATGGTTTGGTGACGAGGATGAGTAATTGGATACTGTGGAGCTGATTACCAGCTGGGGTCTACATACTGGCTATACTGTTTATATTATGCCTGAATGTAATGTGTCTGTCTTCAATTTACAGGGAGGGAGGGACGGACGGACGGACGGACGGACAGACAGAGAAAGAGAGAAACAGGGAGAGGGAGGTAAGAAGAGAAAGGTAGAGCAAAATAGACAGTGAAAGACCGGAAACACTTTGTGTGTGAGTGAGAAAACACCAATCCCCAGGCAGATGACAGCCATGTTTTTTTTTTTTTACATCGGCTCCTGTGTACATTCCCGTTCTCAGTCACGCGCTGAAGACAGACAGTCTGGTCGGTGTGCAAGGATGTAGATTCAGCTGTTCCCAGAGAGGTGAGGGAGGTGCTTAGGAGCTTAGGAGGGGGCGAGCCGGGAGGAACAGGTGTGCTAAGAGCTCATACTTAATGAACCTCGAAGCCTTGTAGTGCTATAGGCCTCCCTCACACTCACAGACGGACACACACTAGGCAGACACACACACACACACAAAAAAAAAAAAAAACACCCCACAAAATTTCAGGTAGCTAGAAGCTATGGATTAGTTTTCCCTGAGAAAAGTATACTCCATCCCTTTCCTTTCTTGCTCCTTTAACAACATTTGGTGTCTTGTGCCAATTGTTCGGCCCCCGAATAGCAGGAAACGGCAGGAAGTTGTTGGTGGTAGTATCCATTTCCTATCTGGCTTCCCCTCGCTATCAGCCTGGGCGCTTTGAAAAACGCGGTGCACATTGTCAGATGTTTTTTCTCTCCCCTTTTCTAATAGAGAAGGCGTCGGTGAAAGCTGATACGAGTATATCATGGAGTGGATGATTTGAAGCCCGGACCCCACCGGCTATTTATTTTTTTCCTGTTCTAACGGCTTTTCATACAACTACCGGCATTAGAAATGCATATAAAAGCTGTCAGAGGAAACCATGCTTGCCAACGCAATTCCGAGATATTCCTTTTCAATTTACTACAATGACTGGCTCTCTGATCCGGACTCGCTGGGAGGAGGCGTTGAGCCCTCACGTTCAATGGTGGCCAATTTCTTTTTTTTTTTTATCACCTGGGTTTATCTTTCCCATTAATTTCAATACGTGGGTCAACTGCTACCACCAAATGCGGGGGAAACAATGTGGTATACACAACTCTGTCCCACACAGGACATGCCATTGTCAGGACTAAAAGAGGAGGCAGAACTAAGTGAATGGGCTATGCTGTACTGTTGTCAATTGAAGAACATTGAGCTCCTCATTGTGAAATGGGAGGTTTTGTGTGTTTGCGCTCCAAGGCTAACTTTCATACAACAGACTATACAATAGTCTCTTGGGCAAGGATAGTGTTTGATCCTAGAGAACCTTGAACCTATCGTCATAAAAGAGAGTCCTAGAGGGATCGTAGTTAAACACTGAAATACTGAACCAGAGACTATTGGTGCTCTTGCTCTTACAGATCACAATGATCATCACCTTTATCATAATCATCAGCACATGATGACACGGTGTATCACCTTTGGACTACATAGGATTGCCAGCTAGTTAGAATTAGGCTATTACAGACTCTCTGCGATATTCTTGTGATCTTTGGCTGACCTCTCCCTCCCTGTTTCCTGAGTGCAACTGTATTTCCGACGAGAAGTCACGGCTGTTTGAGCACGACCTCCAGTTCCGACATTGTTTAAAGCCCAGTCCAAACCGTCGCAGCAGGCTGCCTTCGTCATTTAAATCCCTCTTTCGCCAGGTATCATTAACAGTAACCGTCTTCCTACTCTCACTCTATGCAGGTAGGCAGCTCACGTCCACCTCTCCCTGACGACCGCCCGAGAATATCGCCCCGACGTCACTTTTAAACGAGAGGCCAAAGCTTTGTAGCGATTTAAAGAGTGGAGAGTGTACGTGAGAGTGGAAGCTTGTACAGAGCAGGAGGTGGATAACTCGGTAACTCTACTCCTATAAGAGCTCGCTGGGGGTCAAGCCGAGTGAGGGTGGGAAAAGAAATGTATTTTCCGACCGGAGCTGTGTTTGAAAAGGACGCTGAACCCACAGAGAGAGAGGGGGAGGGATGAATGAGAGAGGAGGAAGGGAGGGAATCCTGTGGTATGTGTATCATGATAAACCTGATCCGCTTCAACACAGCGAGCGGGTGGGTTAGCACTAGATCAGGTGAAGGAGAAAGGGGGAGAGTCGTTCACACCAGCTCTGGATACACACCACTGAGTTATGTGAGGAGGCACATACAACTCTACAAACATAGACTGCACACATACATTGATGGCCAAGGAGTCAATCTCACAAAGCAGACAGTATTCAAGTGACCCAATTCTCCTTGGCGTCTTCGAAAGACTGGGGAAAAGAAAACATTCAAACTTCCAAACAGCGGGGAGGAACTCTTTTTATTCCAGACCAAGCGAAACCCCAAAACCCATGAATTCCCATTGTCAGCTTTCTCCGAATGGGATTGCCATGGTGTCTTGTGAGAGAGAGGGAGAGAGCTGGCCTTGCACTTAAATTAAACCCCCAGAGTTACAGGGAACTAAACAGCCGGACTTGTTTACTCTGCAGAAATAAAGTAAGCCTTTCATCCAGGGATTTCGCCAGCCGATACAGAAACTGAACAGGAAAAAGGGCAAGGTGACACAAAAGCAGCCAGGAGATGAAGCCTTCATCTGCGTTTGAAGCCCTCGGACTGTCAGGCAATAAGCTACAGGAGGAAAATGCTAGCTTCAATGATAGCTAGCTAGCTAGCTAAGCTACACGTGTCTGCAGGGCTCACCAAAATAGGGAAAAGGGTGACCCAAAAGTGGCATGAGAAGAAGCCTTCATCTCTCTGCATTTGAAGCTGTCAGACTTTAAAGCAGAAAGCTGAAGGGAAGAAATGTTAGCTTCAAAGCTAATAAGTTAGCTAGCTACACTTGTGCATGCAACGTTTGCCAAAACCCACACATACAACACACATGATTTTTTCCTTTATTTTTTTTCCACCCCTTTCTAGAGCTTTGTAGATATGCCAAAACAGGGCCTTGCTCCCGTTGCTGTTTTTGAACATATAATTACAGAGCGTGCTGTCCTGTAATATGTGGGGAGAATGTCATATTGAGTTGATAATGTCGACCGGGTATGAAGCCAATGTTCATCCGTCTTAATGGTAGTGATATGGAAAATAAAAAGATAATGTGTCCCTTTCTCTTATGAACATTCTGTGATGATGTTTCAGCAACAACTGAGATGCACTCTCTCTCGCTCCATATAAATGCGTATAGAAGTGATTTAGTTAACTTTATCTTTGAACAAATGTGTCCCATTCACTGAATATTACATTTAATGTATTCAGCAACAGTTGAGATGCACTCAAATCTCTCTCTACCTTCCCTCCTGCACTCTCACTCACTCTCTCTTTCTCCCTCCCTCCCTTTCCTCCAGAGAAATTACACAAACATATACGGGGGCAGTGATTTAGTTAAAGTTTCTCTTTGTACAAGCCACCTCTTTGTCGAACCTGACGCTAGGAGCCCTGGTGTTCCACTGATAAAAAATGTAAAACACTTTGATATGCATGAACGGGTTTCATCCCTCGCTCACCACCGTCCTTCGTGTAAACCATTTGAGAAGACCTACAAAGCAACAGGAGAAGTGAATGCGTGTTTGGAACATAAACAGGTAGACTCAGGAGCCCTGTAAAGCTTTGAGTTTCATAAATACCCCATAATCCGGAAGGGGGGAAATATTTGCTGGTAATATGTAGGCTAAGTAGAAGCATTTGGTTCAAAGGGCAAGTTGAAATCTGCTCTGCGGTAGCTAAATAGGGTCGTTTTTGGAACATCCAAGAACAATGCGTCGAAAGACCGTGACGCATCTCGGATACGTTAGGAAGAAAGAACGTGGCGTTTCAATCCAGCCTCTTTGAATGGGAGGCAAAAACACCCAACTACAATACACTACGGTGGAAGCGACTATGGGGCCGACCTAGAGCAGCTAACCGGAAAATAGACAGACGGACACGTCAATTCACTTTCTCAGACACACCTTTGGGTTTTCAACAGTTGAGCGGTGATGTGCTTTCCATCTCAGAGGTCAAATGAAAATCATTGGATGTCAGCCCAAATCAATGGCCGGGGTCAAATATGGATCTGCCCATTGATCAGAGGGCACTAATGGAGCTCTTAAGGGAACACAGTATATTAGAATCAGACAATCCTGTTAAAACGTTGGGTGAAATTAAACCTCTTCGGCTGATCAGATCCTATGTGATTAATCACCGGTGTGCATTCGTGTCTAGGCTGGTCTGCCCTATATACTTTATTCAACAGGTACTAACTAGAGATAGGATAAACTCAAATCGAGGCCAACTCCTAAAATCCAACAACACCTATTATCTTGACAGCATGAGTCTGGCGAACTCATCTCTACTAGTCTATACTGGGAATCACTTCAAGAAAGCCTGCTCCACTTCAAGAATGCCTGCTCCGTTGCAAGATAAATACACTTTACCCACTGTGTTCAGGATGTCTTATCTGTCTAAGTGGAATTACAGTTAGACACACACACACACACACACACACGCACACACACACACACACACACACACACACACAGACACACACAGACACACACACACACACACACACACACACACACACACACACACACACACACACACACACACTCACACAAACCTTCCACCTCCCACACAACTCCCACCTTCATTATCAAACCTATGCCTCAATGATCTAAATGCAGCCAAATGCGCCTTAGAAAGAAAAGACAAAAAGAAAAGAAACGTTCCTTCTTTCTCCCCTTACCTTTTTTTTCGTCTCGCCTTGGAAAGCTAGAGAGCACATGCTACATGACAAACCCTTATTTGGTCAAGAACATTTACATTGGCCCCTGCTATAACAAAAATAACCACAGTTTGTTGATGGGAGGACCGCCTTGGAATACGGGACCACACAAGTCAATGGGGGAAATTGGGGGAGACGATTGCTCTACCGCCCATTCCTCATGTCAGTTTAAATGAGTACTTGCATTTAAAGCAACAAGAGACTAGTATGCAAAACTCAGAGGAAGGATTTAAATGAGTTTGTTAATTAGCAGTTACTGAAAGACATACAAGGTTGCACAATGCAATCAAAGTAAACAAGCTTGTTTGTAATAAGCATTCTGTGTTAATTATTAAAAGGGGACATACAAATATAATTTTGCTGATTGACTTGATTCAGTCTAGCAAACTTTTCATATTGAGCTGCTGTTATGCCTTGTAGCGTCTAACTGCTTTGGTAACCCAACTGTAATTACATAACTGGGCATGGGGACTGCAGATAAGGCATTTGAAGTCCAGACTGAATTGTAATGAAAGCCAACTGAACAAAGCCAAGCTCTATGATATTATACTAATAAATCACATTCATGTATAATAACATGGTATCTGTCCAACTGAATATAAAGTGTGAACAATTCCTCAAAACCCCACGAAAAATAACACAGAGTCCTCTGAAAAAACTACAACATCCACATTCAAAAACTTCGGCTTCCATTTCAAAAGCTTCACTTTGCAACTTGTACTCCTTTTACTACTATTTCCGCTCATGTTGAAGTAAAATCACTGTCTGCTCCAGTGGGCTTCACCCCCTCAAGAATAACGATGAAATATTCAACGTTCGTCCATTTTCAGAACACCATGTGAACACACTGTGTGGGTAGTGGGAAAAACCCCTGTAGACATCACTCCTATCGACCATGCTAGAGTCATGTGGGCATACTGGAGATACCGAAGGCTTCTTATAAAACAAGAACAAAAATATTGATATAACCTAGATAACCTACAACTGCCCCCATGTACCCTCAAAGTCTCAAAGGGCAATTGAACATTTATTCTTTATGTAGAAGCGATATTCACGACCTTGTGAGAGGAGTTGGATTCTTTCAAGTGATGAAATTAGACATGACATTACATACACTTGACTCTCAGTTGGTATGTAGCCTATTGCCTACAATCTGTTAGGCAATGGTTAATTGATTGCTGGCCACACATACGTGGGAGGATAAATCCAAGGTGCTGTACATGCTTCATGTTTCATATTACAGAACACACGCAATGGAATAGACAAAGCCAATGTGAAGCAAAAGACAAGGCCATTTCCAATACATTTCATTGTACCACAAATGGATAACACTAATAAAACGTATGAACTTAACTTGTTGTTTTCTGTCTACCTTTACTATTCTGTCAATGCACTTCATTTAAAGCATAGTAGCACTACACATCTTTGCCTGCGAAAATTCAATTCCACCTTGGGAATCAATAAAGTTAAATTCAGCAAAAGTGGCGGCCTTTGCCTTGGTCTTACCCATCTTGGAGTTGATGGCGAAAAATCCCTGCGGGTTGCCACTGGTGATCTTGTAGGAGAGCTTGTCGCCGGCCCGGGCGTCCGGGTCCACCGCCTCAATCTGGATGATGGACACGTCCTTGGGAGAGTTCTCTGCAACCGACGGGTAGTAGACCGGCTCAGAGGTCTGCGGCGCATTGTCGTTGACGTCCTGGACCGCTACGTAGACCTCCACGAAGGCCGAGAGGGGCACCACGCCGCCGTCCGTGGCGTACACTGTCAGCCAGTAGTGCTGGGTGGTCTCGTGGTCCAGGAGTTCCTGGGTTCTGATGACCCCTGGGAGAAAGAAAAATAAAATAATTAGTTCTTAGGGCTCTCTTATGAAAGATAAATAAATATAATTTTTCTATATGTAAACAACCATAGGGATAGCCCCCTTTTTTTCAATTTTCGCCTAAATGACATACCCAAATCTAACTGCCTGTAGCTCAGGCCCTGAAGCAAGGATATGCATATTCTTGGTACCATTTGAAAGGAAACACTTTGAAGTTTGTGGAAATGTGAATAGAATGTAGGAGAATATAAAAAATAAAAAAACAGTGTTTTTTTTACCACCATCTTTGAAATGCGAGAGAAAGGTCACTATTATAGCCGTCACTCTGGTTATAATTCCGATAGTGTCCACAAGATGGCCGCAGTGCATGTGCAAAGTTTCAGATGGATAACTTGAAGAATGACTGACCTACAAGACTTTTAGTGTGAAGTCCCCAGAGTCATTTGGGCAAATCGTGAAGGAAACATTCACATTCATATTCCATTTTTCTGCAAGAATATCGTCAAATCTGTATACTTGGACTTTGATTCAGCTTTCCAAGTATTAGTAGCCATATTATAAGTTCAACATTTGCAAAACAACCAGTTTTCATAACTTCATAAGTCTGGATATCCTTATAATTGTTGTCCAAAATGAAAAGGCATGCTGTCATACAAGGTTAGTACCTACATTTTACGACATATACATGTTTTCCGGATACTCCCATAAGCCCAGCTCATTGGCTATCTAGCTAGCTTTGTTTGACCCCGATTGGTGCTTATTTGAGAAAGATACAGCCGTTCAAGTGATGACCGCCTGAGTCATCGGCGTGCCATGAAGGCGTAGCTCTCTGACCAAATATGGTGTCCTATAGGATATAATACACCCCTAATGAAATAGTGAAGTCTTGTTACCTTCTAGGATCTCTGAGGAATAGATACGAACATGATTTGACTCGTTCAAACAACGTTTAGGGTGAGATTTTCACAGATACCTTTCTTTGCAAATGGAACGAGTGGAAATACAAAATTGATCGTGCGTGCTATATGGACCTTTTTAGGATATGAAAAGGGATTTTATTTAACAAAACGACACTTCATGTTATCTCTGGGACCCTTTGGATGATAAATCAGAGCAAGATTTCAAAATGTAAGTACACATTTCACCTTCAGAGGTGAATTTATCAAACCTATCGCATTGAAAAAAAGTGTTTTGTTGTTAGGAGGTCTCCTCAAACAATAGCATGGCATTTTTTTCGCAGTAATAGCTACTGTAAATTGGACAGTGCAGTTATGTTAACAAGAATTTAAGTTTTCAGCTGAAATAAGACACTTATATGTACCGCCGTGTTTTTTCTCTAAAATCTGCAATCTTGACATAACGCGCTGCATGATTTACAACTGTCCCATTGACAGAACGCCGATCCTTAAGAAGATCTATGAAAGAGAAATTAATATAATTTTTTTATATGGAAAACCATTTCACCCCCAGCTTTTTAGATGGAAATTGTCTTAGTCCATACATCTAAAAACAATAAGGCCAGCACTCAAAAAGTAGTTCAAAGAGCATTCAGCTATGGGGATCACACACAAGAGCATTCAGCTATGGGGATCACACACAAACGCTTAGGAAAGGTTGGTATTGACATCAGCCCCTGCTGTCTGTTTCTACATGACAGGCCTCGTGTTTTACAGCAGGCCATATGCCATGAGGGACCTATAGTTTTCAGCTGAGCAAACAGAGGAGCTTTCAAAGACCTGTTAGGACTAACATTTCACAACAATACACCCCCCCCCCCGATGACTGAAAGGAGATCAGTGGTGGAAACATCAAAACGACACTCTAGGAAGCAGGCTAGTCAGCAATCCTTCTCTGGATGGGTGCACTGTTGTTTCCCTTGAGGATTACCCAACGTTTATGATGTGGTTTCTCATGCACATTTTATTTGGGGCTTTAAAAATATATCTGATCATTATGCAGGCTTGTGTTGTGTCATGTCAGGGCTAAAGCGATAGGAAATGACTCAGTTGTTAAGCAGACAATCTCTAGAAAATCTCTTTCCACACGATTTAAGTAAACATTAACATTTAACAAAAAAAAAGGTCACAATGACCTGTAATCGAAAGCAATAAAAAAGTGAGATCATTGGCCCGGCCCACCGCCGACGATAATAAATTATAATAAAGCCAGGGTGTGGGCCTGGTTCCCGTGTATAGGCAAGCGGTAATCGCATACTGCTGTGCACTAGATATGGCAGAGAGTCTATAACTGTCCTAGTGTACCATATACCGAAGAATGATAAGACACTGCTCCATTGCACCTCTCCTACTTTTCCTATGATCTGCCTTTCAAATACCTTTGTTGCTCCCTGTAACTCAATCACTTGCACTGCAGGTCTGTAACCGAGAGAGGCCTACCTTTCGCCTCAGGGGGGAATGGAAAGATTCCCGAAAAAAGAAAGAACTCCAAAACACCTGTCACTGACATTTCACTTTTCAGGGGTTTCAGAGTTTTTATTCACCTTAGATTTACTATATCTTATGTCTGAGTCTGAGGTGCTTTTTGTCATTACTCATCATTACTGCTAGCCAGGGATAGCGGTTAGCTTGAGGCGTGTAATAAGGCAGGGAGGCAGTGCGGCAAAGGGGGAAATGGATAGCACTGTAACACTCCATAACACTTCCTACAGCCATGTGGGGGTATAACCTGACCCAGAAAATACTCACACCCCTTGTCTTATTCCACATTTTGTAGTGTTACAGCCTGAATTTAATTTAATCTTTTATTTTTTTTGTCACCTACACACAATACCACATCAGGTCAAAGTGGAATTATGTATTTTGAAATTTCAACAAATGAATACAACATTTAAAGCTGACATGTAGTGAGTTAGTAAGTAAGTTTTCCAATTCCTCGAAAAGAAAGGCACCTATTGGTAGATGGGTAAAAAAAATGCAGATGCTGAATATCCCTTTGAACATTGTGATGTTATTAATTACACTTTGGATGGTGTATCAATACACCCAGTCACTACAAATATACAGACGTCCTTCCTAACTCAGTTGCCGGAGAGGAAGGAAACCGCTCAGGGATTTCACCATGAGGCCAATGGTGACTAACACAGTTACAGAGTTGAATGGCTGTGATTGGAGAAGCCTGAGGATGGATCAACATTGTAGTTACAAAACTGTAGTTACAACATTGTTGTAGAAACATTTATGGAATCACTACTGTAAGTCGCTCTGGATAAGAGCATCTGCTATATGACCAAAATGCTAAAATGTAGTTACTCCAATATACTAACCGAATTGTGAAGGGGAAAAGAAGGAAAAACATGCATCCTGTTTGCAAGAAGGCACTAAAGTAATACTGCAAAAATACTGCACTCTCCATATTTTCAAGCATAGTGGTAGCTGCATCATGTTATGGTATTAGGCTTGGACGGTATACCGTATATTTTAATATTTGTAGTTAATTTATAAGTAAATACCTGCAGTCAATTTGTGCAATAGGTTAGGAGATAAAGCAGACCGCGTTCTTCATTTCATCTGTCACATTATTTTTCATTATGAAGCTTACCGTAGTTCTCCAGAGCAGTTGAACCAGTCGCGTGTCTGTTTGTAAATAGCACAACAGGAGAAAGTGGGAGCAGCTGAGTCCAGCTGTGTATTGACAGGGATCGCGTTTTATATTGAACGTAGCCAGTTTTTTTTGCTTCAAAAGAGTGATCAGCGACGTGCAGCTATAGTTTTCCTTCACAGAAAATACATTAGTGCAACACATTCGGCAGAAAATAGCTTCCTTTTCATCAGACGACAACAGAACAACAAGTAAATGCCCTAACAATGAAAAAGCAAAGTATTTTTTGCAAAAAAACAATGCATGGCCAACATATTTCTAATGTTTATCATAGAAAAAATGTAACCAGCTACATTTCCTAATGTTTTTCTTAAAGTTAATATTGCATTTTACCTGAGAAAAGCAGGCTGGCTACACAGAGAAAAGTAGTTACACGTCAGTCAGAGCACTGAACATTTCATGAATTGCTCATTCGTGAATTCTCATCCGAGTGGAAAAGTGCAACTGAAGCACAACATTTGTTTGATGCTGAGCAAAAATTACAATAAGAAGCATTTTAGATCTGCATTTACAAAACATAGCAATATATTTCTTATGCTTTTTATTTTATTTTTTGTTGCGAAAAAACAATTCTGAGACAGGTCGATCCCTAAGTTTAACTTGCTAGTTATCTAAGTAAGTAGCTGAATTAATAAGGTCACGGGGCATCATATTGTGTTAGCTTTCTGCCGTGTTTGAGAAGCCAAAGCCCTTTGAATGAGTTATCTGTACAGCTACCACTGCAGCTTGATTTCCTAGCGTTTTTTCTCCTCTCCGTTCTATGCCCATCTGCTCCTCCCCCATCTTCTCCATGCACAGCAGGCAGGCCCGTTGCCCTAGCGACTCCCAGACTCCACAGACAGTGTGTACACAGTACTGTTCTGCCTTCCGGACAAGCATGCGTCAAAACTTGTTCATTTGCATAATATCTCTCGTTCACATTCGCTTGTAAATGTCCAAACTCACCAAAAATGACATTCGGTAGCTCTTACCTACATATGTATAACTTTATTAGCTCGATAACTTGTGCTGACTTTGTTAGCATTCTGGTAAAATATGCCTAATGGGCTTTTTTGTGTTTTGTGGCACCCCTTGTGTACTAAGCCAGTAATATGGATACCGCCCAACCCTAATGAAGCTAAGCACAGATAAAATACTAGAGGAAAACCTGGTTCATTCTGCTTTCAACCAGACACTGGGAGACAAATTCACCTTTCAACAGGACAATAAGCTAAAACACAAGGCCAAATCTACACTGGAGTTGCTTACCAAGAAGACAGTGAATGTTCCTGAGTGGCCGAGAAACAGTTTTGACTTAAAACTACTTGAACATTTATGGTAAGACCTGAAAATGGTTGTCTAGCAATGATCAACAACCAATTTGACAGAGCTTGAAGAATTGTTGAAAGAATAATGGACAAATGTTTCACAATCCAGGTGTCGAACGCTCTTAAAGAGACTCACCCAGAAAGAGTCACAGCTGTAATCGCTGCCAAAGGTGCTTCTACAAAGTATTGACTCAGATGACTTAAATTAGATATTTCTGTACTTTATTTTACTACATTTGCAAACATTTCTAAAAACGTGTTTTCACTTTGTCATTATGGGGTATTGTGTGTAGATGGGTGAGAAAAATATATATTTCATCCATTTTGAATTCAGGCTGTAACACAACAATTAATTAAGTAAAGGTGTATGAATTAAGTAAAGGATTAAGTAAAGTGGTATGAATACTTTCTGAAGGCATGCAGGGTGTAATATGGTCGATGTCATATGGGCATACAGGGTTGTCAAGGCTTGCTGGCTGGCACCGAATGTGAAATGCACCCAAAAGGGCCATTGTGAGGTGGAAATCGTAAAAATAAAAAGAAAAGCGATTATATAACGAAGTAAACAGATTACAAAAATATATATATTGCCAAACAGAAAAGTAGTCAAAATGTGCAAGTGTGAGTTTTTTTCTCACGGAAGCACTGTCGACTACTCACTGCACTCGTTAAGATAGCTTCTGGGAGGAACAGATGTG
This sequence comes from Salmo salar, assembly GCF_965601325.2. Taxonomy (NCBI): domain Eukaryota; kingdom Metazoa; phylum Chordata; class Actinopteri; order Salmoniformes; family Salmonidae; genus Salmo; species Salmo salar. The sequence goes on from NC_138298.1 coordinate 8,889,331, forward strand.
CAGGGATTTGCAAACGTGAAGCACGAATAAGAAACGTGAGTGCTAATCTGACTGCTAGCGTCCTGCGAGAGCATCGGGAAAGAGTATGAGTGAGTGTGTGAGAGGTAGAGAGAGAGAGAGAGAGGGTGGAGACTGGGAAAAGAAGGAGTGAGGATGAGATGGAGAGAGCGGTTGAGTGGGTGAAAGAAAATGGAGTGAGAGACTGTGTGTGTGTTGTACTTTTCCGTGTCTGCGTGTAAGGGTGAGAATGTGTGCTAATCAGACTAAGTGTGTGTAATAGAAGGTGAAAGAGAAAGAGGGATGAGACATTTGATGCCCATGCTTGAGTGCTCATCCGTTTGACTGGGAGACACTGGCATAACAGAACCATTCCACTCACTCAGGAGTGTCAGGCTTTTAAGCAGCCCGCTGCCAACCCTAAAGCCATTGGCATGGAGAAGAATACTTTATATTAGTGCAGTTCTGCACTGGTACAGGTGGCTAACAACAAGACTACATAGTCATAAAGGACCTTGACCCAAACTCACCCCTCACAGGAAACGTAAACAAACTGTGGTAGATAAGGTCAATTTGTACGATAGCATTGTAATGGTCGACCGGCAAAAGTAAGAAAGTCCAAATCTTTTTTTATAGTTTGATGAGGCTTTGACGCCTAGAATAGTTCAATTTAAAGAGAAACCATTTCGATGAAGCTCTAACTGAACACAATGAAAATTTCAGTTGGCATCTACTTTTTATTCAAACATGAATGTGTGACTGGCTTTAAATAAACCTACCAGAAGACAAAGCATCTATCGAAACATATCAAATCAATAGTTGGCTGCATAATTACTCACAGAGTGTATAAATGATGAATCAGAAGGATTTAGCCACCACACCCATACCATTTCATTCCATTCGCTTAAGCCACCAGCATAGAGAAGATGGCTTTATATACTGAAGTTCTGCACTGCTACAGCAATTATCACTGAATTATAACAGTGAATTATTGTAAAGCACAGAACACCGAAAGAGTTATCACAGTGAATCATTGTAATGTTTGTTTATGTTTCAATTAATCCCGGAAAGGATGGGTTGCCAATTAACGATTTGACAGGAAAATAAAATGTCATTCATTCATTCTAGTGGTGGCTAACAAGACTACATTGTCATAGAGGACCTTGACCCTTAAAAACTGTGGTAGGTAAGGCCAACATGTACAATAGCATTGTAATGGTTGACTGGCAGAAGTAAGAAAGCCCAAATCTTGTATCTTTTTTTATAGTTTGATGAGGCTCTGACGCCAAGAATATGAAGTTCAATTCAAAGAGAAAACCATTTCAATTAAACTATTGCTGAACACAATGACAATTTCAGTTAACATATACTTTTCATTCAAACATGAATGCATGACTGGCTTTAAATAGAACGACTAGAAGACAAAGCATCTATTGAAACAATAGTTGGCTGTATAAATGTGTATAAATGATGAATCTGAGGTGTTTAGCCATCGCACCTATACCTCTAGGCTAATCAAATGAGGAAGTTGCAAAATGTGCCCTTGAGGCAATAAAAACAGTTGACAAAGCCTAGGCAACCTACCCAGCCAGACTTACTCTCTCTCCTTTCTTTCCCTCTTCCTTGCATACCCTACGGCTACACCTTCCACAACCACCTAGCACAGCAGTTAACCTGTTAGGGCTAGGGGGCAGCATTTGCACATCTGGATAAAAAAAATGTACCCGATTTAATCTGGTTACTAATCCTACCCAGTAACTAGAATATGCATATACTTATTATATATGGATAGAAAACACTCTAAAGTTTCTAAAACTGTTTGAATGGTGTCTGTGAGTATAACAGAACTCATTTGGCAGGCAAAACCCTGAGACATTTTCTGACAGGAAGTGGATACCTGATGTGTTGTATTACCTTTAAACCTATCCCATTGAAAAACACAGGGGCTGAGGAATATTTTGGCACTTCGTATTGCTTCCACTAGATGTCACCAGCCTTTACAAAGTGTTTTGAGTCTTCTGGAGGGAGATCTGACCGAACAAGAGCCATGGAACGATGATGTCCCATTAGACACCTGGCGCGCGAGTTCATGTTGGGTACCCTCGTTCCAATACGTTATAAAAGAGTATGCATTCGTCCACCTTGAATATTATTCATGTTCTGGTTAAAAAAGGCCCTAATGATTTATGCTATACAACGTTTGACATGTTTGAACGAACGTAAATATATTTTTTCCCCTCGTTCATGACGAGAAGTCCGGCTGGCTTAGATCATGTGCTAACAAGACAGAGATTTTTGGACATAAATGATGAGCTTTTTTGAACAAAACTACATTCGTTATGGACCTGTGATACCTGGAAGTGACATCTGATGAAGAGAATCAAAGGTAATGGATTATTTACATAGTATTTTCGATTTTAGATCTCCCCAACATGACGTCTAGTCTGTATCGCAACGCGTATTTTTCTGGGCGCAGTGCTCAGATTATTGCAAAGTGTGATTTCCCAGTAAGGTTATTTTTAAATCTGGCAAGTTGATTGCGTTCAAGAGATGTAAATCTATAATTCTTTAAATGACAATATAATATTTTACCAATGTTTTCTAATTTTAATTATTTAATTTGTGACGCTGACTTGACTGCCGGTTATTGGAGGGAAACGATTTCCTCAACATCAATGCCATAGTAAAACGCTGTTTTTGGATATAAATATGAACTTGATAGAACTAAAAATGCATGCATTGTCTAACATAATGTCCTAGGAGTGTCATCTGATGGAGATTGTAAAAGGTTAGTGCATCATTTTAGCTGGTTTTATGGTTTTGGTGACCCTGTCTTTGACTTGACAAAACATTACACACAACTCTTGTAAATGTACTGTCCTAACATACTCTAAATTTATGCTTTCGCCGTAAAACCTTTTTGAAATCGTAAAACGTGGTTAGATTAAGGAGATGTTTATCTTTCAAAGGGTGTAAAATAGTTGTATGTTTGAAAAATTTGAATTTTGACATTTATTTGGATTCAAATTTGCCGCTCTTGAAATGCACCTGCTGTTGATGGAGTGCACCACGGGTGGCACGCTAGCGTCCCACCTAGCCCATAGAGGTTAAGGCTGCACAATAAAAAGAGCTAACGGCTAACGCTGTTCCTACAATTCTGCCTTCTCATGTAGGTGTGTGAACTGCAAAGTGTGTTCATTTCAATCAGTCTCCGGAACAGTTCCACCGTGACATTTACTCAATAGCTAGTTACAGCGGGGAGGCTGGAAGAAGTCCGCTGCACAACACATAGCCGCTGAGTGTTGTTTTGACAAAATGGTGAAATAACATGGTTGTGCTTCGAGGCGCCAAGGAAAATGGCAGAGGAGGTCTGGAGGTCTGAGGACAGAAAACATTTAAGTAGATTGGATAAAGCCAGCTGATCCAGGGAAAAAACAAAAATGTACCACACAGTGGGGGTAGTAACTGCGGAACTATACTATGATGATCCCTATTTAGTTCAGAGGATGAGGTGTACTCAGTATTTCTGGCATGTATAGGACCAAGGTCCCTGTCATGAAAGGGGGTAATTAGTGGGCGGGGGGCTAAATTGGGGAGAGACAAACTCTTTTCCCCAGAAGGCCTTGTAACTACAATGGCGCCGCCACAAATAGAGGGGATTGCACATGTCATGGATATCAAAAGCTGGCAATTGAAACAAATTAGAGCGCCAAAAAGATTACCAGTTGTCAAAAAAGGATTAGGATTTACAAAATCCTGTTTATCCCCTGTGCTTATTTTCATATGGTAGCACGCCGTCTACTTCAGAAACTGAGTCAATATCACATTTTTCTGGCATTGAAAATGTGTAATGAGGAATTAGCCTGCAGTCAACTTTACACAGCCCAGAAAAAAACTAGTTTCACAGTTTTTCTATTGTCGACAAAGATATTTAAAGAAGTCGAGATGGTCTTCCGATGACCTTCACAACAAGAGGCCGTACAGGAATAATTTACGCGCTTCGGAGACCATGAGAGAACAAAAACGTGTCTTCTCAAGACCGAGAGATCGGCTCTTTCGGCTTACGCCAGCACTCTCTTGGTCTGCACTTGAAAAAGTCAGACGTCTGCTTTGAACTACCTCTTGGTAATTCTGCTCTCCTTTCCCCTCGCATTCCTCAGCCTTCATAGGACTCCTGCCTCACATGCCTACATAAACTTTCTCAGTCCCCCCCTCCCCCCTCTTCTCTTTCCACCGGCACTGGTGAAATGCTTCAAATTCCTCCACCACGTAGAGCCCTGGGTGTATTAGAAAAAGAGTCCTGAGCTAAGCTTCCCATGCCCCCGCAACTTAAATCAAATCATCTCTTTGGTTCCAAGAGTTCTCAGAAGCTAAGCCCTGCACTTCCAACATTTTTCAGTCCATACTGTAAGTATTAATTCCTGAAACTTTTGAAAAATTCACAAGGCTATGAAGTGCAGCCAAAGGAGGAAAAACTCCACCTCATGGGTTGACCACATAGCCTACAGGGCTTGCTGTCGCACTCATCATCTTTATTACTTTATAGAATGGTGGATATTTCTGAATACTGCAGACAGCTTGAGTTACACATGGTAACACATCGGCTAAAGGCTTAGAATCACCATGCAAAAGAGGACTTAGCAGGCTATTGAAGTGTCAATCAGGGTCATTGACCAAATATGGTGGAGCTTTGAAGAGTGACCAGCATTCCGTGGGTATTCAGTACATTAGTGTAGATCCGGGAAAACAATCATCCAAACAGCTGAATGATGAGTTCACACAGAGTCTCTCAACATAAAAGTGCATGTCTCTCTGCTTGCGGTGTGATTATCGCACGGCAAGCGGTGCCGGAGCACCAAACCAAACCATAAGACTGCTGAATAGTTATTAATCAAATGGCTACCCGGAATATTTGCACCGACTCTATGCACACTCACTGGACTACCCACACACTCATGCATACTACACCGACTCCGACACACAAACACATGCTTACAAACACAAAACATGCCACACGCACACACCAACACACTCACACTTTCACACACACTGCTGCTACTCTGTTTATTATCTAACCTGATTGCCTAGTCACTTTCACCCCTACCTACATGTCCCTATTACCTCAATCATCTGAACTACTTCGTACCCCAGCACACTGACTCGGTACCGGTACTCCTTGTATAAAGCCTCATTATTGTTATTTTATTGTGTTACTAATTCCTTTTTTTCTCTTCATTTTAGCTAATTTCCGTACCTTTTAACTCTGCATTGTTAGGAAAGGGCTCGGAAGTAAGCATTTAACAGTAAAGTCTACACTTGCTGTATTCGGCGCAGGTGACAAACAAAATGGAATTTGATCTCTCTTTGACCCGATGATCCTCTGAGTTGTGCCCCCACCAACCACTTCCGCTTCATGCATCTTTGTGCATTTTGTATAGAATCGCCACCGGAGGCAAAAACCAGCGCTATCAACAGCGGTGCTTAAGGGAAATGGTACCTTAAAACTTTAGACAAACTGAATCATTTTAGACAACTTAACAATGTGGAGCAGTGTGCTTCACTCTACATACTGACCTAATCGTATAGTCTTAAAAGGAGAGGGCACTAACTAAAACTGCATTAACAGACCAGTGGCACATTCATGTTTTAAAGCGGCATGGATATTCAAAAATATAGCTTCATGACACTGCGTAATAAAATAAGAATCCTATTCTAGATTCTCTGGCCCAAGGAAAAAAATGAAAGAATGGCTGCATTCATCTGGAGTGAGGGGGATAGGGGAGAACGTAGCAACATAGACAGTGAAAGAGAGAGAGTCTTTAATGAACAAAAGGGGAGTGATGCAATGAGAACATGCCTGATGGGAATTTTCTATTTTTTTCAGGCAGAATTTAGCCCATTAATTCCAGTTGAGGAAGCCTATTGGGACATGCCCAGGCAGTTTCCATTGTCACAGAGTGCAGTGTTATTTCGAAAGCCTCAGAGCGGACCTATGAGCTGGGCACCTGGTTTAATATCAGGTTATAAATTTAAGACCTGTTACCTCCCGGCTCTCCGGTGCCATGCCCCGTTCCTCTGACAATAGCGGGCGCGATGCACCGTCTGTCTTCCCCTTATCGCAAAATGTTTATGAAGCCCCCTGAGATAGTTGCCCACTGACACTGACTGTACTCAATGCGCTGCGGTAAATGGTTCCCATGGAAAGGTCTTTTTTGATGACAGATAAGGCGCTTTGAAATATAGGCCAGCTCTCATTTTCCAAGAGGCTGCCGTGCTGACATTTACAAAGGTTGATTATTTTTTCATTCAATTATTATTGTATTCGGAGATTAGAGTGGTATATAGGCCTATATACCACCTATTTGGGGTGGCAGGTAGCCTCGTGGTTAGAGCGTTGGGCCTGTAACCGAAAGGTTGCTAGGTCGAATCCCCGAGCTGACAAGGTACAAATCTGTCATTCTGCCCCTGCACAAGGCAGTTAACCCACTGTTCCTAGGCCGTCATTGTAAATAAGAATTTGTTCTTTACTGACTTGCCGAGTTAAATAAAGTTTTAAAAAAAATCAGCTTCAGCTGGCTGCACATTCCTGGTCCTGTCGCCCCAGCAACGGCGCTCAAGCAAAGACCATTACAAGTCATGTGGCTCTTTAGAGTGTGCTGAAGAAGTCACACTTCTGGCTTGAGCTTCTGCGTATAGAATCAAAAAATAGAAGGGGCACGGGTGCTTGGGTTCAATCAATCTTCCATGAAGCTTTGGTTGTGCAGACACAGCTATCGCTTCCCACTATCGCCCCACTCACCCTGGGATAGTGAAGGCAGCCAAACATGAAAAGACAAAACCATTCGGCACATACCTCCCTTATCTGGCATCACTGAGGGTCAGCCTTACCTCACTCTCGACAGGAAGGGCAATGGGGGCACAATTTGGGGAAGACAGGGGGAGGAAGGCCCAATTTGAAGAGGGGAAAACACAAGCTCACAGAACTTTGTCATTACACATCAAACTATTTCATTTGCCTCCACAAAGAGCTCTTTCAGCACACCGGCTGCCTCCAACTTGAAGCGAAAGGGCAACGCATACATTATCCAATGAGTAAAGGGCAATGCATACATTATCCAACGAGCATCTGGACGGAAGAGGAGATTCACTGGGGCTGTTTGAGACTGGTTCTCTTTTTCCTACATAAATGCAAACACACCGCATGAAGGCCTACACATTTGTTCACCTTTACTACTAGTATATTTTAAGCCGTCAGACTTTCATCAATATGCATTTTCACCTCTTTTTTCCATGCTCTTCTTCCTCCAGTTAAGTTAATCAGTGCAAATTGAATTATCACATCTTGGTTGTTCACCATAATTCACAAAGTAGGCTAACAAACTTAAAGACATGCCTTCAATAGTGCTGCCAAAACAGCATCAGAACTAGCAGTTCCTGGAGAAGAAACACAATGAGAGAGAGTCTGGTCGAACTAGCTCTTTAAGTCAAAGGCTGAAATACAAGGTATTAGGAGTTCTAACAGAAAGACATGCTTAATTGATCACTTCTCTGACCTCATAAACGGCAGTCAATCCTTTAGTGCAAGCACCAAGTCTAATTGATCTACTTGGAGAACTGTCTGCATCGACAACAATGGACCAGTAGGGGACTTATAGGGCCTAGGCCTATAGCTTACCTCACCACTAATCAAGCACAGCCCATGACAAACAACGCCATCCACCCTTCCCTCTTCCCTAAGCAACAACAGCTGCATTACTGGCTTTTTTATAGGAACGTCGGTGAAAAGCATTTATAGTGCACAGCAGAGTGAAGACCACTAAGAGTTGATCTCAATTTAGATGCACAGAGAGAATGGAATGTCCAGTGGCTTTGTCCCAAAATGAATACCACTCACCAGCTCGGCAACCCCACAACAACAACTTCTACTAGTGATGAGGGGGTGTGTATTATCATTTTTTAAAGATACATATAGTATCGACAATATCGCAATATAGTTTTGAGCTAGATGGCTGTACCTGCACTAAAATACCTGCACCAGTATTTTTCCTTCATAGCTTGTTCTCCATCTTTTTAAATAGGGAGCCATTTTGTTTTTAGCACTTTTATTTCTATGACTGATCAAAACTTGTTTCTTCATGGCTCTCTCTTGCCTCTCTGCAGCAGACCTATTGTGAGCAATATGTTTGGAACATCGAATCGCAATGAAATCACAGTATAGATTCGCAATATATATACAGTAGAATCATGAGAAATACAATAAACACTGTATTGGCACCTAAGTATTGTGATATCTTATTTTGAGGTCCCTGGCAATTCCCAGCCCTAACTTCTACGCCCAACCACAACAACCACCCTCTCTCTTGAAGCCTGAACTAGCCTACTTTGTGAAAGGCGTCCATCTTGTTGTTCTTATCTCTGTATCATGACCTCAAGCTCCAGCTGTTTGTTCCTTTTTCTAACTGAAGGTTTATTAAATCAAGGAACTAGATTTCATGCCTGGCCCTGGAAACATCAATCAGGTTAGCGGCATACCTAGCTGGCCTTAAGTGTGTCAGGCCCCCATAGCCCGATAACCCCAACAGCAGTGTCTGAGCACACGAGGCCAGAATTAGCCTGGACTGCACACAAAATCTCACCAGGGCTCCACATAGCCCCCAGCTCTAAACATGTTTGTGTGATGTGCAGATGTAAATACAAGGGCCAGAGATCCAGATGGGCCCGGGCCAGACGTTTGGCAGATATAGCTGTCTACAGTCAGACAATAAGAACTGGATAGGGGGAAACCATGTTGATTCCTATCTTAGAAGTAACAACTTTCTGGGTTTTGCTAATCTTGTCTTGGCCTAAAAATGGCTAAATTACTGCTGTTAGCAAAAGCAAACCCTGAAACGGGTAAAAAAATATGTTGAAAGCTGAAGTTAAATAAATTAATTCACGCCTCTGTTCACTGAACTAAATTATGCTAGTAACTAACTATAAAGTTCAAGATTTAGGCTTAAGGAGATAAACTGCGAGCCAAAATTGTATTTTCTTGGCGGTAAGATGAGAGGTATGGGAGTCAAATTGGCACTAAAGACCTTTTCATTTGCACATTCCTCATCACTACCCCTCCATTCTCAAACCCAGGGTTTCAAGAGGATAGAGGGAATAAATAAAGCATGCATACGGAGAACATGAGATTCCAAAAGGCATTTAACTTAACCAGCCACAGATGTTAGCCAGCCTTCCCATACTAGCCCCCTCATAAAAACTTTTCCAGAGCTTAAGGTGTGTGTGGCTTCTGGCATGTACCCTTCGGTTTTAGCACTTTTTCATTTGTTTTCTTCTCTCCCCAACCCTTGTTTTTCTACTTGTCAGAAAGCACTAGCTGTAGCTGCATGACTAGGTGAAAGTGATGCTGGGTGTGTTTGACATCGATTTCTTGTAGAGCATAATCCTCATGTGGTAACCTTGCACCCCCCTCTGCTCAGACCCAGACCAACCCCCCAAACCACCTTCAGTCAATGCATGAATTCCCAGGTGGCACATCGTTGCCTTGGGCATATTTGGTTTGCTACCAGCTCTGGCTGTGATCCCTAACAATGGGACTGAATAGCAGAACAATCCTATCATTGCCACTCCTGATAAATCACTCTGAAGGCCATGGAGGTCAAGGGCAGGAGAGGAAGAGCAGGTCAGGAGCTCCCGGTGACCTGCATCCAATACATTCAGGAGTGGGATATCAAACAAGAAGTGGGTGTCTCTTACGGAATCAAGAACACTTCAGACATTCGTCCTAGGATCCACAACCCCAAGCCAAGGGCCGAGTCTCAACTAACAAACCCCAGAGCAGAAATCTCTGTTGCCTAAATATAAGGCACTTCGTTTCAAATGTCAATTCCCTAAAGAGTGCATTGTGTGTGAGAAAGTTTCTACAAACTTTGATGAGTGGGACCCGAAGCCATTTTTAAACCAATCTCAGATGAGTTTCAAATTGCATTTCAAGAATCAAAGGCTCGCTCCAGTTCGCTCTATTTACATTTTCCCTCTGTATCTTTGAACAAAAGAGGTAGAATTATCTACAAGCAACAATCTAACAACTACCCCAGAGAGAACAATCACACTAAGACTGGACAGGCACAATAGCCGACAGATGGTCCTTAAGGAGCAATGCTTCATGCCAGCTCATCCCGTCATGCTAAATTTACCAGCAAAGAAAGTGTGATTTCCCCACAGGTTCATGGAAGGCCCAGCTAATTTACTCCGCTTAATAAAGTGTATGCCTTCACCTGAATCTAAATTAACATTCTCTCGTCAATTTCTCATTTAGTTACTTTAAAATCTGTAAATTACATTTCCAGAGACTTTGCATTGAACTTCCAGACTTAGGGGATAGACTACATATATGCTAAAAACCTAATGTTTTTTGCATCAAGTTTCACCGGCCCATTTGTACATTAAATATGTATATTCCTATGCAGAAATACATTTTAAAAGAGAAAAACTGGCACTAAGCCACCCAGAGTATGGCACCTATGTTTAAAATGAAGGGCAGCAAGTCAGGTCTGACGCACCCAAAATGGGGTGACCAGTAGTTTTTTTGTGGCAAAACGGTTTTAAAACCTTGGCACAGGTGCTTTAACGTCTGTGAGCAGCTGAAAAAAAGTATTACTACTTTCTTTGTAAGATCACAAAGAGGCCAGCAAGCGCATATCGCCAGCAACACAAACATTTAGATTTGCAATACTAAAGGCAGATATGACAATCACAGAAAAATAACTCTTTCATTATACAAACAAGTTCCATCTCATGTGGGATGAGCCAGCATGAAGCATTATTACATTTGCATATGACTAGTTTTTCAACATTGAAACAAAATGCAGTGTTAAGCACAACAGTGCTTGGGTGGGAAAGGGGGAGCCAGTGGGTAAAATCACTAAGCAACCCTCTTAATTCCACGGCAACTAGTTTGGAATGTCTACTGCAGGTCTAGGAGACAGCTGCTCCAGCTCTTCCTGCCATCAATTCTCTTCGCTCAGACAGAAAAATGAAAGGAATCAGGAAGCTTAGCAGTTCTCCAGGAAGCGAACCTCACCTCTATTCACCATTTACCCCCACCACTGATATTTCAGGGGGGGGGGGGGGGGGGGGGCATGGGCAGAAGAGCACAGTCTGCACAGATACAGGGGATTGCACCCCATTTCGCATCCCAGTCATTTAAAATTCATGCATGCCCATTTGGTGCCTTAAATAATAAATTATAAACAAAATGGGCCTCCACATAGAGGCAATATGGTAATGACAGAGGAAAAGAAAGTGAGAAACTCACCAGTCTCTTCATCAATGGTGAATATCCCTAGGCCAGAACCGTCCCGTATGGAGTAGCGTATTTCTCCGTCTCTTCCTTTGTCTTCGTCCTGAGCCGATACTTTCATTACGGAAGTCCCAATGAGGACGTCCTCTTTTATAAATCCCTTATCCACAAACGAGGGGAACCACGGGCGATACAGATTCTCGTTTACGTCCACTACATCCACCTCAATAAAGCATGTTGATGATAAGGAAATGGGCTTCCCTTTGTCCTTGGCCTTCGCCGTGAGATTGTACACCTGCTTTTTCTCGTAATTCAGATTCTGCAGGATGCGTACCGCGCCGCTGACTTTGTCCACATCGAAGTTGCCGTCCCCGTTATCGATGAGGCTGTACCGTACCTGACTGAACAGCCCGACATCCGGGTCGTGAGCCTCCAGCCACATAATCACAGTGCCGATCGGGAGGTCCTCCCTCACTTTCACGCTGTAATTTGACGGGATGAATTTGGGAGGATTGTCATTGACATCCTCGAGAATGACCTTTAGCAACACTGTAGACACGAGTTGAGGTTCATTAACGGCCTGGTCACATGCAGCAATCTTCAGAATGTAAACCGGGTGCACCTCGCGATCCAGCGGCTTTTTCACCGTCACTACTCCAGTCAGCTCGTCAATGGCAAACTGGTCAGTGTCGGCCACAATCGAATACCTGATTACTCCGTTATCTCCCTGGTCCTTATCGGTGGAATCCACCTGGATGATTTCAGTGCCCACTGGTGTGTTTTCACTTATTTCCAACGAATATGAGTCTTGCAAGAACTGCGGACTGTTATCGTTAGCATCCAAGATCTTAACGTCTAAAAGACGGGAGGAGGACTTCTGGGGTATTCCTAGATCGTAGACTGTGACGTTCAGTGTGTAGTGGTCCGTCGTTTCCCTGTCCAGTGGAGTGTGAACCAAAAGCCAACCGGTGTTCATATCTACAATGAAACGACTCTCTGTATCTCCTCCTGAAATAACGTACACCAGTTTTCCGTTAAAACCACTGTCTGTGTCAGAGGCGCTTAGATGGACTAACCTAGCCCCAACCGGAAGGTCCTCTTTGACCTCAATGACACTGGGGAAGGACTCTGCAAACTGAGGGGAGTAGCGGTTAACCGAATGGATGTCCATGAAGTTATCGTCAGGCTCAGTTGGAGCTTGGATCTTAGTGCCATGAAGCAGCTTTTCTGCCAACATGGTAGCAACCCCAGTATCAACACACTTCAGTTGGACAGGCTTCCGAGCTGTGATGACAGTGATGTTCATAATCATTGATTCAGTCTCATGCTCTCCATCACTGGCTCTGATGTGTAAGCTATGGAAGGACACTTTAGCTGCCTCCCCTTCGCTCAGTGTTTGTTTCAAAGAAAGCACACCCGAGTTGGAGTTCAATTCAAAGAGATCAAGATCATTCCCAGCTTTTATGTCGTACCGCACTAGCTGCAATTCGTCAGCGTCAATAGCAGACACCGTCGTTATCTGCTCTCCCACACCATGGTCTCTAGGCACCATGACATCACAGTCGACGTTTTCGAATAGAGGCTTATTGTCATTCAGGTTATTCAGTGTGACAGTAACTGATGCCTCTACCTCCCGTCGGAAAGGGATACCCCAGTCTGAAGCCCTAATTTTGAGATTGTAAATCCTTGGCATCAGCTCATAATCCAGCTCCTCTGAGGTGCTGATGACACCAGAGAAGTAGTCGATGACAAACGGCTGCGGGCTCACGTTGGCAATGCTGTAGGTCACATACCCGTTCTCGCCACTGTCTAGATCAGTGGCTTTCACTGCTAACACGTTGGTCCCTACGGGTACGTTCTCGTCAACGGTGGCCTTGTACGAGGTCTGTTGGAACTCAGGGGCATTATTGTTAACATCTATAACGTCAATGATAACCTTAGTCACTGCCTTTTTGTCACTGGTAATAACTTGTAGTTCAAATTTTGTGGCATAATCCGCATAGATGGGTCCAGTTGTGGTGATTAAGCCAGTGTCTGGATTAATAGCAAAACGATTCTTCTCTGCCTTATATCTGAAAGCATACTTCAACTGTGGATACTTTGGCAAGGCAGTTACCATAGCAACAGGTGTATGGAGAGGGGCAAACTCACTGAGATTGACCCTATAAACAGCATGTTCGAATTTAGGGGGGCCCACTTTAAACTGAGGGGATGTTACATGTACCACTTTCGCTGAGGAAAACTGTGGGGGGCTTCCTTTGTCCTTGGCCTGTAACGTGAGGTTGTATCCGAAAGTCTGCGTGTCCCAGTCTACATCCTTGACAGCTTTGATTTTGTACTCCTTGCTCCCGGGACTGGTTCTCATGGCCTTAAACTGCTGGAGGGGGTCGCCCGCCACCACGCTCAACGACGCGATCTCCCCGTTTGGTCCCTGGTCGTTGTCCTCAACGGTCACTATGGCATAGGTGGGGTCGCGGTCAGCGCCCGAGGGCGCCAGGGTGACGGCAGTGATGACAGGCGCGTGCTCGTTGGCCTGCTCCACCCTCACCGTCAGCTTGGCCATGCTACTGAAGCCACTGCTCCCGTAGAGCTTCATGCCTCGGTCTACCGCCAGGATCTCCAGGTCATACAGCTTGGTCTCAGAGTGATCCAGCTTGCCCGTCAGCGTCACCACCCCGCTTGTGGGGTGGACGGCGAACATATCTGTCCACTCCCGGAAGCTGTAGTAGTACTCCCCGTTCGTCCCAATGTCGGCATCCGTGGCTGTGACCTTGGCCACACTGGTCCGTATGGCCGTGTTCTCGAGCAGCGAGATGCTGTAGGAGGTGGGAGAGAACAGAGGCCTCAGGTCGTTGGTGTCCTGGACCTGGACCTTGACTTGGGTACGAGCCTCCACGTTGGTGCCCCTCTCCACAGCTTTGACAGTGAGCAAGTAGTGGTCTTTGACCTCCCGGTTCAGAATGGCAGTGCTGCCTCCTTTGGTCCTTATCCTCAGGAAACTAAAGTCTCCCAGGACGTAGTCCTCTGCTTTGAAAAGGTTCTCATTGTCTCCTGACACTATTTTGTACCGTATCTCCCAGGTGGGGTCTGTGATGTAGATGCCCATCTTCGCATGACTCTCCAAGTAGGTCTTAGCAGCAGAGTTCTCGTATATGGTGGCATTGTAAACAGAGTGAGTGAACTGCAGGACCAATTCCTTCTCCGTCTTTTGGTTCCCTGTGCAGCCGCAGAGGAGCTGCAGGAGCAGCACGAGCAGTGAAGTCAAGTATTTCCCCATTTTCGTACCGTGTTCTCTACCAAACCACCTGGAGACACACAAAACAGAAGGTTAGAATCAAGCAAAAAAAAATAACATAAAATTAAACATTTAATTAATTTTTCAGAAACTCTCAATAGGGATGGCTTTAATTTAAGAGCATAATAAAATACGTCTTTATGCTAACAAGTAAAAGGGCTAAATGTTGAACCTTCCTAAGAGAATTGTGGTTTTACAGTGGCACGGTGAATGGCTGCTGTTAATATCTGCTCAACAAAGGTCTCTAACCTTTTTCCTCTCTTTACTGTGAGCCTCAATGGACTCCTTTAAATGGCATGACCAAATGATGGTCAGGCTGATGAATGGGTGTTATGTTAGAGGGGAAGAGGGAGAAAAGATATAGGCCAAATAACTTATTTATCTTAGCCGGCATTCCTCTTAATATTTCAGCAACAGGTTTAACAGAAAAGATACACTACGTAAATATGTTTTACTGTTTCAAAGCACAATTCAGAGACCAGTCTCTTCACTTCAGAACATATACTCATTTAATTCAACCCTCGATGTAGAAATGATGACGGAGGTCATTGGTAATGACAAAATAGCTGTAAGGCATTCAACTCTCACTTATTCCATTACAGGTCAAGCGAAAACGGACTTCAAAGCTGTGATAAGCAGATTTCACAATTCCTTCTACCAGCCTTAAATTGCACATCTTTGAAATTCTTTGATCTACATGACATTATAAAAAATAGCTCAAGCAGATACATTACACGAAGAAAGGGTTGGAAATGGTGAAAAAGTGGTACTGTTCTCGCATAACTAGATATGCAAACTGACTCTAAATTGATGGTCTAATACGAAAGGAGGTGACATTCAGGCATACAGGTTTGTGCTCATACTGGATTTCACATGTATATTATAAGTACATTATTATGCCTGGAAATAGTGTATGATCAAAACAACTGAATTCTAGCCAGAAAAGCTGTTTCTATACTGACTCTTGGGCCTTAGTTTCCGAGTTTGGCTATTTTCTGTCTAGTAGGCTGTGCTATAATAAACACAGTGCTGCTCTTTGGGCTTTTAGAGGGTTGCCATCTGGAAAAGCACATCACATCCTATTGACGGACACTGGTGTCCAGCTGCCTTTTGATCTGTTCAAAATACATGCTGAATGTATGTTGGCAATAGACTACAGCTATACATTTTATGGGGCTAGTAGCATAATGCATGCATGAGAACTTTCAACAACAAAAAAGTATGCCTTGAGGATATATTCCCCCCCCCCCCCCCCCCTGAGGATTAGGATACATGTACAATGTTTGTTTTTTAACTAAGTCTGTATACACATCCAGGAAATGTCATCTGCTGAACTGCACCGTGCACAGCCGTGCGCGATCCCTGGCAAATCAAAGAATGAAAAAATAAAATAGATATTTACATGTTTTCCAATGTTATATAGAATAATGAACTTTTTTTGCTGAATTCATATTCTTGGAAGATGGCAAAAAACAAAAACTAAACAGCTTCGTGAAAATCATTGCTTGCTGTCTGTTGTTGAATTGTCCAACACATCCACCAACGGTAATCATTCCTATTCATTTCACGTAGACACCGCAGCCGTGCGCGAGCCAGATGTATGGATTGTTTAAAGAAATGACAACAATACCCGAACCGCTAACACAACACAATGTGTAAAACAATTCCCACAAATAAACAAAAGGCGTAAAACAGTGACCAACTTCCAAAGTCTCTCATTTCGATAGTAGCCGATTTAATACCTTTCCTAAACACTTTAAAACGTTAAACTTCACTGGAGGAAGGAAAGGGCTCTGATTTCAGTCCACTGCTTGAGCGTCACTTACAGAGAACTAGTCCGGTCGGACTATCTCAACTTTTAACTCCCGATTCACAAACCACAAAAACAACTTGCTTATTCACAGGGAAAGTGCTACAACAAACACATCACATTACATACCTATTGCCTCATTAACGGCGCGGATTTGGCGGTTTTTCATGTAGTTTGTAAGGTACGAATGTCTGCATGGTAACTACGTGGACTTCTCTCTCCGTGACTCTATCCACTTTCCACTTCTTCTCGTTGCTCCCTTTCTTCCACACTGAATTCGCCTAGTATCTCTCCGCGTTGCGCACGCCCGGATCTACTTTGCTGGCATGAAGATAAAACAACCAGCTCGCTCCCCCGCTTTAAGAACCGAGATAACGGTTCACTTTGATCGGCTCTATTCCCTAATCTAATTTCAATGATTTATTCCTTCCTAGGCTATTATTATGTATTTTTACGTAACCTTTATTTAACTAGGCAAGTCAGTTAATAAGAACAATTTCTTATTTACAATGACGGCCAAACCCGGACGACGCTGGGCCAATTGTATGGGACTCCCAATCACTGCTGGATATAATAATTGGCAAATCATATAAAATAGGATTTCATAGGGAAAAAGCATGCCAATACCTATGCACTATTATCCTATATGATTGCATGTTACATGCATCCATAAAGTGAACATTACAATTTATTCCCCCAATGTAGGCTTACAATGTTTTGGCACATTTACGCACGGTGCCAATAGTGTTTATGAGATAATCCAAGCAAATTGAAAATGTTTTTTGGGTGTAGGTTTGATTTTTTAAAATCCCGCTTGTGTGAATTGTGTCCCTATTAATGTAAACAATGGCCTATACAGTGGTGAGGTTCAAATAGCCTACAACGTTTTATTATGAGCCTATGTGGGAAAAAAGTGTTTTCCTATTTATAACCTCAAATTTAATTTCGATGTGTGCAACAAGAGGCAGTGCACATGTACACGCATGGTATTCAAAAAGTATCTTCATGTTGGAATATTCGTTGTAATAACTGTGCAATAATATCTTATTCCCAAATTCGTGCGCATGGGAGTGTGACCGATATGCGATTGATGGCGCTCTCTCACTATTGTTCAGGCTATTTTCTCTCCAAAGCACTGCGCTCTGGACGGCACATGCTGCTGCTCACCCATAACTTTATTGTGTGTGTGTGTGTGTGTGTGTGTGTGCGTGCGTGCGTGCGTGCGCGTGCGTAGTGAGAGTGGCATCTTGGAGATTGTGAAGCATAGGCTACCAGTAAATGTACTATTAAAGCCTCCTCGGAAGTTTATCATGTCAATAATGTTGATGATGATCATTATGAAAGACTCCTGCTATTTTCAATTGTTTTATGCAATACATTATCGTTACTCTATCAGTGTAAAGCAATGCTATTTCCTAGATCACTTACCAGACGAGCTGGATGACGCCGCCTCTCCAAAGTTCTGTTCAGATAAATCCCAGAAAATGTTGCCAAATTTTGTTTGAGAGCATGTCGCAGAAAACGATAAAGTGACACACAGGAACCAATCCGACACCGGTTATTCCACATTATTTACATTTTCAACGCCCCCGAAATCCGTAAAAGCCACATTTTCATCAAGCGTGTATGGCACTTTGGAGTCCGTCTGCGTGCACTTCGGCTGCTACATCGGTTTAACAGCAGTAGCCTACTGTTTCTACCGGGATGCCTCGGTTTTAGGAAGCAGTGACGTAACGAGGCTCACACGCCTTCGTTGCTCTCCTTGCTGATTCCCATACAAGTTCAACTAGAAAGCAAAGCGACTAGGAGTCTGAAAGAATAAAATAGCCAACAAGATTCACTCGTTGGTAATGCTCAGTTGCTTTGCTACAGGACCATAACAATTACTTTCCCTGTTGAAAATAAACTAAGGTTGTGTAGGCTATCATGTATGTGATATGGTTGCATAAGGCTGCACATTTCTGCATGAACTCATAAAATGACTGTAAAATGCAATCTATGGAAAATATGTTATATACCCTTTATATATAGGGTCAACATGCATGAAAGTGGAAAACCCAAACACGGACTGCTATTCCACCATGCAGTCACAGCCACATACCAGAAGTTAACCCCCATGCTGTGTGCAGGTCGGCCACAACCTAACACACCCTCAAGTGCACGTTTGAGTGTGATGCGAACCAGTCATCCGGTGCATGCTGATCCCTGTCCTATGTCCATTCACCAATACCTCATTAAAGTCAAATTTGCCCAAAGTCTGTGTAAAGACAGGCATGTGCTCCTTCTGTGTGTGGGGTTCTGGGGTGTTCTCTTTCTGTCTCTCTCTCTCTCTCTCTCTCTCTCTCTCTCAGAAACATGTGTTTACATTGCCAAAGCAATTGAAATAAACAATAGACTAAAGTGAGAAGGCACAAAACAACATTAACAAAAAAAGATTATAATTTAACAATAAATATTTCAAGTGTTCGCCCTGTATTATCAGCTATGTACAGTGTTTTAGCAATGTGAAAATAGTTGTAGTATGAATAGTAGGGGAAGATAAATAAGCTGTTTTTGCTCCACTGGTTGCCCTTTTCACATGGCAACGGCCACAAATCTTGTTGCTCTGATTGCACACTGCTCTCTCTGTGTGTGTGTGTGTGTGAGCCCATCCATGCACCCGCTACAGGGGCTTTTCATTGTTGCAACATTTCATTGTTGCCGGCTGCTGGAGGTGCGTTGGGCTGAAGTTACCTACGTCTAGGATCAGATTATCCCTCCCCAATCCTAACCATGACTATTAAATGAAGGAGTGAAGATCAGCTTGTAGGGGTAATGTTTGTTATCGCCACTGGGGTTTCAGCCTCCATTCTTTGTCAAGCCACAGTATGAGGTGTTATGGGAAAGATAGAGTAGCAGTGGTTTAGCCTAGAGCTGTAGATATACAGGGTTGAGCAAACTCGGTGTGAGATGTTGAATTTGAATGGGCACCATGTTGGCACCAAAGGTTGCAATAACTCAAAACAGAATGAATGTTAAAATGTTGTTCTTATGGGACATTTGAAGCTATCCTGAGGGATAGTTTGTCAAAGTCTTTATGCAGTATATTTGACTTTGATCAAAGGGGTTGGGTTAAATGCGGAAGACACATTTCAGTTGAATGCATTCAGTTGTACAACTGACTAGGTGTCCCCCTTTCCCTTTCCCATAATGAGAGTAATCAAACTTTTGTGTTGTCGTGAAAAGGAGGATTGACTATTGACAGACATATCATAGGGATTAAAACAAGGACTCGAGAAGAGTTGTGGTTAGGGTGCTCAAACTCCACTTTAACTTATGCCTTAAATTGTAGTACAAACCCTCTAGCTTGTCACTCGACACGGACCATGACAAGATAGCTCTTACCATGCCTTCAGCAATGTACTTCTTCCCTGTGATTTGTGTCTCCTAGCTAAAAAAAAATCTATTCAAATTTTATTTGTCAAATGCACCGAATGTCACAGGTGTAGACCTTACCGTGAAATGCCTACTTACAAGCCCCTAACCAACAATGCAGTTTTAGGAAAATAGAGTTAAAAATTCGAAAGGCACTCGCACATCTGAGCTATCTTTTTTTGCAGGTGCTTGGTAACAGTTGAATAATATGAGAAAAAAGAAGAAACCCACACACTGCTCTTGATAGTATCACCACTCTTTAATAATAAGCTTTACGTATCGGCCTGAAGGCCTTCATCAGAGGTGTAAAGACGAAGGCCTTGAGGCCGATATGTAAAGCTTATTAAAGAGCAGTGATGCCATCAATAGCAGTGTGCGGGTTTCTTCTTTTTTCTCAGGAAAATAGAGTTAAGAAAATATTTACTAAATAAACAGAATAAAACAACAATAATGAGGCTACATATAGGGGGTGCCGGTACCGAGTCAATATCTTGGGGTACAGGTTAGTCGAGGTAATGTGTACATGTAGGTAGGGGTAAAGTGACTATGCATAGATAATAAACAGCGAGTAGCAGCAGTGTAAAAACAAAGGGGGGGGGGGGGGGCGTCAATGCAAATAATCTGGGTGGCCATTTAATTCATTGTTCAGCAGTTTTATGGCTTGGGGGTAGAAGCTGGTAAGGAGCCTTTTGGAAATAGACTTGGTGCTCCGGTACCGCTTGCCGTGTGGTAGCAGACAGAACAGTATATGACTTGGGTGACTGAAGTCTTTGACAATTTTTTCGGCCTTCCTCTGACACCATATAGAATATAGGTCCTGGATGGCAGGAAGCTTGGCCCCAGTGATGTACTAGGCTTTCCAGACTAACCTCTGCATGACTAACCTCTGTGGTGCCTTACGGTCGGATGCTGAGCAGTTGTCATACCAGGCTGTGATGCAACTTGTCAGGATGCTCTCGATGGTACAGCTGTAGAAGGTTTTGAAGATCTGGGTACCCATGCCAAATCTTTTCAGTCTCCTGAGGGGGAAAAGGCATTGTCGTGCCCTCTTCATGACTTTCTTGGTGTGTTTGGACCATGATAGACTTCCAAGATGGTGTAGCAGTGGGATGTCTGTTTTGATTGTCTTGTCCCATCCCTTGTATATATCGTTTTTCATCGTATATATTTCGTATATATTTTTAATATTGTTAATCTCAATTTCTATCTACGGATTTTCCATCAATTTCCACATACTCTCCTGCAACCCGCCTCACCAAATGTGGTATGGATCTGCTATTTTTTATGCTTTAGAACCGGAACCCCCTTCAGAAGCTAGCCAGATAACTAGCTAGTAGTCAGTTAGCCACTGCTAGTGGTCATCACTGTTATTAACTCGGACATCTGCCAGCCTCAGCCCGATCAACTCCTGCCAGCCTGCACAGCGCAATATCAACCCAGAGCATATCAGACTGCTTTTCTCTACCACATCTCCGGATTCCTACCGCAAGCTCTGAACCGTTACTCTGGATCATCGCAGCTAGCTAGCTGCTATCCGAGTGGCTACTCCTGGCTAAGGTCTCTGTCCCGAAGCAGGCACCAGTTAGCCTGGCGCTAGCCATGGAGGTCAAGGGCAGGTCAGGAGCTCCCGGTGACCTGCATCCAATACATTCAGGAGTGGGATATCAAACAAGAAGTGGGTGTCCCTTACGGAATCAAGAACACTTCGGACATTTGTCCTAAGATCCACAACCCCAAGCCAAGGGCCGAGTCTCAACTAACAAACCCCTTCCGCAGTCTGTAGGGAGACCGGGCAGAGGAAGGAGACGGCAGGACTTAGAGAAACGATCCACAACAACCAGGATTGTAGTGTTTCCCTGTGATGGGGGAAAATCGGTCAGGAAATCGATCGACAGGTGTGACCATGGCCGTTGTGGAACGGGTAAGGGGTGTAGCTTACCTCTGGGCAGGTGCCTAGGAGCCTTACAATGAGCGCACACCGAGCAGAAGAAACATAAACCCTCACGTCCTTAGCCAAAGTGGGCCACCAGTACTTCCCAGTCAGACAGCGCACCATCCGACCGATGCCGGGACAACCAGAGGAGGGTGACGTGTGGGCCCAATAGCTCAACCGGTCATGAACAGCAGACGGGACGTACAGACGCCCAGCGGGACACTGGACGGGAGTGGGCTCTGCACGTAACGCCTGCTCAATGTCCGCATCCAGCTCCCACACTACCGGCGCCACCAGGCAGGAGGCGGGGAGTATGGGAGTGGGATCCATGGGCCGCTCCTCTGTGTCATACAGCTGGGACAGTGTGTATGCCTTCATGTTCTCGGAGCCTGGTCTGTAGGAAAGGGTGAACACAAAACGGGTGAAAAACATGGCCCACCTGGCCTGGCAAGGGTTCAGTCTCCTCGCTGCCCGAATGTACTCCAGATTGCGGTGGTCAGTCCAGATGAGAAAATGGTGTTTAGCCCCCACAAGCCAATGTCTCCACGCCTTCAAGGCCTTGATGACAGCCAACAGCTCCCTGTCCCCCACGTCATAGTTCCGCTCCGCCTGGCTGAGCTTCTTCGAGAAGAAGGCACAGGTGCGGAGCTTCGGTGGCGTACCCGAGCGCTGAGAGAGAACAGGTCCTATCCCAGCCTCGGACGCGTCCACCTCCACTATGAAAGCCAAAGAGGGATCCGAATGGGCCAGCACGGGAGCCGTGGTAAACAGAGCTCTCAGGTGACCAAAAGCCCTGTTCGCCTCAGCCGACCACGGCAAACGTACCGGGCCCCCCTTCAGCAGTGAGGTAATGGGAGCCGCTACCTGACCAAAACCCCGGATAAACCTCCGGTAGTAGTTGGAAAACCCTAAGAACCGCTGCACCTCCTTTACCGTGGTGGGAGTCGGCCAATTACGTATGGCTGAAATGCGGTCACTCTCCATCTCCACCGCTGAGGTGGAAATGCGATAACCTAGGAAGGAGACAGACTGCTGGAAGAACAGGCATTTCTCAGCCTTGACGTACAGGTCATGCTCCAACAGGCGACCAAGCACCCTGCGCACCAGGGACACATGCTCGGCACATGTAGCGGAGTATATTAGAATGTCATCAATATACACCACTTCACCCTGCCAGTGCAGGTCCCTGAGAATCTTGTCTACAAAGGCTTGGAACACTGATGACGCATTCATCAACCCATACGGCATGACGAGGTACTCATAGTGCCCTGAGGTGGTACTGAAAGCCGTCTTCTACTCGTCTCCCTCCCGGATACGCACCAGGTTGTAGGCGCTCCTGAGATCTAGTTTGGTGAAGAAGTGCGCCCCGTGCATTGACTCAATCGCTGTGGCTATGAGCGGTAGCGGGTAAGTATACCTCACAGTGATCTGTTTCAGACCTCGATAGTCAATACACGGGCGCAGACCTCCCTCCTTCTTCTACACAAAAAAGAAACTCAAGGAGGTGGGTGAAGTGGAGACAAAACAAATGGAAAATGAAAAGTAGATCGATAATGGCTAGAAGACCGGCAACGCCGAACGCCGCCCAAACAAGGAGAGGCATCGACTTCGGCGGAAGTCGTGACACTGTCAATCATCGCATTCTTTTCGGCAGACTCAAAAGCCTTTGCTTCTCAAATTACTGCCTCGCCTGGTTCACCAACTACTTCTCAGAGTTCAGTGTGTCAAATCGGAGGGCCTGTTGTCGGGACCTCCGGCAGTCTCTATGGGGTGCCACAGGGTTCAATTCTCGGGCCGACTGTTTTCTCTGTATATATCAATGATGTCGCTCTTGCTGTTGGTGATTATCTGATTCCCCTCTACGCAGACGACACCATTCTGTATACATCTGGCTCTTCTTTGGACACTTTGCTAACTAACCTCCAAACAAGCTTCAACGTCATACAACACCTCCAACTTCTCTTAAATGCTAGTAAAACTAAGCGCATGCTCTTCAACCGATTGCTGCCCACACCCTCCGGCTCGACTAGAATCACTACTCAGGACGGTTCTGACCTAGAATATGTGGACAACTTCAAATACCTAGGTGTCTGGTTGCACTGTAAACTCTCCTTCCAGACTCACATTAAGCATCTCCAATCCAAAATTAAACCTAGAAATCGGCTTCCTATTTCGCAACAAAGCCTCTCATGCCGCCAAACATACTCTCGTAAAACTGACTATCCTACCGGTGCTTGAATTCGGCGATGTCATTTACAAAATAGCCTCCAACACTCTACTCAGCAAATTGGATGTAGTCTATCACAGTGCCATCCGTTTTATCACCAAAGCCCCATATACTACCCACCACTGCGACCTGTGTGCTCTCGTTGGCTGGCCCTCACTACGTATCCATTGCCAAACCCACTGGCTCCAAGTCATCTATAAGTCTTTGCTAGGTAAAGCCCCACCTTTTCTCAGCTCACTGGTCACCATAGCAACACCCACCCATAGCATGCGCTCCAGCAGGTATATTGCACTGGTCATCCCCAAAGCCAACATTTCCTTTGGCCACCTTTCCTTCCAGTTCTCTGCTGCCAATGACTGGAACGAATTGCAAAAATCTCTTAAGCTGGAGTCTTATATCTCCCTCTGTAACGTTAAGCATCAGCTGTCAGAGCAGGTTACCGATCGCTGCAGCTGTACACAGCCAATCTGTAAATAGCACACCCAACTACCTCATCCCCATATTATTACTTACCGTCTTGCTCTTTTCCACCCCAGTATCTCTACTTGCACATCTATCACTCCATTATTAATGCTAAATTGTAATTACTTTCACCTCTTTGGCCTATTTGTTGCCTACCTCCCTGCTCTTCTACATTTGCACACACTGTACATAGATTTCTCAATTTTTATTTTCTTTTGTGTTATTGACTGTACGTTTGTTTATGTGTAACTCTGTGTTGTTGTTTTTGTCGCACTGCTTTGCTTTATCTTGGCCAGGTCGCAGTCTCAAATGGCCTAACTGGTTAAATAAAGGTGAAATATATATATATATATATATATATTTTTTTTAATGATAGTTTGATGGTGATGTGGACACCAAGGAACTTGAAACTGTCGACACGCTCCACTACAGCCCCGTTGATGGGAATGTGTTGTGTTCGGCCCTCCTTTTCCTGTAGTCCACGATCATCTCCTTGTCTTGCTTGAGGTTGTTCTCCTGGCACCACACTGCCAGGTCTCTGACCTCCTCCCTATAGGCTGTCTCATCATTGTCTGTGATCAGGCCTACCACCGTTGTGTCATCAGCAAACGTAATGAAGGTGTTGGAGTCGTGCTTGGCCATGCAGTCGTGGGTGAACAGGGAGGACAGGAGAGCAGTAAGCACGCATCCCTGAGGGGCCCCCGTGTTGAGGATCAGCGTGGCAGATGTGTTGTTGCCTACCCTTACCACCATGGGGAGGCCTGTTAGGAAGTCCAGAATCCAGTTGCAGAGGGAGGTGTTTCGTCCCATGGTCCTTAGCTTTGTGGGCACTATGGTGTTGAATGCTGTGCTGTAGTCAATGAACAGCATTCTCACATAGGTGTTCCTTTTGTCCAGGTGAGAAATTATAGTGTGGAGAGCGATTGAGATTACGTCATCTGTGGATCTGTTGGGGCAGTATGCGAATTGGAGTAGGTCTAGGGTTTCCGGGATGATGGTGTTGATGTGAGCCGTGACCAGCCTTTGAAAGCCCTTCATTGCCACAGACGTGAGTGCAGCGGGGCGATAGTCATTTAGGCAGGTTACCTTCACTTTTTTGGGCACAGGGACAATGGTGGTCTGCTTGAAACATGTTTGTTTTACTGACTCGGTCAGGTTGAGGTTGATAATGTCAATGAAGACACTTGCCAGTTGGTCCGCTTATGCTCCGAGTTCACATTCTGGTAATCCGTCTGGCCCCGCGGCCTTGTGAATGTTGACCTGTTTAAAGGTCTTGCTCACATTGGCTACGGAGAGCATGATCACGCAGTCGTCCGGGAACAGCTGGTGCTCTCATGCATGCTTCAGTGTTGCTTGGCTCGAAGCGAGCATAAAATACATTTAGTCTGTCTGGTAGGATTGCCTCACTGGGCAGATCGCAGCTTTGTTTCCCTTTGTAGTCTGTAATAGTTTGCAAGCCCTGACACATCTGACAAGCGTCAGAGCCGGTGTAGTAGTATTCAATCTTAGTACTGTATAGACACTTTGCCTGTTTGATGGTTTGTCTGAGAGCATAGCGGGTCTTCTTATAAGCATCCGTATTAGTGTCCCACTCCTTGAAAACGGCAGCTCTAGTCTTTAGCTCGGTGCAGATGTTGCCTGTTATCCATGGTTGGTTGGAATATGTACGTACGGTCACTGTTTGATGAAGCCAGTGACTGAGGTGGTAAACTCTTCAATGACATTGGATGAATCCCGGAACATATTCCAGTCTGTGCTAGCAAAACAGTCCTGTAGCGTAGCATCCACGTCATCTGACCACTTCCGTATTGAGCTAGTTTCTGGTACATGCTGCTTTAGATTTTGCTTGTAAGGTGGAATCAGGAGGATAGGATTATGGTCAGATTTTCCAAATGGAGGGGGCGAGGGAGAGCTTTTGTATGCATCTCTGTGTGTGGAGTAAAGGTGGTCTAGAGATTTTTTTCCTCTGGTTGCACGTGACATGCTGGTAGAAATAAGGTTAAATTAATTTAAGTTTGCCCGCATTAAAGTCCCTGTCACTTGGAGTACCACTTCTGGATGAGCATTTTCTTGTTTGCTTATGGCCTTATACAGTTTGTTGAGTGCGGTCTTAGGGCTAGCGTCGGTTTGTGGTGGTAAATAGATGGCTATGAAAAATATAGATTGGTCGATAGACCACACTATCTCAGGCAAGCAATACCTCGAGACTACTTTAATATCAGACATCGTGCAACAGCTGTTATTGACAAATAGACAAAAAAAACAACCCCTCGTCTTACCGGACGTAGCAGTTCTGTCCTGCTGTTGCACGGAAAACTCAGCCAACTGTACATTATCCGTGTTGTCGTTCAGCCACAACTCTGTGAAGCATAAGATATTACAGTTTTAATGTCCCATTGGTAGGATAGTCTTGAACGGAGCTCATCCAGTTTATTCTCCAGTGATTGTGTGTTGGCCAATAGAACGGATGGTGGAGGCGGGTTACTCACTCACCAACGAATTCTCACAAGTTACCCTGATCTCCGCCCCCTGTATTTCCTTCTTTTCTTCATGCTAATGACGGGGATTTGGGCCTTGTCTGGAAGCAGCATTATATCCTTCGCGTCAGACTCATGAAATAAACATTTTTCGTCCAGTTCGAAGTGAGTAATCGCTGTTCTGATATCCAGAAGCTCTTTTCGGTCATTAGAGACGGTAACATCAACATTATGTACAAAATAAACAATGCGAAAAAACACACAAAATAGCACAATTGGTTAGGAGCCCGTAAAACGGCAGCCATCCCCTCCGACAGCATTTTTTCCAACTACGTCCCAAATGGAACCCTATTCCCAAAAGGTGCACTACTTCTGGGGAAAAGGGTACCATTTGGGACATAGCCCTTGACTCCTATAAAACAATGGAATCTGAACCCAAAGGCTCAATACCAGGAAGAGGGGTGATTGAGTTATATTCGCTAAAAGTATAACAAATTGCACCTATTGTCCCAGCAATGCTTACCCCAAGGCTGATTTCTTGTTTTTGAGTCACAAACTATTCCAAACGTTCTCACAATGTCCCACTGTGCATTTTGCAAATGTGTTATTGTTAAACTAGTTGTACATGGTGGGGATTTTAGGCAATGGCGTAAGCGTTTATGGGGAATAATAAAAGTGCAACATTTTTCCACCTGCAGCTAGTGTGAACGACTGCTGTGCGCCAAATACAAATTCCCTCTTCTCCCTTGAGCGAGGCCAGAAGATTATCTTAATAAATCCTCATGGTTGGAGCTCTACTTGTAATTACCCACCAAAAATGATAGTACGGAACCGCGTTCTCAAAACTTTATACAAACTGCTATGAGAGAATTGACAGTCGGGGTATACATTATGCATTATTTTCTATCTGTGTCAGACACAACACTGTCCATAGGGTCATTTTGTATGGGGATTGCAGCTTGCTTGCTTTAAAGGCCCAATACAGCCATTTTTATATCAATATCAAATCATTCCTGGGTAACAATTAAGTACCCTACTGTAATACATTTCCATTAAAATGTGAAGAAAAAAGTTTTTTTTGCCAATAAATATTTCTCAAGCAAACATTTTGCTAAGACTGTCTGGGAGTGGTCTGAGTGGGAAGGGGAAAACTAGCTGTTATAGGCAGAGAGGTTTGGAACTCTCTTTGTTATTGGTCTATTAACAAATTTACAGCATGGTGATGTCACCATGCAAACCTGCTGATTAGAAGGTCCTGAATAGTTGGTATTTTCAACCAGCAACAATCAGGAAATAACACTGTTCTAATTTTTGCACACTTTTAAAGTGTTGATTTCATAAGCTGTTGTACAATATGATATAAAACACAGGAAAACCACGTTTTGACTGCATTGGGCCTTTAAGCAAACACGTATGTGTTTGCCATGGCAGTGTCTGGAATAATGCACTTCTTCCTTCCAGACTTCTTCTATGTCTGTCCGTCTTAGAAATATCCACATATGCTCTCTGAAAATAAATGTATAGCTCATAACCTTTAGATCTGCCAGTTTGACAGAAGTTGTTGTTTGATGAAGGCCATTGCTGTTCAGTTGGCTCTGAAAAATAATAGAACATACAATGAAATCTGATCTTAGAATATCTTTGACTCAAAAGTTGTTGTATGTTGAAGATCACTGCTATTCAGTGGACCTCCTACTAGCCAGAAACATTTATCCTGGTTGAACCAGACTGAATGCTGTGAAACAATGGTTAATGCCGTGTTCAGTCTGGTTTACCCAGGCTAAGTTAGTGTCCGAGGTGGATCACTATGGAACATTGGATTGGATCCACTAGCTTCATAAAGAAGCCGGCGCAGCCTCATTAAACTCTGAAAATGTGTTTTGTGATATACCCCTCTGGTAAACTTGTAAGGGCCCATCGAACTCTCAAAATGTCATACTATCCACCTGCAAACCAAATGAGTCCAGCCATCCAAACCACAATATAGATCCTAATTAGCCGCGTGGTGCCTAGTCTTTTTGAGGTATTCTCTGAGGTGCATTGTCATCGGCTCTGCAGAAAGAAAGGTCAGTGGAGGTGAGCCATCAAGCGTGAGGGCAGGAAGAGTTAAACACACAAAAGGATAGAGAGAGAGAGAGAGAGAGAGAGAGAGAGAGAGAGTGAGAGTAAGCCCAATGAATTATAAATACTCAAAGAATCAGAAAGACAAAGAGAGGGGTGTGGTGTGAAAGGTAATGGGATGAAGGAGGTAGATATAATCACGCTATTATAATAGAGTGTCAATGGAATTCATTGGATCTACTGCAGGTACGTTTATTTAAATATCAGTGATGGGAGCATAGGATAGCAACTAGCTCACTACATAACATTATTTATTGTCCTTTAGCATCCAACATATTTAATATACAGTATGTTGCCCATGCCAGAATCAAACCCACAACCCTGGAGTTGCCAGCACCACTCTCTAACCCACTGCACCATTGGAACCATTATCAACCCTGCATTCAATATTGGGTAGATTAATGGAATGAATAAGCCGTTATGATCTTAGCTCAACACTAGGAAGGGGAAAAAGTAAGGAACTTGTCTGTCGGCCCTGCATTAACAACCACAAATGGTTAAATAAAATTGTGATAAATAAAACTATATACCAGTTTAATTTAAGACAAACAAATTGACAGCTGTGCATATAAATTGCAAAATAGTTGGGAAGAGATTTTCGATGTAACAATTCCCTGGCACATGGTTTATGAATTGACACGCAAACGACACTGGATTCTAAACTTTTAATTTTTCAATTTCAATTATTATACAAATTTCTTGCAACCAATAGAATGTTATATACTGTACAGTTGAAGTCAGAAGTTTACATACACCTTAGCCAAATACATTTAAACTCTGTTTTTCACAATTCCTGACATTTAATCCTAGTAAAAAGTCCCTGTCTTAGGTCAGCTAGGATCACCACTTTATTTTAAGAATGTGAAATGTCAGAATAATAGTAGAGAGAATGGTTTATTTCAGCTTTTACTTCGTTCATCACATTCCCAGGGGGTCAGAAGTTTACATACACTCAATTAGTATTTGGTAGCATTGCCTTTAAATTGTATAACTTGGGTCAAACATTTCAGGTAGCCTTCCACAACCTTCCCACAATAAGTTTGGTTAAATTTGGCCCATTCCTCCTGACAGAGCTGGTGTAACTGAGTCAGGTTTGTAGGCCTCCTTGCTCGCACACGCTTTTACAGTTCTGCCCACACATTTTCTATGGGATTGAGGTCAGGGCTTTGTGATGGCCACTCCAATACCTTGACTTTGATGTCCTTAAGCCATTTTGCTACAACTTTGGAAGTATGCTTGGGGTCACTGTCCATTTGGAAGACCTATTTGCGACCAAGCTTTAACTTCCTGACTGATGTCTTGAGATGTTGCTTCAATAAATCAACATAATTTTCCTACCTCATGATGCCATCTATTTTGTCCCACCTGCAGCAAAGCACCACCACAACATGATGCTGCCACCCCTGTGCTTCACGGTTGGGATGGTGTTCTTCGGGCTTGCAAGCCTCCCCCCTTTTCCTCTAAACATAACAATGGTCATTATGGCCAAACAGTTATATTTTTGTTTCATCAGACCAGAGGACATTTCTCCAAAAAGTACGATCTTTGTCCCCATGTGCAGTTGCAAACTGTAGTCTGGCTTTTTTAATCGCGGTTTGGGAGCAGTGGCTTCTTCCTTGCTAAGCGGCCTTTCAGGTTATGTCGATATAGGACTTGTTTTACTGTGGTGTCATGACGTTGGCCTCTTTGGGTACAGGAAGGACAGTTGACCCCCTCCCCTTCGTACCATCACCCAACCTACCTTCCCCCCAACAAAGGGTTGTAAAAAACCCTCTGAGGAGAATCTCCTACCCCATGTTTCATAGAGAGACAAAGGAAATTCTTCCAACTCATAGAATTGAAGAATCCAGCTACGAACTCATCCGCTTGGTACAATTTTGTGATACTCAGAAGAGACAATATAGCCATATTACCATAAAACTGTTTATATAATAGACTCAGTTTAAGACTTGCCTCATATGGGTGTATGGAATGTATTGATAAGGATAAAGCTTTTGTAAGACATTGAGATGCTATGTACTGATGTAATGTGATAGATTTGGTTACAGAAATACAATTCTAACTCAGTCATAGGCACGCCCCAGGGACATATACAGGACCAGGCGTCATTTGACCAGCCTGTTCGATGGGCACTATAAAACACTCCCTGATTTACATTTCTCCAGACCAGGCCTACACTCCATGGCCAATAGGTTCTACCATCTAATTCCTCTACTGAAAGTGAACCATACCACGTGGTTAACTTTTAGACTATCGATACTGACAGAATAAGAACAAGTTTTTGATATTAATTATTAGTCTGCAGCTAAGTAAATTATATCATTGAACGCGAAGACCAACGAAGCAACCATTCGATGACGACATTAATGAATGTCGCTCTGAAAGATCCATTCTAACCGAGAGAGAGAGAGAACGGGGACAAAACTCCCCAACAGAACTACTCTCCAACAAGAATCAGAACGACACACTGAGCGTAAATATATATATTGATTGCAATTGTTCCTGAATGAGTGAGCCTTCAATTGTCAATTGTTAATGAACTCTGTGTAAACTTCTCAGCTGACCATTTATGGCCCATTGTTCAACAGGCCGACCAGCCTGTTTAGCCCACAAGGGCACATTCCGATACCAATCTTTTGTTGACGATAATTACTGTTTGTATGTTTTTCTGTTAATTACTTAGTGTAGTAAATAAATGATTTTAAGACAATTGATGTATGGATGATTTTAGTAAAGACTGGGTTCGTGCAGATACAACAATTTACGACGTTTGGAATGAGACTGGACTAGAGGTAAATACACCATTTAAACTTAGAAGATAATCGACCTATACTATAATAGAATAGAATATTATAGTACAGGAAAGTTATATTAGGAAAATTATAGCTTTGTAATCTGAATATTCTCCTTGGTGCCCCGACCTCCTAGTTAATTACAATTAAATGATTAATCAGTTTAATCGCGTGATAATAATTACAGGGAGCTAATTGATAAACATATCTTCAGTTTAATGGTACCCCCAAAGACACGACATTTGGAGCCCCCGTGCGAGGAATCTAAGATAGAATTGGACTTTGCTGTGAAATTCTATATATCAATTGTGCAAACAGAATTGTACAAACAGCCTGCTATGTAAACAAAGTGATTGTGCATTTTCCATTGAGAGAAGCTATTTAGAGTAGCTCCGGTCTTATGTCGATAGCAGTGAGGATTTAAATTCCAGATTTAGTCCATTAGGCCAAACGGTACTATTTCTGTCGGTAAATATTAACTTCTAGAGTAAGGTTAGAAATTAGAAGTTAACTGTCCGGGAACCGAGCCGAATAATTTGCCTACCGCACTAAGAAAGTGTGGGCAGACCGTATGCGTATTTGTAGTTAAGTACCGTGTCACTCCGGTCAACATAAACGCTAGCAGAATATGCTGAATGGGGTTAAGGTGAGACGTCACTAGAAAACCCACCCTTTCCATAAGTGAAAGGATCCTATTTTGGTGCTTGGAAGGATACTCCTGAACCAAGTAGCAATAGCTTAGCATTACGGGTAAGCTAACAGAGAGGGAACATTTTACCCTCCACCGTAACACGTTTAAAATTTCTCCGCTAGCGCGACGGAAGTCCGACCTTTGTACTTCCGTTTTAATTTCAGCATTCTGCACCCTGGTGGGGAAGAATTGCCAGTACATCTCTAGGGGAAATTCAAACGTGGAGCACGTCTCATTCAATTTAACTAACAAGTGAAATTGCCAGATTTACCTTTTCAAGTGGATCTTTCAAATAATATCCAAAATTGATTGGGCGTCTACAATGAGACATGATTAACTTTTTCCAAACTTAACTTAGATGAAGCAATGCTCTCAGGTTAATTGAAAGTTAATTCCCAGATAGCCTATACAGGTTTGATATATCATAAATAGATTAATCAGTAAAATCTGCTTTAGCAAGGCACAGTCAGTAAAACCCCTTTACTGATGCTCAGCCCCAGGGAGGTGCGTACCCTAGTGGTGAAGGGTCCCAACATTTGAACTACGGTTTACACTTATGATATCCAATCAATGGAGATTGTATGGATTATCGTCTCATTCAATTTATTTAGTTAAATTGTCGAACATACCTTTCTAGGTTCTTCCAATTAAATGAGACAACTTAAACTTTGCATATTAACCTGGATGAAGCAACCTCTCAGGTAATTCAAGTTTAACCTCTTGAGGATACCCTAGGATAGGGGGCGCCACAGCGCATTTTGAAAAAAAATCGTTCCCATTTTCAACGGCCTACTAATCAAACTCAGAAGATAGGGCATGCATATACTTATTATATATGGATAGAAAACACTCTAAAGTTTCTAAAACTGTTTGAATGGTGTCTGTGAGTATAACAGAACTCATTTGGCAGGCAAAACCCTGAGACATTTTCTGACAGGAAGTGGATACCTGATGTGTTGTATTGAGTTCTAACCTATCCCATTGAAAAACACAGGGGTTTAGGAATATTTTGGCACTTCCTATTGCTTCCACTAGATGTCGCCAGTCCTTTCACAGTGGTTTGAGCCTTATAGAGTCAAAACTCAGTGAATGACAGGAGTTTGAAATTGGTCACAGGGGATGGGCCATCACCATTATGACGCCGGCGGCCATGTCTGCCCCCACCTTTGGAAACGGTTTTAAAGGCAATGAAATCATCCCCCTCGAATCTTATTGGCTCTCTTGGTGTTAGTGGCCCTGAACATTTATTTTATACAACGTTTGACATGTTTGAACGAACCTACATGCGCGAGGATTGCTTTCAGTATGAAGTGCAGAGCTGCGTTTGGAGAGAGCCATAGGACGCGCTACCAACATCAGGCTAATGGAACGTGAAGTATGGACTTTTTGACCGAAAATACATCTGTTGTGGACCTGGGATGCTTTCTGATGAAGACAACTAAAGGTAGGCGATTATTGACAATATTATTGAAGATGAGATGGTTCATACTGTTGCATCCAAGATGGCGCCGAGCACTGTATATTAGCTGATTTTCTGAGTATCGCATCTCCTTTTATCGCAAAGTGTGATTACCCAGTAAAGTTAATTTAAAATCTGGTATGACGGGTGTTCTCAAGAGATATTCATCTATAAATGTTAGATTGACAATATACATTTAAAAAATCGTTATAGTATAGCAATTTATTGAAACGTAGCATTGTTTACCGGGACGCTTTTGAGGGGAAATTAGGTAGTCAACGTCAGACAGAGATGTAAAATGCTGTTTTTATATATAAATATGACCTTTATTGAACAAAAGAATGCATGCATTGTATAACATGATGTCCTAGGGGTGCCATCTGATGAAGTTTGTAAAAGGTTAGTGCTACATTTAGCTGTTTATTGATAATATGTGATGGAAGTGGTTGGTCGGAAAATGGCTATGAAGCTGCTTTTTACGATGGACTCATCTAATATAATCTAATGATTTGCTTTTCCTGTAAAACCTTTTTGAAATCGGACGACGTGGGTCGATTCAGGAGAGGTGTATCTATAAAAAAAAAAAAAAAATATTTTTAATTTTTGTAAAAAATTATGATAATTTTTTAATGCTAATTGGCGATATGATTTTTCGCTGGATTTTGATCCCGCTAACGGGATCAGATGCTCAAGAGTACCCAGATAGCCTACCCAGGTAGGACTAATCATTGGCATTGATTAATTCAATTTGCTTTTGCAAATTCATTCACGTCCAACTTCCACAGTACTGTACAGATGGTTCATTAACGTCTATAAATAGATTAAAATCATCTTTGCAGTTTTCCACATTCCAAAACCAAATTTTGGAAAATTAGGAAAAACAATTTTTCCTTTCAAATGTTCTAATAATGTGCAAGCTATCAGAGGGGGTGGTTCCCACTCGCCTGCTAATTAGTGAACCTCCACCCGTAAATGGATTGATCTCTGACCTCAGCAGCGATAACAACCCTAATTATGCCATTAGTGGAAAGGCAGACAACAATGTTTTCCAAAATCAACCATCGGGCGCAGGCCTCGTAAAGGTTCTCTCCAGTCTAGCTCTGATGTCTTGCCATCCGAGATTGCCATCTGTCCAATACCGCAGTGCACAGCTGAAGCACGAGCAGGTAACGGTAGACATAAAGGGACAGGTGAAGAGAACCGGGAAACCAATCACAAATGCAGAAAAGGGAAAAATTCTGCTAGCTATGGAACTGCGTTCGAAAACTGAACAATTAAATGTAATTGCAAAAACGTACGACGATGAACAAGCACAAGCTCTTCAACAAAATCGTTTTCTACAGGAACAAAATCATATGCTACAGGAACAACTCGATTTAGCCAAAACTAAATACGATGATGTCCACGCCAAACTAGATAAATCTGAAGAGTTATCTACAAACAGGAGCGCTCAACTTGACAACATGCATGCTGTTTTGTTGAATGATACTCAAAATAACACGGTTCTCCTCAAAGCGCTGCAGACCAAAGACGATCAGTTAATGAACACAATGACAAAGTTGGATGATAAATCAGCAGAACTTATTGAAGTCGCTGACCAAATGAATGATGAGAGAACTCAGGTGATGAGGTTGGAAATATTGATTTCTAAGCAAGCAGAGGAAATCTCATCACTGAATCTCTCGCTCCGTACTCAAGACCTCTATCTGCAAACCATGACAGATAAGTTTGAGACCGAAAGGAGCAGGTGTGACACTCACGTGTCCAAAATCAGTACTCTAAGCGCTCAAGTGGACTCTGCAATGCAGCAGAATTCCACCCTTAGGTACCATCTGGAGGAAATCCAGAATGGTCACGCTCTACAGCGCGACTTCCCATCCAAGCAACCGGAGCCCTGTACTCACAGGAGTGAAGACAATAGGTTTCAGACCTTGCCTCCCTCATCTGTCCCTCAGTCTTCTCCTCTTGGCCCTTCGGCACTGAGTAATATGGTGCCTCTTGGCCAACAACAACAAGGCTTGGCTTCTTCTCTTGGCCTTTCGGCCCCAATTTCTCCACAGGATGAAGCCAACCCTCTCCGCCCGCTTGGCGCAGAATACCTTGACAAACTCGTCAAGAATTTCCCCACCTTTGACCCCGTTCCAGGTCAGCCAAACGATACTGAGACGTTCCTAGCTGACATAGAGGACGCGTTGGGTGGCTACCCGAACGCTACGGGTTCTGACAGGGTTTACCTGTTGAAGCGAACGTCGAATAGACACGTGACGAGGTTCATTCGTCTACAACAGCAACACGTGCTAAATGACTATGCTAAACTTGCCACAGCTTTGAAATTAGAATTCAGTGGTTCTGCGACTCGCAAACACGATAGCTCACTGGCTAACACCGTCAAACAAGCTCGGAACGAACACCCACAAGCTTTCTATCATAGGCTTCGTTCAGCTTACTTTGGCCTACTCACAGAAACAGGAATGGAAGAGCTGTTACCATTCAAACAAATGTTTCTGTCGAACATGTATCCCACCTTCATTACCTACTTGGGCCCTGCAGCCCACGTTGGCTTGCCTATCTTACAACTTAGAGAGCTTGCAAGCACAGCTTTTGAGGCATCAAAAGTTCACAACGCTAAGAGCCCTGACCACTCAGTTTTGAAGTTTAACCAGGAGCACTCACTCCAGTTAGAGGGTGCATTATCAGGTATTGGAGCGTCTAGAGATGACGCACAACAACAGTTTCTACCACGAAACCATGATTCCAATAACCTCCGCGGTCGAAATAATTGTAAAGTACGTAGCCATCAACATGACTACCGCTACAATCGACCCGTTCGCTACGTTCCTGCACCCAACCCACAAAAAGTGTCAGAGCACAAGGGTAACAAAGGGTTGAAGGACGACCAAAACGTAGACCAATGTTCTCCAGAAGTCCCACTACGGGAAGAACTTAAGCGAGAACAATTTGAGAAAAGGGTAAAAGATAAGTCACAAGGACTAGACGGGGAATTACCGGACACCAGGTCCGCAGGAATTAACACCCATAGCATGGACGTTAAAGTTCAAATTTCTCCCGCTCTCATTCAAGACCCTATCCAGGGCCCGCTTGATCAAGAAACAAGCCCCCGGGCTCTGTCTATAGACTCTGATACAAAAGTTGCGAAGAAAAAGGTCAAACGCTTCGTTAAAGCCAAGCCCACTCAAAATCAGAAAAGTCAATCTGCTTCCATCTTGAACAGACATGGCACATCACGTCGTTGCGAACGACCACTCCACTTTGTGGGGAATATGTCCACTAACCACAAATCTAAACGGCCATACCTGGAAACAGTCCTGGAGGACTGCTTAGCTTGTTATGCGCTAATTGATTCGGGTGCGACAATATCACTCATCTCTCAAACATTGTTTGATGATCTCAAAAGGGCTTTGAAGCCAACTAAACGTTGGTTAAAAGTGGAACGATGTGACACTAAACTTCGAGGGGTCCCTCAGACTACTTCGCCTCTCACATTGAGAGTCATGCTGAAACTACACTTCCAGGACGTATCGCTCGTTCACCCTGTGTATGTTACCAGCCTCGAAACTGTAACCCTGCTACTTGGAGCAGACTTGATGGATCGGTTACTCCCATTGATGGATTGGAAAACCAACCAGGTATGGTCACAGGCCACAGTGCCTTCTCCACTGACCACACCGTCTCCCCCTAACGCTAGCTGCAACGCAGTCCTTCACGAGGGGTATCTGTCGAAAGCACCCCTTGAGAAAAAGACGTTTATAAACCTCTTGGTACAAAATCCGATCCACGGAGATAGTACGATATCTCGACACATTCCAGCTGTCTCTGTGAATAAGCAACTTCCCTCCTCCTTGCAGTCATGTAATACGGTAGTTGAGATGAACTTTTCTTTCCCTTTGGACACTTCCGCAAGCACTGCGGCCGTCCCAGCAAGAAAAACATTGATGCGCAGAGTATACTCTGCTTCCGATGATACACCTTCCGCTTTGTTGGGGACTGTCACCCCTTACAATGACACTAATGGCGTCAGTCCAGCAACTGACCCGATGACTCCCACTTGTGAAACACTTTGCGATATCACAGACCGATATCCTCGTCTCAGTTCACAGGTAATGAAGAGGTTGCCACACGCGGACACGGTGGTGACTGACATGCCTCGACAGCCACTGAGCGTTTTGAAGCACAAACACCAGGAGATTTGGTTGAAAGGTTACAGCCACTCTCATAAAAACGCGGCCACTGACAACTCGTACATAGGGTCTGACCTTTTCATTTGCGCATCGGACACCAACACCACCCGCTGGTGGGGGGGTCCCGAGGCACAAAGGGGGGGAATAGTAGCCCAGACCCATGATGAGCCTCATCGAGGCCGGTGGGGGGGTCGAGACTACGGACAACACCGTACGAGGCCGCCAGAGCATAAATCAAATCTAGTTGTAAACTCTCCTATGAGAACAGTGAGGAGCAGACAGGCCCCTAGACGGGGATTATCTTAGAAGACATCTAAGATAGTACTGAGGTGTACCACACCTGTCGTAAAGGAAGTCCAGTGGACTTGTCCACCTCCAAAACTAATGGCATCAGTAATCATTCTTTGCCATGCGTAGGTTCAACTACAATACAACTAGTAAAATGCTCCAATCATGTGTTCCGGTAGATAATATTTCAGAATAAATCGGTAGGATAACTGGTCCCCTTGAGTACCAGTACCAATACCAGCTACCCTCAGTAAGAGGATTAGTAACCTCACAAGTTAAATTGCTATTGATAATAGCGACATAGGAGTCACTCAGAGTGCAACACGTGGAGGGGAATCTCCAGTGCACTCTTCCAATGGTTAACACACATGTCACTAATAAATAGGACCCTCCATTCAGGAGTAAAATTATTAGAAGTCATGAACCATGATCACACTACGTATGACTGGTCCAATACTTAAAGAGTACTTCCGTCGTGAGGTTAGCTCCTCAGTGGATAACATAGCTATGAAATAGACTTCATACCTATCGCCACTACAATAGTGGAAGACAGTGACTTGTAGAAAACTACTACAGACTCCCTTGACACCAATTCTGACTGACCTCCAGGCATTGACCTGAAAATTACCTGACTACGTCAGACTCATTCTGAACAAGTTGTAATCTGCCCGGATACTTGGTTTTCTTCCCTTGACATGCGCGCTTGTGTAAGCATAAACGCACATGCACAACGGAACATCCAATTAGGATTTATGCTAGGACCACTTAAGGGCCCAAGCAATATACCAGCCTTAGTAAAGTTGAACATTTACTTCTAGGCCTTTGACTCTACAGCACTCACCAGTTTTCTTCCCAGAAGTCCGTAGGTCATACCTGTAGACTGCCCAAAACTAGTGCATTACAGCTGTAGACTTATCATATAGTTATCAACTTAGGATAGCGCCAAAGCAACACACCAAGTAGGAAAACCCTAGATATGGCATTAGAGACAATGCCATGATAATCATTTTGCCAGAACATTGGACGTATATAGAATACAGTCCAATTAGATGATTTTTTTTGTGTGAACTATATTTTGTATATTTTTGTTTTGTTTATGCTTTCATTCCTTTTCGGTTCAGTTCCTTTGACACTTAGGAAGTGATAGAGCCATAAACAAAGTCCCCATACAACCATCACTTAGTGCCAGAACGCCGCTCATTGGGGAATGAATGTAATTA
The DNA here is from genome assembly GCF_965601325.2 of Salmo salar. NCBI lineage: Eukaryota > Metazoa > Chordata > Actinopteri > Salmoniformes > Salmonidae > Salmo > Salmo salar. The sequence continues at coordinate 8,929,009 of NC_138298.1, forward strand.
TATATATATTTCATGAGTGTGTGTGCGTTGTTAACATCTGCCTAAGTTACTGCCCAGATCTTCCAGTCTGGACGACGGGTCCGGAACGGCGAGCCCAAATCCGGACACCCACAGCCTATCCTTGTGGCGGCATGCCCGCTGTCAGAGAGACTACCAAGGTAAACCACCAGAGGGGGGGACCGCAACGGCGATCACCAACCAGGACATCCCCTGGCCCTTCCTGGGGTACTTTACAGCTTCCAGGGAACCTACCAAGGTACACCAATTGAGGAGACCGCAACGGCGATCACCAACCGGACATCAACTGCCCATCCTTGTGGTGGACGGCTCCGCTTTCAGAGAGCCTACCAAGTTCAACCACCAGAGAGGACTGCAACGATGATCTACCAATGGGACATCACGTGGTCATGATTTTATGTTGATTTGTAACTTGCAGGATAAACAAGATCCAAACCACCAGGGGGGGTATGTCATGACGTTGGCCTCTTTGGGTACAGGAAGGACAGTTGACCCCCTCCCCTTCGTACCATCACCCAACCTACCTTCCCCCCAACAAAGGGTTGTAAAAAACCCTCTGAGGAGAATCTCCTACCCCATGTTTCATAGAGAGACAAAGGAAATTCTTCCAACTCATAGAATTGAAGAATCCAGCTACGAACTCATCCGCTTGGTACAATTTTGTAATACTCAGAAGAGACAATATAGCCATATTACCATAAAACTGTTTATATAATAGACTCAGTTTAAGACTTGCCTCATATGGGTGTATGGAATGTATTGATAAGGATAAAGCTTTTGTAAGACATTGAGATGCTATGTACTGATGTAATGTGATAGAATTGTATTTCTGTAACCAAATCTAACTCAGTCATAGGCACGCCCCAGGGACATATACAGGACCAGGCGTCATTTGACCAGCCTGTTCGATGGGCACTATAAAACACTCCCTGATTTACATTTATCCAGACCAGGCCTACACTCCATGGCCAATAGGTTCTACCATCTAATTCCTCTACTGAAAGTGAACCATACCACGTGGTTAACTTTTAGACTATCGATACTGACAGAATAAGAACAAGTTTTTGATATTAATTATTAGTCTGCAGCTAAGTAAATTATATCATTGAACGCGAAGACCAACGAAGCAACCATTCGATGACGACATTAATGAATGTCGCTCTGAAAGATCCATTCTAACCGAGAGAGAGAGAGAGAGAGAGAGAACGCGGACAAAACTCCCCAACAGAACTACTCTCCAACAAGAATCAGAACGACACACTGAGCGTAAATATATATATTGATTGCAATTGTTCCCGAATGAGTGAGCCTTCAATTGTCAATTGTTAATGAACTCTGTGTAAACTTCTCAGCTGACCATTTATGACCCATTGTTCAACAGGCCGACCAGCCTGTTTAGCCCACAAGGGCACATTCCGATACCAATCCTTTGTTGACGATAATTACTGTTTGTATGTTTTTCTGTTAATTACTTAGTGTAGTAAATAAATGATTTTAAGACAATTGATGTATGGATGATTTTAGTAAAGACTGGGTTCGTGCAGATACAACAATTTACGACGTTTGGAATGAGACTGGACTAGAGGTAAATACACCATTTAAACTTAGAAGATAATCGACCTATACTATAATAGAATATAATATTATAGTACAGGAAAGTTATATTAGGAAAATTATAGCTTTGTAATCTGAATATTCTCCTTGGTGCCCCGACCTCCTAATTAATTACAATTAAACGATTAATCAGTTTAATCGCGTGATAATAATTACAGGGAGCTAATTGATAAACATATCTTCAGTTTAATGGTACACCCAAAGACACGACAGTGGATATAGATACTTTGTTCCTGTTTCCTCCAGCATCTTCACAATGTCCTTTGCTGTTGTTCTAGGATTGATTTGCACTTTTCGCACCAAAGTACGCTCATCTCTAGGAGACAGAACGCGTCTCCTTCCTGAGCAGTATAACGGCTGCGTGGTCCCATTGTGTTAATACTTGCATACTGTTGTTCGTCCAGATGAACGTGGTACCTTCAGGCGTTTGGAAATTGCTCCCAAGGATGAACCAGAATTGTGGAGGTCTACAATTTATTTTATAAGGTCTTGGCTCATTTCTTTTGATTTTCCCATGATGTCAGGCAAAGAGGTACTGAGTTTGAAGGTAGGCCTTGAAATACATCCACAGGTAAACCTCAAATTGATTCAAATGATGTCAATTAGCCTATCAGAAGCTTCTAAAGCCATTAAATAATTTTCTGGAATTTTCCAAGCTGTTTAAAGGCACAGTCATCTTAATGTATGTAAACTTTTAACCCACTGGAATTGTGATACAGTGAATTATAAGTGAAGTAATCTGTTTGTAAACAATTGTTCGAAAAATGACTTGTGTCATGCACAAAGTAGATGTCCTAACCGACTTGCCAAAACTATAGTTTGTTAACTTCTTTGGGATAGGGGGCAGTATTTCCACGGCCGGATAAAAAAACGTACCCGATTTAATCTGGTTACTACTCATGCCCAGAAACTAGAATATGCATATAATTCGTTCCTAAAACTGTTTGAATGGTGTCTGTGAGTATAACAGAACTCATATGGCAGGCCAAAACCTGAGAAGATTCCATACAGGAAGTGCCCTGTCTGACAATTTGTTGTCCTTCTGTTGCATCTCTATCGACATTACAGCATCTGTGCTGTAACGTGACACTTTCTAAGGCTCCCATTGGCTCTCTAAAGCCGCCAGAAAGTGGAATGGGGTGTCTGCTGTCTCTGGGCAAAGTACAGCAGCAGAGTTTGTAAGTGGTCAGCCTGGGGACAGTGAGATTGGAGATGCGCGGTCACGAGAACTCGCCATGTTTTTCTTTCAGTCTTTGAATGAATACAACATCGCCCGGTTGGAATATTATTGCTATTTTACGAGAAAAATAGCATAAAAATTGATTTTAAACAGCGTTTGACATGCTTCTAAGTACGGTAATGGAATATTTAGATTTTTTTTGTCACGAAATGCGCTCGCGCGTTACCCTTCGGATAGTGACCTGAACGCACAAACAAAATAGAGGTATTTGGATATAACTATGGATTATTTGGAACCAAGACAACATTTGTTGTTGAAGTAGAAGTCCTGGGAGTGCATTCTGATGAAGAACAGCAAAGGTAATCCAATATGGATGGTGTTATGAGATAGATGGGAGGGGTTGAATGGAGCTGAAGGGTGGGACTAATAACAACAAGATAACAAATGTAAAACATACAGGGTCTGCAAAATGTATATAGCTTCAGAACTAATGTGAAATAGCACAGTTACAAATATAGGGCAAACATGAATCAAACTGGATGGACATCAGAAATAGAGGAAGGCCAGGACAAAAACAAACAAAATATAAATATTGCAAAATAGATTGTGCCCTTAAAATGTATATAGTATGTATAAGCTGGAAGTAGAAGTCTAAGTGTTATTGTTTATTAGTTTACTCCAATGAGGGGAGTTTGAAGAAACTTTAAAAGTTCTTGAAATGTTCCGTATTGACTCACCTTCATGTCTTAAAGTAATGATGGACTGTAGCTTCTCTTCACTGGTACTGTATATATACAGTTGAAGTCGGAAGCATACATATACTTAGGTTGGAGTCATTAAAACTCGTATTTCAACCACTCCACAAATTTCTTGTTAACAAACTATAGTTTTGGTAAGTTGGTTAGGACATCTACTTTGTGCATGACTGTCACGACTTCCACCGAAGTCAGTTCGGCGATCGACGTCACCGGCTTTCTAGCCATCGCCGCTCCATTTCTCATATTCCATTGTCTTGTTCCATTACACACCTGGTTTTCATTCCATAATTACTGCATGTATTTAGTCTTCTGTTTTCCCTCCATGTCTTTGTGTATAATTGTTTGTTTGTGATGTGGATTATTGTCGAGCGCTTTACTTTTGCCATGTTCCATGTTTTTTGCACGTTATTGTTTTTATGTGCTGTATTTTGTGGAACGGAAATAAAGTGCGCCTGTTCACTACACTCTGCTCTCCTGCACCTGACTTCACCTCCCATACACACCCTTGACAGAATTACACACCAAACTATGGAGTCAGCAGGAGCAGGGACTCCGGTTAGAGGAGTCGAGGAGCGCATCCAGGAACATTCTGCTATGTTACATCATCTTGGTGCCATGATGGATCGCATTGTCCAGACTATGGACCACTGGGAGAGACAGGAAGTCTCCCCAGTGCCTCGACCAGCGCAACCGGGGTTACCTCTACCCGTCCCGTCCGGACCCAGTCCCAGTGGGATGCGTCTCTCCCTTCCCAGGGAATATGATGGGACGGCAGCACAGTGCCAGGGATTCCTGCTACAACTGGACCTCTACCTGGCCACTGTGCACCCAGCTCCCTCGGAAAGGGAGAGAGTGTCTGCCCTCATCTCATGCCTCTCGGGGAGAGCTCTGGAGTGGGCAAACGCCGTGTGGGGAGAAGAAGACGCGGCGTTGGACCACTTCGGGGAGTTCACCCGTCGCTTCCGGGCCGTCTTTGACAATCCACCCGAAGGTAGAGTGGGGAACAGCTCTTTCATTTGAGGCAGGGGACGAGGAGCGACATGGAATTCGCCCTGGAATTCTGGACCTTGGCTGCCGGAGCAGGCTGGAACGACAGGGCCCTCATCGACCACTATCGGTGCAGCCTACGCGAGGACGTCCGACGTGAGCTGGCCTCCAGGGATGCCAACATCTCCTTCGACCAACTGATGGATTTGTCCATCCGGTTGGATAACCTGCTTGTCACCTGCGGACGTCCAGAGGGGACTCTGTCGGTGCCATCTTCCAGCACCCCCGCTCCAGTGCCCATGGAGTTGGGAGGGGCTGCGCGTAGGGAGACTGGAGGAGGAGCCATCACGTGCACCATCTGTGGCTGCAGAGGGCACACTGCTGGTCGGTGCCATGTTGGTCCCTCTGGGAGTAGAGGCAACAGGCAGGGCACTCTGGTGTCACCCCAGGTGAGTCTGAACCACACTCATCCAGAGTCCTATGTTGACCACCTGTTTGTTTCCCTGATTTTTCCCCGCATTCCCAGAATAAGGCGCTTGTCGATTCAGGCGCAGCTGGGAATTTTATCGACAGAGCGTCAGCTCTTAGTTTAGGAATCCCCATTATTCCTGTAGTTAGACCTTTCCCGGTTCACGCTCTAGATAGTCGACCATTAGGGTCCGGGCTAATCAGGGAAGTCACAATCTCCTTGGGCATGGTGACGCAAGGGGGTCACGAGGAGAGAATCAGTCTCTTCCTCATTGACTCTCCTGCATTTCCCGTGGTACTAGGCCTTCCCTGGTTAGCTCAGCATAACCCTACTATCTCCTGGCAACTGAGGGCTCTCACGGGGTGGTCGCGAGAGTGCTCGGGGGAGGTGTGTAGGGGTTTCCGTTGGTGCTACCGCAGTGGAAAGTCCAGACCAGGTCTCCACCGTGCGAATCCCCCCAGAATATGCCAATTTGGCTCTCGCCTTCTGTAAAAAGAAGGCGACTCAATTACCACCTCATCGACATGTGCGATTGTGCGATAAATCTCCTGGTAGACGCTGCGCTTCCCAGGAGTCACGTGTATCCCTGTCGCAAGTGGAGACGGTGGCTATGTAGACATATGTCTCTGAATCCCTGCGTCAGGGGTACAGTCGGTCATCCACTTCACCCGCCTCCTCGAGTTTCTTTTTTGCGACGAAGAAGGATGGAGGTCTACGCCCGTGCATTGATTATAGAGGTCTAAATCAAATCACGGTGAGGTACAGTTACCCGCTACCTCTTATCACCACGGTGATTGAAACAATGCATGGGGCGCGCTTCTTCACGAAACTGGATCTCAGGAGTGCGTATAACCTGGTGCGTATCCGGGAGGGGGAAGAGTGGAAGACAGCGTTTTTGTACCACCTCAGGGCATTAGGAGTACTTAGTCATGCCATACGGGTTGATGAATGTTCCATCAGTTTTCCAATCCTTTGTAGACAAGATTTTCAGGGACCTGCACGGGTAGGGTGTAGCTGTGTATATCGATGACATCCTGATATACTCCGCTACACGCACCGAGCATGTGTCCTTGGTAAGCAAGGTACTTGGACAACTGTTGGAAAATGACCTGTATGTCAAGGCCGAGAAATGCCTGTTCTTTCAGCAGGTTGTCTCCTTCCTAGGGTATCGCATTTCCACATCGGGGTGGAGATGTAAATTGATCGCATTGCAGCCGTGCGTAATTGGCCGACTCCCACCACGGTAAAGGAGGTGCAGCGATTTTTAGGGTTTGCCAATTACTACCGGAGATTTATCCGGGGTTTTGGCCAGGTGGCTGCTCCCATTACCGCACTGCTGAAGGGGTGTCCCGTACGGTTGCAGTGGTCGGCTGAGGCGGACAGGGCTTTTAAGCAGCTAAGAGCTCTGTTTACTTCGACTCCTGTTCTGGCCCATCCGGATCCCTCTTTGGCGTTCATAGTGGAGGTGGACGCGTCCGAGGCTGGGATAGGAGCCATGCTCTCACAGCGCTTGGGTACGCCACCAAAACTCCACCCCTGTGCTTTCTTCTCGAAGAAGCTCAGCCCAGCAGAGCGTAACTATGATGTGGGGAACCGGGAGCTGTTGGCTGTGGTTAAAGCATTGAAGGCGTGGAGACATTGGCTTGAGGGAGCTAAACACCCTTTTCTCATCTGGACAGACCACCGCAACCTGGAGTACATCCGGGCTGCGAGGAGACTGAATCCTCGTCAGGCAAGGTGGGCCATGTTCTTTACCCGTTTTCTGTTTACCCTGTCTTACAGACCAGGTTCCCAGAATACGATGGCAGACGCTCTGTCCCTGCTGTATGACACAGAGGAGTGGCCCATGGATCAGACTCCCATACTCCCGGCCTCTTGCCTGGTAGCGCCGGTCGTGTGGGAGCTGGACGCAGACATTGAGCAGGCGTTGCGTACAGAGCCTGCTCCCCTCCAGTGTCCTGTCGGGCATATGTACGTTCCGTCTGCTGTCCGTGACCAGTTGATCTATTGGGCCCACACATCACCCTCCTCTGGTCATCCGGGGATCGGCCGGACGGTGCGCTGTCTGACTGGGAAGTACTGGTAGCCCACCTTGGCTAAGGACGTGAGAGTTTATGTTTCCTCCTGCTCGGTGTGTGCCCAGTGTAAGGCTCCGAGACACCTGCCCAGAGTTAAGCTACACCCCTTACCCGTTCCACAACAACCTTGTCTTTCTGTGGGTTTTTTAAACGATCTACCTCTTTCACAGGGAAACACTACTATCATTTCTCTAAGTCCTGTCGTCTCCTCCCTCTGCCCGGTCTTCCTACGGCCCTACAGACTGCGGAAGACCTGTTTACTCACATCTTCCGGCACTACGGGGTTCCTGAGGATATAGTGACTGATCGGGGTCCCCAATTTACAGCGAGAGTTTGGAAGGTGTTCATGGAATGTCTGGGGGTCTCGATTAGCCTTACCTCGGGTTTTCACCCCGAGAGTAACGGGCAGGTAGGGAGAGTCAACCAGGGTGTGGGCAGGTTTCAGCGGTCCTATTGCTGGGACCGGCCGGGGGAGTGGGCGGCGTTCGTGCCCTGGGCCGAGATGGCACAGAACTCGCTTCGCCACTCCTCCACTAACCTCTCCCCCTTTCAGTGCGTATTGGGGTACCAGCCAGTTCTGGTGCAATGGCATCAGGGTCAGACCGAGGCTCCTGCGGTTGACGACTGGTTCAGGCACGCAGAGGAGACATGGGAGGCCGCCCATGTTCACCTCCAGCGAGCTGCACTTTGCAAGAAGAACAGCGCGGACCGTCACCGCAGTGAGACCCTGGTGTTCATAACGGGGGACCGGGTCTGGCTCTCGACCCGAAACCTGCCCCTCCGCCTGCCCTGCCGGAAGCTGGGTCTGCAGTTTGTGGGGCCATTCAAAGTCCTGAGGAGGGTGAACGAGGTGTGTTACAGATTACAGCTTCACTCTGGTTACCGTATTAACCCCTCATTCCATGTGTCTCTCCTCAGGCCGGTGCTGGCTGGTCCGCTCCAAGAATCTGAGGTGCAGGAGGTCCCTACGCCCCCTCTGGACATCGAGGGGGCCCCGGCGTACTCCGTTCGTTCCATCCTGGATTCGAGGCATCGGGCGGGGGGCCTTCAGTACCTCATGGAGTGGGAGGGGTACGGTCCGGAGGAGAGGTGTTGGGTTCCGGTTGCGGATGTCTTGGACCCCGAACTGCTGCGGGAGTTTGACCGTCGCCGACCGAATTGCCCTTCGCCTCGCCCTCCGGGTCGTCCCCGAGGCTGGTGTCGACGTCACCCCGAGGCTGGTGTCGACGTCACCGGCTTTCAAGCCATCGCCGCTCCATTTCTCATATTCCATTGGTCTTGTCTTGTTCCATTACACACCTGGTTTTCATTCCATAATTACTGCATGTATTTAGTCCTCTGTTTCCCCATCCATGTCTTTGTGTGTAATTGTTTGTTTGCAATGTGGATTATTGTCGGGCGCTTTACGTTTGCCATGTTCCATGTTTTTTGCACGTTATTGTTTTTATGGGCTGTATTTTGTGGAACGGAATTAAAGTGCGCCTGTTCACTACACTCTGCTCTCCTGCACCTGACTTCACCTCCCGTACACACCCTTGACAATGACAAGTAATTTTTCCAACAATTGTTTACAGACAATTTATTTCACTTATAATTCACTGTTTCACAATTCCAATGGGTCAGAAGTTTACATACACTAAGTTGACTGTGCCTTTAAACAGCTTGGAAAATTCCAGAAAATGATGTCATGGCTTTAGAAACTTCTGATAGGCTAGTTGACATCATTTGAGTCAATTGGAGGTGTACCTGTGGATGTATTTCAAGACCTACCTTCAAACTCAGTGCCTCTTTCTTGACATTATGGGGAAATCAAAAGAAATGAGCCAAGACCTCATGAAAAAAATTGTAGACCTCCACAATTCTGGTTCAATTTCCAAATGCCTGAAGGTACCACGTTCATCTGTACCAACAATAGTACGTAAGTATTAACACCATGGGACCATGCAGCTGTCATACCGATCAGAATGGAGACGCTGGAGGAAACAGGTACAAAAGTATCTATATCCACAGTAAAACAAGTCCTATATCGACATAACCTGAAAGGCCGCTCAGCAAAGAAGAAGCCACTGCTCCAAAACCGCCATAAAAAAGCCAGACTACGGTTTGCAACTGCACATGGGGACAAAGATGGTACTTTTTGGAGAAATGTCCTCTGGTCTGATGAAACAAAAATAGAACCATCGTTATGTTTGGAGGAAAAAGGGTGAGGCTTGCAAGCCCGAAGAACACCATCCCAACTGTGAAGCACGGGGGTGGCAGCATCATGTTGTGGGGGTGCTTTGCTGCAGGTGGGACTGGTGCACTTCACAAAATAGATGGCATCATGAGGTAGGAAAATGATGTGGATATATTGAAGCAACATCTCAAGACATCAGTCAGGAAGTTAAAGCTTGGTCACAAATGGGTCTTACAAATGGACAATGATCCCAAGCATACTTCCAAAGTTGTGGCAAAATGGCATAAGGACAACAAAGTCAAGGTATTGGAGTGGCCATCACAAAGCCTTGACCTCAATCCCATAGAAAATTTGTGGGCAGAACTGAAAAAGCGTGTGCGAGCAAGGAGGCCTACAAACCTGACTCAGTTACACCAGCTCTGTCAGGAGGAATGGGCCAACATTCACCCAACTTATTGTGGGAAGCTTGTGGAAGGCTACCCGAAACAATTTAAAGGCAATGCTACCGAATAGTAATTGAGTGTATGTAAACTTCTGACCCTCTGGGAATGTGATTAAAGAAATAAAAGCTGAAATAAATAATTCTCTCTACTATTATTCTGACATGTCACATTCTTAAAATAAAGTGGTGATCCTAACTGACCTTAAACAGGGAATTTTTTACTAGGATTAAATGTCCGGAATTGTGAAAAACTGAGTTTAAATGTATTTGGCTAAGGTGTATGTAAACTTCCGACTTCAACTGTACAGTATATAATATACTGTAAACATTTTTAGCAGGGAGTCATACTGAGACCAAGGTCTCTTTTACAGATTAGCCCTTAATTACATAAATTACAGAAAATACACACATCAAAACATACACATAAAATGCAAGCAGAAATAAAAACATGGTCATAAAAACAAACACGTTCATCAGTAATAAGGTCCTAAATCAGCTTTCTGAATTGCCCTAGAGTCACCAAAACATTATTTTAAGAACATTTAGAAGATTGTTCCACATATAAGGTGCACGAAAACTAAAAGCTGATTTCCATAACTCAGTAGAGACCAAAGGAATTTCCAGAGTTAACCATCCCTGAGACCAGGTGTGGTAACTCGTATGTCTAAAGTTTAGTAAAGATGTTAGGTACATTGGGACTTTTTGTAAAAGGGTTTTATAAATGAAAACATAGCGATGTATCAACCTACGTGACATCAAACGAGAGCCAATCAAATTTCTGGTAGAGAATGCAGTGATTGGTACTAAAATTGTCGCCCGTAATAACGCGCAATGCGCTATGATAAACTGCATCTAACGGCTTTAATAAAGTGTCAGTTGCGTTCATATAGATGATGTCGCCATAGTCTAAGACCGATAGGAACGTCGACTGACTAATCTGCTTTCTACTATTTAGTGGGAGGCAGGACCTATTTCCATAGAAGAAGCCCATTTTTATTCTCAGCTTCATAACTAACTCATCAATATGCTTTTTAAAAGACAGCGTTTCATCTATTGAGATGCACAGATATTTGTAAACAGGGACTCAATCAATATGGACACCATCCAAAGAACATATGCTTAATAATCAGAGTACTTTATTTGCGCTCTAGAGAACAACATATACTTAGTTGTACCTGCATTCAATACTAATTTCAGGTCAAAAAAGTTTTTCTGTAATGCAATGAAGGCAGACTGTAGTTCAGATAGAGCCTGGTCAAACGTGGGGCAATAGCATACACAATAGTATCATCGGCATACAAGTGCAGACAAGTCGATATTGTTAAAAAGTACAGGACCCAGTAATGGCAGCATAGGCTGAGAGCTTCTGTAAATATTGTACATACTTAGTTGATTTGTTTGGCTAGCTAGCTAGCTGACTGTTAGCAATCAAACAAAAGATGCATTATGGTCACAGCAGCATCGGCTTCTTCACCCAGCCGTGGCCATGAGTGAACTGCCATGTGGTGATGACAGAGGGCTCCCTCGTAGTAAGGAGCTCTTTATACTCTGGACTGGTGTGTGGTGTGCTTTTAATTAAGCTTTTGCGGTGGGCTTTTAGCACCCGTAAGGGCAGCAAAAGAAGCCTCACACAAGTGGGTGCTACACATTGCTTGTGGAGGAGTCATCCAGTAGTTATAGAGGGAGCTGAGGATTTACGAGAACAACGTCTGAGGAGAGGACGACTCCAGCAAAAATAGATGCCTTCACCAGGAGCAGGCACTCTCTGAAACTAGTGGAGACCTGGATGCTCTCTATTTCGGTTTTCTTCAGCTACTGTTTTTTCTTGATTATTTTTCGTCTGTATACCACAATTCAGATTTTAGAGGCGAATTTGTACTAGACAGCCTAACCAATAATACAATCCTTTATATATTTGACCAGTTATTTTCCCCCTTGAATCCTAATCCCATGGGAATTGTGTTGGGATTATACACAAAATGCGCATTTTGGACATGGATTTGCATGTCTGGATTAGTAAAGCCGTGTAATGGATGCTCGTGTTTGTAGAAAAAGTGCCTCCATCCCTTTCTGACACACATTAAAGCGATCTTTTTCACAAATATACATTACTCATCTGTGACTCTGCGGTCACTGATAATTTTGTTTGAGAAAATTTGCTTTGCTCTCTATATCAGGCAGAAACACATGTCAAAGTCTAGAAGACTCCCAAGTCCACGTTTTCTGCGTCAGAAGCGAAGCTCCGCACTGCCGCCTCGACGAGCAACTCTCAACAGCCAACAACAGACATCCGATCCTCTGTGTTCATTCATTTGCATCACAGGATTTAAGAAGTGAGAGTAGAGAGATTCAGTGGATTGTGAATTATTTGAGCCTTTAAGCACCATACATAGCTCCACATATCCAGTTGATTCTCAACCTGCCTACATGTTTCCTTTCACATATTGCAGCAAATGTTGAGTAACAGAACATGATATTATCTTCTCCTCCTCTTCCACTTCACTCCTCCTTCCTCCTTTTCTTTGACAAAAACAAGCCAAACGTACAGTACTCCTCTGGGCGATCATGTATTATGTATCTCCACACACATTTGCTTATCTAATAGGAGCGCATTGTCTCTGTTATTTAGGAAGCTTAGGGAAAAGAACGCCCCTGGGCCTTGCCTGGTTCTAATCCTCAGATCTGGCCCATGATGTCACATCGCTCCTGGGAAGATACTCAGCGGCTCTAGGCGACGACTCTCGTCTCGTAGCTCGACATGGAGAGGCTTTGTGTTCCTTATTAAAGTTACAGTTTGGAATTCGAACACAGCAAAATGGTAGCCCCACCACTTGTTTTTGTATATCACTGAGAGATGGGTCTGGGGAAATGTAACCCCTCTCAAATAAATAAAGAGCTCGCTAATCCCAAACTGTAGCTTTGAGGCTCGGAGAGAAAAGGCTCTGAATGGCCTTTGCAGAGACAATACAGATCATGGGTGTTTTAGTCCTTAATGCCTGTAGGTCTAGATAGTACTACACTCTTGGTTATTTGGCTGTCCCCATAGGAGAACCATTTTTGGTTCTACCTGGAACCAAAAAAGGGGACTCCTATAAGGACAGCCCGAGATCACTTTAAGGTTCTAGATAGCAGCTTTTTTCTAAGAGTGTACTCACCGTATAATAACAGCTAGATTAAAGACAAGCTGTCACGCCCTGACCTGAGAGAGACGGTTTATTTCTCTATTTTGTTAGGTCAGGGTGTGGGGTGGGCATTCTATGTTTTGGCCAGGTATGGTTTCCAATCAGAGGCAGCTGCCTATCGTTGTCTCTGATTGGGAACCATACTTAGGCAGCCCTTTTTCTCTCCTTGTGTTGTGGGATCTTATTTTTGTACTGCTCGGTAAACCTGGAAGACGTGACGGTCGTTTACCATTGTTTATTATTTTGTTTTAGTGTTCTGAGTAAAAATAAATATCAAGATGTACACTCACCACGCTGCACCTTGGTCTACTCCTTTGGACAACCGTTACACAAGCAGCATATTGGCATTACAAAGTGTTTCCAAAGCACTGGTTAGCCTAGATTAAGGGCTAATCTCTGCATTCAGTTGAGATTCCAAATCCTTTAAAATGATTCAGCTTTGAAAACACAAAACTGTGCACCCTTCTGTATGTATTGTAAGAAGAAACGGACTGAAACGGAAACGGACTGTTAGGGCAAATGCCAGAAGAGCTGGTCCATCTTTAGCCCAGTGGGCCTGTCTAAATTGGGGGTTTTGCACAGAATTATCATTTATATTTGGCTAGAATTATTATATATTTGGCATGGGGGTGGCCTCGAAGGAAAGAATGGGCCGATGTGGGGGCCTTGAGGACCAATATGGGCCGGGTGTTAGAAATTCTTGGGGCCCAGTCTGTCCCTCATTCAGTAGAATATGTATAGGGCTCCTCAGTGATGTCTCTACAATAGTGGTCCTTAACAGTAGTAATGCCAGTCAACGGTGCGAGAGTCAGTCGCTTTAAATTCCGTGCAGTGGAGGGGACAAGTCCCAGTATATGACCCAGCGCTAGAAATCACAACGGGGACAGAGAGACAAATCAGTGGAGCAGTATGGAGACGGCGGCATTCATCAATGATGGCCTCACTCCCAGCCAGCAGCCAGCACACTGTGGAGACCACAGTCCAGTACAGTACGCTGAGATGCACAGAGAAATGGGAGTCAGAAGACACACACACATACTGCTGTTTCTTGTCTTTTTTTCTGTCACTCACTCACTCACTCACTCACTCACTCACTCACTCACTCACTCACTCACTCACTCACTCACTCACTCACTCACTCACTCACTCCTCACTCACTCACTCACTCACTCACTCACTCACACATATACCTGACACATTCACACACATCTGCTGTTCTGTTGCACGCACCATCAACCCATCTACCTAAAACAATTTTTTTTTTAAATTCTTTCAGATAAATTATAAATAAATCTATTCATATACAAAAGTGTTTTACCTCACATAGCTCAACCATAAGGCCCCAATTCAAATCAACACACAAGCTGTTCCTCTTGCAGACATTGTCATTGTATATTGATGCGAAACAACACCTGTGCTTGGCTAAAATACCGTACATGAAGCTGCAGTGTGGTTTTCCTTTATATGCAATTGATCGACTTTAGGCCGTATTGTATTCAATGGTTAATATCAAGGAACTAACTCAAATGTTCAGATGTCAGACAAGGTTCACTGAACACCTCCGTTACAATAGGACCACTCCAACTCAAGCTGCTAAGCAGGCAAAGCCATGCATAATTGCCAACTTGCTCTAATTGTTCTTATGGTTAAACATATTCATATGCAGAATTGAATAATACAATTGCAACATGTTGGAGAAATGTCCCTTTAGAGGGATGAGTCATAAATAGACCTTGCTCAGAGAACACCCAGAGGGCCAGAGGGAGCCAATCAAAGCCCAGCGTGAGAGCCGGTGTCCATTATGTGAGAGCACAACTCTAATTAACATTCAGATGTGATCAGACAGCAGGACACTACAGGTTCGATTAATTGTTTATTTCATAATAGGCTAAGGTTGCCCCTAGACTCTGATTTTGGGTCAGTTTTGTATTTCCCCCACTAATGGTAAAGGTTTGGATTAGGGGAGGGTAAGGTAATTCTAGATCTGCACCTAAGGGTAACTTCACCCCGGAGCATAGAAGTTGCCCATTGATCAGCTAACCATCCCCAAATCATAACCATTAGGGGCAAAATGAAAAACGGACCTTAGATCAGCTTCTAGAAAGCCTAAGTGCAACTTTACCTTACCGAGCAACATTACCTTACCTAGTAGCAACATTACCTTACCGAGCAACATAACAGCATACCTCAGTGATTTTTCCATCTGTTGATCACATCGGAGACTTCAGGGACAACAAACACAGACGGACTCATCTCATATTTATGAGTTAATTGTCTGTTGCTCTTTCTCTCCCTTCATCCATCCCTTCCCATCATCTCCCTTGTCCGTCGCTCTCTTGTTTGAAACCTTTCAGGATGCTAATGTTATGCGGTTGACACGTGGACTGACAGATTGGAGAGAGAGAGAGAGAGAGAGACACTCTGATCCCACACCTGTCTCCCATGTGGAGTCTCCACTATGGACTCCTATTTGCAATTCAGCAGCCATTAAAAATTGCCTTCATCAGTGTTAAACTCCCACACGAGCAAAAATTCACTTGTTTTAGCTGAAAGACGTTGCCCAGAGCTTACCGATGATATTGCACAAAAATTTAAGTAAATAAGTCATCATTTTAGTCAAAGTATGATATATTTGGGCTTGAAGTGGGAACTTTGTGGAAATTGGTGACCTGTAAGTTCTTTCTTACTACGTGTCAGTTACAGGGCTGGCTTTAGTTAACCACCTACCTACAAATATGTTAGAGCTAACATGTGTGGGCTCCTTACTTCCTGTTTACAACCTGATGCTACTGTGGTCTGCAACGCACTTCAACTGTTGGGAGATGTTGGATGAGCTGACGCTGGTGAAATGGTGACTAACAAAATAGTAGGGATGTACGATATATCGGTGAACATATCGGAATCGGACGATATTAGCTAAAAATGCCAACATCGGTATCGGCCCGATGTCTAGTTTAACGCCGATGTACAAAACAGATGTCAAAGCTGACGTGCATACCTATATAATGTAGGTACATGACGCCACGTAAAATTGTGCGCTACACGTGCAACACAGCATTCCTAACCTAGCCCACAATGTCTGCTGTGTGGATCGAGCAGTCATCAAGTTGAGCAGTCATTTGAAACAGTAAGAACATTTCAGTGAGACAACTCAAAGGCGAAATCCATTGCCCTTGGGTGATGTTGGCTTTCACCGACTGGTCGAGCACCGGTACACACTACCAAGCACCTTATTTTTCAGATGTTGCCCTACCAGAGTTACACATTAAAAGCATCACTGCTATTAGCTTCACAACTGACATTTAGACCAGTGATATCAGCCCCATGAGCATGCTGAGTCTGACAGCACAGTGGGAATTCGAGGATTTCATACTGAGAAAAGTCATATTGCATGCTCATGAATGTGTTGGTTGCCATACCACTGCTGCCATTTCAATGGCATTTGAGAACATGTTTGAAACTTGAAAACATTAGCTAGCTCCATTCGAACAACTGACTCGAGACAATCTCATCAACTGCGCCTGCAGCAGATGTGATACTCTCTGTCATGGCATTGAAACGCCTGCTCAACAAACTGCAGACACAGAATGCCACCGAATCGCTTGTTCACAGCCTCTCTTTACTGTGTCGCCACCATGCTCGATGCTATGTACAAGGACCGCTACTTTGATGCAGACAAGAAACAGGGTTCAAGATGGAAACGGACACATTGACAGTGCGCATCGAGGAAGAGAAGCCATGGACAGACAGAGCTGAAACTTCACTGCTTGACATGTATGATGAAATCCTGTTTGAGAATGAAACGACTGAACAAATGAACCACGAAACAGCAAGTAAGTGAAAGAAATAGGTTTTGATTATGTTCTACTGGTAATGGGGACATACGTAAATGCCAACAAAATTACTTTTTGGTCAGTGTGGTGTGTGTGTAATCTTTATTTAACTAGGCAAGTCAGTTAATTAAACCTCTTACATCTAGACGTTCCGCTAGCGGAACACCTGCTCCAATATCCAATGATAGGCGTGGCGGGAATTACAAATTCCTCAAAAATACGACTATTTCACAGCATTTTAAAGACAAGACTCTCCTTTATCTAACCACAGTGTCCGATTTCAAAAAGGCTTTACAGCGAAAGCAAAACATTACATTATGTCAGCAGAGTACCCAGCCAGAAATAATCAGACACCCATTTTTCAAGCTAGCATATAATGTCACAAAAAACAAAACCACAGCTAAATGCAGCACTAACCTTTGATGATCTTCATCAAATGACAACCCTAGGACATTATGTTATACAATACATGCATGTTTTGTTCAATCAAGTTCATATTTATATAAAAAACCAGCTTTTTACATTAGCATGTGACGTTCAGAACTAGCATTCCCACCGCAAACTTCCTGTGAATTTACTAAATTACTCACGATAAACGTTCACAAAAAGCAGAACAATTATTTTAAGAATTATAGATACAGAACTCCTTTGAGCAATCGAGGTGTCCGATTTTAAAATAGCTTTTCGGTGAAAGCACATTTTGCAATATTCTGAGTACATAGCCCGGCATCACAGGGCTAGCTATTTAGACACCCAGCAAGTTTAGCCTTCACCAAAGTCAGATTTATTATTACAAATGTTTGATTACCTTTGCTGTCTTCGTCAGAATGCACTCCCAGGACTGCTACTTCAATAACAAATGTTGGTTTGGTTCCAAATAGCGGCGTTTTGTTCGTGCGTTCAAGACACTATCCGAAGTGTAAATAAGGGTCACGAGCATGGCGCAATTCGTGACAAAAGATTTCTAAATATTCCATTACCGTACTTTGAAGCATGTCAACCGCTGTTTAAAATCAATTTTTATGCCATTTTTCTCGTAAAAAAAGCGATAATATTCCGACCGGGAATCTGCGTTTAGGTAAACAGACGAAAGATAACAAAGCATAGGGTCGACGCGGGCACGAGCCTGAGTCTCACAGTACTGTGACCAGCCACTACCCAAACGCGCTACTTTTTTTCAGCCAGAGCCTGCAAAGCCACGATTCAGCTTTTTGCCGCCTTCTGAGAGCCCATGGGAGCCGTAGGAAGTGTCACGTAACAGCAGAGATCCTCTGTAATGGATAGAGATAATCAAGAAGGGCAAGAAATTGTCAGACAGGGCACTTCCTGCATGGAATCTTCTCAGGTTTTGGCCTGCCAAATGAGTTCTGTTATACTCACAGACACCATTCAAACAGTTTTAGAAACTTTGGAGTGTTTTCTATCCAAAGCTAATAATTATATGCATATTCTAGTTTCTGGGCAGGAGTAATAATCAGATTAAATCGGGTACGTTTTTTATCCGGCTGTGAAAATTCTGCCCCCTAGCCATAACAGGTTAACCTCCCTGGGAAAGGTGGGATGCTTGCTTCCCACCTAGTCAACAGCCAGTGGAATCGCGTGGCGCGAAATACAAATACCTCATAAATGGTATAACTTCAATTTCTCAAACATATGACTATTTTACACCAAGACAAGATTCTCGTTAATCTAACCACACTGTCCGATTTCAAGAAGGCTTTACAGCGAAAGCAAAACATTAGATATTCTCAGGAGAGTACCCTGCCAAAAATAATCACACAGCCATTTTCAAAGCAAGCAAAACATTAGATTATGTCAGCAGAGTACCCAGCCAGAAATAATCAGATACCCATTTTTCAAGCTAGCATATAATGTCACAAAAAACAAAACCACAGCTAAATGCAGCACTAACCTTTGATGATCTTCATCAGATGACACTCCTAGGACATTATGTTATACAATACATGCATGTTTTGTTCAATCAAGTTCATATTTATATCAAAAAACTGCTTTTTACATTAGCATGTCATGTTCAGAACTAGCATTCCCACCGCAAACTTCCGGTGAATTTACTTAATTACTCACGATTAACGTTCACAAAATACATAACAATTATTTTAAGAATTATAGATACAGAACTCCTTTATGCAATCGCGGTGTCAGCTTTTAAAATAGCTTTTCGGCGAAAGCATATTTTGCAATATTCTGAGTAGATAGCCCGGCCATCACGGCTAGCTAATTTGACACCCACCAAGTTTGGCCCTCACCAAACTCAGATTTACTATAAGAAAAATTGGATTACCTTTGCTGTTCTTCGTCAGAATGCACTCGCAGGACTTCTACTTCAACAACAAATGTTGTTTTGGTTCGAAAGAATCCATAGTTATATCCAAATACCTCAGTTTTGTTCGTGCGTTCAGGTAACTATCCGAAGGGTGACGCGCGAGCGCATTTCGTGACAAAAAAAAAATCAAAATATTCCATTACCGTACTTCGAAGCATGTCAAACGCTGTTTTAAATCAATTTTTATGCAATTTTTCTCGTAAAATAGCGATAATATTCCAACCGGGCGACGTTGTATTCCTCTCGTGGACGCGCACTCCAGTGTCATTGTTCCCTGCCTGACCACTCACAAAAACTCCTGCTGTTTTTCGCCCAGAGACTGCAGAGACGTCATTCCACGTTCTGGCGCCTTCTGAGAGCCAATGGAAGCCTTAGAAAATGTCAAATTACAGCAGAGATGCTGTATTTTTGATAGAGATGCCAGAGAAGGAGAACAAATTGTCAGACAGGGCACTTCCTGCATGGAATCTTCTCAGGTTTTGGCCTGCCATATGAGTTCTGTTATACTCACAGACACCATTCAAACCGTTTTAGAAACTTTAGAGTGTTCTCTACCCATATCTACTAATTATATGCATATTCTCATTTCTGGGCAAGAGTAGTAACCAGTAACCGGCCGTGCAAATACTGCCCCCTAGCCCCAACAGGTTAAGAACAAATTCTTATTTACAATTACGGCTTACCCCGGGCAAACCCGGACGACGCTGGGCCAATTGTGTGATGCCTTATAAGACTCCCAATCACGGCATGATGGGATACAGCCTGGATATGAACCAGGGACTGTAGTGACACCTCTTGCACTGAGATGCAGTGCCTTAGACCGCTGCGTCCATGTGTGTGTGTTAACTATTTAACTGTACTAGAATACTTAAAAGGCCACAATTGTTTTAAATATTGGTTATCGGTATTGGTTTTTTTTGGAAAGGAAAATATTGGATATCGGTATCGGCCAAAGATGTCATATCGGTGCATCTGATTAGTGGATGAAGTGGATAGGTGAAATGTAAACACAGCTGGCACACCTCGTCGTTTCTGGAGAGAAGTGCAGGGCCGCGCTACAGCAAGAGTGTAGCGAGCAAGTAGCAGTTACTCGCTTACTATACACATTAGGCTGTCTAGCTATCTATAGCATAGCTAACTATGCAGTGAAGTAAATCCATACGAAGCAAGTTAATATTTTGCTCAATGAGTAAATCGCTGCTTTACCAATACTAACGCTACCGAACCTCCTTTTTTTTACCAAACGCAAAGCTGTCTCCAAAACTGCAAGGTGTCTCTACATTAAGCTGTGAAAGGGAATATGCTTGCTGGCCAATGTGACACAAAAAGCTGCAGTAATAGCAAAGTGTGCAAACTACAGTTCAGGTAAAGTAAATATGTTTTTATTAGATAGTGAGCTTGCTTTCAAAGTTGAGAGAGTGTGTGTATGTAGCTAGGGACATTAGTTCATCCCTCAATTTTGTACTTCTGTGCTTAGCAGAGTAGCATTATGTCCTATCCAACAGGCACCAAATGTGAGAACTGATAAATGGTGCATAGTTGCCTATGTACCAGTTTATCTTACAGGCTGACCACACCGCTTGCATCGCGTGCGCTGCAAAATAAATTTAGAAATCTATGTTATTCAATTATTGCGCGCACCAACGAGCATCTGCGTTGCCAAGGGCTAAAATAGAATCAGTTCTATTTCTGACGCAGATCGCACTGCAAGTCCTGCCTCTCCCATCTCCTCATTGGTTTATAGAAGCAGGTACCCACGAGCCATCTTCTCATTGTTATACCCACGTGGGTGACTGAAAGACGAAGGAGGTCAGTGGCGGTAATGCACCTAATTTATGAAAGTTGCCAATCGCAATATAAAGTCAAGAGAAGAAAAATCCTGGAAGGAAGAGAAATTACTAGAAACGATTTGGTTGACCGTTTTATGTGTGGATTAACCTGTTAGGGCTAGGGGGCAGTATTGACACGGCCGGATAAAAAACGTACCCGATTTAATCTGGTTACTACTCCTGCCCAGTAACTAGAATATGCATATAATTATTGGCTTTGGATAGAAAACACCATAAAGTTTCTAAAACTGTTTGAATGGTGTCTGTGAGTATAACAGAACTCATATGGCAGGCCAAAACCTGAGAAGATTCCATGCAGGAAGTGGCCTGTCTGACAAGTTGTGTTTCATCTTGGCTCTTTTTATTGAAGACTGAGGATCTTTGCTATAACGTGACACTTCCTACGGCTCCCATCGGCTCTCAGAGCCCGGGAAAAAGCTGAACGATATCGAGGCAGCCTCTGGCTGAAACACTTTATCGCGTTTGGCAAGTGGCCGATCAGAGTGCTATGGGCTTAGGCGCGTGCCCGAGTCGACCCCATGCTTTATTTTCTTTCATCTGTTTACCTAAACGCAGATTCCTGGTCGGAATATTATCGCTTTTTTATGAGAAAAATTGCGTAAAAATTGATTTTAAACAGCGGTTGACATGCTTTGAAGTACGGTAATGGAATATTTAGAATTTTTTTGTCACGAATTGCGCCATGCTCGTCACCCTTCTTTACCCTTTCGGATAGTGTCTTGAACGCACGAACAAAACGCCGCTGTTTGGATATAACTATGGATTATTTTGAACCAAACCAACATTTGTTATTGAAGTAGAAGTCCTGGGAGTGCATTCTGACGAAGACAGCAAAGGTAATAACATTTTTCTTATAGTAAATCTGACTTTGGTGAGTGCTAAACTTGCTGGGTGTCTAAATAGCTAGCCCTGTGATGCCGGGCTATCTACTTAGAATATTGCAAAATGTGCTTTCACCGAAAAGCTATTTTAAAATCGGACATATCGAGTGCATAGAGGAGTTCTGTATCTATAATTCTTAAAATAATTGTTATGCTTTTTGTGAACGTTTATCGTGAGTAATTTAGTAAATTCACCGGCAGTGTTCGGTGGGAATGCTAGTCACATGCTAGTCACATGCTAATGTAAAAAGCTGGTTTTTGATATAAATATGAACTTGATTGAACAAAACATGCATGTATTGTATAACATAATGTCCTAGGGTTGTCATCTGATGAAGATCATCAAAGGTTAGTGCTACATTTAGCTGTGGTTTGGGTTTATGTGACATTATATGCTAGCTTGAAAAATGGGTGTCTGATTATTTCTGGCTGGGTACTCTGCTGACATAATCTAATGTTTTGCTTTCGTTGTAAAGCCTTTTTGAAATCGGACAGTGTGGTTAGATTAACGAGAGTCTTGTCTTTAAAATGGTGTAAAATAGTCATATGTTTGAAAAATTGAAGTTTTTGCATTTTTGAGGAATTTGAATAACGCGCCACGGGATTACACTGGCTGTTGAGTAGGCGTCCCACCTAGCCCATAGAGGTTAATTGTCAGAGTAGAGGACCTTCTGCATTTCAGGTAAAATAACAACTCAATGTTTATATCCCAGGACAAATTAGCTAGCAACAGCAAGCTAGCTAAATAGGACAAATTAGCTAGCAAGTGCAAGCTAACTAGCTAAATTGCCATAAATGTTTCATGCTTTTCGACCTGTCCCCAAATTAATATAATTGGTTCAAAGTTTGTTTTGATATTTTAACCTGCGTGTCGTCATCGCGTTTGGTGTGGGGGGACAAAATACATTTATGCACTACAGCGCACGATGGCGCACGCACGCAGCCGGTTTGGGTTCCGTGTTAGGATACCCATTCCAGCACCTCTCTGCACTGCATGGCCACAGAAGTGAAACCAGGCCAGACAGACACCTTCCTCTCCATGGAGAATGCTTTCTTAGAATTTAGGCTATACATTGATCCATGACAGACAGACAATGTGACTATTCACTAACTCCACCTTTGTGTCTGTTTCAGGTGTCAACAGATAATAATTCAGCTTCACTGAAGTTTGCCCTGAAAAATGCAGTGTACACATTCATTTGAGTAGCTTATTGTGAGGTAGGCCTATGTCACTGTAAATAACATCATAACTCGAAACAAGCCCATAAAACTGAGAAAGAGAGTATTCTCTCTCTGTCACACCCCCTGATTTGTTTCGCCTGTCTTTCTGATTGTCTCCACCCCCCTCCAGGTGTTCTGTTTGTCTGCTGCCAGTTCGTTTTGTTTTGTCAAGCCTACTAGCGGTTTACCCTATGTTCCTGTCTCTCGATTGTTCCTGTTTTTTAGTTTTCCCGGCATTAACCTTTCCTGCCTGCCATCCTGTACCTTTGCCCCACAATGCTGGATTACTGACCCCTGCCTGCCCTTGACCTGTCTATTGCCTGCCCCTGTTGGATTAATACACTGTTGTTAATTCGACGTTGTCTGCATCTGGGTTTTACCTTGAAACGTGTTACGCTCTCTCTCCCAAGAAATGCAAATCAGGTCACTGTCAATAATTGTCCAACCCTGCTAAAATCCCTACACCACATAGGTGAAGTAAAGTAGCCTAGTCAGGACTGCAACAAGGCTGGGCAATCATGGGTGGCTTGACCTGGGTGTTGATGTACATGATGGGAAGGAACGTGACAGTACTGTCTTGACTGTATACAGAGAAAGAGATGCCTGATTCTCAGTTTTCTGGGCTAAACTGAGAACAGCAAACTGGTAACGTATGGACCGGATCCATGACAGACATGCTGACCATTCAACAACCTAACTATGTGTTTCATGCGTCTTACAGGACTGAGGACTCCCAGGCTATGTGATGCAGACAAAGGACAGAGGTTGAGCAAGCGGCAATATTGTAACATTGCATAAAGGATATATATACCACAGAATGGGTCCATTTTACAAATTATTACAATGCACAGAAAGCCCACATGTTCATTATAGTCTACTCCTGCACTCAGCATCCTATCACACATTGACTACTGTTGGTTACCAATGTTACAGTGGTTGAGTGGGGCAACATTGGCATTAATAGTTATGGGGTCCTCATGAACACCACTGAAATTAGAACGATGTCTGTGCTATAACAAGCAGCCACTGCCTCCTCTCTTGGCTAGCCAGGTTGTTTAGGTAGCTAGCCAGGTAGCTAACAAGCAAACTATATTTTGAGTACAGTAACTAGCTACTAACTATGCAATCTTTTACTCTTCAAATAATGAAGTTATCAGAAAAACAGCTGAATGGTAGCTAGCTAGCTAGCTAGCACAGTTACAGGTACCCTTATGCTTAAAACAACCTTGGAACCAATTATCCATAGTTACCGGTAGCTACCTGCCTAGCTTTATTGGTCCAGGGAGCAGGTTAGCTAGTCTTTAGCTTCACTGGTAAAACTGCATTATTACCGCTAAATTCTGTATTCATCCTTGATCATTAAATTACATTGCAGAAGAGGTAGGAAGAGAGTGGATGGTCCTCCACCTTTTTGTAGCTGGCTTTGCTGTGATCTGTAGCGATTAGTGAAGAAAGTTACCCTGGCTTTTAGGTTTGTTTACAATTTGCGGAATGTGGGCTGTGCCAGAGACCATATGGGCTGTGCACACGGAGGAAAGGTGGAAATGTGCATGCCCAATTAATCAATATTTATAAGGAGCCATACGTCAGTGTTTGGAGGGGGTAACTAAACGAGCATTTACGCACTAGGGCTGCAATCCAAACACTTAAAAGACAAACCCTATCCCCTCAGTCTTCAAAATAAGTGGGCACTTCTGATGATGTATCATGACGTCTAATGAGTATAGACTTGCAGGGCAAGGGAAGAAGGAATGATTTTTAAATGAACCGCCCTTGCCCAGAAATTTGTCACTCGTTCATCCCGCGATGATTGTGTTTTCAGCCACCGGTATCTCGTGGGTGCTTTATATGCGCTACAGTCAATTATGATTGCATGTCTAGTTATATTAACTATATAATTATTAACATATGCCTACTGTATGATAGCTAGCAAATTAATTAGCTAACTGATGTTATCCTGCCTATGTTACATCTGCCCCTGCCAAGCCCTCTACTTCTCCTCTTGTGTCTCATCTCTCCCTCTCGCTCTCTGTGTCGGTGTATCTGATTGTGTGAGTGGAGACAGGTGTGCTGGAGTCAGAGCAGATCCCCACCAGCTGCAACCTGTTCCATAATCAAGACCTCTACAAATACTCAGCCCTGCCATTTCCGTGCTGCCAGATTGTAGCCTCTGCTCAGTCAGTCTGTATTTCAAGCCGTTTGTACCTGCATAGATCTTGTTATCCTGTGGTGCCTGTTTTCCCTAGCTTGGCGCTGCTTTTCTCTCCGCTACAGTTCCGTCCACTCTGATCCCTGTTGCCAGTCCCTCATTTCGTCAGTACTGCTTCCCTGCCCTGGACACCCGCTCTACTGCTTCCTTGGATTCCGCTCCGGACCTGCTTACCCATCTCCCCCCCAGCTTTTCAATAAATACTTTGGTTGCCTTATCCCTGTCTCCTCGTCTGAGTCTGCACTTGGGTTCACCTGCTCCATCCCACGTAACAGCCCAGCTACTTCTGAAGTAAAATGTTTATTTCTACAATTTCCAAAAGCTAATCAAACAAAAACATAATTACTTTTACGAGATGTGTTTGTGCATTAGTACCACAATTTCTAACACATATACATTTGTTTTTACTTACACTTGTATGTTGACTCCGTATTGATGTTGAGATTTTACGTTTTGGTGGAATTTTCTTATCGGATGTACAATCATCACATTAAATTATGGGGCGTTTCAGGCCCCGAAGTGAACGTAATTGTACACTCACAAACTCCATTAAAAACGAGGGCTGAGGGCCTTACGTTGCAAACTTCCCTTGCTTGGCTAAACGTTTGGACCTACGAAAAATATGGCCGCGGGGATTCCCCCAAGGACATAAGGCGAGGGTAAGTGGACAAGGGTGAGTCTTTTATGACTTTGAAATGCAGCCCAGGACAGGAACTACATCTAAAAAGTGGTGGCAACTTCCTCTAGAGGGATCCTTGAATGACATATGCCCAGCTCTCAACGCAATTAGTGAAAGCGTCATAAAGCGAATGAGAAGTTCATATTGAAATACTGTGTATAAATTCTAATGAATGACATGGAAACAAACACTCTTGTCTTTACTGGTACTGATTTCTGCAGAGAGCGCCTATTTTGAAGGTTTTACTTGCAATAAAATATTTTTTTTACTCGGCTTAGTTGACTTCACAGACTTTAAAGGGATACTTCAGGATTTTGGTAATGAATCCCTTTATCTACTTTTCCAGAGTCAGATGAAATCGTGGATGCCATTTTTAGGTCTGCTAACTAGAGCAATTGTGAACTAGCATTAGCACAATGACTGGAAGTCTATACGTATCTGCTAGCTTGTGCTAATGCTAGTTAGCATTGGATAGCAAAATTACCTCTAACTTCCTTCATACTGGACACAGAGACATAAACATGCTATCCATGAGTTCATTTGACTCTGGGGAAGTAGATAAAGTGCCTCGTTGGCAAAATCCCGAAGTATCCATTTAAGTTGCTCTGGTGAAGAGCATGTGCTGCTAAATTTATAAAATGCAAAATGCAATATAAACAACAGCATAATAGCGATAAGCCAACCTAATTAAGTTAATTGTGTTTTCTCTATGTGCCTAATAAGAATTACCTGAACTGTCAAGCATGCAACCTTCTTCTGACGGCCGAAATTGATACATACTTGCCCATGAAACTGCAAACAAACTACTGTTTACTTTACGTTGTAGCATCTCTCACTCAGAAAGGTCAATAGACTCTCCCTGTTACTGATAGGATGAGAGAGCTGGCCCCTGTCCTTTCCACCGCAGATAGATCTAGTGGGGACATCTTTATGTACTGTGCTCTCTCTTTACTCTCGCCCGTCTTTCTCTTCACTATCACACTCTCTCTCTGTGCCTCTTTCTATCTCACTGTCTAAGATATCTTTTCACTCTTTACGTAATTAAGCTAGATAACCTGTTAGAGTGTGAGTGTGGATGTGTTTGGATGTGTGTGATAGTGTGTTTGCACTGCACCCACCCCATCATATGGTTCACCTACAGTATCCTTCCTCAAAGAGGCAAGTCCAAACACAGCTTTATCAGGGTACGGGCGGCTCCCCTTTGAAGGCCTAGAGAATGTGCCGGTGCAAAGCAAACTGCCCCCAAATCAGCCCTCTCAGGGTTTGTGTACAAAACACCACAGCTGAGTCACTGTGGAGAAAGTGGTAACAGCGGAAGCCATTGAACTGTGAGGAGAATGAAGGCTAAGGATTCATCTCTTCAGCTCTGTGTATGACACAGGAGGTTGGTGGCATCTTAATTGGGGAGGACGGGCATGTGGTAATGGCTGGAGCGGGATAGGTGGAAAGGTATCAACAACATCAAACACATGGTTTCCAGGTGTTTGATGCCATTCCATTGACTCCGTTCCAGCCATTATTATGAGCCGTCCTCCCCTCAGCAGCCTCCCCTGGTGTATGACTGCACCCGGGAACAAGATGTACTAATATAACCTAGCCATCTGAAAAACCCATGTTCAGGTTCATTAGACACAACACAGGAGAAAACTCTCTCAACTTGTGCAAATGTTCTGCTGCAAAACGTCTGTTACGGTGTGCACTTAGGAACACAAGCAAGGATCTCATCTCTGCCTGGCATGGTTCATAGGGAAGACGGCAGGGTCATAGAAAAATCAATGATTATAGGTTTAACATTTGTCATGCTGTGTAATGATATACTTCTAACCTCAACAAACTTTATTTCTCTCCTGTAATTAAAGCTATGGGTTTGTCGATCTGACTTAGAACACTATATTCCCATTAGATAATGTTTAGTTGTAGCCATTTCTATAAGTTAATTTAGCAACCACTTTTATCCAAAGCGACTTAAATAACTTACAGTGTATTTAATATGTGTGGGCCATGGGGGAATCAAACCCACAAGTCTGGTGTTGCCACCAACATGCTCTAACTAACCCCAAAGCCCTGGAACCATATCAGAGGCATTTCTAACCTATTGTATATAACTACATTTAACCTGTTGGGGCTCGGGGGCAGTATTGAGACATTTTGAAAAAATATGTGCCCATTTTTAACTGCCTCCTACACCAACTCAGAAGCTAGGATATGCATATTATTAACACATTCGGATAGAAAACACTCTGAATTTTCTAAAACAGTTTGAATGGTGTCTGTAAGTATAACAAAACTCATATTGCAGGCAAAAACCTGTGAAAAATAGATTTAAAAAAATGTGAATTTTGTGACTGTACTATTTAGTGTCATTGTTTTATAGATACCATAGTGAGAAAGGATTCATTTCGCAACACCTACGGCTTCCACTAGATGTCAACGATCTTTATAAAGTTGTTTGAAGCGTCTATGATAAACAGAGAGCAAATTAGAATGCAAGGAAGTTGACATGTCATCACTTCATTTTTTTGCGCCTGCGCATAAATCTGAGAAGCGTGAGTTTGTCATTATTGTTTATCTAGACATAGGATAGGTTGTGTGAAAATATTACTGAAGTTTAACGTTAAAAATGGACCAAAAGATTAATGCTAAACAACGTTTGACATGTTTGAACGAACGTAAATAGATTATTTACTAGGTTTTTTTTGCTTTTCGGCGTGATTTACACCCCCCCCCACCACGTTTTGTGGGAGCATAATGAACGCTAACTACTTGGTGTTATTTGGACATAAATTATGAACTTTGTCAAAAGAAACCACATTTGTTCCGGACCTGGGATTCCTGGCAGTGCCTTCTGATGGAGATAATCAAAGGTAAGGGGATATTTACAATGTTATTATCGATATTAGATGATGCTAACTGTATAGCATAGCTTATTGTTCTTAGCATAGCACCCCGTTTATTGCAAAATGTGATTTCCCAGTAAAGTTATTTTGAGATCTGGCCATTCGGTAGCAATTACGAGATGATAATATATTATTCTTTGAATGACAATATTATAATTTACCAATGTTTTCGAATAGTAATTTTGTTATGTTCACCGGAAGCATTTCAGAGAAGAAAAAAATCTGAATTTCACGCTACTGTAAAATGCTGTTTTTGGATATAAATATGAACTTGATGGAACAAAAAATGCATGTATTGTATAACATAATGTCCTAGGAGTGTCATCTGATGGAGATTGACAAAGGTTAGTGCATAATTCTAGCTGGTTTCTGCTTTTGGTGACGCCTGACCTTGAATTGAAAATGGATGTTTGTACTTTTGTGGCTATGTACTGTCCTAACATAATCTAACTTTATGCTTTTGCCGTAAAGCCTCTTTGAAAATCGAACAACGTGGTTAGATTAAGGAGATGTTTATCTTTTAAATTGTGTAAAATAGTTGATTGTTTGAGAAATTGAAATTATTAGATTTTTGATGTTTTGAATTTCCAGCCTTGTTAGCAATCCCGACTCGGGGTTCATTGCTAACCTGTAGCCCCAACAGGTTTTAAAGGCATCTCCAAACCTGTCTGGAACGATTCCCCCTCCTCAGTCCAATAGTCATAGAAGGCATATCCAGGTCCCCCCTTCACATATATATTTTTTTGCTATCTGGCAATCTGTACAGAATCTCTGTTCCTCTGTGCTCTCTTGTAATCTCAGTTTAGACTATAAATATGTATTTACTCTCTTGTGTATCAGGGAGGAAGCTCTCATCTCCCCAGAGTGGAGCAGTTCTAACGGTTCTCATCTCCCCAGAGTGGAGCAGTTCTAACTGGTCTCATCTCCCCAGAGTGGAGCAGTTCTTACTGTTCTCATCTCCCCAGAGTGGAGCAGTTCTAACTGTTCTCATAACTGTTCTCATCTCCCCAGAGTGGAGCAGTTCTAACTGTTCTCATCTCCCCAGAGTGGAGCAGTTCTAACTGGTCTCATCTCCCCAGAGTGGAGCAGTTCTAACTGTTCTCATCTCCCCAGAGTGGAGCAGTTCTAACTGGTCTCATCTCCCCAGAGTGGAGCAGTTCTAACTGGTCTCATCTCCCCAGAGTGGAGCAGTTCTAACTGGTCTCATCTCCCCAGAGTGGAGCAGTTCTAACTGTTCTCATCTCCCCAGAGTGGAGCATCTCTATCTGTTCTCATCTCCCCAGAATGGAGCATCTCTAACTGGTCCTTTATCTGGCCTGGCTGCTGTCTGGATGGCTGGGTCCTCAGCTGCCACAGGGGTAGATGGATTCATCTGGAGAGGAACCTGTTCAGAGAGAGAGTGGGGTTGAGGGGTTGGGATAGAAAGCAAGAGAGAGAAGGGAGAGAGAGAGGAGAGGGAGAGGGGTGGAGAAGGAACGCGAGAACAAGGAGTATGACACAGAGAGAGGAAACAGAAAGGAGGAAGGGAGAGATGTAGAAATAAAAAGTCGGAGGCAGATAGAAAGATAAATACAGGGCTGACAGATGTGGAAAAAGAGAGAGAGAAAGAGAGAAAAAAGAGAGGTGCAACAGTGTGTTCTGGTGTGGCTGTAGGCAGATGAAGATGAAGACCTGGAACCAACTACATACACTATAGCTCCCATCTACTCCCATCTTTTTTAAGATCTAATCAAAGCCCAATCTATTTATATTGATATAAACTGTAGCATGACATGAAATCTCATTTAGTAACTAATTTCCATAAACCATCATGTAGCTAGATAAGGCTAAATGAAATGTTTGTGTGCTTTCCTGTGTACAAGTGTATAAAAGCGAGAGTGAGTGAGGGAGAGGGGAGAGAGAGAGAGAGAAAGTGAAAAGAGAGAGATAAATGTGGATAACAGAGAGAGGGAAAAGAGAGAGGGATGAGGGTTGCAGGGATGTAGTGAGAAAATGAGAAAGAGAAAGGAACGAGAGGAGTGAGAGAGAGAGGAGCGCGAGAGAGAGGAGCTCTCTCAACATGATTTGTGTTTGCAATGCATAGTTAAATCATACTTTGACACGTGCGCGCCTCAGTGATATCTAAAATCTATATTTTCATAAATATACCTGACCAAGGAGAATTCCTGGCTGAAACGGATAAAACTATGAGTGGACATAAGTAGATAGGTAGAACAGTAGAGCTCACATAATTCATACTGCAGATTTATATGCAAGGGCATATAAATCTGCAGGAAATTGGCAGGTAGACTAGTGGTTAAAAGCATTGGGCCAGTAACTGAAGGTTGGTGGTTCAAATCCTGAGCTGTCTAGGTAAAAATCTGAACAAAGCACTTAACCTCAATTGCTCTTGTAAGTTGCTCTGCTAAATGACTTAAATGTAAATCTAATCTGTAGAATGCATAAGGGGTGAATCTCAAAGGCTCTGGAGAATGTTTTTATCCAGTGAGATGGGTTGGGATTGGTAGATTGGTCATCAACAGAAGGTTAAAGATGTATGATCTTTATAAGATAATTTTGTTCACTGGATTGCACGTAGGGCACCACTTACGTAGCGCATGCACACGGTTAAGGACATATGCACACACACACACACACCACACACACACACACACACACACACACACACACACACACACAGTAGAGTAATGTGAGCTTGTGTTCAGGCAGAGGCTCTTAGAGGACAACTACACTCTGAACTAAACAAGCTCTTCACTCCATGAGAGTAAATACACTCTCCATGTTTTGTCTCTGTGTAGCAACGCTTCATAATTGTTGAGGTGCTGCACTTTCAGGGCTGTCTGCTCTGTATGGTGCTCTGTACTTATTGGGGTGTGTGTGTGTGTGTGTGTGTGTGTGTGTGTGTGTGTGTGTGTGTGTGAGAGTGCGTAAGTGCGTAACTGCATGGTGCTCTGTGCTAGTACTGCCAACGTCAAGGTGTTGTGACAGTCAACTCCCTGCTGTGGAAGACCACTCTGTATATCACTTCAATTCAATGGGCTGTACTGGCATGGGAAACATATGTTTACATTGCCAAAGCAATTTCTCTCAATTTAACAGAACAGTGCTTAGTTTTCTATCTCCCAGGTCGCCACAAATAACAACGACAATATTTCCACTCCTCTTCGTCTTGTTTTCCCTCGAAAGACGCCAGTACCCCCTCATCCTTTCTACTCGGAAGAACGAGAAAAAAGAAAGACAGTATCAATAGCAGAATATTGGATTGGAGTGAAGACCAGGACAGAACTTGTTTAGCGATGTGTTATTGACGTTAGAGAAGAGTAGAGATCCTGGAGGAGGGTAATTCAATAGAGCCGTAAATATCCCAGGAGCATCAGGGTCAAATCATCTCTGGACTGTTGGTCTGTTTGTCTGCTGCAAATGAAGAGATATTGAAGAAGCCCAGGACCACAACCGGAGAAGATATGATCAGTAGATGCATCATATAAAGTGGATATCAGTACAATTCTAACAGCAGAGATGGCAACAGTGATAGCAACAATAGAAATGAGCTGAATATTTACAGTGGTATAGTAGGCTACTACAGCCTAAATTATGGGACGTCAGTAGTACATACTGTATTGATCAGTACAATTCTTCCATTGAGGAGATTTCAGCAGTAGATTTCTAGTATGGAGGAGATATCAGAAGTACTATACCCGAACAGTACTACTGACATCCCATAATTTAGGCTATAGTTTCCTTCTATACTACTATAAATATACAGCTAAAGACATCAATAGTGCATTGTTAGAGTTTTCACAAATATATATTAGCAGTAGATTTACAGTAGTGTAGTAGTGTAGCATAACTTAGGCCCAGGGATATCAGTACTGTATGCCATGTTGAGGAGATATCAGCAGTACCTGAAAATCAACAGTAGATAGTGTAGTGACAGTGTACTCCCAAAGAGCTATAAGCAGTAGATTGATAGTGTTTCACCAGAGAGATCCATCTAATACTGTAGTATTTTACCTGAGGGGAAAATAGCTGAAATGTGCAGCTCTATCAGCAGTAGATATAGTTAGGTAGTGTTGCTGATAGGATGTCTCCCTTAAAGCTGCAACATGTAACTTTTTGGGCAACCTTTTTTTTATTTCACCTTTATTTAACCAGGTAGGCTAGTTGAGAACAAGTTCTCATTTACAACTGCGACCTGGCCAAGATAAAGCAAAGCAGTTCGACACATAGAACAACAGAGTTATACATGGAATAAACAAACATACAGTCAATAATACAGTAGAAAACGTATATATACAGTGTGCGCAAATGAGGTAAGATAAGGGAGGTAAGGCAATAAAATAGGCCATGGTGGCGAAGTAATTACAATATAGCAATTAAACACTGGAATGGTAGATGTGCAAGTAGAGATACTGGGGTGCAAAGGAGCAAGATAAATAAATAAATAAATACAGTATGGGGATAAGGTAGTTGGATGGACTATTTACAGATGGGCTATGGACAGGTGCAGTGATCTGTGAGCTGCTCTGACAGCTGGTGCTTAAAGCTAGTGAGGGAGATATGTGTCTCCAGCTTCAGTGATTTTTGCAGTTCGTTCCAGTCATTGGCAACAGAGAACTGGAAGTAAAGGCTTTGGAGTTGGCTTTGGAGGTGACCAGTGAGATATACCTGCTGGAGAGCGTGCTACGGGTGGGTGCTGCAATGGTGACCAGTGAGCTGAGATAAGGCGGTGCTTTACCTAGCAAGACTTGTAGATGACCTGGAGCCAGTGGGTTTGGCGACAAGTATGAAGTGAGAGCCAGCCAACGAGAGCGCACAGGTCGCAGTGGTGGGTAGTATATGAGGCTTTGGTGACAAAACGGATGGTACTGTGATAGACTGCATCCAATTTGTTGAGTAGAGTGTTGGAGGCTATTTTGTAAATGACATCGCCGAAGTTGAGGATCGGTAGGATGGTCAGTTTTACGAGGGTATGTTTGGCAGCATGAGTGAAGGATGCTTTGTTGCGAAATAGGAAACCAATTCTAGATTTAATTTTGGATTGGAGATGCTTAATGTGAGTCTGGAAGGAGAGTTTACAGTCTAACCAGACACCTAGGTATTTGTAGTTGTCCACATATTCTAGGTCAGAACCGTCCAGAGTAGTGATGCTGGACGGGCGGGCAGGTGCGGGCAGCGATCGGTTGAAGAGCATGCATTTAGTTTTACTTGCATTTAAGAGCAGTTGGAGGCCACGGAAGGAGAGTTGTATGGCATTGAAGCTTGTCTGGAGGTTAGTTAATAGCACAGTGTCCAAAGAAGGGCCAGAAGTATACAGAATGGTGTCGTCTGCGTAGAGGCGGATCAGAGAATCACCAGCAGCAAGAGCGACATCATTGATGTATACAGAGAAGAGAGACCTGACCAAAGTAACATAGAAATATATGTTATAGATCTGTCATTCTCATTGAAAGCAAGTCTAAGATGTGGTAGATCTGTTCTATGTTTGCTATTTCTATGCTTCCTGTGTGTCACGTCCTGACCCTAGTAAGATGTCATTTGCTATGGTAGTGTAGGGCAGGGCATGACAGGGGGTGTTTTTGGTTTATCTATGTTTTCTATTTCTATGTTTAGGTTCTAGTTTGTCTATTTCTATGTTGGGATTGTTTAGGGTTGATCTCTAATTGGAGGCAGCTGATCCTCATTGCCTCTGATTAGAGATCATATTTAAGTAGGGTTTTTTCTCATTGTGATTTGTGGGTTATTATCTTTTGAGTAGTGTGTTGTCCTCTCTGCATCATGGTTTGTTGTTGTGTTTTCAAGTTATTTATGTATTGCATTCAGTTTCACGTCTAATAAATATGTGGAACTACGAACACTCTGCATCTTGGTCCGTTCCTTCGAACAGCCGTGACACTGTGCTTATGTTTTGTTTTTGCATCTTTTACGTTTTTCAAACAGCTGAAAATACAATATTTTGGGTTATGGAAAATATATTTCACTGCGGTTTAGATGGTACAATGACTCTCTACACTAAACTTGTTTGTTTTGTCATGTAAACTGAAATTGTTAGAATTTTTGCATAGTGTACAGTATCTTTAAGAGTGATGGAAATGGGGTAACGGGTTCCAAACAAGGCTCAGAAGGTTCCTGGTCAGTGAAACACGCACACACACACGTGCACACACACACGTTCCCCTCTCATCGAGAGTCAATGTAATTTAATCCTTCAGAAGGAACATGCGTCTGGTTTGCAGATTAGAGATTTAAGTTGATAAGGAAGGGACAACGAAAGACCAACACAGCACCGCATATTGACTCAGCCATGTATACGGCCATCTATACGCCTATAGTCCTTCTAATGCGAGAATAGCTCGGCCGTACTTAGGTCGCCGACTAGTGTCGTCTTATGTCATATCATAAAAGGACCAAGGGTATACGACAGGGGGTTGCAGGTGCACGCTGAGACAATTATGTGGAAATTGCATATACATTTATTCATGTCACAGATGCTCGTATCTCCAATGACCCAGAAGTCAAGGTGAGGTTAGTTCATAGTCAATGTCATATGTTAGGCCATATGGCATATGACTGTACATGAAAAGTCCTTGGGAATGTTTACATAATAAATGAGCAGCGGAGCAAAGTGTTGTGTTGACCATTTCTACAAGCCAATGACAGAGTAGTAAGACAGAGTAGTGACAAGATAGTATTGGTGACTTGTATAGGGGACTCACTGAAATTGTACTGTGGAAAAACCCATCCCACAGCAATTTGAATTGCCGTAAATGGAGGTATTCTGTGAGGATTGGTGGTCTAGGACCGTTTATTCTATTCCCATGTTGCCTCTTTCTCCCTCTCATCTATCTTCTCCCAACTCTTATTAGTAATTCAAAGTAAAAAATCTATCTGGGATATCACAAAACGCCTTTAGTACAAAGTAATCTGCTACCCTGTCAGTGATGTATTATCCCACTGACCGCAAAAGAAAAGTTCCCTAAAATATTTTTCTCTCTGATTCTCAGTGATATCTTTATGTTCTCTTCATTCACGCTGAGGTGCCTTTAAAAATAATTTGTTTACTCTAAAACGAGATTTAAAGGCCAAGGTTTTATCAAGATTACTTCACCTAAATTATGTCTGCACTATCTAGGAAGTGAAATGTTCGTGCTATTAGAGTTTCCCACAGTATCACCCGATAAGGATCTCAAATTAAATCTATAGCGAATTGCTCCATTTCCGGGAGACAAGAAGATTAGTGTTGTTTGCTTTCCACAACATGAAATCTCCCCGGTACCAAATACTGATGCAATTACACTGCTGCCAACCCTAACATGTATACATACATTCACCCACGTATAGAACATTTCTTCACTCCCAAAAGATACATGCTTTCTTTCTCAGACTCATTAATTCTCCAACCAGACCCTTCCCTCTATAAATCTATTTTTAATCTTCTTCGCTTATTTTCCATTGATCGGTTTTGTCGCTAATTACAAGAAACATGTGGGCGTAGCATGGGGACTATTTTTGCACCCGAAGGAGACAAATTCATATAATTGATTTTGTGGAGCTAGCATTGGACATTTATCTCTAAAACGACCATCTTACAACTTAGTGGAACTTTTGCCCTGGGCCAGCTCTTTCTACGTGAATATCGCATGGCCCTTACAGGTAAAGGATGTATACACAGTATCTTAGCTTGGATTAAACCGCCATAAAGCAAAAACAGGAAATACCCACATGAAATCATACCACCTAAGAGGGGTTAGATTTGTTTTTATCAGCCTATAGCTGTTTTATATCTGTCTTCACGACTCACTGTGACAGCCATTTTAAAACAATGTTTATAGATAACGGAGGTTAAATGGGAGTAGCTTCTGGATTGACTGGAATCAAATGTGAATATCCACATTAAACCGTACCACCTATTAGGGGCTACATTTGTTTTTATAGGTCTACAACCTAGTCCTCTTTGTCTCTGTCTTCATGACTCTCTGTGGCAGCTCTTTTGCAAATCTGCTTATAGGTAATGGAGGTTAATGGAGAAGAAGCTTCTGGATTGATGGAGGGACCACCCAGAATGACCTAGACTTCCGACGGGGGTTTATGACAGCTTCCTCCTGACCTCATGGACCAGTTGTCTCCTTCTCCAAGGTGACAGGTACGTCAACGTTATCCGCTATTGACCCCCGTGCCACTATCCTGGTGAATCACTCACCCTCATGGACTGGTTAACTGACGGAAAGGTCAACCGGTGTCTGTGATTGGGCGAGTGCCACTGGAAGGAAAGCTTCAGAGCTCCGGAGCTTTGGAGCCTCTCACCTCGGCCCCCTGAAAGGCTGGAGTCATCTGATACTTCCACAGCTGCGGCGGCTACTGTAATAAAACAGTTCATCTCCTAGGTAGGCAACTGAAGAAAATGGCCCAAAACAGCAGGTGTGTTTCCTTCAATCACTCATACCGGTGAGTGGTGAGACAGATTTTCCTTGACACTGAACAGAGATTCAGCTTTCTCCGCCTTCAAAGAAGAAGGGAGTTCTGGTCTGTTCTGAAGTCAATTCAGACCAGGCGATGAGTATTTATGAGTGAAAACAATGTTTGTAAGATGAATGGTTGGGGGAGGACCCTGTCCTGCAGAATTTCTCTTCAGATTGAGAGGTAGATAAAACAGAGGGGGAGAGCTTTGGCTAAAGTACATAGACCACCCGCCAACCCCCCGGGCAATGGAGCGTAATATGTCTCTTCAAAGAGCAAGCGAACACGGCACAGTGAATTTACTGAGACATGAGAAAAATGGAGAATAGCCCAAAAATGGGCGAACATGTCCGCCAGAGTGCTGTTACAGCATGTGAATGTTATTGCGTTTGAATAAAGTTGCATTCTTACGGACATAATCTCCTCAAATCCATCATCTACCGACAAGACACATGGAGGGTGAGACCCAAGGACAGCTGGCTATACTCTGTGTGTGTGTGTGCGTGTGTGCGTGCGAGAGGTTGTGCCTGCGTCTGTGCCCATATGCACCTTTGTGTTTGTGTGTGTGTGCGTGTCTGTGGTCTTGCTTTCGTGTCTGCACACACACAATCAAACACACACACTTTTGTGTGTCTGAGAGTGTATGTGGATGTGGCAAGGGAATTTAAAGAGAGAAAATAAGCCGTATATGAGGGAGGATGGGACCATTGCTAGCACACACATAAAATACTTTACAGCACTGCAGGGCAACAAAGAGGCAGTAAAGCACCCTGCTTCCCATTACAAACATAGCGGCACTACCCATGTGTCCATGATCACAGCTGTAATCTCTCATATTCCCCGCAGCTATATGCTGTGTCCCAAATGATACCCTATTCCATACATAGTGCACTACTTTTGACCAGAGCCCTATGGGGAATAGGGAATAGTGCTATTTGGGATGCAGTAAAAGTCTGCTACCACGGCCTATTCTGCTTGCATGGCTTTTGGGGTCATGATAGTAAAGCTGCCTGACAGGTCATCATAGTAAAGCTGCCTGACAGGTCATCATAGTAAAGCTGCCTGACAGGTCATCATAGTAAAGCTGCCTGATAGGTCATCATAGTAAAGCTGCCTGACAAGTCATCATAGTAAAGCTGCCTGACAAGTCATCATAGTAAAGCTGCCTGACAGGTCATCATAGTAAAGCTGCCTGACAGGTCATCATAGTAAAGCTGCCTGACAGGTCATCATAGTAAAGCTGCCTGACAAGTCATCATAGTAAAGCTGCCTGACAAGTCATCATAGTAAAGCTGCCTGACAGGTCATCATAGTAAAGCTGCCTGACAAGTCATCATAGTAAAGCTGCCTGACAAGTCATCATAGTAAAGCTGCCTGACAGGTCATCATAGTAAAGCTGCCTGACAGGTCATCATAGTAAAGCTGCCTGACAAGTCATCATAGTAAAGCTGCCTGACAGGTCATCATAGTAAAGCTGCCTGACAAGTCATCATAGTAAAGCTGCCTGACAGGTCATCATAGTAAAGCTGCCTGACAAGTCATCATAGTAAAGCTGAGTTGAGAGCGGAGAGGGAAAGAAGATACAGACATTTGGTAGGGGTGCTTTGTGGCTCATAGAAACTGATCCAGGGCTGGTAGGGTAGAAATAGCTGATCTGTAATCAGTTTTAAGGATAGAAACACTCATCAGCAATGCTAGGTGATAACGAGTAGCTCTTTAGCCTTCAGTTATTGTGTGTGTGTGTGTGTGTGTGTGTGTGTGTGTGTGTGTGTGTGTGTGTGTGTGTGTGTGTGTGTGTGTGTGTGTGTGTGTGTGTGTGGCTTTCAGTAGTACAACTTTGAGAATCACCAGAAGTGTTAGAGAGAGCAGGATGCAGACGTTTGGCTTGTGTACGCGACAGTGACCTGTGACAAACCACTAGAGGACATCACCACTGACCTCTATGCATTTGCAGTTCTACTGGGCACATCAGTATACACACTACACACACTGAAACTCAAGCGAACACACACACACTTTGTAGGTCAAATAGACAAACCCTGGTACTACTCACAAACAAATAAGCAGACACGTACACACTCGCACACACAATTGTTCTACTGTATTTGTGGGGAACAAGCAATTAATTCCCATTCAAAATCATTTTTTCCCGAACCCCTAACCCTAAGCCTTAACCTAACTCAAACCTAACCTTAACCCTATGCTTAACCCTAACCCTAACATTGACCCCAAACCCCTAACTGTAACCCTAAACCTAACCCCTAAACCTAAAAAAGACTTTTTCCTTGTGGAGACCGGCAAAATGTTGAATTTTCCTTGTTTTACTATCCTTGTGAGGATTTATGGATCCCACAAGGATAATAAAACTAAACACACACACGCACACACACACACAGTCTTGTTACTAGACTGTCCCATTCAAAATTCAGTCCCATTCAAAATCCTATTTTCCTTAACCCTAACCCTAAACCTAACCCTTACTCTAACCCTTACCCTAACCTTAACCCTAACCTTAACCCCAAAACCTAACCTTAATCCTAAACCTAACCCTAGGTCCTAACCCTAAAACTAGCCCTAGCTCCTAACCATAACCCTAAACCTAATTCTAACCCTAACCTTAAAGCATTGACTATGTGGGGACTAACAAAATATCACCAGTTGATAAAAATGTTTGTTTGTTTACTATTCTTGTGGGGACTTCTGGTCTAGTTAAACACGTCCACTGGAGAGAGAGATACAGACACACACACACACACACAATAGAGAGAGAGAGAGAGAGATACACACACACACATGCACTAAAGAGAGATGACAATGTGCACTGAGAGAAATCTAGAGAAAAAAAACTGCTCTGTGATATCATCAACTGATGAATGTTCTAATTTCCTGGTTGTTTTCCACCTCTAAATGTCAGGATGGAACAGGCATGACTCATATCTCCCTCACTAGCTTTAAGCACCAGCTGTCAGAGCAGCTCACAGATCACTGCACCTGTACATAGCCCATCTGTAAATACCTCATCTATCTACCTACCTCATCCCCATACTGTATTTATTTATTTATCTTGCTCCTTTGCACCCCAGTATCTCTACTTGCACATTCATCTTCTGCACATCTACCATTCCAGTGTTTAATTGCTATATTGTAATTACTTCGCCACCATGGCCTATTTATTGCCTTAACTCCCTTATCTTACCTCATTTGCACTCATTGTATATAGACTTTTTGTTTTCTTTTGTTCTACTGTATTATTGACTGTATGTTTTGTTTATTCCATGTGTAACTCTGTGTTGTTGTATGTGTCGAATTGCTGTGCTTTATCTTGGCCAGGTCGCAGTTGCAAATGAGAACTTGTTCTCAACTAGCCTACCTGGTTAAATAAAGGTTAAATAATAAAAAATAAAAATAAAATCTATGTTTTCCTATCCGTTCATTGGGGGTCAAGATTTTCTTGAGCTATTTTGTATACTGGAAGCATCTACCTGTGAGGGGAGTCTACTAGTACCCAGACTGTGGGTCAGATCTTACCACGCATCATATGACCCAGATCTGGTCCGAATGCACACTGAAGGGCTGGGCCTTTGCTTATGGGCCAGCCCTTTATTGAGGTATGTGGTCCCCTAGTTGCTGGTCCACTAAATGAGGGATACATCCACCTTGCCTGGAAGATGGTATGGCAACCAGGCCCACTTCTGGAACGTAATTCCAAGTGGTGTGTGACAAGTGTCCAGATTTGGGCCATAATAATTTAGCGGTCAGGGTATGTACCCCAAACAATTCTGCAACAACTAAAAAAGGTAAAACGGTAAAAGGTATGTAAATATGAAACTGTTGAAATGTGTCAATGCAGGTTTGAATGAATCGAGGCCCTAGCGAGAAGCACAGTATAAATGCAATCCCTTACTATCCTTTTAAAATCTCAGTATGAATGATCAATGCATATCCTTAGAGACGGTTCATCCAGATCCCTTGAAGTTGCTTCCGTAATCACTTGTTTAGCTCCTGACGAAAAGATGGCCTGTTAGAATAGAATGGGTCTTGCGGGACGTCGTTCAGACTCATTCTAAAGTGGCACAACCCCACCATTGTTTTCCAGGGCGACTTACTGCCAATAAACAAGTGTAATTGATGCCCACCTATGCTGCGGCAAAGAAGATTATCGGCAGTGTAATTGTCTCATTGGGTTGGAACAGGGATCTCAGAGGGAGAGTTGGGCTGAATAGATTGGAGGAGCATTCAAGATCATTTGAAAGCAGAGCAACCGCAACAGCATCTTAAGCTGAGCAAAATATGCAAACATCACTTGGTTTCAATGGAATCATCCACTTGTGACAATGGTAGATTTGTTTGAAGTGGAACTGACAGCGTTTTAACTAACTGCAGATATGAAACAAACAGACTTCAAGATATCAAATTCCCAGTTTACGCTACAAAACCAACTATATAAGAGTTTTTAAAATATGTTATATTTTACTCCAAATTCCATGACGTAAGCCATTGTTGGCAGAATAGATGGATGCAGTTCAATGCATGATTAATATAACTCAGCAATATTTTTTGGACTACCAAGAAATCTATTGGTATCAGGTTGTAAACCACAGCTGCCCTGGTACATAGTTTGCTGCTTCCACCCATTCCTGATGCATTGTTTCAGTTTCAAATGACTATATTTTGTACAAAAATGGACGGATATAACTAAGGCTGGGAATGTCAACACAATCAAACTAGATGATGTTGCAGTAGTATTTAGATGACTAATAGGCTAGCGTATCTTTATACTTTGTCAAGATAATCCATCCCCCTGACAGGTGTGGCATATCAAGAAGCTGATTAATAAACAGCAGGGAGCATGCAATTGGTATGCTGACTGCAGGGATGTCCACCAGAGCTGTTGCCAGAGAATTTAATGTTAATTTTCTCTACCATAAGCTTCCCCCAACATTGTTTTAAAGAATTTGGCAGGACATCTACATGGCCTCACAACCCAGCCCTCCACATCCAGCTTCTTCACCTGCGGGATTGTCTGAGACCAGCCACCCGGACAGCTGAATAGACTGAAGAGTATTTCTGTCTGTAATAAAGCCCTTTTGTGGAGAAAAGCTCAGTCTGATTGGCTGAGCCTGGCCCCTCAGTGGGTGTGCCTGGCTCCCAAGTGCCCTCCCAGGCCCACCCATGCCTGTGCCCATGCGCAGTCATGTGAAATCCATAGTTTAGGGCCTAATGTATTTATTTCAATTGACTGATTTCCTTATATGAACTGTAACTCAGTAACATCATTAATTGTTGCACATTGCATTTATATTTTTGTTCAGTATATGTAGCTATTTATTTAGCAAGGGAAAATAACAGAGCCTAACATTAGCTAGCTAGCTGCTGGGAGGATGTCATGTCATTGGAGGAGTGGGTGAGTGACCTGACTTTTCCCCTTCATCTAATTTTTTGGTGGCTACAGCTAGATATGCAGGTGTTATTTGGTTACCTAGCAAGAAATATTGAGTTATGTTGAACTTGAATGACTGTTTTCCAGTTAGCATATCTTTTGCGTTCATAAATTCACTCTGGCTATCTACTCTGATTTCAGAGCAATCTTGTCTGAGTGTGCCAGAGTGCAGAATAACTGATGAATTTACAAACGCGCAACACCCTCTGAATATTACCGGTATCAGTAAAGTTATTAAATTGTTGCCAGCAGCAAAGTTAGTCAATAATGCTCTAGATCACATGTAAACAGCCTGGCCAGCTCTGCTAGGGCGAGTGAGGTGTCATTTTTAGCCAGTTAGCTTCGGTGATTGACTACCATTGTGAGGAATGCTCGGATCAACCCTACTCCTCAGCCAGAGAGTCCAGTGTCAATAGTGCAGTGTCCTCTCAGAGCGCTCGGAGAGCGACACACTCAGAATTTACGAACAGACAATCTGACAACACCCTGCATTTACAAATGACCCAGAGTGCACCCTGACACACTGGAGGAAATTTACGAATGCACCCTTAGTTAGGGATAGCAAGATGGCGCCAGCAGAGATAGTCGCTTCGAGTCCTTAGGAAACTATGCAGTATTTCGCTTTTTTATGTGTTATTTTTTACATTGTTACACCAGGATATCTTAAGTATTATTACATACAGCAGGGAATAACTATTGGATATAAGAGCAATGTCAACTTACCAACATTACGACCAGGAATACGACTTTCCCGAAGCGGATACTCTGTTTGGACCACCACCCAGGACAATGGATCTAATCCCAGAAGCCAAACCGAAACAATGGCCCCGCAGAAGGGGTACACGGAGCGGCTTCCTGCTCAGGCTCCGTAGAGGTGCACATCGCCCACCGCTCCCGAGTATACTACTCACCAGTGTCCATTCTCTAGACAACAAGGTAGACGAAATTCGAGCAAGGGTTGCCTTCCAGAGAGACATAAGAGATTGTAACATCCTCTGTTTCACGGAAACATGGTTCTCTCGGGATAAGTTGTCGGAATCTGTTCAGCCACCGGGCTTCTCCATGCATCGTGCCGACAGAGATGAAGACCTCTCTGGGAAGAGGAAGGGTGGGGGTGTATGCTTCATGATAAATGACTCAAGGAGTAATAATAACAACATACAGGAACTCAAGTCCTTCTGCTCGCCAGACCTAGAATTCCTTACAATCAAATACCTCCCAAGAGATTTCTCGTCAGTTATCGTCACAGCTGTGTACATTCCCCCTCAAGCAGACACCACAACGGCCCTAAAGGAACTTCACTGGACTCTATGTAAACTGGAAACCGTATATCATGAGGCTACATTTATTGTAGCTGGGGATTTTAACAAAGCAAATTTGAGAACAAGGCTACCTAAATTCTATCAGCATATTGATTGTAGTACTCACGGGGGTAATATGCTCGATCACAGCTACTCTAACTTCCGCGATGCGTACAACGCCCTCCCCCGCCCTCCCTTCGGCAAATCCGACCATGACGCCATTTTGCTCGTACCGTCTTATAGCCAGAAACGCAAACAGGATGTACCAGTAATTTAACGCTGGTCTGACCAATTTGGAATCCACACTTCAAGATTGTTTTGATCACACGGACTGGAATATGTTCCAGTCAGCCTCAGAGAACAATATCGATCTACGTGCTGACTCGGTGAGTGAGTTTATAAGAAAGTGCATTGGAGATGTACCCACTGTGGCTATTAAACCTACCCTTACCAGAAACCATGGATGGATGGTGGCATTCACGCAAAACTGAAAGCGCGAACCACTGCATTTAACCATGAAAAGAGATCTGGGAATATGGCTGAATATAAACAGTGTAG
Source organism: Salmo salar (assembly GCF_965601325.2). NCBI lineage: Eukaryota > Metazoa > Chordata > Actinopteri > Salmoniformes > Salmonidae > Salmo > Salmo salar. The sequence goes on from NC_138298.1 coordinate 8,973,583, forward strand.
TTATTCCCTCCGCAAGGCAATCAAACAAGCGAAATGCAAGTACAGGGACAAAGTGGAGTCACAATTCAACGGCTCAGACAGAAGATGTATGTGGCAGGGTCTACAGGAAATCACAGACTACAAAAACAAAACCAGCCACGTCACGGACAACGACGTCACGCTTCCAGACAAACCAAACACCTTTGCCCGCTTTGAGGATAAAACAGAGCCACCGTCGTGGCATGCTAACAAGGACTGCACCACCCCCCCCTCTCCTTCTCCATGGCTGACATGAGTAAAACATTTAAACGTGTTAACCCTCGCAGGGCTGCTGGCCCAGACGGCATCCCTAGTCGCTTCCTTAGAGCATGTGCAGACCAGCTGGCTGGTGTGTTTACGGACATATTCAATCGCTACCTATCCCAGTCTGCTGTCCCCACATGCTTCAAGATGGCCACCATTGTTCCTGTACCCAATATGGCAAAGATAACTGAACTAAATGACTACCGCCCCATTGCACTCACTTCTGTCATCATGAAGTGCTTTAATGTTGGGGATAGGGGGCAGTATTGAGAATTTAGAAAAAATGATGTGCCCATTTTTAACTGCCTCCTACACCAACTCAGAAGCTAGGATATGCATATTATTTGGATAGAAAACACTCTGAATGTTCTAAAACTGTTTGAATGGTGTCTGTAAGTATAACAGAACTCATATGGCACTCAAAACCCTGAGACAAATTCTGACAGGAAGTGGATACCTGATGTGTTGAATTACTTTTAAGCCTATGCCATTGAAACACACAGGGACGTATTAATCATTGAGCACTTTCTACGCCATCCACTAGATGTCACCAGTCTTTACAAAGTGGTTTGAGTCTTCTACTGTGAAAACTGACCGAACAAGAGACTTGGAACTTTGGTCATAAGCGGATGGCCGAAATGACTCTGGCGTACGAGGGCATGTTTGGGTACTCTCGTTCCAATACGTTTTAAAAGAGAATGCAATCGTCCGCCTTGAATATTATTGAAGTTCTGATTGAAAAAGGCCCTAATGATTTATGCTATACAACGTTTGACATGTTTGAACGAACGTAAATATTTGATGAAGACAAGTCCGGCGGGCGTCGTTCATGTTTTTGAGAAGCCTACAGGACGTGCTAACAACACAGAGCTTTTTGGACATAAATTATGAGCTTTTTCGAACAAAACTACATTTGTTATGGAGCTGGGATTCCTGGAAGTGCCTTCTGATGAAGATAATCAAAGGTAAGGGATTATTTACATAGTATTTTTGATTTTAGATCTCTCCAACATGGCGCTTAGTCTGTATCGCAAAGCCTATTTTTCTGGGTGCAGTACTCAGATTATTGCAAAGTGTGATTTCCCAGTAAAGTTATTTTTAAATCTGGCAATGCGGTTGCGTTCAAGAGATGTTAACCTATAATTCTTTGAATGACAATATAATATTTTACCAATGTTTTCGAATAGTAATTATTTAATTTGTTGTGCTGATTGACTGGCGGTATTGGAGGGAAAATATTTCCTCAACATCAACGCCATAGTAAAACGCTGTTTTTGGATATAAATATGAACTTGATAGAACAAAAAATGCATGTGTTGTCTAACATAATGTCCTAGGAGTGTCATCTGATGAAGATTGTCAAAGGTTAGTGCATAATTTTAGCTGGTTTTCTGCTTTTGGTGACGCCTGTCTTTGCATTGACAAAACATTACACACAGCCATTTTCAATGTACTGTCCTAACATAATCTAACTTTATGCTTTCGCTGTAAAGCCTTTTTGAAATCAGACAACGTGGTTAGATTAAGGAGATTTGTATCTTTCAAAGGGTGTAAGATAGCTGTATGTTTGAGAAATTAGAATTATGACATTTAATTGTTTTCAAATTTGGCGCCCTTGATATTTCACATGCTGTTGATAGGGTGTACCAGGGGTGGGACGCTTGCGTCCCACATTCCCAGACAGGTTAAGAGACTAGTCAAGGATCATATCACCTCCACCTTACCGGCCACCCAAGACCCACTGCAGTTTGCATACCGCCCCAACAGATCCACAGACGATGCAATCACTATCACACTGCACACTGCCACATCTGGACAAGAGGAATGCCTATGTAAGAATGCTGTTCATTGACTACAGCTCAGCATTCAAGACCATAGTACCCTCCAAGCTCATCATCAAGCTGGAGGCCCTGGATCTCAACCCCGCCCTGTGCAACTGGGTCCTGACTTTCTGACGGGCCGCCCCCCAAGTGGTGAAGGTAGGAAAGAACATCTCCACTTCGCTGACCCTCAACACTGGGGCCCCACAAGGGTGCGTGCTAAGCCCCCTTCTGTACTCCCTGTTCACCCACGACTGCGTGGCCATGCACGCCTCCAACACAATCATCAAGTTTGCATACGACACAACAGTAGTGGTCTTGATTACCAACAATGACGAGACAGCCCACAGGGAGGAGGTGAGGGCACTCAGAGTGTGGTGTCAGGAAAATAACCAAGGTCAAGAAAACAAAGGAGATGAGCGTGGACTTCAGGAAACAGCAGAGGGAGCACCCCCCTATCCACATCGACGGGACAGCAGTGGAGAAGGTGGAAAGTTTTAAGTTCCTCGGTGTACACATCACAGACAAACTGAAATGGTCCACCCACACAGACAGTGTGGTGAAGAAGACGCAACAGAACCTCTTCAACCTCAGGAGGCTGAAAAAATTTGACTTGTCACCCAAACCCTGACAAACTTTTACAGATGCACAATCGAGAGCATCCTATCACAGCCTGGTATGGCAACTGCACCGCCCTCAACCACAAGGCTCTCCAGAGGGTGGTGCGGTCTACACAACGCATCACTAGGGGGAAACTACCTGCCCTCCATGACACCTACAGCACCTGATGTCACAGGAAGGCCAAAAAGATCATCAAGGACAACAACCACCTGAGCCACTGCCTGCCACACCGCTACCATCCAGAAGGCGAGGTCAGTATATGTGAATCAAAGCTGGGACCCAGAGACAGAAGAACAGCTTCTATCTCAAGGCCAATAGACTGCTAAACAGCAATCACTAACTCAGAGATGTTGCTGCCTACATTAAGACCCAATCACTGGCCACTTTAATAAATGGCTCACTAGTCACTTTAAATAATTCCACTTTAACTTCTTTGGGCTAGGGGGCAGTATTTTCACATCCGGATAAAAAACGTACCCGATTTAATCTGGTTACGACTCCTGCCCAGTAACTAGAATATGCATATAATTATTGGCTTTGGATAGAAAACACCCTAAAGTTTCTAAAACTGTTTGAATGGTGTCTGTGAGTATAACAGAACTCCTATGGCAGGCAAAAACCTGAGAAGGTTTCATGCAGGAAGTGGCCTGTCTGACAAGGTGTTGTTGTTCTTGCTTCTGTGTATTGAAGAGTCAGGATCTTAGCTGTAACGTGACATTTCCCAGGGCTCCAATAGGCTCTCAGAGCCCGGGAAAAACCTGAACGATGACGAGGCAGCCTCAGGCTGCAACACATTATCGCCTTTTCCAAGTGGCCCATCAGAGGACAATGGAATTAGGCGCGTGCCCGATTCGACCCCGTGCAGTATTTTCCTTCGGCTGTTTAGCTAATTGCATATTCCCGGTCGGAATATTATCGCTTTTTTACGAGAATAATGGCATAAAAATTGATTTTAAACAGCGGTTGACATGCTTCGAAGTACGGTAATGGAATATTTAGAATTCTTTTGTCACGAAATGCGCCATGCGCACGACCATTATTTACCATTTCGGATAGTGTCTAGAACTCACGAACAAAACAACGCTGTTTGGATATAAAGATGGATTATTTGGGACCAAACCAACATTTGTTATTGAAGTAGAAGTCCTGGGAGTGCATTCTGACGAAGAACAGGAAAGGTAAGACCATTTTTGTTATAGTAAATGGGATTTTGGTGAAGGCTAAACTTGCCGGGTGTCTAAATAGCTAGCCCTGTGATGCCGGGCTATCTACTCAGAATATTGCAAAATGTGCTTCATCCGAAAAGCTATTTTAAAATCGGACATATCGAGTGCATAGAGGAGTAATGTATCTATAATTCTTAAAATAATTGTTATGCTTTTTGTGAACGTTTATCGTGAGTAATTTAGTAAATTGTTAGTAAATTCCCCGGAAGTTTGCTGGGGGTATGCTTTTTCTGAACGTCACATGCTAATGTAAAAAGCTGGTTTTTGATATAAATATGAACTTGATTGAACAAAACATGCATGTTTTGTATAATATAATGTCCTAGGTGTGTCATCTGATGAAGATCATCAAAGGTTAGTGCTGCATTTAGCTGTCTTCTGGGTTTTTGTGACATTACATGCTAGCTTGAAAAATGGGTGTCTGATTATTTCTGGCTGTGTACTCTGCTGACATAATCTAATGTTTTGCTTTCGTTGTAAAGCCTTTTTGAAATCGGACAGTGTGGTTAGATTAACGAGAGTCTTGTATTTAAATAGCTGTAAAATAGTCATATGTTTGAGAAATTGAAGTAATAGCATTTCAAAGGTTTTGAAAATCGCGCCACAGGATTCAACTGGCTGTTACGTAGGTGGGACGAATTCGTCCCGCCGGTCCCATAGAGGTTAATAATGTTTACATATCTTACATTACTCATATCATATATACTGCTCAAAAAAATAAAGGAAACACTTAAACAACACATCCTAGATCTGAATGAAAGAAATAAACTTTTTAAATACTTTTTTCTTTACATAGTTGAATGTGCTGACAACAAAATCACACAAAAATAATCAATGGAAATCCAATTTATCAACGCATGGAGGTCTGGATTTGGAGTCACATTCACAATTAAAGTGGAAAACCACACTACAGGCTGATCCAACTTTGATGTAATGTCCTTAAAACAAGTCAAAATGAGGCTCAGTAGTGTGTGTGGCCTCCACGTGCCTGTATGACCTCCCTACAACGCCTGGGCATGCTCCTGATGAGGTGGCGGATGGTCTCCTGAGGGATCTCCTCCCAGACCTGGACTAAAGCATCCGCCAACTCCTGGACAGTCTGTGGTGCAACGTGGCGTTGGTGGATGGAGCGAGACATGATGTCCCAGATGTGCTCAATTGGATTCAGGTCTGGGGAACGGGCGGGCCAGTCCATAGCATCAATGCCTTCCTCTTGCAGGAACTGCTGACACACTCCAGCCACATGAGGTCTAGCATTGTCTTGCATTAGGAGGAACCCAGGGCCAACCGCACCAGCATATGGTCTCACAAGGGGTCTGAGGATCTCATCTCGGTACCTAATGGCAGTCAGGCTACCTCTGGCGAGCACATGGAGGGCTGTGAAATGCCACCCCACACCATGACTGACCCACCGCCAAACCGGTCATGCTGGAGGATGTTGCAGGCAGCAGAACGTTCTCCACGGCGTCTCCAGACTCTGTCACGTCTGTCACGTGCTCAGTGTGAACCTGCTTTCATCTGTGAAGAGCACAGGGCGCCAGTGGCGATTTGCCAATCTTGGTGTTCTCTGGCAAATGCCAAACGTCCTGCACGGTGTTGGGCTGTAAGCACAACCCCCACCTGTGGACGTCGGGCCCTCATACCATCCTCATGGAGTCTGTTTCTGACCGTTTGAGCAGACACATGCACATTTGTGGCCTGCTGGAGGTCATTTTGCAGGGCTCTGGCAGTGCTTCTCCTGCTCCTCCTTGCACAAAGGCGGAGGTAGCGGTCCTGCTGCTGGGTTGTTGCCCTCCTACGGCCTCCTCCACGTCTCCTGATGTACTGGCCTGTCTCCTGGTAGCGCCTCCATGCTCTGGACACTACGCTGACAGACACAGCAAACCTTCTTGCCACAGCTCGCGTTGATGTGCCATCCTGGATGAGCTGCACTACCTGAGCCACTTGTGTGGGTTGTAGACTCCGTCTCATGCTACCACTAGAGTGAAAGCACCGCCAGCATTCAAAAGTGACCAAAACATCAGCCAGGAAGCATAGGAACTGAGAAGTGGTCTGTGGTCCCCACCTGCAGAACCACTATTTTATTGGGGGTGTCTTGCTAATTGCCTATAATTTCCACCTGTTGTCTATTCCATTTGCACAACAGCATGTGAAATGTATTGTCAATCAGTGTTGCTTCCTAAGTGGACAGTTTGATTTCACAGAAGTGTGATTGACTTGAAGTTACATTGTGTTGTTTAAGTGTTCCCTTGATTTTTTTGAGCAGTGTATATATATTGTATTTTATGCCATCTCTTGCACCTTGCCTATGCCGCTCGGCCATCGCTCATCCATATATTTATATGTACATATTCTCATTCAACCCTTTAGATTTGTGTGTATTAGGTAGTTGTTGGGAATTGTTAGATTACTTGTTAGATATTACAGCACTGTCGGAACTAGAAGCACACGCATTTCGCTACAGTTGCATTAACGTCTGCTAACCATGTGTATGTGACCAATACAATTTGATTTGAGATGTCAATCAAATGTATTTGGCATCGATCAAATGGGCGGGCAGGCAGTCAAGTTCCCATTCAATTGTCAAAACATGGGTTGGGACAAGCATGCATTGGTAGGCAAGCTGCAGAAGGAGGAGCAGACTACTAGTCCCCATCATTTATCAATGCAATTTTGATGGCCAACTAGCTGAAAAGGTTTGAGAGGGTTTATCTAATGTTCCCTCGTTAGATTTTAGCTCATCTCACTCTGGCTAGAATTAGTCGTTGATCTTGTTGTTATTGATGTGCAGAACTGAGGGCGAGAGAGCCTACCGTTTCATGGTTGTCTGATCTATAGGACTGTAAAGTTCCCAAATGTAAAAGGACTCCGGTGGTATTTACATACTGTATTTGCGGAAATTCATTCAGATGTATTTTTTGGGCTTTTTGCGAGTGCTTTCTAATTATCTAAAGTCACGCTGTTGCTACTGTCTGTAAACACACAGTCCAGTTCAAAGTGAATGATGGCAGGCCTGTGTGGCGAATGGCTTATTCGCATAAAGGCCTTTAGCTCTGATTGGCTATGGCGCAGCGGTGGTCCTGGACAAGATAGATGTTTTATTATTTATTTACTGCAGTGTCCAATCGCATGTCCGCTTTCCCACTCTATATTGCTATAGAATTTTCTCAAATGCCTTACTATACGGCATTCCCAAACATTCTAATGACCATATCTAAGCTCTTGCTTGTCAGAAAAAGTAAAAAAAAAAAAGGTGTCAAATCCTTCCTGGAGGTGTACATTTAAAAAATGCTGTCAGTTCCACTAAGTGTATAACTCAAGTGAAAATTCAACCCGCAGTGCAAGTTAAAACACGCATGCACATACACACGTGCACACACACACACACACACACACAGCTTACTAGCTGCCCATCTGGGATCACCCTATTTACATATGTGTGAAATTTAAACTGGAGCCAGTCAGATGTGATAAAGCAAATAATTGCAGCATCATCGTATAGCTAAAGAGGCAAATGGCTGTTCGCGTGAACATGTTCAAACTGAGCTCACAAGAACTCTGAGTAGAGCAATCATTTTGAATAATGTCTCCTAATTATCATGACTGGTTTCATACGATAGCTGTTGTGTAAATATAGCAAGAATACACCGGAAACATGCTTCACACGACTTGACAAATTCATAACAAATTGACTAGCTGCAGATTTGCAGCTAAAAACATTTGAGCGTCTTACCAGAGCAGCACTTCTGTTCCTCCTCCTGCCAAGCAACACACTGGAAATGGCAAGACAGACAGATCGACAGGAGCTAGGAGGGACACCACACACACACACACACACACACACACACACACACACACACACACACACACACACACACACACACACACACACACACACACACACACACACACACACACACACACACAGTTCTCCAAGTTCAGTTTGGTGAGTGAAAGTTCACAGGGAATCAACGAAAACAATTTATAGTTACTCCCACACAAACCCCGCTTAGACATTCTAATCCACATTGCAACATATTTCAAATATCCCTTTGGCGGCCAACGTGTTTTACTTTTCATAACAATTACACATTGAGATATTAGGGTATCTGGGGTCTTTTGCTTGGAGATTAGCCAACACTTACTGAAGGTCTTGGAGTGACCTTATCCATCAAACTGCCACAACAACTGGATCAAATGGCTCACGTTAAGTCTGTTTAGTAAAACAATTAGCCTGTCGGTAACTTCAGCGGTCAGAGTGTGTGTGTGTGTGTGTGTGTGTGTGTGTGTGTGTGTGTGTGTGTGTGTGTGTGTGTGTGTGTGTGTGTGTGTGTGTGTGTGTGTGTGTGTGTGTGTGTGGACACACGTTTCTTCTGACAAACCTTCCTTTCTTTCTGAGGCAGAACAATGAGCACTTCTCCATCTCCTGGGAGGTGTCTGTGTCGTGTGTGTGTGTGTGTGTCGTGTGGGGCTCCTCAGCTGCCGAGTTGCGTAATAAGGAGGTTGGGGGTGAGAGAGAGTGTCATTTGCTGAGAATAATATTTTTCTCTACATTACTGTTATGTTCTACGTGAATATATTGTGACAGAGTGTTATAATGCAGCAAACATTATATAAATGTTAATATCACTCCCATTCTTATGTCTCACACTAGCTAGCCACCTGGCTTGGCCTAGCTTTATAAAAGTAATTGAGAGAAACTACTCCCCTCAGTGCTATGATAAAAAAGCATTGAACTTAAGTGGTTCGATCAGAACGCACCATATATGGCCAATGAAGCAACTACTTCCTGTTTACATGCTGCTGAATGGGTCATTAATCATGACACTGTATGGGCACTTCCTGTTGGGGGTGGTAACTTAGTTTGATTGACATATGATTAATGAGGGCCGTGTGAGCGGTTTGCTTTGTTAGTACAGGAGTCAGTGCAGCTGTTTTCACAGAAAGGCAGGGTTTAAGTGCTTAACTATTTGGTTACAGGTTACTGCAGGTATCACCTCTTTAAGTACACACATGCACGCACGCGCACACACACACACACACACCTAAACCTCAAACTGTTATTCCACAGCGAACACATAATACATGACATATATTTTTACACTTTTACTACTATTTGCTGTGTTGTTAGGCAGTACAGGTCATCTACAGTATATCGTATTCTAGTAACACGTTGGTAAAATATAGCAGTTTCCATGGTTTCTAGGTAACAACAAAGCAATAAATAAAAGTGTACTGTTCAATAATAGTTGTTCGAAACAAGTAAGTGCGCTAATTTCATTTAAGTGTGCTACTCCTACGTTGACATAGTCATTCTGTTTACAACTTATACACTGTAGTGTGGTTAAGGGAATAGTTATGGATTTTGGCAATGAAGCCCTTTATCTTCTTCCCCAGAGTCAGATGAACTCGTTGGTTACCATTTTTATGTCTCTGTGTCCAGTAGGAAGGAAGCAAGAGGGAGTTTTGGGAGCCAATGCTAACTAGCTTAGCGCTAGCATGCTGTACCCAAAGACATCTAGTCTTTGCACTGCTAGCGCTAACGCTAGTTAACAGTGACTCACGAATTGCCAAAATCCCCAACTATCCCCTTAACTACACTATGGTGTATAATTTGTAAACAGAATAATTATGTCAATGTAGGAGTAGAGAAAAATATTAATGTTAAATAGCCATTCTTAGCCAATCTTTCATGTTGCCAATCTTTTTCATGTTGAAACAACCACGACTATTTGCAACGTTACTGCAAACAATGGACACTGTTTTTTCCCCTCTACATTTCACATTCTTAAAATAAAGTGGTGATCCTAACTGACCTAAGACAGGGAATTTTTACTTGAATTAAATGTCAGGAAATGGGAAAACTGAGTTTAAATGTATTTGGCTAAAGTGTATGTAAACTTCCAACTTCAACTGTATATATTAAATACAGGTAAATTGAGTTTTTGACTGCACTGGGCCTTTAAAGATTCATTTTTCATTTGTATGATTGACTCCAATCTTTGTACGTGTATTACGGGTCAGATACCATCACCTTTTGATTCCTCCACGGTACACACACAGGCAGATGTTTACGAACGATGTTTGTCCTACTTTTATAGTTTTAAGGATCAAGTGATCCATTTCACAAACTTGATGTGAAAGTACCAGAACTACTTTCTTCTCGATAAAATAGTATATCCGCTTTACTCCTTTTTGAATTGCCACCTACTGTGACAGGATATGAAATTGCTAAAAAGACAGGAAGTCTGAAAAACACCATGTTTGCGTATGAAATTGCACCCTATACCCTATACAGTGCACTACTTTTGACCAGGGCCGATATGGCTCTGGGCCCAGTTTCCCAAATGCATCTTAAGGTTAAGTTAATCTTTGAACCATAGGTTCCTATGGGTTCCTACCATAGGTTCCTATGGTTCTAAGATTAGCTTAACGTACGTGTAATTTCGGATGCAAACCATGTGTTCAGCCATGAATCAATTATTTGCAGGTTAGCTCAGTGTAAAACAGTTTAAAAGCCTAAACTGCCCTTCATCCTACAGATCAACCGTTGTAATCGTCTGAAGTCTCTTATCCAGTCATACATGTGTGGCCTTTGGTAGTAATAGTTACTGACGGCATACATGCACACAAACGTATCAACGCTTAGCAATACACATTTCTTCATAACTTGTTTGGGTCACGACTAACAACACAATTAGTATGTGCTATTAATAAATCAGTATTGCTGCATTTCTGAACATTCATAAGCAAGAAAACATTTATGAGTAATATTGAAAGCCTATCTGTATTCCTATATTTTTTTATAAGCACATTAAACCAATAGTCCAAACGTACGGTAAAAGTGTTCAGAATAAGCAGATATTAACTAGGCATGTTTGGATACATTTGACAGTCCATTCTGTCTCTGTCTATTTTGAGTGGCTTGCACAGCAGCCCACTCTGTCTGGCACAGCGACTCCGCATATTCATCTCTGACAAATAAATCTCAAACTGTAATGATGGACTCCAACTCAGGCATGACTTATGGGCTAGCCTCCCGTGCTCATCTGCCATCTGTCAATCAATCATCCCCCCTGCTCTACTCCTACAGTTATTTATCATTCGGTTCTATCCATTCTTCAGCAGCTGTCTATCGTTCATCAGGATGGATGAACTGATTAACGACGACGCTTTCCCTCCTCACGCGTACTTCCCATTATACTTCTACTAGCACTGTATGTTGTCTTATTTTGTATCAGTCTCTCTCTCTCTCAATTCAAAGGGCTTTATTAGCATGGGAAACATATGCTTACATTGCCAAAGCAAGTGAAGTAGATAATAAACAAAAGTGAAATAAACAATAAAAAATAAGCAGTAAACATTAACCTCACAAAAGTTTCAAAGCAATTGAGACATTTCAAATGTCATAACGATGTGCAAATAGTTACAAGTACAAAAGGGGGAATAAATTAACAAAAATATCAGTTGTATTTACAATGGTGTTTGTTCTTCATTGGTTGCCCTTTTCTTGTGGCAACAGGTCACAAATCTTGATGCTGTGACGACACACCGCGGTATTTCACCTAATAGATTTGGGAGTTTATCAAAATTAGATTTTCAAATTCTTTGTGGGTCTGTGCTGTGTAATCTGAGGGAAAAATGTGTCTCTAATATGGTCATGCATTTAGCAGGAGGTTAGGAAGTGCAGCTCAGTTTCCACCTCATTTTGTAGGCGGTGGGCACTTAGCATGTCTTCTCTTGAGAGCCAGGTCTGACTCCACAGGTATCTCTCGCTATCTCCCTCTCGTGACATTGCATTCTCTACTAAACAACAGAGGGAATGATGGGGTGAGTTTACACCTCTGTTTATATCTTTATCACACATTTTTTGTTTTGTTCTCTTATTTTCTTTCTCCCTCTCTTCTTGTCTATCTCCCTCCAACCTCCTTCTCTCTCAGACCCTGCTGATATAAACTTGAGGGCGGCCTCCCCCCTCCTTCTCCTCCTCCTCCTCTCCCCCTACCTTGGGTCATTCCTAATGAGAGGCTCTTAAAGTTTCCCCCTCTCCCTCTGGTCACATTAAAGAGTGTTCACCTTCTAAATGACAGATCAAACCAGGAGAAACGAAGGAGAAACGAAGGAAACTCCACCAAGGGAAGCAATGGCCTTGCGGTACCGAACATACCTGGGTTCACATACTAGTTGAAATGTTCCTGGAACTTTTAATGTTTTCTTTAGTCTGCCTGGAGTGCCAGATGGGCCGTGTTTACACTTTTGCAAATATTATGTTGGTTCCATTGTGCCAGGCAAGCTCAATCAAGCCCAGATAAAGTATTTGGAATGATTTTAAATAGTATTTAAACCCAGGTTGGGTATTGAACGATATAATATGTCCTTTAGCAGAGGACAAATTAAAAAAGGCATACAATTCATTCAAATGACTGTAGTATTCTCCAAGAGTTGTGGAATAAATCATGTTGCCAAGACCCTAGATCTCAAAGGCATCTAAGTCCATTAAATGTTTTAATTGTGAACAAGACATTTTAATTCGAATTCCTTGTAAAAAAAAAAGTTAACTCTACTTCCTGGTAATCAGTCTGTCCCTGTAACTGTACCTTAAAACTGGGACACAGATTTTGATACTGGCTGCGGAACTGTGCAAATCTGTGTCCCTGTCTTCCAATAGCCAGGTTCAAGGCAATCAGAAGGGCCAATTTTGGCCCCTTTGAGTGGAAATCAATATGGACCATCTGATCCATATCCACTGCTCATCTGTGACACTTGTTTCAACTCTTCCGCTTCGTTGTTTTTCTCATAATGGACCCATGGACCAGAGCATGTGGTGGGTAAACGTCTGTCTTTCTTTCTCTCTCTTTTGTCTCAGATCAGGGGATCCCTGGCCAGATGGTGGCAGAGTGATAGTTCATTTCAGAAAGAACCAGTGAAATGAGATGAGACCCGGGCTCAGGCTTCTGTCAGGCCAGGACTGTTGATTGTCTTTGGGGCTCATTGGTGGTCTCATTGGTGGTCTCCTCTCCTCTTCATATAGGGCCTTTAACTGGTAATGAATGAGTTGCCTAATGGGTCTCTGGCACCAACCCAGCGGCCAAGCGTTTCTCTCCCGCCTGCCACCGTCCGTCAGGCCGTGTGAAAAATGTGGAGGATCAGTGGTGGAGCAGAAGACTCATACAGAGGATGAGGGGGTGGAGAGAGGATTCGGTTATCACCACCACCAGAGAACGGGGGGTGTGTGTGCACTCTTGCTGTGGGCATCATTGTATTCCTAGTGAACACTGCAGATGAAGGGGTGTGTGTGTGTGTGTGTGTGTGTGTGTGTGTGTGTGTGTGTGTGTGTGTGTGTGTGTGTGTGTGTGTGTGTGTGTGTGCGTGTGTGCGTGCGTGCGTGCGTGCGTGTACGTTTGTGTGCCTCAAGAACTCAAACACATTATGGGACTGTTAATGATTTAATGTTAATGACAGGAATAATACTACACTCTTCGGATCAGATCAGAACTCAATGAAGCCCCGTATTACGGTGTCCATACTGGCTGACTTCAGACTGGAGGTCAACACGGCCCCACATTAGAAACCAGACTCTCCATGATACTCAATAACGCCTCCAGTAGAGATGATGAAATGACAGATAGTATCTCTTCAATTATCACAGAGGCATCATCTTCCCATCAGCAGATCCATATTAGGACCATTATCTATCTACACAGTCAGTGTCTCTGGAGCCCAAATCTGCAATTGCAGCTAAAACGCCATCATAACTACTGTGCACTACAAACCTGGATGAATATGGACCAGAGATCAATATATCCATTCTAATTTCATCAGACAATGTGGGAAAATGGCAAGGTAGGTTTTAAAGAGTGCATGGGTAAGAACGATATAGTTGGAATTCATTGAAAATGACAGTCTAACTTTTCGTTGCTGTTTTTAATAATAAATCTTCTGAGAGGCGCGAGATAAAAACGATCTATAACTAGGCAAAGACGTCAGATCAACATTTCATTTGGGACTTTTAATCAAACCTTGAAACCCTATTATGGGTTGAAATGAATTCGATTTTGAAACCAAATTCAACCAACTAGCCATGTTGATTCAATGGTTGTTTTTTTACACTACAAAAATTACAGGGTAGCCTACTCTGCTGATACTGACAAACAGACCAATAGAAACGATGTTGTCTGATCCATATAATTGGCCTACGAAAAGGGGAGACACAAATACAGTATGACGTCCATCTAACCTGGAGTTGGAAATTATTGTCCAACAACAAACAAAAGTGGCACTGACCCATTGACAAAGACACTGAATATGCACTTCACAGGGAATATGGCCGATGTTCTCTGCTAGTGCCAATATGATAGGCTACTGTTCACTCAATTAAGTTAAGAATTTTGATAACTGAAAGAAAGATTGCCATCATTTCACTATCATCTATTTACAGCAATAGCCATTTTGCTTTCCAAACAGTTTTTCCATGATTGTATTTTTAAATATTCCAATAATGCCTGCCTGGGTCTCTCTGCTTTTCACTGACAGTCGCAACTCAACAATCACCTATTTGGTATTTGCAGCGTACGCTGCCCAAATTGCGGGCCCTTCCGACTGTAGGATATGTGATGTAAAACAATCCACAGGTTGTTTTTTTTAAGAAGCGAATGATCCTCTGTGGCCAAATCATGCTTTATGCTGTAGTAGCCTATTTTGAATGATTGTATTTGTTTCTGTAGACAGGAGTAAGCTAATTAGGCTACATCATTTTGGCAATTTAATTCCATTTACTTTAGGGAAAGCTTAGCTTCCCTTAGCCTTATTGTCACGTCCTGACCAGTAAGGGGTCATTTTGTTATTGTAGTATGGTCAGGACGTGGCAGGGGTGTGTTTGATTTATGCGTCTTGGGTTTTTGGGTAATGTTCTATGTTGTCTATTTCTATGTTTGAATGTCTATTTAGTCTATTTCTATGTTCAGGTTTTGGTTTGGCCTTCAATTGGAAGAAGCTGTTCTTCGTTGCTTCTAATTGGAGGCCATATTTAAGTAGGGGGTTTTTGTCATTGTGTTTGTGGGTAGTTATCTTCTGTATAGCTGGTAAGCCTTATAGAACTGGTTTGTCGTTGTTTGTGATTTTTGTTAAGTGTTCACGTTAATCCAAATAAAATAAGGAAGATGAGCACAATACCTGCTGCGCCTTGGTCCACTTTTTACGACACACCTGACACTTATGGACACGCCACCTATGCCTTTTAATGTGGCTCCTGCAGGCTACCCGCGCACATTTGTCCTCACACAAAATCATTTCAGCATCCAAACCGCAACAGTGCACTGTGCACCTGCAATTTTATGATTAGAAAGAGACATCTGTTACAAAACACCTATGTGTATTGTGATGACATTCTGTGATTGTCATTAGGCCTAGACTTGTAGCCTGAATTGATGCATCCACTGTTGTCCATGCGCGCCGGTCTAGGCCACTCATCTCACCTTGTCCGCGAGTGTCTCGGCCACTCATCTCCACCTTGACAAAATGTAAGTGTTTTCCTCAAACCACAATGCAATTTGAATATTTGGGGCATATCCCACCCGGTTTCCAGTCAATTCGCACATTTTTCATGCGGCTGACATGCAGTAATATTAAATAATGGTATAATCGTTTTTTAGGTATGTTATATTAATTGTGAAAGGCTCACATTTTACCGGTACGGAGTACCCACACTATTTATTTTGCCGGGACGCCATACCAGACAGTACCACCTTACTTTCACCCCCGGTGATAACATTGATAAAGTAAGTTGAGATAATGTGGAAACTAGGCTGACACTTTTTTTTGCCTGGAGTGTACATTATGGCCAAGAAGAGACTCGAGAGGAGACTCAAACGTAATCATTGTTCTGTCACTCTCTGTTCAACACTCCAGCAAACCAACACAGTCACAAAGTAGGAAGACAGATATACAGCTTCATCATTCTACCTCAGCAATACTGTTGTGTATCCTGTCTAGCTTTTTTTTCAAAGCTTTTAAGGACCAAGCAAGCAAACTTGTTGACTATGAATTTCATCTGACCAGTGGGGCCTGTGCTAACTTCCCGGATACACCAACTGCTGCCCACCTGCAAAAGACTACCCAGACAATCAATGTGAAGACCTCTTTGTTTTCTGTTATCAATGGTTTTCATGGTTTTCAATCAGCAAAGTTTCTATTTGTGGGAGAGTTACAGTGACTGAGTGGACACAACGAGGCAAGCTATATGTTTTGGATAAATATTGTTTGTTTGGAAACTGAACCTTCAGAAAAAAGTATAGAAATTTGACATGTGCTGTAAAAAACAAATGTCCAACAGTGAGGTCATAAATTGGTGCCATAAAATGACATGTCCGAATATGTCACATTACTGAATGAAAAATTATCAGAGTACTGAATCGCTTTTAACAATAAAAACATTTATTCTAAAGTGCATTCTGTAGATTGAACCTGTTCGAACATATCCTGTACTTTGAGGGCATAATTGAACTAATGTGATGAGATAATTACAATTATTAAAAACAGCATGCTTTAATAAAGCACTTAATCATTTTAAGGACTATTTTATATGCTTATGGCTTTCAATGCTTCACCATGGGTTATGACTGTGTGATATATTGCTTATTATAAACTGGGTGGTTCGAGCCCTGAATGCTGATTGGCTGACAGCCGTGGTATATCAGACCGTATACCACGGGTATGACAAAACATTTATTTTTACTGCTCTAATTACATTGGTAAACAGTTATTAATAGCAATAAGGCATCTCGGGGGTTTGTGGTATATGGCCAATATACCACGGCTAAGTTTTGTATCCAGGCACTCCGCGTTGCATCGTACGTACGAACAGCCCTTAGCCGTGATATATTAGCCATATACCACACCCCCTCGGGCCTTATTGCTTAAATATAGTTTACAGTGTGTACTAGAGGTGCTTTGGATGAGTCTTTGCGCAATGGGGTCTCTGACTTAACGACAGGCCCATTGAACACTGGTCAGAAGAATTTGCACACACTGTACAGAGATGTTTCTATTTTTTTTCTATTGACTGTACGTTTCTTTATGTGTAACTCTGTGTTGTTGTGTTTGTCGCACTGCTTTGCTTTATCTTGGCCAGGTCAAAGTTGTAAATGAGAACTTGTTCTCAACTGGCCTACCTGGCTAAATAAAGGTGAAATAAATAAATTAAATAAAAAATGTAATGTAAATCAAATATAAGAGACTGGTCTTCAAAAACAAAGTCTAGTCAAAAATCCCATGAGGCCAACATTATAACACACTGTTCATTTTCAGGATGAAATGTTCGAGTTATGGCTGAAAGAGGAGTGGATTGTGAGCAGTAGCACGTGGCTGCGTCCAAACTGGCACACTATTACCCACATAGTGCACTACTTTTGACTAGGGTCCATAGGACATGTCTTCTCACGTGATACTTTGGGAAAATAACAAATGATACTGCATGGGTCATTGCAATGAACATGTTGGTGATGTTTTTAGATACGCATTGGAATGCGTGCAGGGAAATGTGGCATCGTTTAGGTAATTTAATTTGTGAAAATGTTTCACTTTAAGCCTATAAAAAGAAATGGCTCCTGATTTTCTCACAAAGCTTCACACTGACAGTCTGATGGACCAATTGAATGAGTTTAATAAAAAAATGATATGCTATAACAAAATGTTAAATATAATCAAAAGAAATACAGATAATGTTTTGTGTTAGAATGAAGCCTGAAACCATAAAACTTTTATTTTCTCCTGTCTCTTATCACTTGAACACAGCTGCTTAGAATATATCTTTGAATTGGTTTACAATGAGTGTTGAATGCCAAGCTACTTTTCCAATTTACACATGATTTGTTCCGGTGGATTTGTCATTGTGCCGATACATATGGTAAAAAAAAATGGGAACTTCATTTCTGTAGAAGAATACATCCTAGTTTTGCCTCTTTCACGTTGGTCTCACAAAGATGACAACCATTTTATTAATTCAATGATATTATAAACATAAATATTGGTAAATGACAGACAAAATATGCTATGCCTCATAACTGAAATGGTTCCACCTCAGTGAAACGTGCCAATGCTTTGTGACTGAAAAATGTAGTGTTTTACACCTTTCCGACCCCAAAACAGCACAAGCTCTTTGTTTAGGTTACGAGTGTGAAAAGCAGATAGAAAATAGACTGGTATACAGTATAGTACTTCTTATCTTATCCACAGAGCCACAAACTTTACTTGGTTTATTATAGGAAAACTACAGTGAAAAGGAGATACCATTTTGTAATTTTCTGCTGATCGTCAGAGATTTGCACCCATGGTACACGTACAACCTTTAGAAACACACAAAGCAGTAGAAAAGCCTACCAATGTCATCCAAAAGTGAATTTCGGTGTGCGAAATGTTGCGTAGGCTCATTGTTCAACACTTATGAGTAGTTTTGAAGTGTGACGCGTTAATTGCTGAATAAAACCAGTAGAACCCTATGTAAATGATTTCCATTGTAATCAAGAGAAGAAAAAAATACGTAGCAACAATATTTCACAGCTCTACAAGCTAAATGGATGTCAAATTGTTTGAAACCCTGATGAAGTCTTAGCAGCCAAAACGTTGGCATTTATCACATTGATAGGAGCCATGGTTAGTGTACTGCTTTTCTTTTCAATATCAACAATTTAAGATCGATTTTTCAATCAAGACCCTTCCCACTGGGCACACTCTGGTCGAATCAACGTTGTTTCCACATCATTTGATGAAATTAAGTTGAACCAACATGGAATAGACGTTGAAATGACATCTTTGCACAGTGGGTTGAGGCAGTAGATCTGTCGGAACTTGTAAACTAAACAGTGCAAGGAACAGTAAACGATATACCATACACACATACAGTAAGCACTCGATCCTGTCTATGATATATGAGATGTGCGAATTGGGTAATGCAATATGTCTCCCACTTAAAAAAATCAATGGAGATAACGAACCTGCTGAATGTAGTTCGGCTTTAGCAGTAGATGAATCGCTTTAGAAGCCTAAGCTCAAGACAAAGACCTGGGTACATATTGAGAAATCATCTCAGAGTAGGAGTGCTGATCTAGGATCAGTTTTCTCTTTTAGATCGTTCTTGAATAAGATTATATAAACAAGAAAGACCTGATACCTATAGATCAGCACTCCTACTCTGAGACGCTTTGTCAATACGGGCCCTGAAGACACCAAGCTCCATTTCCTTCTTTGAGATCATCACAGATCAACAGTGGTGGCTTCTCCGTGTGGTTGTGCGTTGAGCTCTTTAACTCCCGGACTTTGCATCTCCTCTCCACCATGTCAGTTCCGCTCTACATAGCCGTAAATAAGAGGGAGAAAGGGGGGTATGGGCGCTGCTCAGTACGTGCTGACGGTGGATGGTGGCGCCTGCTGGTTTGACAGATTGATCCAGCTGCGGTTGTGGTGGTGGTTGCGGTGGTGCTGGCAACAGGGGGGAGGTGGGGGTGGGGCATTTTGGCTGTAGTTGTGGTGGCGGTGTGGTGTGGAAGGAAAAGTTTGCCCCGCAAGCGACAATCAGTGGAAGAGTTTGGCAAACAGCACATGACACACATGGATGCACGCATAGAAACACACAGGCACTCACGTGCACACAGATGTGCACAAAAACGCACACGCACGCGCGCACGCACGCGCGCACGCACGCACGCACGCGCACACACACACACACACACACACACACACACACACACACACACACACACACACACACACACACACACACACACACACACACACACACACACACACACACACAGCCAACCAGCTAGCCAGCTTCAACGAGACTACCCCTTAGTACTGCACATTTCCTCTGAAGTTATGGTTAATGTTGTGGTTTCGACACGATGTGCTCAAAACAGCCTCAGATGACCCAATTTTGTGTTGTTAGACCTCGGTTCAAATATATATATATATATATATATATTTGATTTTCAAAAAGTCTGTCTGTACTTAATTGAGCTTGCCTGGTGCAATGGAACAAATGGAATCGTCCCAAGATTCAAAGGAACTCCAGGCAGGCTCAATCAGGCGTTTAAAGCAAACAAGTTTTTTAACCCAGATCTGGGTGGTTTGAGACCAAAGGCTTCCTCCCCTGGGAATGCCTGCTGTTCAACCCTTATCAGTCCCCTGGTTGGTTTCCAGAGGTGACCTTCAGACACCATCTCCCCCCACTCTCCCCTCGTCAAAAGGGGCAGCCAGATAAGAGCTGACTGGGGAGATAGAAGCCTTTGAGTTTCCAGCCTGCCCATAGAGATGGATAGAGGACACACTTCCCACAAACACTGTTTTAGCAGGAAATGGAGATAGCCCCATAGAGATCCTATAATTCTATAAGTAATTCTATGGATAGCCCTCTGTGGCGTTGCCAATGCTGTCACAGAGTAGGTCGAAGGCGATCAATGGTAAAGATTGGAGGTGTGCCCTCTTTCCATCTCTATGGGCAGGCTGGCAACTCAAAGGATTCTACAAAGGCCTCATACAATCAAACCTCCCATGGCCACACTGGCCTTCTCTATCTCTATCATAGAGGGCTTCACCGCCCACAGATTTAATGCACTCTGCTGCCATCATGGAAACATCCTCATGTGCCAGTCCACAAGGGTGGCCATTGGGCGACCACATCAAACACTAGGATGTAACCTTGGGGTCAGGTAGAGTGCACGCAGATAAGCTTGGTGGTGTTAATAATAGGCTGGCTAATACATTCATCTGAGTATAGAAACAGTGTACACCAATAAGTGTGTTGTGATGAGAGAAAAATATATAATCTTGAAAAATAAAACAAAAAAGACTATTGCCATATGAACCTTTGTTTGTCAACTATAGACTCGGTATTGCAAAGAAAATTAATTATATTTGAAATGCAGCCATTTTTTGCAGAGATAAAAAGATATTCCTTTGTCAAAAACCATGAATAGTCAATGACACTCATTGAAATAGAAGAGGGAGTTTGAATTAAAAACATGAGGGTGAATGGCATTATTCCTGACATGGCGAACCGAGTGGGCGCACTCTGTGAAAGAGGGATGCAATTAAGATAACCTACAAAGAGAGAATTTTGTTTGTGCTGGTTGTCAGTGTGGGACACCTAACATATTATTCTGGCAGGCGCCCGTTTTATGAAAAACATCAACAGCTCTGATGCCTGGAAAGATATACTGTAGCTCTTTTTTGTCACTGTGTTAATGAACCTGACACGGCTGAACATTCACATTTTACATTTGAATAATTTAGCAAACACTCTTTTTCAGAGCGACTTACAGTTACTGCCTTCATCTTAAGACGGCTGCAAAGGGAACAAAGGAACAGTCTTAGACTGACCCCTGCCAAGGTGTTCACTGACATTTCTCTCATCATGTTAAACACTCTTTAACTATCACGTGGTTACCTAGGTACTGTGCCAATGTAGAAATGTCAGTTTGAGAGGATGTTTTTTGCAGAAATTAAGATTCCTGCTTAACTTTGCAATTTGGAATCCTGCATAACTTCGCAACAAGAATAGGTTCACTGATTTTAAATAAATAAATAATAATGATACCTTTTTAGTGGTGAGTCATTCAAGGACACTGTACACAGGCAACAATAAAATACAAAAGCAAAAATAGAGGATTAAAAACATTCAAGGTGCAACAGCTTGACAAAACAGCTACCCACTGGGTTCAACGTTATTCCGTTTAAATGATGTGGAAACAATGTTGATTCAACCAGTGTGTGCCCAGTGGGTAGGGCAAAAGTCAGAGCCCTGATTAGGGAAAATCAAGATGTAAATGTATAGTGGAGTAATATTTATCATATATGATATTATATACATTTTACATCACATGCAACCCATTATATTAAATTAATTATCTGACTGCGTTTAACTGCCTAAAATTAAGGAATGGTAGGAGGTGTGAATATCAAAGGAATAATTATTTATTAACTTTGTAATATGAATGGATTCACATACAAGGCATAAAGCTTAAGTTACAAGGCAATTTTATATTTAATTGTTTAACCTTTATTTAACTAGGCAAGTCAGTTAAGAACAAATTCTTAATTACAATGACAGCCTACCAGAAAGCAAAAAGTCCTCCTGCGGGGACAGTCGCTGGGATTCAAAATAAAAAATAAAATGTAATAAAGTCTAAGTCAACAACATAGCATGGTGGCAACACATGAAAACACAACATGGTAGCAACAATACTGACATCATCATAGCATTCATAATATAGGTATAAAGATCCTAAAGTTAAGTTACATGAAAAAGCATGAAGAAAGAGATGCCTAGAAAAGGAGAAAATATTGTAAAACCTGTCTCCAATGGACGGTATAGAGGATAAGAGAGATAACAACAGACCTTTCTAAATTCTGAAGGTGTAATTTTTTAAACCACGACCAGCCACCATTTTTTCATATTTTTTTATTTAACCTTTATTTAACTAGACAAGTCAGTTAAGAACAAATTCTTATTTACAATGACGGCCTACCAAAAGGAAAAAGGCCTCCTGCGGGGACCAATCCACTGATACCAAGTTTATAGTAACCTGATCACCAAGTTTATAGTAACCTGATCACCCAGGCCCAATCTCCACAGGCTGTCACAGCATCTAAAGGCTTGTGTGGGGGATGAGACCAATGTAAATAAGACAAAATTCCTGAGAGTGTCATGCCCTGATCTGTTTCACCTGTTCCTGTGATTGTCTCCACCCCCTCCAGGTGTCGCTTATTTTCCCCATTGTATTTATCCTTGTGTTTCCTGTCTCTCAGTGCCAGTTTGTCTTGTATGATAAGTCAAGTCAACCAGTGTGTTTTTCCCGTACTCCTTTTGCTATTCTCCTTTTTCTAGTCCTCCTGGTTTTGACCATTGCCTGTTTCTGGACTCTGTACCCTCCTGCCTGATCATTCTGCCTGACTTGACCACGAGCCTGATCTGGTTTTGACCTTTTTGCCTATCCACGACCATTCTCTTGCCTACCCCTTTGAATTATTAAACATTGTAAGACTCCAACCATCTGCCTCCTGTGTCTGCATCTGGGTCTCGCCTTGTGCCTTGATAGAAAGGACAATAAAACCCCTTTGCATAGAGTAATTTAGAGATAACTCTATACCGCTACAAGTAACCATAGAGATCATACATCTGTAGCATCAGAGTCCTCCTAAAGGGGCAAATTTCAGAGCTAAAAAAAAAAAATGTATTTCACCTTTATTTAACCAGGTAGGCCAGTTGAGAACAAGTTCTCATTTACAACTGCGACCTGAACAAGATAAAGCAAAGCAGTGCGACACAAACAACACAGAGTTACACATGGAATAATCAAATGTACAGTCATTAACACAATAGAAAAGTATATATACAGTGTGTGCAAATGAAGTAAGATTAGGGAGGTAAAGCAATAAATAGGCCATAGTGGCGAAGTAATTACAATTTAGCAGAGACAGTGCTCACGCACATTGGCTAACCGGGCTATCTGCATTGTATCCCGCCACCCACCACCTGCCAACCCCTCTTTTACACTACTGCTACTCTCTGTTCATCATAAATGCATAGTCACTTTAACCATATCTACATGTACATACTACCTCAATCAGCCTAACTAACCGGTGTCTGTATGTAGCCTCACTACTTTTATAGCCTCACTACTGTATATATCCTGTCTTTTTGCTGTTGTTTTATTTCTTTTCTTACCTATTGTTCACCTAATACCTTTTTTGCACTATTGGTTAGAGCCTGTAAGTAAGCATTTCACTGTCAGGTCTACACCTGTTGTATTCGGCACACGTGACAAATACACTTTGATTTTATTTGATTTGAAGCATGTGGGAACAGCAGACTGGGATAGGGATTGATTGAATATGTCCGTAAACACACCAGCCAGCTGGTCTGTGCATGCTCTGAGGACGCGGCTACGGATGCCGTCTGGGCCGGCAGCCTTACAAGGGTTAACACGTTTAAATGTTTTACTTACGTTGGCTGTGGTGAAGGAGAGCCCGCAGGTTTTGGTAGCGGGCCGTGTCGGTTGCACTGTATTGTCCTCAAAGCGAGCAAAGAAGTTGTTTAGTTTGTCTGGGAGCAAGACATCAGGGTCCGTGACGGGGCCGGTTTTCTTTTTGTAGTCCGTGATTGACTGTAGACCCTGCCACAAAGCTCTCGTGTCTGAGCCGTTGAATTGCGACTCTACTTTGTCTCTATACTGATGCTTAGCTTGTTTGATTGCTTTGTGGAGGGAATAGCTACACTGTTTGTATTCAGTCATGTTTCCGGTCGCCTTACCCTGATTAAAAGCAGTGGTTCGCGCTTTCAGTTTTGCGCGAATGCTGCCATCAATCCACGGTTTCTGGTTGGGGAAGGTTTTAATTGTCACCGTGGGTATGACATCACCGATGCACTTGCTAATAAACTCGCTCACCGAGTCAGCGTATACATCAATGTTGTTGTGCGACGCTATCCGGAACAAATCCCAGTCCACATGGTCGAAGCAATCTTGAAGCGTGGAATCAGATTGGTCGCACCAGCGTTGAACAGACCTGAGCACGGGCATTTCCTGTTTAAGTTTCTGTCTATAGGCTGGGAGCAACAAAATGGAGACGTGGTCAGATTTGCCGAAAGGAGGGCGAGGGAGGGCTTTGTATGCTTTGCGGAAGTTAGAGCAACAATGATCCAGAATTTTGCGCATTCGATATACAGAGAAAAGAGTCGGCCCGGGAATTGAATCCTGTGGTACCCCCATAGAGACTGCCAGAGACCCGGACAACAGGCCCTCCGATTTGACACACTGAACTCTGTCTGAGAAGTAGTTGGTGAACAAGGCTAGGCAGTCATTTGAGAAACGGTATTGTCTTCGATGGCGATTATGTTATCGTTTAGGACCTTGAGCGTGGCTGAGGTGCACCCATGACCAGCTCGGAAGCCAGACTGCATAGTGGAGAAGGTATGGTGGGATTCGAAATGGTCGGGTGATCTGTTTGTTAACTTGGCTTTTGAAGACCTTAGAAAGGCAGGGTAGGGTAGATAGATAGATAGATAGATAGATAGATAGATAGATAGATAGATAGATAGATAGATAGATAGATAGATAGATAGATAGATAGATAGATAGATAGATAGATAGATAGATAGATAGATAGATAGATAGATAGATAGATAGATAGATAGATAGATAGATAGATAGATAGATAGATAGGTCTGTAACAGTTTGGGTCTAGAGTGTCTCCCCCTTTGAAGAGGGGGATGATCGCCGGCAGAAAGAGAGGTTACAGATTGTCTAGCCCAGCTGATTTGTAGGGGTCCAGATTTTATTCCAGACATGGCTGCTGGGGGATTATTCTATCACACATTCCAGTAATCAGTCCTCTGGATACTGTAGAGAGAGAGATACATTTTGGCCCCTTGATGGGGGAAGAGCTGACTGGACCTTGGACATTGTTCTTTGTGTTTTGTTGAGCCATTTGCCATGCAGCCAAAGGTGACAGAGAGCACATATATCACTGTAGCTACATCTTCTTTCCCAAATCTACAAACACTCTACACCCACACAACTTTTCCCACTCATTAACTCTCACATTTCCCAGATTGGACAATAGCTTTATCATATCTTTAACAGATAGCATTCATCACTTTATCAAACCCTGCTCTGACTTTCACTCATTTAAAAACATAAAGGGAGATAACGCCGTCTGTGTCTTGCCACATACAGTCCATTTAATAATGGTTAAAAAAAATATATATCTAAAAAATGTTTTACCATCAAATGTTAATCTTTTGGGGCCAATATGCCTAGAGAGTGGCCAAAACACAAAAGTTGCAGATGATGGAATATTGTTCAAAAGCACATGTGTGAATGATCAAAGGAGAAATTCGTACACTCAGCAGTATTCTCATAGTTAAAATATGTGGTTCACCAAAAGGGCAGTTTCATTTGTGTAATATTCAAAAGATAAGGCTTAATTAATTACTTATAGCTGCCGAGGAACAATGAGAGAGCTCTAACCAGTCTTGATATATGACCAAAGGCTCATTCTACATAATTCACTAATGTACTGTCATATACAGCTGGACCAAACTTTCACATCAATATCAATTAAATACTGTATGCACTGAAATTAAATTATGCATCCCAAATGGCACCCTATTCCCTATACTGTGTGATCCATATGGGCCCTTATCAAAAGTAGTGCACTATTTAATGGAGAAAGGTGGCATTTGATACTCAGCCTTAGAGTAATAATAAGGTTCAGGTTAGTGTGAATTGTGGAAAAAGCCACCAGACACATGATCTCGACATTAATCTTGCGAAAAACTTTTACTACCAATTTAAACCATTAAAGGTAAGAGATTATTCAGAGTGTTCATTATTCAGATTATTCATTATTCAGAATGTATTCATTTCTTCTCATTGCTTCTCATGAGTTAGTCTTCTCACACTGTAGTGCCTATGTACAGTATGTGTGTGTGTCCATGTGTGTATGGTTAATTTCTATTTTCCACAAGATTTATTCATTTTTTTCGGCCCCCCTTTCTCCCCTTTTACGATGAGTGGATTATGGGGGAGGCTGAGTGTGGTCTGGGGCTGAGGAAGAGTTCTGCTGATTTATGCCCAAGAGGGTCATTTGTTACAGGGATAATCACCCAGTGGAGAGATGCTGTGGATATTGGAACTGTACTTAATGGGCTGACTCCTAGACGGATTGGTTGTTTAGCCCCTAAAAAATACAAATAATATATATATACAAAAGTATGTGGACACCCCTTCAAATGAGTGGATTCGGCTATTATAGTCAGACCCGTTGCTGACAGGTTTATAAAATCGATCACGCACCCATGCAATCTCCATAGACAAACATTGGCGGTATAATGGCCTTACTGAAGAGCTCAGTGACTTTCAATGTGGCACCGTCATAGGATGCCACCTTACAACAAGTCAGTTCGTCAAATTTCTGCCCTGCTAGAGCTGCCCCGGTCAACTGTAAGTGCTGTTATTGTGAAGTGGAAATTTCTAGGAGCAACAACGGCTTAGCCGCAAAGTAGTAGGCCACACAAGCTCACAGAACGGGACCACCGGTTGCAACACTCACTACCAAGTTCCGAACTGCCTATGGAAGCAACGTCAGCACAACAACTGTTCGTCTGGAGCTTCATGAAATGGTTTCCATGGCCAAGCACCCACACAAGCCTAAGATCACAATGCCAAGAGTTGGCTGGTGTGGTGTAAAGCTCGCTGCCATTGGACTCTGGAGCAGTGGAAACGCATTCCTTGAAATGCTGAATCACGCTTCACCATCTGGCAGTCTGAAGGACGAATATGGGTTTGGCGGATGCCAGGAGAACGGTACCTGCCTGCATGCATACCGCCAACTGTAAAGTTTGGTGGAGGAGGAAAAATGGTCTAGGGCTGTTTTTCATGGTTCGGGCTAGGCCCCTTAGTTCAAGTGAAGGGAAATCTTAACACTACAACATACAATGACATTCTAGACGATTCTGTGCTTCCAACTTTATGACAACAGTTTGGGGATGGCCCTTTCTTGTTTCAGCATAACAATGCCCCCGTGCACAAAGCGAGGTCCATACAAAAATGGTTTGTTGAGATAGTTGTGGAAGAACTTGACTGCCCTGACCTTAACCCCATCGAACACATTTGGGATGAATTGGAACGTCGACTGCGAGCCAGGCCCAGCCGCCCAGCATCAGTGCCAGACCTCACTAATGCTCTTGTGGCTGAATGGAACAAGTCCCTGCAGCAATGTTCCAACATCTTGTGGAAAGCCTTCCCAGAAAAGTGGAGGCTGTTATAGCAGCAAAGGGGGACCAACTCCATATTAATGCACATGATTTTGGAATGAGATGTTCGACGAGCAGGTGTCCACTTACTTTTGGTCATGTAGTGTATATATACTGAACAAAAATATAAACGCAACATGTAAAGTGTTGGTCCTATGTTTCAAGGGCTGAAAGCTTATTTCTCTGATATTTTGTGCACAACATTATTTACATCCTGGTTAATGAGCATTCTCCTTTGCCAAGATAATCCATTCACCTGACAGGTGTGGCATATGAAGAAGCTGATTAAACAGCATGGACATTACACAGGTGCAACTTCTAATGGGGACAATAAAAGGTAACTCTAAAGTGTTCTGTTTTTGTCACACAACACAATGCCACACATGTCTTTAATTTTGAGGGGGCATGCAATTGACATGCTGACTGCAGGAATGTCCACCAGAGATAATTGACTCTTAATTTCTCTACCATAAGCCACCTCCAACGTCATTTTAGAGAATTCGTCCAACCAGCCTCACAACCGCAGACCACATGTAACCATGCCAGCCCCGGACCTCCACATCTGGCTTCTTCCCCTGCGGTATCATCAAATCAAAGTTTATTTGTCACGTGCGCCGAATACAACAGGTGTAGATCTTACAGTGAAATGCTTACTTACAGGCCCTAACCAACAGTGCAATTTTTAAGTAAATAATAGGTATTAGGTGAACAATAGATAAGTAAAGAAATAAAAACAGTCAAAAGACAGTGAAAAATAATAGTAGCGAGGCTATATACAGGCACCGGTTAGTCAGGCTTATTGAGGTAGTATGTACATGTAGGTATGGTTAAAGTGACTATGAATATATGATGAACAGAGAGAAGCAGTAGCGTAAAAGAGGGGTTGGCGCGTGAGGGGAGGGAGGGTGCTGAGGAGTATTTTTTGTCTGTAATAGGAAAAGGGGGATACCTAGTTATAACCAACACTATAATTTGGCTACCTGCCGTAATAAAGCCCTTTTGTGGGGAAAATCTAATTCTGATTGGCTGATTGACCCATGGATGCGCCTCATCCCAGTCATGTGAAATCCATAGATTAGGGCCTAATGAATTTATTTAAATTGACTGATTTACTTAAATGAACTATAACTCAGTAAAATCTTTGAAATTGTTGCTTGTTGCGTTTATATTTTGGTTCAGTATATACTTTGAAAATGTCAAAAGTTTGGACACAGCTACTCATTCAAGGTTTTTCTTAATTTTTTCTATTTTATACATTCTAGAATAATAGGGAAGACATCAAAACCATGAAATAACACACATGGAATCATGTAGTAACCAAAAAAGTGTTAAACAATTCAAAATATATTTAATATTTGAGATTCGTCAAAATAGCCACCATTTGCCTTGATGACAGCTTTGCACACTCTTGGCATTCTCTCAACCAGCTTCATGAGGTAGTCACCTGGAAGGCATTTCAATTAACAGGTGTGCCTTGTTAAAAGTTCATTTGTGGATTTTCTTTCCTTCTTAATACGTTTGAGCCAATCAGTTGTGTTGTGTCAAGATAGGGTTGGTATACAGAATGTAGCCCTACTTGGTAAAAGACCAAGTCCATATTATTGCAAGAACAGCTCAAATAACCAAAGAGACATGACAGTCCATCATTACTTTAAGACATGAAGGTCAGTCAATGCGGGAAAAATATCAAGAACTTTCAAAGTTTCTTCGAGTGCAGTTGCAAAACCCATCAAGCGCTATGATGAAAGTGGTTCTCACGAGGACCGCCACATGAAAGGAAGAACCAGAGTTACCTCTGCTGCAGAGGATAAGTTCAGTAGAGTTACCAGCCTCAGAAATTGCAGCCCAAATAAATGCTTCACAGAGTTTAAGTAACAGACACTTCTCAACATCAACTATTCAGAGGAGACTGCATGAATCAGGCATTCATGGTCAAGTTGCTGCAAAGAAACCACTAATGAAGGACATCAATAATAAGAAGTGACTTGTTTGGGCCAAGAAACACGAGCAATGGACATTCGACCGGTGGAAATCTGTCCTTTGGTCTGATGAGTTCAAATGTGAGATTTTTGGTTCCAACCGCTGTGTCTTTGTGAGACGCAGAGTAGGTGAAGGGATGGTGTCCGTGTGGTTCCCACCGTGAAGCATGGAGGAGGAGGTGTGATGCTGTGGGGGTGCTTTCCTTGTGACACTGTCAGTGATTTATTTAGAATTCAAGCCAAATTTAACCAGCATGGCTACAACAGCATCCATCAGCGAAATGCAATCCCATCTGGTTTGCACTTAATGGGAGTATAATTTGTTTTTCAACAGGACAATGACCCAACACAGCTCCAGACTGTGTAAGGGCTATTTGACCAAGAAGGAGAGTGATGGAGTGCTGCATCAGATGACCTGGCCTTCAAAATCACCTGACCTCAACCTAATTGAGATTTGGAATGATTTGGACCGCAGAGTGATAAAAAAGCATCTAACAAGTGCTCAGCATATGTGGGAACTCCTTCAAGACCATTGGAAAAGCATTCCAGGTGAAGCTAGTTGAGAGAACACCAACAGTGTGCAAAGCTGTCATCAAGGCAAAGGGTGGATACTTTGAAGAATCAAAAATATATTTTGATTTGTTACATTTTTGGGGGGTTACTGCATGATTCCATATGTGTTATTTCATAGTTTTGATGTCTTCACTATTATTCTACAATGTAGAAAATAGTCAAAATAAAGAAAAACCCTTGAATGAGTAGGTGTGTCCAAACTTTTGACTGGTACTGTATATAATATAAAAAATGACCTGTTCGCAACTATGGGGCAAAACAGGTGGGGTTGGCTTAAATCACTTTCAAAATATAGAAATCTTCCCCATATGATGCATTTAGCATCATATGATGAAACACCATACGGAATGTTTTCTGTATTTTGAAAATGACATATCTTTCAAACTTTATTGCTGACAAGCAAAACCTTTTGGGACTATGTCAGCAATGGACTAATGAAACAAAATACCAAAAAATATTCCTTTAAACCCTTCAAAAGGAAGAGCCACATTTTGTAACATACGGTAAAACAAATGGTCAATTTAAGATATAATTGTTATGATTATCATTGGAAAAACATATTCCTTTTTATCACTGAAGACTTGTACGACATCCAATGGGTTAGCGGACAACGTCATTAAAATGGTGTATACGAGGGTCACATTAAAATAAAAACATTTGCAATTGGTTAAGTAACCTCTGGTAGCCACGGGACACGGTTGTAATAAATAGAGAGCTTTCTATTTTCTTCCGGAACGTGTGTACATTTTCTGTGGCCAATGATTGTTGTTTGTTCTCTTCTTTAGTCTCCATTTTCTTGACATTATTGCATCTGAAAAAAAGCTGTTTACTGTATTATTCCTAATCTAACGGGATACTGTATGTGTCACACTGGGATACCGTATGAGTGATAGTCTTCAAGTGCCATTGTTGCTGGTTCTCTCAGGGCTCTATTCAATCTGCATCATGGAGGTTCAGATTTACAGCATGAGTCAAATTTTAAAGGCAACGTTCCTGCTTTAGTGGAGACTGCATTCAGGGTTATCTCCGTCTCAATCGGAAATTACCTTTACATTTTTATCGCAGAATCTGTAACGCTTCAGCTTTACAGACTGAAAAAACTATTTTCAGTCTCCATTTTATTGCGTCCGAGAAAAGTAGTATACTATTCCTTATTTATTGTGATGCCGTACGTGCCATACCGGAATACATGTACTGTATGTGCGATAGTCTTCTGTGCCATTGTTGCTTGTTCTCTTATTGTCAGTCTCCATTTGTTGTGTCTAAGAAAAGTAGTTTGCTATTCCTTATCTATTTACACTTCCTGTTTCACACTTATGTAGATCAGACATACAGTATGGGAGTGTAAATGTTATACAATTTGAGCCCTCATTGTTTCGTATAGCAAGGTTGGTGCTTCTCAGAAATGTTCCACAATGGGGGAAGAAAACAATGGGTATAGTGTGAAGTGGGCTAATAATTAATGCAGCGGCACCGGGCTTTTTCACGTGCTGTTGAATAATCTCAGCGGCCACTGTGTGGACTTTTCTGTTTTAAGTGATTGTTTTTCACTGAAAAAGTATCTCTGAAAGGGCCACCGCAAACAGGCATGAGAGAGAGTCGGCTCATTCAAGGCAATGCAGGAGCATACACAAGCCCCTGAAAATGGTTGTGTTGTCTTTTCAATAAACGTGGTTCATTTTTGTTGACACTCTTTAAATGCTACCATTTTGCGTGGAGTCTTCTCTTTATTTTGTGTTCTAATTCTTTAGTGTTATTTGGGCCTCAAATAGAGGTACATTTCAATTGACACTGTTTGAGTGCTCCCATTTCTCGTGGTATCTTCTCTGCCTCTTCTGTTGCATTTGCATATTTTGACCTCCAAGAAGTAGTTCAGAGGGTTTAAACCTGTGCAGAACTCAGTCCTAGAATGTCTTAAGGTCACATTGTTTCTTTTTTATAAACAGGGCACTGAGGGAATGTCAGAAATGTCATATTTTCCAGCTACCTGCGGAACCAAAACTGAGAGAGAAATGTGTGAAAGTTTACCGAGACAAATATCGCCCCATTATGTTTATTGAATGGCGATTCGTCAGCTCAACATGCTCCAGAGTTGACCTAAATCTTCTGTATTACACAAGCAAACATGAATTTCTGATAAAAACTCTTGATTTCCAATGTGTAGCTTCAGGTGCAAATATCTTTCTGTTTACTAGTGACTGATGGAGTTGCAGAGGCAACGTGAGGCGACATGCTCACGGGTCGGTTCCCTGCCTTCCCAGACTGTAGATGTGGATGGGGCAGCGTTGCAGCCCCACCAATCACACAATCACTGCAGAGGGAAATGGCACCTTTCTCTGATGTGTCTCATTTCAGCTCTCGTACAGATTGTACGTTCTCATTATGGCTCTAGATGAATAGCTCAAACAGTAAGGCATATTATCCTGAATGTTCATCAATGGACTGTTAAGTGTTATGGTCAGATGCAGTGAGGTTATTCTGATGTTATGAAGCGTTTGTTTTGGATTGAAAAGCTAAATGAATATAACAATCTGTAGCTGTCACTTTACAAGACGTTTATGTGAATCACCGTTGTTGTCTGCATGACAGAAAATGACACTTCAACGCTAACACCTTATCAAAAGATTGAAAGAAGAGCTGGGATTCATTTGAAAGCAACCAAATCCACATGTGAAAAACCTTTTTCAAGCAAAACCTAATGCGTAATTCTGCTCATTCCTCACAGAAACCACTTAGACACACTATTGGTGGTAAACCATCAAAATAACAGCAAGGGTGAACATATCACTTGTTGTCATCGTGGCACAGACTGAAAGTCTAGAAACCTGGTCCAAGTACAAAATAAGTTCCTTCAACCTTGATACAGCGTCACTGTTTTTTATCTCATCAATTGCTTCTCTGGCTCTCGGCTGTGGTGTAAATGAAAGTCTGCTTCCTGAAGCAACGACACTGTTCTCTAATGGTCTGACAGGATGTTATGGTAGAAAGTAGTACAATACCCAAGAACCCACCACAAGACTGTATTAGCCTGCTGAGCTAAAGCCAAGGCATATACCACCAGACTGTGTTCGTCCACTGAGCTAAAGCCATAAGTGCGATTCACAGAACCACTACTGTTACATAAAGATTGCTTTGGTGTTTCCAAAGTTTTATTCTCTGGTTTCACAAACCTTTTTCTTCTCACTCGCTTCTTATTTACCATCCCATTGGTCCTATTTGCATTGTCATAATTGGAGTGCATGCATGCAAAGCGGCATCTTTAAACTGGTTTCATAGTCTCGGATATGTTCATGAGATTCTTAGGAGAGCTTCACTGATCCGTCAGAGTTGGAAACCTACCAGATGAATACACAACAACTTGCGTACATTTTTTACATTGCCACAAAACTTTGAGAACTACTAAAATGTCAGTGAAATGTAGGTCAAATGTCATGAAGAAACAGGTTTTAAGCCAGAGTAAAAAGCTCCCTTATTTGCAGCGTTGTTAATTTTCATTTTTTACATTTTGTATTTTCTCCTCTCCCAATGCTGTGCACCTTGACCTTCTCCCCATAGCGCAACACTAAAGATTAATGTCATGTGAGTACATTGAACTCTTCCCCATATGTTTCCTGTCAGCAACAAAGGAAAAAGCCACAGGTACAGACAAGAGCAGACCCCTGAGTAGAAGCACAAAGAAACCCGTGTCCAAGCACTTCTGGAGCCTCTGCTGCTGAGATGTGTGTGTCAGACCTTGGAGCCAGAGAGCTGAATAGCCCACCACTAGCCATGGAACAGACCCAGAACCCACCACTGTGGGAGACTAGAATGAACAACAATGATGCCTTTTTTCTCCCTGAACCACCAGAGACATATTTTGGCTCTGTGTCCATTTGGCACAGGCTCCCATCCAGCCATCCATCCATCAGTTCCAAGGTAGAGAGCACTCAGTTCAAAAGTGCCTGACAGCCACCTGAATGAGCTTGAATAGAACCAATCCAGAATTAAGTCCACAGTCTCCACTCTAGTTCTGAGAATAAGCTTTGGGTCACCCATGTGTGACAGGGCTGACAGTGAAAAAATAGCATATAACTGGGGAAAGAGCCAAAATGGACACCTAATGTCACCCATTATATCTGAGGACTGAGCCAAAAGAAATACCTGAGTGACGTGGCTCTGAATGTTTCATTATCACTGCATGGGAAGGGACTGTAGGTTCTCCCAAAAAAACATAGGGCACGCTCCATTGTGTATTTTCTGCCTAATGGCTGAGAAATAATTGTAATGAACCTGGATTTCACCCACGGGAGTGATTTCTGGTGGCCCTTAACAGCGTCTAATAGACTTCCTTGACTTAGTCACAAGGCACTTAACTCAATCGCTGTTTCTCGAACAATGAGAGGAACCCACTGAGCTCTCCAATGATTGACAGGTGAGATGGGGGAAGTGAATATTCGCGTAGGTAGGCATAGGGAAATTTAAACGCACACCTGTACATTTTTTTTTTTTTTACTAACTACGTTCAAGTATGTGGTATCCAAACAGGGCGGTTCTGGGGGGGGGGGGGGGGCGCCCCTGTGACAACAATTTTGGACCCCCTTGTGGCCCCCCTAAATGTGGAATATGAAATAATTTTAACATAACTAATTTTTGCTATCGTTCTTTTTTTTTACATCCGTTATTAGACAGTGGCAACGCGGAACACTAATGATTATGAGCATGGTCTTTGGCCTGCAATGCCTGCAATGCAGTGAAGAAAACGATATGACAACAATAACGTCTAATGTAACTGGCCCCTCTAACAGTACAACTGGCCCCAGCTTGGCCCCCCCAGTTGAAATGGTCTAGAACCGCCACTGTATCCAAATCCTGCTGAGAATGAGGTAGTCCTAATATGGACATTGTACGTTTAATAACACTATTTACCTCCAGTTTTGTGGGATGCATCTCACCTACAGTATAATGGAAAGTAGCTACCGCCTTTGCTGTCAATGTCTTGGGGTAATTGGCTGAAGAAAAGCGTGACGTGGAGCTATGAATTGTACAGTACACATCAAAGAGTGCATATAAGTGTCTCCATAAATTGCAAGGCTGGAACGGCTATTTAAGTAAATTACATCCATTTTCTGTGGGCCTTGACCTATACCTCAAGCTCCGGTCCGAGTCTGAAATGTTCGCAAAGGAAGCTGTTCAGATATTAAATTAACTTCGTAAAGCCAAGGGGAGCGCTGTTATTTGTGTTTTGTTTATGAGTGGCAGTTTGAACAGATTTCATTTTGAAATACAAAACAACTAAAATGACTACAAATTGAGAAAAAAACTGTTTGTTTATGAGAACTGCTTGAATCGTCTCTCTATCTTGATGTTCTCTTGGATGATGATTGTCCCTAATCTGACAGACAAATGACTTATTTCAGAAAATATACTCTCTTGTGCTTCTCTCCCTGAGAGAATGACATTCATATCCATAATTATGTATTTCAGTTACTGCAATTCTGTTTCCTGGGTGTAAATCAACTTCACTTACTGTAGTTAAATAACCAAAATAGATTTTTTCAAACTCTAGGTATCATGTCATAGCTGACACTCCATTCTTTCTGCAGACATCGTTGAATCTTAATTCAGAGCAGATATTTAACTTCGTTTTTGGAAAACGTGGACACAAAAAAAAACGAAATTCTGTTACCAAACTTTGCAACCTCACAGTTCTTTGAGTAAATGTGTCTTTGTAAAATGTTCAGGTTAAATTATTAAAAGTTGTGCTTGTGCATGAGTTTCATGGTTTGTTAAACTTTTGAAATTAAAACAAAAGTTTGGCATACATTTTATGTGAAAAAATCTCAGCACAATTATGTTACTGTGGAATTGCCCAGGGGTGGAATCCCAAAATACATGTGTATTGTGTAGTGGTAGAAAGAAGTATAGCTTGTTGTGCTAGACATGTTTTAGACCTCATTCCCTCCCTCCCTCCTTCCTTATCTTAACATAAGAGGATACCAACAGCATGTTTTAATCAAATTATTTCCTTCTTTGTCAACTATAAATATACTTGTACAGTATACCTCTGTGCCGTTCATATTTTTCTCAAAGCATCTGGATTATCACCCTTAGGTAAATGAGACAATTACATACTACTTATAAACAAACACATGCATATTCCCTAAACTGACACATTCATCACAACGAGCACACTAATCTGAAAAAGGTGGCTAAAAGCTAGAGCAAAATAAAAACGTTAAGTAAACAGTGTTGATGTGCATTCCCCCTCCGCTACACCTCTGGTTTCCATTATATCAACAAGCCCAACATTTCAATGCCTGTATACGTAAAACCTCACATCAGACGTTCACCTATACAGTGTCCATATTAGGATATGTACAGTGCATATAATAAGTATTCACCCCCTTGGACTTTTTCACATGTTGTTGTGTCACAAAGTGGGATTTAATTGGGATTTTTTTCATCATACTCCATAATGTCAAAGTGAAAAGACAATTTTATAAATGGTTAAACCTTTATAAACTTCCACGGACGTGTGGCTGTCCTGAGGTGTATATCCTTTTTTCTTCCGTAATTCAACAAATGACACGTTCAGCAGGTTTCCATTTAAACAAACCCAATTGTGTCTGTTTTGTGTAACCCAACACAACCTCACATCAGAGGTTGACGTCACTCTTCTTCTGTGGCCTACTGTCATCGTCAGGAGACAAACAAGACTGTTTATACACACAGAAATTACCTCAGGAATGTAGGAGAGCATTAAACACATCAAGCACATGATCGCACTGGGAACACACTGATCTCTATCTGTATCTGTGTGTGATGGCTTGTGTTGCATTCTCTCTATGTGGTTGATAGATCATTCTGTTGCAGTAGTCTTCTAAGAAATTGCTCTCTCTCTCGCTCTCTATTGTCTCTCTCTCTCTCTCACCTGGTTTGTCCTGAGAGAATGCCCTTCAGTACTGTGTGTTATTAGAGAATATACAGAGGATAGAACCTCTGTGTTTTGACTTCTCGTATTATTTTCCCCCGAATTTCAACTGGTATCCTCCCCTGGGTATGAAAAACATTGGGAAAAGAGCTGCAACACTTTTTCTGAAAAATCTATTTCTTGTTTAGTGTAAATAGAATTTTTTCCTATTCTAAGGATGCAGAATAATTTTTGTAATTTATTGGATACAAATGTTATTACAGAGACAAAGCTTTATCGTCCAAAACAGCTGATGCTAGTCGAAGGCTCATCTTTGTTTAATTAATTAATGAGTTCATTCAGAAAAATGCATTGAATGTATAGGGGGCGTTACTTTACTCACCATGAACGGCGATCAGCATTTAACCGCATATTTTTGTTACCACTACATCGCTGATGGAAACACACTGTAGTAGTATTCTGTTGATTTATGCAGAAGCTGTATTACAGTATGTGTACAGTATGCATGGCAATAGCAGAAAAACCTTAAAGTAACCTATAAAAGTTAAAACAACCTTGCACATAGGTCGTCTTGTACATAGTAGAGAGACTGAGAGGTCACAATTATATACATTTGTAGCACAAAATGCACAAGAATTAGCTTATTTTACACATAATTAATTTGAACGTCCTTCAGTGCCTCATGATTATGCATGAGCACATGATTCTCTTAGATTTACAATAGGCTAACTGTGTTTCACGAACTCCCCCAAGGAGCCAATTATTGGAGACATCTTACTAACTATATGCCATTGCATGTCATTGCCTGATTTCTATTAAACGACCACACATGGATTCTACTGTAATGTGAAGGTCACAATGTTTTAGCGCTCATGATTTGATATTTGACCACTGGCACAAACAAAACTACATTTAAGACATAAAAAGTCAAATTCAAATGAGTGATGTTTTCATTTATTTCTAGTTCTCAAGGCCATCATATAAACTGGCCGGCGTCGTCTGCTTTGTGACTTTTGACTGAAATATCACAAAATGTCAGACAGTGTGAAATCAACTGGTGGACATGTTTGAAAACAGTTTTAAAGTGTTTGAGGGAGTTTTAAGACATCAAGTTAAATGAATTCTAACACATTTTTTTTAGATGTTTTATTTCACCTTTATTTAACAAGGTAGGCCAGTTGAGAACAAGTTCTCATTTACAACTGCGACCTGGCCAAGATAAAGCTGTTAGACAAAAACAATAACACAGAGTTACACATGGGATGAACAAAGGTACAGTCAATAACATAATTGAAAAATGTGTATACAGTGTGTGCAAATGAGGCAAGGAGGTAAGGCAATAAATAGGCCATAGTGGCGAAGTAATAATAATTTAGCAATTTACACCGGAGTGATAGATGTGCAGATGAGGATGTGCAAGTAGAAATACTGGTGTGCAAAAGAACAAATAAACAAAAACAAATATGGGGATGAGGTAGGTAGTTGGTTGGATGGGCTATTTACACATGGGTTGTGTACAGCTGCAGCAATCGGTAACCTGCTCTGACAGCTGATGCTTAAAGTGAGGGAGATATAAGTTTCCAACTTCAGTGATTTTGGCAATTCGTTCCAGTCATTGGCAGCAGAGAACGGGAAGGAAAGGCGGCCAAAGGAGGTGTTGCCTTTGGGGATGACCAGTGAAATATACCTGCTAGAGAGCGTGCCATGGGTGGTTGTTGCTATGGTTGCTATGGTGACCAGTGAGCTGAGATAAGGTGGGGCTTTACCTAGCAAAGACTTATAGTTGACCTGGAGCCAGGGGGTTTGGCGACGAATATGTAGCGAGGACCAGCCAACGAGAGCATACAGGTCGCAGTGGTTGGTAGTATATGGGGCTTTGGTGATAAAACGGATGGCACTGTGATAGACTGCAGAGTGTTGGAGGCTATTTTGTAAATGACATCGCCAAGGTCAAGGATCGGTAGGATAGTCAGTTTTACAAGGGTATGTTTGGCAGCATGAGTGAAGGAGGCTTGTTGTGAAATAGAAAGCCGATTAAGATTTGATTTTGGACGGAAGATGCTTAATATGAGTCTGGAAGGAGAGTTTACAGTCTAGCCAGACACCTAGATATTTATAGTTGTCCACATATTCTAAGTCAGAACCATCCAGAGTAGTGATGCTGGTCGGGCGGGCGGGTGCGGGCAGCAATCGGTTGAAGAGCATGCATTTAATTTTACTTGCATTTAAGAGCAGTTGGAGGCCACAGAAGGAGTGCTGTATGGCATTGAAGCTCGTTTGGAGGTTTGTTAACACAGTGTCCAAAGAAGGGCCAGATGTATACAGAATGGTGTCGTCTGCGTAGAGGTGGATCAAGGAATCACCCGCAGCAAGAGCGACATCATTGATATATATATACAGAGAAAATAGTTGGCCCGAGAATTGAACCCTGTGGCACCCCCATAGAGACGGCCAGAGGTCCGGACAACAGGCCCTCCGATTTGACACACTGAACTCTATCTGAGAAGTAGTTAGTGAACCAGGCAAGGCAGTCATTAGAGAAACTAAGGCTGTTGAGGCTGTCGATAAGAATACGGTGATTGACAGAGTCGAAAGCCTTGGCCAGAGCGATGAAGACGGCTGCACAGTACCGTCTTTTATCGATGGTAGTTATGATATCGTTTATGACCTTGAGCGTGGCTGAGGTGCACCTGTGACCAGCTCGAAAACTGGATTGCATAGCAGAGAAGGTACAGTGGGATTCAAAATGGTCGGTGATCTGTTTGTTCACTTGGCTTTCGAAGACTTTAGAAAGGCAGGGGCATGATGGATATAGGTCTATAACAGTTTGGGTCTAGAGTGTCTCCCCTTTGAAGAGGGGAATGACCGCGGCCGCTTTTCAATCTTTAGGAATCTCAGACGATACGAAAGAGAGGTTGAACCGATGAGTAATAGGGGTTGCAACAATTGTGGTGGATAATTTTAGGAAGAGAAGCCCAGCTGATTTACAGGGATCCAGATTTTGCAGCTCTTATAGAACATCAGCTGTCTGGATTTGGGTGAAGGAGAATTGGGGGGGTTGGGCCAGTTGGTGTGGGGGGTGCAGAGCAATTGGCCGGGGTTGGGGTAGCCAGGTGGAAAGCATGGCCAGCCGTAGGGAAATGCTTATTGAAATTCTCGATTATCGTGGATTTATTATTTATTTCCTATCCCCAGTGCATTTAAGCTGTGTGTGTGTGTGTGTGTGTGTGTGTGTGCATCTGTGCCCTTCTCCCTCTCTCCCTGGGGTTGTACTGTATAGCTCAGTGTTTAGGCTTCTGTTGAAACAGATCAAGTTCCTCTGTAGAACAGTGTGCCGGAGGCCAGTGACATTTCCCCTTCCTCTGAATGAAGTTCACTGGTTCAGAGCGCCCCAGTGGTGGAAGTTTATGACTTTCCCACCAAACCAGGTATTTCCCAGCCTCATAGTCATACTTAACCACTGTAGGGCCCATATTCATGAAGCGCTTCATAGTAGGAGTCCTGATCTAGAATCAGTTTTGCCTTTTAAATTATATTGAATGGTCAGATGGGACCCGATCAGCAGAACTTCCCTCTTTTTATCACGGTCCCAGAATCCTTGTCTGGGACATACCAAGGTAGTCTTCATCACAGAGAAATGGCTTCCTGGGGGGTGTAAATAAGCTGTTTTAAAACAAATTGCTGTCACTTGTTGAATCCTAATCCTAGTGTCATGACGTTGGCCTGTGGGTAAGGTTTATGACCCCCCCCCCATAAATACCGTTCTCCCTTCCCCTCTCTTTCTGACCCTACTGAAGGACTGTTGAATAGCCTGTGTTAAATATAGAGAGTCTGGGAACATCAAACAAATGGGGAAAAGGAACCATATTTTGGTAATAAAACCAGTTGGAAATATGCTTTGGAACGTAATGAGTATGGATGTCAGTTCGGTTGTCATCTGAGACATTATGACTGATGACAGGACGACATAAACTGTACCTGGGAAAGTATACACCCTCTAGTTATCAGAGTCACATGGAATTGTTATGCAATTGAAATGTTTGATATTGAAATTGTTTGTTAGGAGATTAAATGTAATTTTAGCTTCCAAATGAGAGAATTGGGTTTTCATAAGGAAAGTGCCCTGCTTGATCAGTGGCCCGCCCCTGTGAAGAGACAGGGGTTATAAACGATGAAACACATCCTTCCACTATATAAGCCTTTGACGAAAAGATAACCACATTTTCCACTACGTGAGGTCTGCAGCCTCTGCGTTATAAGGACACACATGTCAAGTACAGAACTAAGCCAACCTCGGCGTGAGCTTTGGTGGCAAATGATATGAACTTTGAGCTTATTCACTACAGAAGTGATACTTCCTAGCCGTTGAGTTAGCAGCGGCCGCTGTAGACGTGGGCTAGGAAAGGACGGACGACGGATCCAGTCTAACAACCACAGACAAAGATACCACCACGAATCCAATTTACCACCATTGACATTCTTCCGAGGACAGGAAGATCTGTTGGCCAACCCGGCCAGCATCTACGACCAATCTACCGAAGCGCAGCTCAGAATAAATATTTATTGCATTTTCCTTTTCCAAATGGGCGGTAATTTAGAATGCATAAGATAATGTATTTACGATAGCATAGCTGCTGTTTCTTTGTTCCTAAGTCTTCCCGCTCTTTCATTTAAGCCAACCCCCTTCCTTTGTGTAACAAATGTCGGCTCCGTCCACCAGGGACGTTTTCTGTATGACATCATTTGTCTTCTGTGTATATGTAATTCTGTGTGATTAGTTTAGGTATTTAGTAAATAAATAATTAAACCCAATTTTCTATTGCTGATTCAACTTGTTAGTCAGGGTTCGTGAAGATAACCAAGAATTTACAACTTTCATTATGAGACTGAAAATAAGATGATTAAGATGACGGCTATCGATGTAAAATATTACTAAGCATTTTAAGAGTTTATTCGGAAGATAACGGCTCTATAAACGTTCTTCCGTGGTGCCCCGACTTTCTAGTTAATTACATTTACATGATTAGCTTAATCAGGTAATATTAATTACAGAGAAAGGATTTTATAGAATAGCATGTCATATCACTTAATCCGGCATAGCCAAAGACACGACACTAGTGTATCAGAGTATACAGTAGTGGAGAACAAGTCTGGTTCTCAACAGTTCATTTTTTGCCTATTTTATTCAGCCTCTATTCATTAATTGAAAAAAGACAGGAGTTCATGTTGAAATGTCTATATTTTTTCATGCCATTGGTTACTGACCAGCAGCAAACCACCCTGCATCCAACTGCTGGCTTGCTTCTAAAGCTATGCAGGGTTGGTCCTGGTCTGTCCCTGGATGGGAGACCAGATTCTGCTGGAGGAGATGTTGCTGGAAGTGGGCTAGGAGGAGGCACCCTCTCATCTAAAAACCCAGGGCATTGACTGGGGACATTGCTCTATGTAGGGTGCTGTCTTTGGGATTGGCTGCTAAACAGGTGCCCTGACTTTCTGTGGTCACTAAAGATCCCATGGCACTTACCTTAAGAGTAGGGGTGTTTACCCTGGTGTCCTGGCTAAATTCCCAATCTGGCCTTCATACCATCATGGCCAACTAATCATCCCCAGCTTACAATCGGCTCATTCATCCCTGTAACTATTCCCCAGGTCCTTGCTGTAAATGAGAATATGTTCTCAGTCAACTTACCTGGTAAAATAAGGGTAAAATAATTTTTTATGTCGAAATGAAAATACTTTATAAGCTTGAACAGGCCTTGTCAACTTGTGACAACCAGCCCCACATTATATGCAATTATAATTGAATGAATAATGCGTTATCGGGCAGGTGCTATGAAAAGAGAGATATGAATGCTTCTGTGTAGGCGCATATTGAATTCTAGGACATTGTGTGCATTATGTGCAGTTTGTACATTGTCGGACATTTCCCCCGTCACCATTGACTCCAGCATTTCACTGTCTGGCATCATGCTGAAATGGCAACTTGTCGTCTACTGCAGTCTGCTCATACAATGTGTGCATCCCAAATGGCACCCTACACCCTATGTTTGTAACTTATTTTGTACATAGTGTTGCTGCTACCATCTCTTATGACCGAAAATAACTTCTGGACATCAGAACAGAGATTACTCAACTCAAACTGGAAGAAGCTTTTTCCTTTAACGAGTCTGACGCGAAGGATATACTGCTTTCTCGGGAACAGGCCCAAATCCCCATCATTTGCGTGAAGAAAAGACAGAGAAAAAGGGGACGGAGGTCGGGCTGCCTTCTGAGAATTCGTAGGCAAAATATCTTGACTAACCTGTACCCCTGCACATAGACTCGGTACCGGTACCACCTGTATATAGTCTCATTATTGTTATTTTATTGTGTTACTTTTTATTACTTTTTACTTTAGTTTAGTTGGTAAATATTTTCTTAACCTCTTAGCGCACGTATCACTATACCGGGATCATCTGGTGAAGCTGGAGGGCGCCAAATTCAAATGACAAAATCGTAATATTTAACATTTATGAAAATACAAGTGTCTTACATCGTTTAAAAGCTTAACTTCTTCTTAATCCAACTGCTTTGTCAGATTTCAAAAAGGCTTTACGGCGAAAACATACCATGCGATTATCTGAGGACAGCGCCCTGCATACAAAAACATTAAAAACATTTTCCAAACCAGCAGAGGCGTCACAAAAATCAGAAATAGCGATAAAATAAATCACTTACCTTTGAAGATCTTCCTCTGTTTGCAATCCCAAGGGTCCCAGCTACACAACAAATGGTTGTTTTGTTTGATAAAGTCCTTCTTTATATCCCAAAAAAGTCAGTTTATTTGGCACGTTTGATTCAGTAATCCACCCGTTCCACTCGTTCAATATGCAGACAAAGCAATCCCAAAAGTTACCGGTAAACTTCATCCAAACAAGTCAAACAACATTTCTAATCAATCCTCAGGTACCCTAATATGTAAATAAACGATAAAATTTAAGACGGAATGTAGTATGTTCAATACCAGAGATAAATAACAAAGTGTGCGCCCTCATCCACGCGTGCCACAAGACTACAGTCCAAATGAGAGCCACCTTGAAAAACTACAGCTACTAATTCATTTAAAAAAAAACAAGCCTGAAACCCTTTCTAAAGACTGTTGACATCTAGTGGAAGCCATAGGAACTGCAATCTGGGAGGAATTCCTTTGAATATCCCATAGACAAGCATTTGAATGGACTGTGACATAAAAAAAAGATTTCAAGATGGATTTTCCTCGGATTTTTGC
Source organism: Salmo salar (assembly GCF_965601325.2). NCBI lineage: Eukaryota > Metazoa > Chordata > Actinopteri > Salmoniformes > Salmonidae > Salmo > Salmo salar. The sequence goes on from NC_138298.1 coordinate 9,018,070, forward strand.
CTGCCATATCAGTTCTGTTATACTCACAGACATTATTTTAACAGTTTTAGAAACTTCGGAGTGTTTTCTATCCAATGCTACCAATTATATGTATTCACTAGCTTCTGGGCCTGAGTAACAGGCAGTTTACTTTGTGCACATCATTTATCCGAAATACCAAACACTGCCCCTAGCCCTAAGAGGTTTTCTTAACTCTTTCTTGAACTGAACTTTTGGTTAAGGGCTTGTAAGTAAGCATTTCACGGTAAGGTCTACACTTGTTATATTTGGCTCATGTGACAAATACAGTTTGATTTGATTTATATAGTGCACTACTTTGGACTAGAGCCCTATGAGCCCTTCTAAAAAGTAGTGCAATATATAAGGAATAGAGTGTCATTTGGGAGACATCCAATGCCTATGTAAAGTGATATATCTTATTCGCCTGCAGCAGCAAAAACAAGACTCCTTGCCCTTCCATTATGGGTCAGCGAGGGAACATTTCTCTCCCGGATGAGTGGCAGCTACATTGTTTGACTGGTTCTATATGTGAAAACGCACACAAAAAGAGTGGTCCAAAGATTGGATTCCTTCCCTTCTATCCCCCTGATATCAGACACATCAGGAATGCACCGGTCTCTCTTTTTTCTCTTTTCTGTCCTTCCCTTTCTCTCTCTGTTCTCTGTCACTCTTTCTCTTCATTTTATTCACCTCTCTCTGTCCCCCCTCTCTCTCTCTTGTGCTCTCTCTCTCTTTTTCTCTCTTCTTCTGCCTCTCTCGTCCTCTCCTTCAGGTCTTTGTTTAACATGGATTTAATTCAGTCCAGTAGACACATACCAGAGCATATTAGTAGCATCAGATCTGGAGAGGTAAAGCGAGCCATAGTGTGGTCTAGCAGGGTCTGTGTGTTCACCTGTAGAAAATGGCTCGGGGGGTGAGGTCACTGTTCTAAACTACAATACCACAGTTGGACCTCCCTGTATATACAGTACCAGTCAAAAGTTTGGACACATCTACTCATTCAAGATATGTAATTTTCAAAATAAAGAAAACATTCTGTATGATGCATCATCATTTAATGCTAAATGCATCACACGAGGATGATTTCTATATTTTGAAAGTAATTTAAGCCAACCCTGCCTGTTTGGCCTCAAAGTTGCACACGGATCGCTACATTTTTATATACAGTACAGTTCTTTATTTTTACTATTTTCTACATTGTAGAATAACAGGGAAGACATCAAAACTATGAAATAACATAGATGGAATCATGTAGTAACCTAAAAACTGTTAAACAAATCAAAATATATTTTATATTTGAGATTCATCAAAGTAGCCACCCTTTACCTTGATGAGCTTTGCACACTCTTGGCATTCTCTCAACCAGCTTCATGAGGTAGTACCCAGGAATGCATTTCAATTAACAGATGTGCCTTGTTAAAAGTTAATTTGTGGAATTTCTTTCCTTCTTAATGCGTTTGAGCCAATCAGTTGTGTTGTGACAAGGTCGGGGTGGTTTATAGAAGATAGCCCTATTTGGTAAAATACCAAGTCCATATTATGGCAAGAACAGCTCAAATAAGCAAAGAGAAATGACAGTCCATCATTACTTTAAGACATTAAGTTAAGTCAATATGGAAAATATCAAGAACTTTAAAGTTTCTTCAAGTGCAGTCGCAAAATCCTTCAACCGCTATAATGAAACTGCCTCTCATGAGGACCGCCACAGGAAAGGAAGACCCAGAGTTACCTCTGCTGCAGAGGATACGTTAATTAGAGTTACCAGTCTCAGAAATTGCAGCTCAAATAAATGCTTCACAGAGTTCAAGTAACACACGTCTCAACATCAACTGTTCAGAGGAAACAGCTTGAATCAGGCTTTGATGGTCGAATTGCTGTCAAGAAACCAGTACTAAAGGACGACAACAAAAATAACAGACTTTCTTGGGCCAAGAAACATGAGCAATGGACAATAGAACGGTGGAAATTTAAGATTTTTGGTTCCAACCGCCGTGTCTTTGTGAGATGTAGAGTAGGTGAACGGATGGTCTCTGCATTTGTGGTTCCCACCGTGAAGCGTGGAGAGGGAGGTGTGATGGTGTGTGGGTGCTTTGATGGTGACACAGTCAATACACCTCCAGGCTGTGTAAGGCTATTTGACCAAGAAGGAGAGTGATGGGGTGCTGCATCAGATAATCTGGCCTCCACAATCACCCGAACTCAACCCAATTGAAATGGTTTGGGATGAGTTGGACCGCAGTGTGAAGGAAATGCAGCCAACAAGTGCTCAGCATATGTGAGAATTCCTTCAAGACTGTTGGAAAAGCATTCCAGGTGAAGCTGGTTGAGAGAATGCCAAGTGTGCAAAGCTGTCATCAAGGCAATTGGCGGCTACTTTAAAGAATCAAAAATATAGAATCTATTTTGATTTGTTTAACACTTTTTGGTTAGTACATGATTCCATATGTATTATTTCATAGTGTTGATGTCTTCACTATTATTCTACAATGTAGAAAATAGTCAAAATAAAGAAAAACCCTTGAATGAGTAGGTGTGTCCAAACTTTTGACTGGTGCTGTGTATATATATATATATATATATACATACACAGTTGAAGTCGGAAGTTTACATACACCTTAGCCAAGTACATTTAAACTCAGTTTTTCACAATTCCTGACTTTTATTCCTAGTAAAAATTCCCTGTCTTAGGTCAGTTAGGATCACCACTTTGTTTTAAGAATGTGAAACGTCAGAATAATAGTAGAGAGAATGATTTATTTCAGCTGTTATTTCTTTCATCACATTCCTTTTTGATTTTCCCATAATGTCAAGCAAAGAGGCACCTCCAATTGACTCAAATGATGTCAATTAGCCCATCAGAAGCTTCTAAAGCCATGGCCATAATTTTCTGGAATTTTCCAAGCTGTTTAAAGGCACAGTCAACTTAGTGTATGTAATCTTCTGACCCACTGGAATTGTGATACAGTGAATTATAAGTGAAATAATCTGTCTGTAATCAATTGTTGGAAAAATGACTTGTGTCATGCACAAAGTAGATGTCCTAACCGACTTGCCAAAACTATAGTTTGTTAACATGAAATTTGTGTAGTGGTTGAAAAACACGTTTTAATGACTCCAACCTAAGTGTATGTAAACTTCTGACTTCAACTGTATATAACCTTCTGTTCAAAAGTTTGGGGTCACTTAGAAATGTCCTTGTTTTTGAAAGAAAGGAATTGTTCAGAAATACTGTGTAGACATTGTTAATGTTGTAAATGATTATTGTAGATGGAAACAGCTGTTTTTTAATGTAATATCTACTTAGGCGTACAGAGGCCCATTATCATGGAATGGCCTTCTAGGTTCCTCTGAGAGTTCCTCTGGACAGAGTTCCTCTGTCCAGTGTCTATTTAATGAAGCTACCAGTTAAGGAATTGTGAGATGTCTGTTTCTCAAACTAGACACTCTACTGTACTTGTCCTCTTGCTCAGTTATGCACTAGGGGCCTCCACTCCTCTTTTTATTCTGGTTAGAGCCAGTTTGCGCTGTTCTGTGAAGGAAGTATTACACAGCATTGTACGAGATCTTCAGATTCTTGACAATTTCTCATATGGAATAGCCTTCATTTCTCAGAACACAAATAGACTGACGAGTTCCAGAAGAAAGTTCTTTGTTTCTGGCCATTTTGAGCCTGTAATTGAACCCACAAATGCTGATGCTCCAGATACTCAACTAGTCAAAAGATGTCCAGTTATATTGCTTCTTTAATCAGGACAACAGTTTTCAGCTGTGCTAACATAATTGCAAAAGGGTTTTCTAATGATCAATTAGCCCTTTGAAGTGATAAACTTGGATTAGCTAACACAACATGCCATTGGAACACAGGAGTGATGGTTGCTGATAATTAGCCTCTGTATGCCTATGTAGATATTCCATAACAAATGTGCCGTTTCCAGCTACAATAGTCATTTACAACATCAACAATGTTTACACTGTATTTCTGATCTGTTTGATGGTATTTAATGGACAAAAAAATTAACAACGACATTTCTATGTGACCCCAAACTTTTGAACGGTAGTGTGTATATATATATATATATGTATATACATACACTGTATATCATACAAAACATCTCACATATCACGCAGAGTGAAATAACTCTTGCTGAGACTATGGAAACTCCTGCTAAGATTGGAAGAACTTCTGTTGAGACGGTCCTAATATAGAGACTACAGACAGCCACAATATATCAGAAGCATATTGCCAATCTAACATATCACAAACATTAGATTAGATATACTTTTTTCTGTTGTTCACATACATGTTCTTCGCATACAGAAAAAGCAATTAGTTTCATCACATACTTTTTTAAGGATGTACATTAACACAGTTGAGTTTGCAAGAAAGGCACTTTACTGTACTTGTGCATATAAAAGTAAAACTTGAATGTTTAAACATTTACCCATGAATAATTCTCATTCATACCTCTCCCAGTAATTTCTTACTCTATTCTGAATAGACAGTAGATATATTGTTCCAAGACCTTGTTTCCAAAGGAGCTCTAGTTTTTTCGTTTGCTGAAAATCACCAATTCTCATTCTGTATAAAGTCTCAACAGGAGTTTGCCACTCTCCGGATAGCTTGCTGAGAGCTGAACTACTAAACCTGACGAATAAAAACTAAAAAACTCAATTCACATCTATTTCTTCACCCTGTATTTACACTTGCTGTAAGATTCTGTAAGTTCCAACTTAATACCCCTGACGCAAATCTCCCACTTTCTGAAGTTTTAATGCATTTTCTTACGTAACACTTCCACTAAAATCCCTCCACATTAAATTCAAGTAGTCCATTAAAATGTCTAAGCTCTTTTGACTGCTTTTTCTCTTTTTGCATTTTAGAGTTTCAGAATTTCAGACAGTCATAGCGTTTCACGACTCGGGTGAGTGATGCTTTCTGACCAATGAGGGGCTTTCTCTCATTTGGGAAAAATTCCTTTCTCCGTCTTCTCTCCTCCGTGACCGGGAAAACAATAAGTGGTTGAGTAGTCGAGGAGTGTGTCAATTCATTAGTAGGCAAACGAAATACGGTCCATCCTCGATAGCCTTCTTTTGGCGAGGAAGCACAAGTGTATCCTACCACAGAATAGTTTTTTTTAATATTTGCCACACGCCCTTTGAATCAGCTGTAGGAGAAAAGCATGCATACATTTAAAAACGATATGCTTCTTATCCTTTTATCGATAAAATGTCTTGCCCAACTATCTTAATCACCTTACACATTTATTTTGGGATCCACCCCTGTACGAGTGGAGAAGGAGCTTCTCTTACCATACAAGCACATTTTCATCCACGTTCACTCTCCTCACCTCCTCTTCTCGATTACCTTGAACCTTTTTCAAAAGGAGGCGTGAGAGGATGGAGGAGAGAAGTTGAGAAAATCTAATTGCTAAAATTACAGCGTCAGGCTGCTCTTAGTTCTGACCACGTCCTGTCAATCACAGACACAGCGAGGAACCCACTCCGGTTACTCTGTGAACACAATGTTATGGTATGGTATTGAGCATTGCATTAGATACCCCTGGACCACCCAGTAGCACCCAGTGCCTGGTCTACTCTATGTACCTGTTAGGAGATTGCTCTTAGTCAGGGTGCTAGACTTGGAATAGGGGTTCGGAAGAGTGGTTTGGAAATAAGTAAATGTGGGTCAATACATGTAATGAACATTATTTTCAAGGGTACATTGCTCGTCTAAATGAGGTTTCAACGTTTCAAAGTTTATTCATCACGTTCACAGGATACAACAGTTGTAGAACAGTAGAGTGAAATTCTTACCTCTGTCCAACAATTCAGTGATAATAATAATACTAATATAGATAATAATTTAAAATAGAATATATAATAAAAGTATGAATACAAACCACACAAGAACTATGATGAGAGTTAAAGCACGAGAATGCGAAAAGTATGTACAGGTCAGTGCCAGTACCATATTCCATATGCAGGGATACTCGAGTGGTTGAGGTTGGTTTATACATAAAACGGGACTGGTAGTAAGATTACATGTAAACAGGGCTGAAAAGTGACTGGTAGCAAGAATACACGTATATACATACTTAGGTCTAATAATATAATCCATTTAGCAGACAAAACTTACAGTCATACATACGTACATTTTACATATGGGTGGTCCCAGGAATCGAACCCACTACCTTGGCATTACAAGCTCCATCTACTGAGTTAGAAAGGACCACTAATATGGTCCATACACATTCTACTAATGGTAATATATACATGTAAACAGGAAATCTAATCAACAATATTTGTGTGTGTGTGTGTGTGTGTGTGTGTGTGTGTGTGTGTGTGTGTGTGTGTGTGTGTGTGTGTGTGTGATGTGTGTGTGTGTGTGTGTGTGTGTGTGGGTGTGGGTGCAGTTGCACTTAGACAATAAAATAAATACCGTATACTCTGTGGGTCCGGCGCAATGCAATTCATTAATTGTCTTCATCAGAGTTTCATCCGATGGTTTATCAAGGTGGAGCTACAACCATACTTACCTGGTAAAATAAATGTTCAACCTAATAAAATATTGTTTCCATTTATCCAACCTCAGATCTACATGAAGTGCCTAAGAAGAAGAGGCTAGGGTTTTGTTCCTGAACAAAGTCCCAACAAATGAGGATGGGAGAGTGTTAGTAAGCAGAGCACTCTCTCCGGCATTCAGATGTCTGATGTATATTCATAGTATACTTGACGGTTGTCTTGGATACGTGTTGGGGAATGGTAGAATTTATGTTTTCCTGAGAGGAAGTATTGGAGAGTTATCCTGCATCCCAAATGGCACCCTATTCCCTTTGTAGTGCACTACTAAAGTAGTGCACTGTATAGGGAATATGGTACTATTTGGGACACACCCTGTGTGAGCATACCTTTAGGGAATCTCTATCCTTGAATCTGTTGCCATCTGACGGATGGCTGTAGTGGGGATGAATATATTGTTTTGATCGTTCATCTCACTAAATGTGACACAAAATCATAATAGAGTATATACAACTCAGGAGGGACACTGGAGTTCTATAGTAGCAGAGGGACAAATGATATTCAAGGTCAATGTTTACCAAAGTGCTCTAAAAGCATACCGTTATTGTGACTGAATAATTTTAGCACAAGTAGTTTGCAGTGTTGGTGAGTAGTGAACTGTATGCAGTTAAACTATATAGTAATTAAATGCATTAGCTTGGAGGTAGGGCAAATACATTCACATCTTGATAGTGTTTTCAGTAGTTAATGACTTCTTGCCATGGAGCGGTGTTGCTAACTACTGGAACTACACACAACTTTGTTTGGCAAAAATAAAATAGGGGTGAAGTAGGCAATGATTGTATTTCTTTTTCAGCATCAGACCTGCCTAATTCTCATATAAAACATCGTTTTTGAGTTTAAGAGGCTAAATGAAACATTCTGTTAACATCTGAATCCAGAGTGATCTGTTATTGCAATTTGCATTCGATGAAATGTCATATTTAGATAAGACAATTTTTCACAAAGTTGTTTGGATGTAGTGAACTACTTTTTAAAAATAGCTTTAGTTAAGGAAGCTGTAGCTTAACTCCTTTCATTGTGAGTAATTGCTAGCTTAATACACTATATTTTCAGAGTAGCTTCCCTAACACTGTTAGATTGTTTAGTTCCAGGTTGCACATGAAGGAAAATAAATCAAAGAACTTTCTCTTTTGTTCTCTGTCTCTCTCTCTCTCTCTCTCTCTCACACACACACACACACACACACACACACACACACACACACACACACACACACACACACACACACACACACACACACACACACACCATATGGCTCTCAGTCATTTTCATTGAAGAAAGCAGCAGCTGGGGACTGGAGGAGACTGTGGTGAAAATAAACTCAGGGGAGAGGTAACCCACTGAGTCTGCTATAGTGGTGTGTTTGTGTGTGCATGCGTGTGTGTTGAGACAACAGGGGTGGACTGGACAGGACATACCTCACCTCAGCATTACAGCACTAAAGCTTCAAGGGAGGCACATGCTACAAATTGGATCTGTGTGAGACAATTCAGCAGCAGTTTATGGACAAACCAGGGGTTGTTTTCACTCGGAACCAAACTGGCCAAAACTGGGAAGGATCGATATGAATTTGTTGAATAAGAAACACTCGTTTTCACCTAACATTGGGTCAGAGGGAAAATGTCATGTGTGGTATATTTTCTTTGGAAGGATGCATTGCAAAAAAAAAATGTGTGCCTGTGTGTGAAGTGCTTGGCTTGAAGTATTTGAGAAGCTACTATACAAAAAAATAAAAGCTTGTCCCCCAATTGTATTTTTATCTAAACCCATTTCGCTGCAAGCCAATTGCTATTATGGTCTACTGATTCCTTATATTTATCACTGTCCCCGAAGTAAACAAAATATTCTAAGGAGTCCTTGAATTTAAGTATTCGCTCTCTCTCAGGACCTGAGCCCTAGGACCATGCCTCAGGACTACCTGGCCTGATGATTCCTTGCTGTCCCCAGTCCACCTGGTCATGCTGCTGCTCCAGTTTCAACTCTTCTGCCTGCTGCTATGGAACCCTGACCTGTTCACTGGACGTGCTACCTTGTCCCAGACCTGCTGTTTTGAACTCTCTACAGCACCTGCTGTCTCTAACTCTGAATGATCGGCTATGAAAAGCCAACTGACATTTACTCCTGAGGTGCTGACCTGCTGAATCCTCTACAACCACTGTGACTATTATCTGACCCTGCTGGTCATCTATGAACGTTTGAACATCTTGGCCATGTTCTGTTATAATCTCCACCCGGAACAGTCAGAAGAGGACTGGCCACCCCTCAGAGCCTGGTTCCTCTCTAGGTTTCTTCCTAGGTTCTGGCCTTTCTAGGGAGTTTTTCCTAGCCACCATGCTTCTACATATTAAGGCACAAGGCGAGACCCAAATGCAGACACAGGAGGCAGATGGTTGGAGTCTTACAATATTTATTAATCCAAAGGGGCAGGCAAAAAGGTGAAAACCAGATCAGAGTCCAGGAGGTACATAGTAGCAGACAGGCTCGTGGTCAAGGCAGGCGGGTACAGAGTCAAGAAACAGGCAGGGGTCAAAACCGGGAGTACTAGAAAAAGGAGAACGCAAAAAGCAGGAGAACAGGAAAACCACTGGTTGACTTAGAAATATACAAGACGAACTGGCACAGAGAGACAGGAAACACAGGGATAAATACACTGGGGAAAATAAACGACACCTGGAGGGGGTGGAGACAATCTCAAGGACAGGTGAAACAGATCAGGGTGTGACACTACGTCTACATAGCTTGCTGTTTTAGGTTGGGTTTCTGTACAGCACTTTGTGACATCAGCTGATGTAAAAAGGGATTTATAAATACATTTGATTGATTGATTGATTGATCCTTATCGAGACTAACTCCTGTGGTGATGTTGGTGTAATTCTGGCCACATTTAGAGATTTCTCTCAGCTGAGGTGTGTGTTTTTCACTGTGGCAGTTGACTGCTGGGAGTAAATCTTTATGGTGGTGCACGCCTTGCTCCCTCTGTGTCCGCTGCACACCTGCAAATCTCTGATTAAAACTGAATTATCTGTGTAGAGAGAGAGAGCATCTGCCACTGTCTCTTCTTCAATCATGGGTTTCATCTGGTGCTTGTTGTTGTCGTTTTCCCTAGAAGTGAGAGTAGGAGGGAGGAGGCCTGCAGTCCAGCTTATATCCCTCTCTCTATGTAAACACCTGCATATTAACAGCATGTCACTCAATACCAAAACTGTCTATCTACCTGCAGGGAAAATGCTTCAACTTTAAATAGCCATTACGGCCACATGTTTACTACATTTTAGTAATTTACTAGACGCTCTTATCCAGAGGGGCTTACAATCAGTGCATTCAACTAGAATATGATAAACAACCACATATCACAGTCATTCTAAGAAAATCTATCTTCAAAATAGCCATTATCTTCAATATCAGATGAATAGCCTATAAACTGACCTTGTACCAGGATAGTTAGTACGTATTCTACATGAATAACTACCAAAATCTATCAATATACCTGGAATGAAATAAGCTTCTTTCTTGTCATGTACAATGCCTTCAGAAAGTATTCACACCCCTTGACTTTGTCCTCACTGTTGTGTTACAGCCTGAATTTTAAATGGATTAAATTGTCATTTTTTTGTCACTGGCCTACAAACAATACCCCATAATGTCAGAGTAGAATTATGTTTTTAGAATTTTTTTGAAATGAATAAAAAATGTAATGCTTAAATATCTTGAGTCAACCCCTTTGTTATGGCAGCCTAAAAAAGTTCAGGAGTAAAAATATGCCTAACAAGTCACATAAGTTGCATGGATTCACTCTGTGTGCAATAATAGTGTTTAACATAATTTTTTGAATGACTTCCTCATTTCTGTACCCCGCACACAATTATCTCTAATGTCCCTCAGTTGAGCACTGAATTTCAAACACAGATTCAACCACAAAGACCAGGGAGTTTTTCCAATGCTCGCAAAGAAGGGCACCTATTGGTAGATGGGTAAAAACAAATCAGACATTGAATGTCCCTTTGGAGCATGGTGAAGTTATGAATTACTTCACCATGGATACATGCATCCTTCCTAACTCAGTTGCCAGAGAGGAAGGAAACACCTCAGGGATTTCACCATGAGTCCAATGGTAACTTTTAAACAGTTACAGATAAAACTGAGGATGTCTCAACAACATTGTAGTTACTCCACAATACTAAGCTAAATGACAAAGTGAAAAGAAGAAAGCTTGTAGAGAATAAAAATATTCCAAAACATACATCCTGTTTGCAATAAGGCACTAAAGTAAAACTGCAAAAAAATTGGCAAAGAAATTAACTTTATGTCCTGAATACAAAGTGTTATGTTTGGAGCAAAATCAACACATCACCAAGTACTACTCTTCATATTTTCAAGCATGGTGTTGGCGGCGTCATGTTATGGGTTTGCTTGTCATTGGCAAGGACTAGGGAGTTTTTTTGAATAAAAATAAATAGAATAGAGCTAAGCTCCAACAGACACTGGGAGACAAATTCACCTTTCAGCAGGACAATAACCTAAAACAAAAGGCCAAATATACACTGGAGTTGCTTTCCAATACGACATTAAGTGTTCCTGAGTGGCCTAGTTGCAGTTTTTACTTTAATCAGCTTGAAAATCTATGATAATACTTGAAAATGGCTGTCAAGCAATGGTCAACAACCAACTTGTGTCAGTGTCTGTGTATAGGTGATGAGGAAAGGAGTCAATCGCAGGACACCGAAGTAATTTACTCAAATAAGAATTCAGTATACAAAATCCACGCAGGGAAAACAAGAACTACAAACACAACGAACAATACCAATAGTAAAACAATAACGCACAAAACATCATGAATACCAGAGGGTTTAAATAGGGAAGTAATCATAACCAAATGGGAACCAGGTGTGAACAATCAAGACATAACCAATCGACAAAGAAACATGGATCGGTGGCAGCTAGAAAGCCGGTGACAATGACTGCCGAACGCCACCCGAACAAGGAGAGGCACCAACTTCGGCGGAAGTTGTGACTCTTGACTGAGCTTGAAGAATTAAAAAAAGAATAATCTACAAATAAATAAATACTGCCAAAGGTGATTCTAACATCTATTGACTCAGGGGTGTGAATACTTATGTAAATTAGATATTTCTGTATTTCATTTTCATTTAAAAAAACAACAACATTAAAACATGTTTTCACTTTGTCATTATGGGTTATTTTGTGTAGATGAGTAAGATCTTTTTTTAAAATTCATTTTAAATTCATTTCCACACAACAAAATGTGGAATAAGTCAAGGGAAATGAATACTTCCTGAAGGCACTGTAACTAAAAAGCCTCAATACAGACACTGTGATAAGGAAGAGATGTATATTAACTGAGGTGTTAAAATGGAGGATCCTTCACCATAGCAGATATGAAAGACCTCATATAGAAGCTTTAGAATAATCAACTGCAGGTGCACTGACCTTGTTTGACCCTGATCTCTCCCCTTCCTCTCCTCCTCCTTCTCCTCCTCTCTTCCTTCGTCATCCTCCTCTGACTATCATTCTGTTCTTGACGTGAGGAAGGGAAGGCAGGAAATCAATGGGAGAAAGCAAAGCTGTTAAATACAGCCATTCCAGGTTACTTTGTCAAAAGGAGGGAATCATTTCCATACCATTAGCTTTTATTCAGAGCTATAGATTGTTTCCACACAACTATAATGTTATTATGTCCCCTTGATAGACATGGATACAGCTTTTCTGAAAAACAGACATTTCTTTGCCATGCAGTTAGGGCCCTAGAAGGATATCATCCTATACTTTCATATGCCATTACAGAAGCATTTACGAAAGTGGGCTTGCATGCTAAACCGAATGCAATATCCTCTTCTCTTGCTTCTACCTGGAGGGAAACCAGGGGGAAAGCGTCAGCATGCCTAGAATGTAATGAGTTTAGCCTTATTCACAATGCATCATGGTTGAAGTCCCCCCCACCCACCCCACACACTCTCGATGGGAATACGACACACACACACACACGTCACAAACCCAAGGGAAGACTATGCCAGGAGCTATAGACAGACACTGATTGGCTGGGCTGATTTGTCCACACTCCAGGTGTGACTGGAGGTTAACTAGAATGGGGAACATTCCCACTTTGGGGAGGCTGCTGTTTATCATGAGGCTGGAGCTGCCTGAGGAAGAATACGAGACGACCAACCACAGAGTTCAATACAACATTATATTTTATATCTCTAAGCTGAAACGTGTTAGGTGAGGCTGAATAAATATAGGAACTAATGGTGCAGACTGTGGTGTGTGTGTGTGTGTGTGTGTGTGTGTGTGTGTGTGTGTGTGTATATGTATCTCTGTGTCTGTGCACGATTGACACATTGCTTTGAACAGACGTACAGAGAGCTTGAAGAAGCCTTCCCAGGCCCAGTGGAGGGTTGATGGCAGTAAAGGGGGTTGTGAGCAGAGCAGAGCTGTCAGGTGTTGAGGTGTCTGACAGACAGAGGGGTCAGGAGGAACCACAGGGGGCCATTATCAGAGGCCACGCTGTTCCCCTAACACACTGTGTACAGCTGCACCATTCACGCACGCACGCATGCGCGCAGTCTTAAAAAGACAAACTGTACAGAGCACAACTGCAAAAATACTATTTAATTGCTTTTTAAACGATCTGTTTAGTCTCCTGGGGAAAAGAGATCACCGACCTTACGCCTCCCACTGTCAGAGCAGTGCTATTTTCACAAATACATTAATCGTGGCTGCAAATGAGAGACCATCTTCATGCTTAATTCACAACAAGCATTTTGAGAAAAAATGCAAACTCATATCTCCAATGCAGAATCTAACTCTATTTCAAATCCCATTTATATTTGAACATATTTTTTTTCAGAGAATGGTGCTGGAGGGGATGGCTGCCGTTTTATGGCATCCTAACCAATTGTGCTATTTAGTGTGTTATTTCGCATGTTAGTGATTTATTTTGTACATAATGTTTCTGCCACCGTCTCTTATGACTGAAAATAGCTTCTGGATATCAGAACAGCGATTACTCACCTCGAACTGGACAAAGATGTTTTCTTTAAGGAGTCGGACGGGAAGGATTTTCTGCTGCTCCCGGACCAGGCCCAAATCCCCGTAATTCGCATGAAGAGGAAACGCCGTTACAGGGGATGCAGATCCTGGTGCCTCGTGAGAATTAGTTGGCAAGTGGTTAACCCACCTCTATCATCCGTCCTATTGGCCAATGTACAATCGTTGGAGAATAAACTGGATGAGCTCCATTCAAGACTATCCTACCAATGGGACATTAAAAACTGTAATATCTTATGTTTCACCGAGTTGTTGCGACGACATGGATAATATACAGTTGGCTGGGTTTTTCATCCATCGGCAAGACAGAACCACTACCTCCGGGGTGTGTCTATTTGTCAATAACAGCTGGTGCGCAAAATCGAATATTAAAGAAGTCTCAAGGTTTTACTCGCCTGAGGTAGAGTACCTCATGATGAGCTGTAGACCACACTATTTACCAAGAGAGTTTTCATCTATATTTCTCATTGTTCTATTTACCACCACAAACCGATGCTGGAAATAAGATCGCACTCAACAAGCTGTATGAGGCAATAAGAAAACAAGAAAATGCTCATCCAGAGGTGGCGCTCCTAGTGGCCGGGGACTTTAATGCAGGAAAACGTAAATAAGTTTTACCTCATGTCTACCAGCCCGTCACATGTGCAACTAGAGAAAAAAACACTCTACACCACCATTACTCCACACACAGAGACACGTACAAAGCTCTCCCTCACCCTCCATTTGGCAAATCTGACCTTAATCCTATCCTCCTGATTCCTGCTTACAAGCAAAAACTAAAGTAGGAAGTACCAGTGACTCGCTCAATATGGAAGTGGTCAGATGATGCAGATGCTAAGCTATAGGACTGTTTATTTTGTATTTTCTTTATTTATCTAACTAGTGAAGTCAGTTAAGAACAAAGTCTTATTTACAATGACGGCCTACTTGTAAATCCACCCCGGCCAAGCCCTCCCCTAACCTGGACAGTTTTGGTCTGCCCTATGGGACTCCCGGTCACGGCCAGTTGTGATACAGCCCAGTATTGAACCTGGGTCTGTAGTGGCACCTCTAGCATGAATATGTAGTGCCTTAGAACGCTGCGCCACTAGGGAGCCCAATAAGTGCATCGGTTGCATCACCGCCTGGTATGGAAACTGCTCGGCATCCGACTGCAAGGCAATATAGAGGGTAGTGCGAACAGCCCAGTACATCACTGGGGCCAAGCTTCCTACCATCCAGGACCTCTATACCAGGCGGTGTCAGAGGAAGGCCCTAAAAATTGTCAAAGACTCCAGCCACCGTAGTCATAGACTGTTCTCTCTTCTGCTACACGGCAGGTGGTACCGGAGCACCAGGTCTAGGTCCAAAACTCTCCTTTACAGCTTCTACCCCCAAGCCATAAGACTGCTGAACAATTCATCAAATGGCTACCCGGACTGTTTGCATTGACCCCCCCCCCCCCCCCCTGTATAACCACCGCACATTGACTCGGTACCGGTACCCCCTGTATATAGCCTTGTTATTGTTATTTTATTGCGTTAATTGACTTTTTACAGTTTATTTATTTTCTTAAGTCTTATTTTTCTTAAAATTGCATTGTTTGTTTTAAGGGCGTGTAAGTAAGCATTTCACTGCATTTCACTGTTTTAAAGGGAGTGTGTGTGTATGCGTGAGAGAGACAGTTTTAAAGGGAGTGTGTGCGAATGAAAAATGAATAACAAATCTACCTGTTGTATTCGTTGCAAGTGATTTGATTTGATATGTATGGTTCACATTTTAGGATATGCCTACTCCCCATGGAGTTTTTTCATAGGAAATAGGTACATTTCTCGTAGGAAGTATTGTGTCACGTCCTGACCAGCAGATGGAGCTGTTGTAGTAGTTTTGGGGTCAGGACGTGGCAGTCTTGTGTGTGTGTGTGATTGTTCTGTGTTGGTCTTGTGACTCCTGATCAGGAACAGCTGGGGATCGTTGTTCCTGATTGGGAGTCATATATGTAGGAGTATGTTTGGCACTTGGTTTTGTGGGTAGTTGTTTTTGCACTGTGTTGGTGAGCCTGCAAAACTGTTTAGTGTTGTGGTTATCATTCATTGTTTTGTCAAGTGGATGCTTTACTCTTTTTTTGTTAATTAAAATATGAGTATCCACAACTCCGCTGCATTTTGGTCTTCCCTGCAACACAACGAAGGATTTTGTGACATATTGGCTTTATTTCAGACAGTAGGGATGTCCTAAAATGTACACCATACCACCTGTCCCACGCTGGTTGATTTGGAAACACCTTTCAATAATGTATTCATGGCATTCACGCAAGGACTATAGGCATAGCACAATGGCTATTTTGATTTAAAATGTATTCATTTAGGGTTCCACGTATATAGAACATGTATTGCTTACAATCTTCGATTAAAAAGTTTCTATCTATAACCTAAAATGGTTCTTCGGCTGTCCCCATAAGAGAACTCTTTCAAGAGCCTTTTTTGGTTCCATGTAGTACCCTTTCCACAGAGCGTTTACATGGAACCCAAAAGGGTTCTACATGGAACCAACAAGGGTTCTCCTATGGAGACAGCCAAATAACTCCTTTGGAACTCTTTTTTTCTAAGCGTGTACTCTCCGTAGAAGATCGGTAGCTATCTTCTGAATTTTGTTGAGCGTCTTAGATTTTCATGATAATAACATATCATATTGGCAAGGCAATCACTGTGTGTTACTTTGACATGACCACCCTGTTCAGTAACCATTGAAGAGGTGGAATGTTTTAATGGCCAAAGTCATTAATCAGTTACCTGTCCTAAATGGCACCCTATTCCCTTTGTAGGACACTACTTTTGATCAGGTCCCATGGGCTCTGGTCAAGAGTAGTGCACTATGTAGGGAATAGGTTGTCATTTGGGAAACAGACCAGTTCTAAAGGGCTACCTAGACAATGGGCATTGGAATCAGGTCATGTGCCTTTTACTGAGGAGTGGCTTCCATCTGCCATAAAGGCCTGATTGGTGGAGTGCTGCAGAGATGGTTGTCCTTCTGGAAGGTTCTTCCATCTCCACAGAGGTACTCTGGAGCTCTGTCAGTGACCATTGCGTTGTTGGTCACCTCCCTGACCAAGGACCTTCTCCCCCGACTGCTCAGTTTGGCCAGGCGGCTAGCTCTAGGAAGAGTCTTGGTGGTTCCAACTTCTTCCATTTAAGAATGATGGAGGCCACTGTGTTGTTGGGGACCTTCAATGCTGCAGACATTTTGGTTTACCCTTCTCGAAATATGTGCCTTGACACAATCCTGTCTCGTAGCTCTATGGACAATTCCTTCGACCTCAGGGCTTGGTTTTGGCTCTGACATGCACTGTCAACTGTGGGACCTTATATAGACAGGTGCCTTTCAAAATCATGTCCAATCAATTGAATTTACCACAGGTGGACTCCAATCAAGTTGTAGAAACATCTCAATGATGATCATTGGAAACAGGATGCACCTGAGATCAATTTCTCATAGCAAAGTGTCTGAATGCTTATGTAAATACGATATTTATGTTTTTAATTTTTAATACATTTGCAAACATTTCTAAAAACCTGTTTTCACTTTGTCATTATGGGTGTATTGTGTGTAGATTGATGAGGTTAAAATATAATTTAATCAATTTTAGAATAAGGCTGTACCGTAACAAAATGTTGAAAAAGGGAAGGGGTCTGAATACTTTCCAAATGCACTGTATCTACTTGTCTTTTGTTGGGCCTCCTCTCCACTTCCAGTAATGCTTTATTGTTGACTCCTAATTAGAATGATGGGAGCAGATGATGACAAATGAAATGCATCTCCCTGGGTGTGTAATTGGACTGTGATCTGACTGTAACTTGTCTGGTTGTGAAATTGGAACTCTCTGTACTCCTCAACACCCAGAATGGAATCAGTCAAAGGTTGTCAATATCAATGACGTTGATATGCTGTGCGTTAACCACATGAAAAATACAATTTTCCAACATATGAATATTTGACGGACAATAAGGCTTTTTACATTTGAATCTAACTGAAGTGAATTTGAATCAAGATGGAGTTGCCTACACTGAATTTAAGCAAATAACCCAACTTAAAATGTTCACCACGGGTTGAAATGATGCAGACACACACCAAACAGCTGTCAGACTTTGACTAGACAGACCAGCAGACCATAGTCTTGGACTTTTTTTCTTGTTGACACACAGCATATAGTCTCCGACAGAGTTTTCTCTGTTTGGGTATTGGAAAGATCTGTTCGGGAATAAAAACATTCCCATTAAAAGTATTGCTAAGGCCCTCACTGTACGTTAACTCAGCAGGGTGTTGAAAAATACAATTAGGATTATACATTTTCACGTCATGTTTTGCTCACCAGAGACCAACGGACATGAAACCAAACAGTATGGTGCCATTTGGCGTAGAGACAACACACCGTAAAAGACCGATTTCCTTTATCTTGACTTTATCTCTCTGTTTTGAAACTGCCAGGCGACAAATCCACAACCGTATGCTATGTGTAACGAGTGAGTTATGATCAAAAGCCATTTCTTAATTAATCCTGTTCATGCTTTGTAATTGAACATAACATTCAAACAACAATCAGCTGTAACCTTCTCCCTTAATCATCCAAACCAATTGGCATTTTACTTACTGAGAGAGACATTTTTCACAGGATGCGTTTGAGGCTGTGAATACAGAAAGCTCAACGATAAAGCCAGGTTCACAAGAATCATTTTGGTTTACGGTGTCCGTAGGGCAGCCTCCGCCTCACAAGAAGTGCCAGTCTCAACCATTTCCTTATCAGGCTGTCCTTTTGGTCACTTTGAGTGCTTTACATTAAACCTCTTAAGATTCAAACCCTTTCTATCAATTTTCTTCTAAAATGACACCCAAATCTAACTGCCTGTAACTCAGGACCTGAAGCAAGGATATGCATATTCTTGATACCATTTGAAAGGAAACATTTAGAAGTTTGTGGAAATGTGAAATTAATGTAGGATAATATAACACATTACACATTGAAATGCAAGAGAAAGGCCATAATGTACGATTCCAGGTTAGGCGGTATTTAGATTATGGCCACTAGATGGCAGCAGTGTATGTGCAACATTTTAGAACCATTGCATTTCTGTTCAAAATGTTGTATCAAGACTGCCCAAATGTGCCAAATTGGTTTATTAATACATTTTCAAGTACATAACTGTGCACTCTCCTCAAACAATAGCATGGTATACTTTCACTGTAATTTGGACAGTGCAGTTAGATTAACAAAATGTTTTGCTTTCTGCCCATATCAGATATGTCTATATCCTGGGGAATGTTCTTGTTACTTACAATCTCATGCTAATCACATTAGCCTACATTAGCTCAACCGTCCCGCGGGGGGACACCGATCGCAGTTTATGGCCACTTCACCCCAGAGAACATAAAAACAGCAGCTAGCTTAACTTAATCTTGGGAAACACACACACATAAACTGCACCGGCAGATAGTGGACAGAGAGAGACTGCTGAGTTGAGAGCTATCTCTACCTCTATCTCACACGAATCACACCAAAATGTGTGTGGTTTCGTGCCATTTGCTCACTGTGTGCTTCACACTTTATGGTCAGTTCATGCTCAGAAATGGACAACTGAGCTGAGAGATACCCTACTCTTATCTCAAGCAAAATCACATTTCTCAGTTTCTGTCCCCGAAAGTTCCCTAAATCCCGGAACAGAGCTTAGCCTTATAGCGACCTCAATGTGACCCAGTCTGAAAAAAACAAGACTCCAGTGATTTATAAACTCTAGTGTATTTTTCCCGGCCTGCTCACAGATTCGTCTAGGGCGGTCTCGGGACTTCATTGTCCCTAATTTTGTGTCAAGGGATATCTTGCTTTGGTCTACAAACGAAAAATGGCCGCCACATGCGATCCACTGCAGCGCTTACCTCTGCCTGGACATGAGAGCCTGGCTGCATCCAGGGAAAAAACAATACTCCAAGACAATTGTGTATTTCTGAAGGGATTGGATAGGTGTGAGCAATGTGGTAAAATGTCATATCAGGGGACAATATGGAGCTATTAAAGTATTCCCTATACCTTTCAAAGTCTTTCAGATCTAGATTCGAGAAAAGTAGCTGCGGGTTATGTCTATAGGGGCCCTCATTAGACAAGCTCCTAGGCACAGGTAATAATGGACCCCTGAGGCCCCACTTCATATTGCCTGGTTATAATTTGCTCACATCACACTGAGAGCAAATGAGCGGTTCTGGCTAAGTGGCAGACCTCCAGCAGCTCCACCTGCTACTGTATGCCTATGTGTGAGCAAAAATCCAACGTCTCAGAACTGTCTCTCCCTCTTAGTCGGTAACGCTTTATAATAACAAATACCATATAAATGATTTTTAAGGTAGATCATTATAAAGTGTTCCTTCTTAGTTTTATATTACTGTACCAGCAGCGTTGGTAATACAGACCCAAAGGGTTGCATCTTTTTCTTCCTGCCCAGCGCTAAGATACGGGATTCAGCTAATACATTTATCACCAAGGCTTTGATTGGTTGAATCAGATGTGTTATTGCTAGGCTAGAATGAAAAATGTGCACCACTTTGGGTCCCATGGACCAGGAAGAATCAGTAGTGGGAAAACACTACTGCTGTACAGTAAGCACATTGTGCAACTTCCCCTGCTCTGGGTCCTATTGTTCATGGCTTGTCACATTGCATTGCGTTGAGTATAATGTGATTTTAGATCTCTGGCTGGGATCAAACTGACATTGCTGACCCCTGTGTCGCCCAGCTTGTGGTGGATACTGTGATCTCTGCCAGCTCAAACACCAATGAATCTCCCTTTGAGCTATTGCTGCCTCCACACACTGCATAACTTCTGTCATCTTCTGCTGTGTTTGCATGGTGGGGTGTAGACACACACGCACACACACACATGCACACACACACACAAACACACACACACACGCACACACAAACACACACGCACACACACACTGATGGAAGGACAGATACACACATGCAAACACACACACTGTTTCAGTGGTAGAATATAAGCCCAACAGTTGATGTTTTTATAGAAGAGGTAGTATTGCACTGCTGGAATTGGTTAAACATATATTTTATTTGTATGTCTGCATAGTTCATGTGGCGTGGGTAGGTGGTGGAATATAAAACTGAAAAAACGATCCTGACATTCAAGAGGATGTTTATTAAAATTGAGATTTGACCCCAATTATAGAAGACCAAACTGAGTTAGTTTGACCTCAATTTGTTGGTAATTAGGAAACACATTCAATGATTAAATGTCAGTTGTTTGATATTCTGCGAGATCACAGTATAATTAACTTCACTCACAACAGCCACGCTTATTGTTCTCCGTTGTACGACTGAAGGTTAAATTAATGCTCAAATCTATCCTAACACTCATACAAAAAAAGGTGTAAAAACTTTGCAACAATTATTTTACCTGTTATTTATATGAATTTGTATTTGTATTTATCATTTTTGTGAATACAAGTGAATGACAGAGTTAAAACAGATACATAAAGATGGATACAGTGTGTCCATATTTATCCTCGTCCTTTCCTTAATGAAGGCCTATCTACTGCTTGTTCCTGATGTATAGGCTATGTATTCTTAATTCAATTCAATCAATCATGAATAAAGATCAACGCCTGTAAATTGATTTAAGTATCTGTTAACGAAACGGACACAAAGCGAGATCCTTGAAGTAGAATCAAACTTTGTTTGAAAATTCTGTCTCCCCCAATTATAGCAATATCCTATGATAACTCTTACTGCAGTTCCCCAGCAACTGACTGACAATGAATGACTTGCTTATCATCCTGTGTGTTTGAGCACCACTGCACATGACAGCTTGCGCAGTTATTAATATTCAGAGTCAAAATGATGCTCATCAGCTCATGCAGGATTTCGACCGTTCATCAGCAACTATTGTGGTTCTGTTTCTTTTACGTTGGATCAGGGTTGTGTTTTAGTCGTTGATGAAAAGTCTAGCCACAAATTACTTTTCAAAACGGATATTAAGAAGATTGTGCTGACACAGCCGCTGCACTTATTTGTAAGACAGGATGCTTTTAAAAAAAATGGATTTCTGTATTTTATGCTTTCTTATACTAAAAAATGGAGAAAACAGAAGATATCTGCACACTGCTCTTGATAGTATCCCTTTAATAAGCTTTATATATATCGGCCTCAATACCTTTTTTTTAATTATGTAGACATAGCTCCACCCACATCCATTTCATGCATCAAATTGGGTTGGAGTCAAGGGAAACTAAGTACTTGTTACCAAATATAACAATGTGCATTTCAGAAAAATGTGAATAAAAAGTGTACAAAGCTCTGACAAAGGCCTTGAGACTGATACATAAAAGCTTATTTAAAGAGCAGTGATACTATCAAGAGCAGTGTGTGGGTTTCTTCTTTTTTCTCATATTATTCAACTGTTACCATGCACCTGCAAAAAAAGATAGCTCAGATGTGCAAGTGCCTTTTGAATGAAAAAATACACATAAAAAATAAGACGTACTGTTTATACAATTCCAGCAGGTGATTGCATCCTAAGTGTAGAGCATCAAGAGGATACTGTAGGCTAAAATGGGGGATATAGGCTACATCTTGTCCAGACTTAGACTATGTCTTATCCAGGATAATCTTGTTAATTTGTGACACAGTTGGCCAAGAGTCCCAACTCTTCCTGCTACTAAATCATCACCATGCAGGGAACTCCACTCTACACACTTGATCTATAACAGGGTCATATTCACAAGGCACCAAACAGAGGAAAACAGTCTGAAACAAAGGAGGGACAACTTGAACTTGTCCAATGAGAAATGCTCGCTTTTGGTTTCAGTTGCAAAACGTTTTGCTACATTTTGCCAAACATGAGCTAATCTATTTGCAATAACCTGTAAAGAGATGAGTTTAAAGAAGTCCAAGTCACCAAATAAAGTGGATTATGAAGATCCTCTTTGGGACTCTGTCTGTGAGGTCATCATATGGGCGTCAAACTAAGGTTTATGAGGAGGAAATCAGAGCTCAGCCGAGCACTGACTTACCAACTCAAACTGCATGTTTTTGTTACTGTACAGTACCTGGTGTTCTATGGCTGCGGTTCCCAAACTGAGGGGAACAAATATCCTTTATGTTGATGACCTTTAGCAGATCCAAAATAGCTATCCAAGTTGATTCAACAACACATATATATATATATATATATATATAATATATATATATATATATATATATATATATTATTATTATTTTTATTTTTTTATGAAAGGATGTGGAAACACTGTCCCATACCTAATGTGCTATAAACTCAACAAAAAAAGAAACGTCCTCTCACTGTCATCTGTGTTTATTTTCAGCAAACATAACAAGATTCAACAACTGAGACATAAACTGAACAAGTTCCAAAGATTTGTGGCTAACAGAAATTGAATAATGTGTCCCTGAACAAAGGGGGGGTCAAAATCAAAAGTAACAGTCAGTATCTGGTGTGGCCACCAGCTGCATTAAGTACTACAGTACATCTCCTCCTCATGGACTGCAACAGATTTGCCAGTTCTTGTTGTGAGATGTTAACCCACTCTTCCACCAAGGCACCTGCAAGTTCCCGGACATTTCTGAGGGGAATGGCCCTAGCTCTCATCCTCCGATCCAACAGGTCCCAGAACCAGGTCCGGGCTCTTCGCTGGCCATGGCAGAATGCTGACATTCCTGTATTGCAGGAAATCACGCACAGAACGAACAGTATGGCTGGTGGCATTGTTATGCTGGAGGGTCATGTCAGGATGAGCCTGCAGGAAGGGTACCACATGAGGGAGAAGGATATCTTCCCTGTAACGCACAGAATTGAGATTGCCTGCAATGACAACAAGCTCAGTCCGATGATGCTGTGAGACACCGACCTAGACCATGACGGACCCTCCACCTCCAAATCGATCCCGCTCCAGAGTACAGGCCTCGGTGTAACGCTCATTCCTTCGATGATAATCGGGAATCCGACCATCACCCCTGTTGAGACAAAACCGTGACTTGTCAGTGAAGAGCACTTTTTGCCAGTCCTGTCTGGTCCAGCAACAGTGGGTTTGTGCCCATAGGCGACGTTGTTGCTGGTGATGTCTGGTGAGGACCTGCCTTAAAACAGGCCTACAATCCCTCAGTCCAGCCTCTCTCAGACTATTGCGGACAGTCTGAGCACTGATCGAGGGATTGTGAATTCCTGGTGTAACTCAGGCAATTGTTGTTGCCATCCTGTACCTGTCCCGCAGGTGTGATGTTTGGATGTACTGATCCTGTGCAGCTGTTGTTACACATGGTCTGCCACTGCGAGGACGATCAGCTGTCCGTCCTGTCTCCCTGTAGCTCTGTCTTAGGCGTCTCACAGTACGGACATTGCAATTTATTGCCCTGGCCACATCTGCAGTCCTCATGCCTCCTTGCAGCATACCTAAGGCACGTTCATGAAGATGAGCAGGGACCCTGGGCATCTTTCTTTTGGTGTTTTTCAGAGTCAGTAGAAAGGCCTCTTTTCATAACTGTGACCTTAATTGCCTACCGTCTGTAAGCTGTTCGTGTCTTAATGACTGTTCCACAGGTGCATGTTCATTAATTGTTTATGGTTCATTGAACAAGCATGGGAAACAGTGTTTACCCTTTATAATGAAGATCTGTGAAGTTATTTGGATTTTTACAAATTATCTTTGAAAGACAGGGTCCTGAAAAAGGGACATTTCTTTTTTTGCTGAGTTTGGAAAACTACAGTGCTGTAGCCAACTATTGTGCTGTAGCCACTTCCTGTATGTGCTGTAGCCAACTACTGTGATGTAGCCACTTCCTGTATGTGCTGTAGCCAACTACTGTGATGTAGCCACTTCCTGTATGTGCTGTAGCCAACTACTGTGATGTAGCCACTTCCTGTATGTGCTGTAGCCAACTACTGTGATGTAGCCACTTCCTGTATGTGCTGTAGCCAAATACTGTGATGTAGCCACTTCCTCTATGTGCTGTAGCCAAATACTGTGATGTAGCCACTTCCTGTATGTGCTGTAGCCAAATACTGTATGTGCTGTAGCACACTATTGTGCTTTACCCAACTACTGTGCTGCAACCAACTCCTCTATCACGTGACAATGATTGAAGAGTTGGCAACAGCACATACAGTACAGGACCAGGTTGAGCAATAAGAATCTGTCATGAGAATCTATTTGCTGACAGTTGTTTTGATCTGATATTAGCTTTGAAGACAATCCATGGGAAACGACCACAGCTAACTGCTTGACTAGCCATGCGGACAGTGTATGGAAATGAAAACAAATCCCACCACTCTCAGGGATAATCCAGAGACAGGGTTTCATCTGATCCAAGTTGAGATCAAAGGGTGAAATGGCGGCCATGTTTTATGGAGTAGTTCTACTCACTGCAAAGCTGCCTGTCTGCTCTGGTTATGTTAGCTAGCTAGGTGACAGCAGATTACTCATTTATTACTCTGCCTGGGTTACTGAAGTCACCAAAATAATCCTTTGGTTGTGTTTTTTTGAACATCTCACGTAACATTAGATTTTTTTTTTCAAAGAATACAATAGAATTTTCATTAGTTTATGTTACTGTGGGCTATTTACTGCCACATTGTCACAGTATCCACAGAAGGTGGCGCCCCTCCTCGGTTGGGCGGCGCTCGGCGGTCGTCGTCGCCGGCCTACTAGCTGCCACCGATCCATGTTTCTGTGTCTTTTGGTTTTGTCTGTCTGTTCTGCACCTGTTTCTTGTCTGTCATTAGTGGGGGTGGTATTTAGTGTGTCTTTTCAATTCAGGATTTCGTGCGGGATTGTTTGATGTCATTTCAGGATAGACGTTAGTGAGCACTGCTCCCTATTTTCTATTATTGACCGGGCTGCGCCCCGTGCGCCATTTGTTTTGGGAACGTGTTTCCCTCTTTGATTATTGTGTGCGCCCTGTGCCTTTCGGCTTCTTGTGTTTTCCGGATTATTATTAAATACTACGATCTACCGGACCTCTGTCTCCCGCAATTGACTCTGCCTTTCTACTGATCCTGGTAATCGTGACACACATGCTCATCTGTGGAGCGCATGGAACAGCAGATATTCTTAGAAAAAGTGATATCCTGAACTAGAGCTCATTTCTAGAGCTCAAATCTTTTGAGTTATTTTTTGGAAACCTCAGAATCTGATGTTTTGGCGCTCCATTTCCCTGCCTCTATGACATGACATGTCCTCTTAAAGTGGCTTAAGACACAAATTCTGTTTGTGATATCGAAATTCAAACAAAATATGTGTGTTAAGTAGATGTATTTAGGTAAGGTCAGGACGCTTCCAGTGTTAGACAGCAACTTTAGAGGCTGGAAGGAACTGATCTTACTGAACCTCTGTCCTATTATGGACACCGTATTCTAGAACTTTCTCCCCTAAACTTGTGCTTTGGGAGGCCATTATGCGTCACAAAGACATCAAGGGTGAATGAGTAATCCTCAGGGCTCATCGACAAGCTGTCATAAAGCTACTGCAGTAACATGAATGGTTTTAAACCAATTATACTGCACTGTACCTGCTCTGACCTGCTGCATGAACAACACACAACATTGAAGTCAATTAAGACATCCGCTCTCAGGAGTCCTGTTCATTTAGGCACCAAATGGAAGAAACCCAGCTGGGTGTTATTTTAACCTTTATTTAACTAGGCAAGTCATTTAAGAGCATATTCTTACTTACAATGACAGCCTACCGGGGAACAGTGGGTTAACTGTCTTGTTCAGGGGCAGAACAACAGCTTTTTACCTTGTCAGCTCAGGGATTCAATCAAGCAACCTTTCGGTTACTGGCCCAACGCTCTAACCACTAGGCTACCTGCCGCCCCATTATGCTACAGTGTGCTCTACTTAACATGACCAGTTTCACTCCATTTTCAACACTGTCAGGTCATGTACTTACTTATTACTTATTATGAACTATAAGCAAAAGTTTATATTGTATTTAATAATGAAAGGCTCAGTTTTATATGTAGCGATTGTGCCATGACTATAATGTGACTAATACTGAAGAGTTCCATTCCAAAACAGGTTGGTAAATTAGCTTCTATTGTTTAAAGAATTTCTGAAACAGATTGGTGTGTTTTTTCACTATCTAATCATGTACTATATTTGTTTGGTATTGGTATTTGGTATTTTATTAGGATCCCCATTAGCTGTTGCAAAAGCAGCATTATACACTGAATGTACACATTTGTTTTTGCTAACGCTATGCACTGAATGTACAAAACATTTATTTTGCTGACGCTATTTAGCAGATGCTGTTACCCAGAGAGAAAATATACAAAAATATACAGTAGACAAACATTCCATTCCAGCTAAACAACGGATATGTAGCATTTTGCAAAACATTATAATAACACATATCTAAAATCTATGAATAAAAAACCTGGGAAAAAAAATCTGAGAACAGGTACTCATAATCAATCAACGCTAGTGGAAAATGTGTGATGTAGCTTTTTAGAAATACACTCTTGAATTCCTTAAGGTAATTATGATGTTTTCCTTTTGAGCGTAATGTGATCACATGCTGAGTTGCTTCAATTGAACATCACTTTGAAATGGATCCCTGGAGTGAAAAAACTCTTTATATCCATTTATTGTAAGTAATGCTACTCATGAGCCTATAGTACTTTACATTACACTTACTTCCCAGTGGGCAAAACTGGTTACAATGACATCAGGCTAAATTAAGTATTTTGTGACGTCACAGTCAGGTTGTGTAATGGTTGCAAGAGGACGTTTTTTTTTTAGGTCTGAAAAATAAAACAACATTTAAAAAAAAGTCCTTAAACCTGGTCTAAGATCTTAACCATAGTTACAACCAGGTAATCTGGCAATAGTATAAGGAACTTGATGCAGTAGCAATCGGTTTGGCCAGAAGCCTGTATTCCACACTTCCACAAGGTGTGAGATGGGTGCTTATTTCAGCACAAAGGAATGTGACATTCTGGTGAGAATGTCTGTACAGCACAATGTGCATAGCCACTATGTGAGCATCAATGCAGTCAACACGCACTGCAGTGGGAGCCTTCATAGATGTGGTCTTTCTTTCTGACAATCGTACGCTTGGGCCGTTACCGGTAAGTCCCTCGAGCATGAGCTGACTGACCATAGGCTGTGAAGTCACAGAAGAAAGTGGTGAGATAGAACCCTTTGATTTTTCACATCGTTCAAAGGCACGCACAGTCGGGTGTTAAATTTGACAGGCAAGCAGAATGCAGCTCCTACAGGATAGGTAAGCAATTCATTTCCATTTCATGGATGTACAGGAGAGGCTATTAGGAGTGTTACTGTGTGTGAGAGAGAGAGAGATTTAGTAACATTTCCTGATTTGTAAAGTAACTTGATGCACTACAGACCTGTCACTGCACAGTGATATGATTACCACCAATTAAAGCAGGGTATGGCTGAAAAGGTGACTCAGCTTTCAGCAGTTTGCCAATTAAAACAACAGAGTTTTTCTCTTATTGTCCACACACGTACGCACCCACCTACACACACGCCACACACACACACACACACACACACACACACACACACACACACACACCGCAACATCAATCTTGGCCAAAGCAATTTGCTGACTTCATGAAAGCAGTTTAACGGTGCAGAAAAAGGGAACATCAACGCCCAGATTTGGAAGTCACCATTGATCTTTGTCCCACTAGGAGCAGAACAAAGGTTTCATTGAAGCCCACACATCCTCACCTATGATTTATAACTGACTGGTGGCCATCTCTGGATCTGAAAGAGTGCGTTATTAATGGTTGTGGGAAGGTTGCGGCAAACCTGGGAGAGAATGGCCCAGAGGGGAAATAACGGCAGTCGACAGTTCACTGCTTAGTGAGGACCTGAAGGACTGAACTGTCCTTCTAATACACTGAGGGTTAGGGATCTGAACTGTCCTTCTAATCTAATACACTGAGGGGTCATGGCTCTGAACTGTCCTTCTAATCTAATACACTGATGGGTTATGGCTCTGAACTGTCCTTCTAATCTAATACACTGAGGGGTTATGGCTCTGAACTGTCCTTCTAATCTAATGCACTGATGGGTCATGGCTCTGAACTGTCCTTCTAATCTAATACACTGAGGGTTAGGGATCTGAACTGTCCTTCTAATCTAATACACTGATGGGTTATGGCTCTGAACTGTCCTTATAATCTAATGCACTGATGGGTCATGGCTCTGAACTGTCCTTCTAATCTAATGCACTGAGGGGTCATGGCTCTGAACTGTCCTTCTAATCTAATACACTGAGGGATTATGGCTCTGAACTGTCCTTCTAATCTAATACACTGAGGGGTCATGGCTCTGAACTGTCCTTCTAATCTAATGCACTGAGGGGTCATGGCTCTGAACTGTCCTTCTAATCTAATGCACTGAGGGGTCATGGCTCTGAACTGTCCTTCTAATCTAATACACTGAGGGGTTATGGCTCTGAACTGTCCTTCTAATCTAATACACTGATTGGTTATGGCTATGGACTGTCCTTCAAC
The DNA here is from genome assembly GCF_965601325.2 of Salmo salar. Taxonomy (NCBI): domain Eukaryota; kingdom Metazoa; phylum Chordata; class Actinopteri; order Salmoniformes; family Salmonidae; genus Salmo; species Salmo salar. The sequence goes on from NC_138298.1 coordinate 9,047,260, forward strand.
TCTAATGCACTGAGGGTTATGGCTCTGAACTGTCCTTCTAATTTAATACAGTGAGGGTTAGTGATCTGATCTGTCCTTCTAATCTAATACACAGAAGGTTAGGGATCTGAACTGTCCTTTTAACCTAATACACTGAGGGTTATGGCTCTGAACTGTCCCTCTAATCTAATACACAGAGGGTTAGGATCTGAACTGTCCTTCTAATTTAGTACACAGAGGGTTAGGGATCTGAACTGTCCTTCTAATCTAATATACATTAGGGTTATGGCTCTTCTATTAACTGTCCTTCTAACACAATGGGGGGTATGGCTCTGAACTGTGAACTGTCCTTATAACCATATGAGGGGAAGGATAAATAAGGCACTCATCCAAAGTTAATGCCAATTGTCCTCATAAAGCCTGATTGTTGCATCGATCAGCGCTGATTGAGGATCAGTGCTCTCTACTGAGTCAGAGCTCTCCCCATCTCATCCAGTAAACCTGGAGCCAGTAAGACAGAGTTCTGCACCAGTTAATTTGGCCACATACAGTATCTCATCTTGCCACCACCACCACCGTCAGAAATGGCACACCTTTTAACACTACAACCAGAAATATAGAGTTCATAAACTGGGTTTGGAAAGCTGGGTTTGAGATCTTACAAGTTGAAATTCCCCTGTTGTCACTCTCTGTGGTTAAGGCCTTTGGTACAGTGTAAACATTCTGAATACGGTCCTCTGACACAACGTAAACATTCTGAATGAAAACCCTTATCTGGAATGCTCTTATCCACATTCTATTTGCTTATCAATGAGTCGTGGCCTAAATATATCTTTAACTATGTATGGTTCCTATTGTCATATAGTACGGATTATGGCAACTCTACAGCTTGGTCTACCTTCTGATGTGCTGGTGTGATGGACTGGGTTCAAAGACAGGTACACTGTCTAAGCCAGCTGAGCTAAAGTCTGGGCATTCGGGAAGCTAAACCAGGTCACCGAACCATCTCTGTTACTTTGGCACCATCACCCAAATGAACAAGACAAAGGCTGTCCCTTGGCTGTCAAAGCCCTGCCCTGTGCCCACTCCTCTCCTGGTCCCCTCTCTCTGTGTGCCAGCCAGGCAGCTAGGGTGCTGGGACAACGTGCCTATTGAACAGGACGTCCTGGAAGTGTTTCAGTCAAGGGATTAGCAGAGTTTCTCTCTCTCGGCTTTAACGCTTAAGCCTCTGGAGGAAAGGAGGCTGCTGCTGCATGATGATGACGATGATGGTGATGACGATGATGATGGTGATGATGATGATGATGATTATGATGATGGGGATAATGGTGATGGTGACGATGGTGATGCTCGGACCGCTGGCTGGCCACCTACTTTGACCATCTGACAGCAGATCAACTGGAACAACAGGAAGAAAAAAACGAATTACCCAGTGATACTCATAAACCATTAATCCATCTGGCCCAGCCAAGATTAGCAACATAATCACAGGCTAATAATGTCTCAATCTGCATCATTAGCATCCAATCACATTGGGCTGTAAAACGCAGTATACCAAATTGAAATGTATGATTCCCAAAAACTTGATATAGCTGTGTGAGGAAAGTTCAGATACAAGAGCAGCTGTTTAAATGCACAACATGACTTAAATAGTAGTTAAAAAAAACAGTTCTATGTACAAAACTGAAATGTATTTTATCAAACTTAATGCTGGTCCCATGGTATGTCTGAACAGGGCAATTCCACGGAATTGTGCTGAAACTCTGATTTATCACTTAAAATGTATGCCAAACAAAAAACATTGTTTTCAAAGTTTAACAAACAATACAACTATATGCACCAGGACTACTTTTAACAATTTACACTGAACATTTTACAAAAACACATTTACTGGAAGAACTGTGCAGGTGGTTAGAGAATTTTGGTAAAATCTCCCTCCGTTTTTTATGTGTCAACGTTTTCCAAAAACTCTGTTCAATATCTGCTCCAAATTAAGATTCAACGATGTCTGGAGAAAGAATGGAGTGTCAGCTATGACATGATACCTTGAGTTTGAAAAAATCTATTTTGGTTATATAACTACAGTAAGTGAAGTTGATTTACAGCTGGTAACAGAATTATGGCAACGGAATTACATCATGGGTCCCTGATCTGTACTACACAGAAAAGCATAATTATGGATATGAATGTCATTCTCTCAGGGAGAGAAGCACAAGACAGAATCTCTTCTAAAATATGTAATTTGTCTGTCAGATTAGGGACGATTATCATCTAAGAGAACATCAAGATAGAAAGAGACGATTCAAGCAGTTCTCATAAACAAACCGTTTTTTCTCAATTTGTAGTCATTTTAGTCATTTTGTATTTCAAAATGAAATCTGTTTAAACTGCTACTCAAACAAAACACAAAAAACAGAGCTCCCCTTGGCTATGTCATTCTCTTCATGGTCATGTATCCTCAATAGGTACACAAAGCTATGTAATATCCTCCTTTGTATAATTGGGTATTATTCTACACACTGGATATTATATAATGAGCGCTTACCCCAAACAAGACCAAATTTGGTTGGTCCGGACCAGACCAAATCTGAACCAATCATAAATATCTATCTTTCACAAATTTGTACATCAGCGTTCAGCACAGTAGAGTTCATTATAATACAGTAGAGTACAGCACAGCACAGAACTTTAGAGTAAGTTCAGTACAGTACAGTAGAGTTCACTGCAGTGGAATACAGTAGAGTACAGTAGAGTACAGTAGATTATAGTGTGCTCTACTGTGTGCTGCACTGCACTGGACTCTACTGTACAGTAATGTACTATGGTGAATTATACATTCTTTACCTTACTCTATTGTGCTATGCTGCACTGTACAAATTTGTGAACCCAACTGTGGTTTGTGATTACTATGATTTCCCATTGTAGCCAATCAATTGCAGAAATGTCACATTTTAATCACTTACAAATTCATAAACAAAATTGATAATAAAACCATTGTAACTAATTGTTAGGTCTATCTTTACTTGTTACTTCTGTGAACTTTCATTATCCTCCCTCGTGAGGGAGAGAAATTTGAAAATATCTTAAAGACATGTGGGTTTTTGTTAACGGAATTTCAAGGCACTAGGCAACGTTTCTTAAACTTACAGAAGGCAGAAACATTTCTCCACAACTAAATATACTGTAAGTGTTGATATTCGTAGGCAGGTGTCTTTACTTCAACATTATCGTGTTTTGATGTATTTATAATATATTTTACGAATATTTGTTTTCTAAGACCCCGTTTCCATCTGTTTGCCCTGAAATCAAAGCCTCTGCTTATTCCCCCAAAATTCTGTATGGAAAATATTTGAAAGATTTACATATGCCTTCAAATGTTGGTGATCATGGGTCCTTCTACATGGAAATGACCAACAGCCCTTCAGTAAAAAGGCCAATGGCAATGAAAGAAGCAATACCCAATTGCATGTGACGCTGTCCTAATATGATCAAAAAAGTTATGTTAATGATAATAATGCCAATATCTGTCAGACATGTTAATGCACTGACTATTCTATTGGATATTATGAAACACTGTTTGTTTACTGGCATAAAGAAAGATCCTTATACAATATATTTAGAAGTAACAAATCAGTGTATCGCAATTCAGTGCTCTGTCACAAGTGACTCATAAGCGTAGGGGTTATTGTAAGAGCTCACTCTAACTAGAGAGTGCAACTTTGTGTGTCTTGAGATATCATCTTAATATCGTAAACAATCTATTTCTAGGAAGCAATTGTTATAAAACATTAACATCAACTGCATAAGAGGCCTTGAGTCAAGAGAAAAGTGCTAAATTACCACAAGAGAACCTAAATAAATCTTAGTACAATAACGTGAATTATGGATTTCCTTGGGAACGAGCCACTGGGATAAAGAAGTACCAACTATTTTCACAGATGTATTTGGAAGGCAGTTAAGATTCTGTGGATCCACAGAAACTGACAGACTGTTGGCAGTAAGCAGTTGAGAGCTGTGGTCACTGCACACACGCACGCACGCACGCACGCACGCACGCACACACACACAAAATGGTTCTATATAGCGCTAAATAAGGGTTATTTGGCTTATAACCATAGTGGAACCCTTTTTGATGCTATATAGAACCGTTTTGAAGGTTCTACAAGGAACCATGCTCATAAGGTTCTAAATAAACGTGTATGATGCTATAATGACCCATTTCCTGAGGTTCTATGAAAAACCTTTTTTTATGGTTCTTTACGGAACCTTTATGGAGAATGGTTTTATAAAGAGCCTTTCTCAATCTCAAAGGTTCTTTGTAAGCTGAACAAAATTATAAATGCAACATGCAACATTTTCAACAATTTTACTGAGTTACAGTTCATTTAAGGAAATCAGTAAATTTAAATAAATAAATAATGCCCTAATCTATGGATTTAACACGAGTGGGCAGGGGTGCAACCATGGGTGTGCCTGGGAGGGCATAGACCCACCCACTGGGGAGCCAGGCCTTGACAATCAGAATTAGTTTTTCCCTAACAAAAGTGGATATAGTACAGACGGAAATACTCCTCAGCACCCATTTTAGAGAATGCACAAGATTTTAGAGAAATAAGCTTTTTGTGCATATGGAAAATTTGGTGGATATTTTATTTCACCTCATGAAACATGGGAACAGCACTTTACATGTTGCCTTAGAAATAATTCTAAGATGTAGGACAGACACTTCAGAACAATCTTCCTTTTTATTTATTTTTAGGGGACTCTTTGTTGTTCCATGTAGGGAATATGTAATTCCATGCATTTGTATGGGCTAATAGCAGTAAGGCCAAATACAATTTTTCATAAAATATTTGTTTTAATATTTTTTTATCATACTTCAAGAATTCTTAAAATTAGGAATAAAATAGTAAAATGATCATTGGTATAACCTTCTCAAAACAACTCCATGTAGCTTAGTATAAATAGTTAGAAAGAATAAGATGAAGCTCTGGTGATATGGATAACTATTGAAAGATAGCTGATATGCGTTTTTCTAAATTGCAATGGACAACCTTTGGTAGGTAGATTACGGTACAGCAAAGCCAAGTCAGCCCATGCTCATGGTTCTCACAGGGGAAGTGGAATGATAGGCTACAATGCCTTTGCTCATGATCATGCACGCCGCAATTGACTTATAGTAAGTTCCTTGAATTTTCTTTTGTGGTGCCATTTCGTTATATAGATAGACACTTGTGGTTTCTAGCTAGCGTTACACCAATCAAAACAGTGGAGAGTGTAGTGAAGCAAAACTTTGGTCAAAACCATTTATCTTGGGGTGACAAGGGGAGAAATTTTGCAATTTATAAAATATTCATATATTTATTTTAACACAGACTAGCTAAAAAATAAGTGAAAATTGACAAATTATCCAATAGATAATCTTCTGGTAAAAATAGAGGTACAAAAACATACGTTTGCTTTTCCTATTTTAATTTGCATCACACCCCAAGCGGACACAAGGCAGTCGCGAAGAGGAATATCTTTGCAGCTGTTTCTGATTAATTAACAATGCCATGCTGGTGGGTGGTCACATTCAAATAATACCCAGCCCTGAAACAAAATGTAGGCTGAAAATAATTTCCATGTCATATCATAGGACAATACACTGCATTTACACGGATTTGCATGAAGTGGGCAGTTTGGATGTGTCACTTTAATCCCAAATATACCATACTTTGACTAAAATTACGACTTATTGACTTAAATCGTGCAAAATTATGGGTAAGACGACCAGTTATACATTTTCAATTATCAGAGATTTAGATTGAACAACAACTACGTCCAGTGTAGATGGCACCAGTGAAATGACAGTGATCGGAAAATGTAAAATAAACATTTTCTTTGATGTAAACGCCTAGATTCTTGTCCGTAGCTCTTTTTTTTCTCACAAGCACAGTCTAAGATACATGAAATATTATCTTCCCTCAATCCATTTATTTTACACTTCATGTCAGATAGAAGAGTGTCAAACCAATTTAGAAACATATCAGGTGAGGGGTGTCAGATGTGCAAGACGGAGCAATGATAGTGAGACTCGCACACATTGAGAGTGTTCTGTAATGTTCCTTTTGCACTTGAAAACCCTTTCAGATAATTCACACTGTGCTATGGAGTTTCCAAAGGCATCGAAGGATTCAGATAGACATGGAATAGCACTGCTACGAATCGGGTTCTTCTTGTTATGCTTGGAAAGTCACATTGCAGAGTTTAAACCTTAGCATATCGTACCTTTGATACCCTGTCTCACATGGTCAAATAAAATAAGGGAAGGATTTTGGGTGATAAAAATTCCAGTTACACTCCACTCACTGGTAGACGTGTCTTGAATTCAGAACATGTGTGCGTGGGTAGACACTGCATAAACAGACGTGGCATTGGCGTGGGATTTGAAGTATGACAACTAGTTAAAACAGAAAAATTAAAAACCCTTTACTGAGCCGTGCGACTCATTCCAACTGAAATATACCCATAACATTCCATTCATTACTTTCATCCATCATTAGCCTTATTATATCATTAACAAATTCGGCACATATGTGTCAGGGACTTTCGGTCGTATTAAAAACTGCTCATGGTATTATTATATTATCTCATTACCCAAAATGAATTTGGTGCCCAAGGCAAAAGGACACATTTACAATTAATTAAGCATGGGAGGTTTTCAGTGTTGGGCATCATATGGCCTGTGCCAGTTAACTGCCCTTACGCTAGGGATTATTACAGTTTGGCTAATGGCGTCAGGCATTGGTTATTGAATGGGTAAAAATCCTCAAATCTTCCTGATACTTCCGTACGTGTAGTAGCGAATGAGGCCTTAGGCATTCTAGCCCTCAGATATACGTGACGAAATGAAATACACGTGTGGTTAAAGCTTTTGAGGCGGCAGGTATCCTAGTGGTTAGAGCGTTGGGCCAGTAACTGAAAGGTTGCTAGACCGAATCCCCGAGCTGACACGGTGAAAATCTATCGTTCTACCCCTGAACAAGGCAGTTAACCAACTGTTCCTAGGCCGTCATTGTAAATAAGAATTTGTTCTTAACTGACTTGCCTAGTTAAATAAAGGTTAAATATAATTTTTTAAAGCTTAGTAATGAGCAATATGCAGTCAGTTATTAGATACAGACATATAGTACCGTGTCGGACACCACCTTGCCTATCAGCTAAACACAAGAAGAAGGGGCTCTAGTGGGCATACGATCAGCAACACTGAATCCAAGCAGCATGAATCCATGACCCCATCCTGCCTTGTGTCAATGGTACAGGCTGGTGGTGTAATCGTGTGGGGAATGTTTTTCTGGCACAAATAAGGTCCCTTGATACCAGTTGAGCAACATTTGAAAGCCACACGTTATAGAACACATGCCCCGAAGAATTCTGGCTGTTCTGGAGGCAAAGGGGATTCGACCAAATACTAGATGTGTGTAGCTAATGAACTGGCCACTGTGTGTACGTGCATTTGTAAAGATGGGTGGATAGATGGATGAATGGATGACGTAATTGCTGGATGGCGTGATGGATGGAAGGATCTTCAGGCTATATTTGTGTCTCATGCCACCTTTTAATTCAGTCATAAACACTTGCACATAATGACATAAGAAGAGCTGTTGCAGGTACACACATAATCACAAACATGAAACGAAACTAGCTGTCACGCCCTGACCTGAGAGAGCCGTTTATCTCTGTTTGGCTAGGTCAGGGTGTGACATGGGGTGGGCATTCTATGTGTTATATTTCTATGTTCCATTCTATGTTTTCTATTTCTTTGTGTTGAGCCGATTATGGTTCCTAATCAGAGGCAGCTGTCTATCGTTGTCTCTGATTAGGAATCATACTTAGGCAGCCCTTTTTCCACCTTCAATTGTGGGATCTTGTTTTTGTACAGCTCAGTTAGCCTGCAGAACGTTCGTTCGTTCGGTCGGTCGTTGTTTTGATTTCGTGTTCTGAGTTGAATAAAAATAGAAATATGAACACGTACCACGCTGCACCTTGGTCTACTCCTTTTGACGATCGTCACACTAGCTCTAGTCGCATGCAGCTTCACTTTAAACTAACTGAATAATTCCAGTTTAAATGTGACATCTGGAACTCGACTCACCTTATTAATTTCCTTTCAGCACTCGGCATTAGCGAAAACAATACAATATCTGTCACGACTTCCGCCGAAGTCGGCTCCTCGTTCGGGCGGCGTTCGGCGATCGACGTCACCGGCTTTCTAGCCGTTGCCGCTCCATTTTTCATATATTCATTTGTCTTGTCTTGTTTCCATACACACCAGGTTTTCATTTCCCCAATTAAGCTACTTGTATTTAATCCTCTGTTTCCAATCATGTTTTGTGTGTAATCGTTTCATGTTGCTGTGACTTCGCCCTGGAATTCCGGACCTTGGCCGCCGGAGCAGGCTGGAACGACAGGGCCCTCATCGACCACTATCGATGCAGCCTACGAGAGGACGTCTGACGTGAGCTGGCCTGCAGGGATGCCACCATTTCCTTTGACCAACTGGTGGAATTGTCCATCCGGTTGGATAACCTGCTGGTCACCCGCGGACGTCCAGAGGGGGCTCTGTCGGTTCCATCGTCCAGCACCCCCGCTCCGGTGCCCATGGAGTTAGGAGGGGCTGCTCATAGGGAGACTGGAGGAGGAGCATCACGTGTGCCATCTGTGGCCGCAGAGAATGCATTGCCGGTCGGTGCCGTGTTGGTTCCTCTGGGAGTCGAGGCAACAGGCAGGGCACTCTGGCTTCACCCCAGGTGAGTTTGCACCACACTCATCCAGAGTCCTCTGTTGATCAACTGTTTGTGCCTGTTTGTTTCCCTGAGTTTTCCCCACATTCCCAGCATAAGGTGCTCGTCGATTCAGGCGCAGCTGGGAATTTTATTGACAGAGCATTAGCCATTAGGTTAGGGATCCCTATTTTTCCTATAGTTAGACCCTTCCCGGTACACGCTCTAGATAGTCGACCATTAGGGTCCGGGCAAATCAAGGAGGCCACCATCTCCTTGGCCATGGTTATGCAGGGGAATCATGAGGAGAGAATCAGTCTCCTTCTCATGGACTCTCCTGAGTTTCCTGTGGTACTAGGCCTTCCTTGGTTGGCTCTGCATAACCCCACTATTTCCTGGCAACAGAGGGCTCTCGCAAGAGTGCTCAGGGAGGTGTGTAGGGGTTTCTGTTGGTGCTACCATGGTGGAAAGTCCAGACCAGGTCTCCACCGTGCACATACCCCCAGAATATGCGGATTTGGCTCTCGCCTTCTGTAAAAAGAAGGTGACTAAATTACCACCTCATTGACGGGGGGATTGTGCGATAAATCTCCTGGCAGACGCTGCGCTTCCCAGGAGTCACGTGTATCCCCTGTCGCAAGCGGAGATGGTGGCTATGGATACATATGTCTCTGAATCCCTGCGTCAGGGGTACATTCGGCCCTCTACTTCTCCCGCCTCCTCGAGTTTATTTTTTGTGAAGGATGGAGGTTTATGCCCGTGCATTGACTATAGAGGTCTCAATCAAATCACGGTGAAGTACAGTTACCCGCTACCTCTTATCGCCACGGCGATTGAGTTAATGCATGTGGCCCGCTTCTTCACGAAACTGGATCTCAGGAGTGCGTATAACCTGGTGCGTATCCGGGAGGGAGATGAGTGGAAGACAGTGTTCAGTACCACCACAGGGCACTATGAGTACCCCGTCATGCCGTAAGGGTTGATGAATGCTCCATCAGTTTTCCAATCCTTTGTAGACAAGATTTTCAGGGACCTGCACGGGCAGGGTGTAGTGGTGTATATCGATGACATTCTGATTTACTCCGCTACATGCGCCGAGCATGTGTCCTTGGTAAGCAAGGTACTTTGACGACTGTTGGAGCATGACCTGTACGTCAAGGCTGAGAAATGCCTGTTCTTTCAGCAGGGCGTCTCCTTCCTAGGGTATCGCATTTCCACATCGGGTGGAGATGGAGAGTGACCGCATTGCAGCCGTGCGTAATTGGCCAACTCCCACCACGGTAAAGGAGGTGCAGCTATTTTTAGGGTTTTCCAATTACTAACGGAGATTTATCCGGGTTTTTGGCCAGGTTGCTGCGCCCATTACCTCACTGCTGAAGGGGGTCCTGCAAGGTTGCGGTGGTCGGCTGAGGCGGACAGGGCTTTTGGGCAACTGTTTTACTTTGGCTCCATTGCTGGCCCATCAGGATCCCTCTTTGGCATTCAAAGTGGAGGTGGACGTGTCTGTTTCCCATCATGTTTTGTGTGTAATTGTTGCTGTAGTGTCTTTTTACACGATTTACTTTTGTTATGTTCCGTGTTTTTGAGCGCATTTGATTTGTTGTGCTCTCGTTTTGGAACTTTAATAAAGTGCGCCTGTTTACATCACGCTACTCTCCTGCACCTGACTTCGCCTCTTTTACACACGCTGACAATATCTATCAAATGAATAGAGCATAATAAAATTGTGTTTACTGAAACAAATCATGGTCCATAAGTCTTTTCAATATCAATCATCATATTGCTGTACATATTAGTCCTCTTAATCAGTATGCTTGTACATGTGAGAATACACACAAGCACAGGCCCAGATTAAGAAATCATAGGCCCCTGGCTTTCCTGTTTTTTTTTTTATATAGCCCCACCCATATATGTATATACACTACCATTCAAAAGTTTGGGGTCACTTCGAAATGTCCTTGTTTTTGATAGAAAAGCACATCTTTTTTTGGTCCATTAATATAACATCAAATTGATCAGAAATACAGTGTAGACATTGTTAATGTTGTAAATGACTATTGTCGCTGGAAACGGCAGATTATTTATGGAATATATACATAGGTGTACAGAAGCCCATTATCAGCAACCGTCACTCCTGTGTTACAATGGCACGTTGTGTTTGCTAATCCATGTTTATCATTTTAAAAGGCTAATTGATCATTAGGAAACCCTTTTGCAATTATGCTAGCACAGCTGAAAACTGTTGGTCTGATTAAAGAAGCAATAAAACTGGCCTTCTTTAGACTAGTTGAATATCTGGAGCATCAGCATTTGTGGGTTCGATTACAGGCTTAAAATTGACAGAAATAAAGCCCTTTCTTCTGAAACTCGCCAGTCTATTCTTGTTCTGAGAAAAGAAGAATATTCCATGCGAGAAATTGCCAAAAACCTGAAGATTTCACACAACGCTGTGTACAATTTGCTTTTCAAATTGTACGTTTTTCCCGAGATTGTATTTTGAAATCTGCAAAAGGCAAACCTACAGCCGCAACCAACCATAGAAGTATAATCCATAGATGGCAGTTCCCATTCAAATCAGGACCTGCAGCCATTGCTAGAGTACCCATGAGTCAAATTGCTAGGGTAAGAGGTTCCAAACCCTTCTATGGATTATATGTCTATAGCCAAAACGCAACAAGCGTTGTATATTTGGCGCACATGCTGCCCAAACTGCGCCCTTCCTGACTGTAGGCATACCGGTATTTGCCAAAATAAAGGAAACACTTGAGTAAATGAGGGATACAAAGTATATGTTATGGTGTGGGGTGCGTTTTCTTTTTCTGGCAGCTCCTGGTGGCCTAACACCCTTTCATGTTGGTTTTTCCTCTATATGTTGGTTTTTCCTCTCCTGGGCCCCCTTATAGGCTTGGGCCCAGCCCTTGACTCACACAATTGACCTGTCCCACGTATTTATAAAGTTTTTTTTTTAAACAATAATTATTTATTAACCTGTTAGGGCTAGGGGGCAGTATTGACACGGCCGGATAAAAAACGTACCCGATTTAATCTGGTTACTACTCCTGCCCAGTAACTAGAATATGCATATAATTATTGGCTTTGGATAGAAAACACCCTAAAGTTTCTAAAACTGTTTGAATGGTGTCTGTGAGTATAACAGAACTCATATGGCAGGAAAAACCTGAGAAGATTCTGAACAGGAAGTGGCCTGTCTGACAAGTTGTTGTTCATCTTGGCTCTTTTTATTGAAGACTGAGGATCTTTGCTGTAACGTGACACTTCCTACGGCTCCCATAGGCTCTCAGAGCCCGGGAAAAAGCTGAATGATATCGAGGCAGCCCCAGGCTGAAACTCATTATCGCGTTTGGATATTGGTTGGTCAGAGTACTCTAAGACTCAGGCTCGTGCACAAGGGCACGAGATGTTTTTATTTTCTCTCTTTTTGTATATATACACGCTTTCCCGGTCGGAATATTATCGCTTTTTTACGAGAAAAATGGCATAAAAATTGATTTTAAACAGCGGTTGACATGCTTCGAAGTACGGTAATGGAATATTTAAAAAAAAATTGTCACGAAATGCGCCATGCTCGTCACCCTTATTTACCCTTTCGGATAGTGTCTTGAACGCATGAACAAAACGCCGCTATTTGGATATATCAATGGATTATTTGGGACCGAAGTAGAAGTCCTGGGAGTGCATTCTGACGAAGAACAGCAAAGGTAATAACATTTTTCTTACAGTAAATCTGACTTTGGTGAGTGCTAAACTTGCTGGGTGTCTAAATAGCTAGCCCTGTGATGCCGGGCTATCTACTGAGAATATTGCAAAATGTGCTTTCACCGAAAAGCTATTTTAAAATCGGACATATCGAGTGCATAGAGGAGTTCTGTATCTATAATTCTTAAAATAATTGTTATGCTTTTTGTGAACGTTTATCGTGATTAATTTAGTAAATTCACCGGCAGTGTTCGGTCGGAATGCTAGTCACATGCTAGTCACATGCTAATGTAAAAAGCTGGTTTTTGATATAAATATGAACTTGATTGAACAAAACATGCATGTATTGTATAACATAATGTCCTAGGGTTGTCATCTGATGAAGATCATCAAAGGTTAGTGCTGCATTTAGCTGTGGTTTGGGTTTATGTGACATTATATGCTAGCTTGAAAAATGGGTGTCTGATTATTTCTGGCTGGGTACTCTGCTGACATAATCTAATGTTTTGCTTTCGTTGTAAAGCCTTTTTGAAATCGGACAGTGTGGTTAGATTAACGAGAGTCTTGTCTTTAAAATGGTGTAAAATAGTCATATGTTTGAAAAATTGAAGTTTTTGCATTTTTGAGGTATTTGAATATCGCGCCACGGGATTACACTGGCTGTTGAGTAGGTGGGACGCAAGCGTCCCACCTAGCCCATAGAGGTTAATCAGTTACCCAATGAAGACAGTGTCCCCCTCCCCCCATCTGTCGACACTGTCTACAGGTTGTCTACACTCATTGAGAGCGGGCTCCCGAGTCTTCCTGTGGTTGGCGGTTGCAGTAAAAAAAAAAACTAAATATGTGTTACCTTATTTTTTTGGATTACATTTTTTGCTGCCTCTTGGCACACACACACACACACACACACACACACACACACACACACACACACACACACACACACACACACACAGACATTTTGCTGTGTCCTTTGTTTTGGTCACAGTCACTGCATGTGTGCCCTCTAAGGCATTGTAATCTGACCAAACTAAATTAATCTCCTGTCCAAAGACTGAGACCTCTGGCTTTAGGGGAGTGTTGAGCTGCATCCCAAAACAGCTCCGTAGACTTCAAGCTGCAGGCCAGCTTTAACCAGACAGGCAGGAAGGCCGATAGCTAGGCAGACAGTCAGACAGAAAGGCAGTAAGGTGATATATACCTTCGGGTCAGATAGTTATGAAACATTAGACAGACATGCAGACAGGCAACCGGGCAGGCATACAGACAGGCAGGCTGGAAGGAAGAGAAGCAGACAGACAGACTGAAAGGGAGGTCAGATAGTTCTAAAACATTAGAGAAGGAGCAGCTCTAATCCAGCCATCTGGTCTGTTCTACCTACAGTGACTCATACATCACTCCTCCTTCCAGGCTGTGTCACAGTAAAGAGATCACAGTGTCTCTCCTGGACAGCAGGTATTGTGACTGCTCCACTGCAGTCTAAAGCTAATGGCTAAGTTTTAACAGGGGAGTCCACTGCAGTGCAGAGGCGAAGATAAGAAACTCTGGCTAACATGTTTGATATTGAGACAAAGACACTAATTTTGTTAGTCTCATTTTGGGGTTTGAGGAGAGACAGTGAAATAGAGATCTCTCCTGAAAGACAGCTTTGCACTGGTGTCTTCTGGTGTGGCGGGGTAGCGTTGCTTTAATTTTTGAGAAATGGGTGGGATTTGTGACGGTGACTCAGCGTGCATGTGTGCCTGCGTGTTTGTGTGCGCGTGTTCTGGGCTGTCTTGTGGGCTTGTTGTTCCGGTTCCAGCAGTAACACATGGAACACAGGCAGAACCCAGGCAGAGGAAGGCTGAGACACAACGGGGAGAAGAACCCATCTGCTAGATCTGACACATCACAATGGGAGTGGATCTGAGATCCAGCCAACCTGCTGTGGCTTCAGGCCTCAGGCCATCTCGGCTCCAATCAGCATTGCCCATTCCAATCATGGATTTATGGGCAGTGAGGTGCAATAGAAGAGGAGTTTCTGACATGTAAATAAGGACATGGAACATCAAACGTATTTATTTACCCGCTATGTATTTATTGTTTAAAAGCCCACCTGGCTGCACCTTATGCCACGGTGAAGAAAGAGCTATAAAGATCTCATTGCCACATGTAGCTCCTCACGTGGGGACAAAACGGGAACGTTAATGATTCCCTGGTCAGACATTAGTCACAAAGAGCAGACTATGAGACTAGATGTGTCACAAATGGCACCCTATTCCTTACGTTGTGCACTACTTTAGACCACAGTTCTGAAGGGTATAGATAGGGTGCCACTTGGGACGCAGCTACGAGACTATATGATTAACAGTCAGCAGTCATTTTCATGAGGTAGTCATCTATCACCTGGTTGCCTTGTGGCTGTGAGTGTGTTCTGAGGTTCTTTTGTGCTTTCTGTTTATGACTTGGACACACGTGTGGACACACACATACACATACATATGCACCAGCGCAAACATGCACAAACACATACGCACACACACATACTGTATGTATAAAAGCACTCACACACGACATTGGCTTACAAAATTATGAATAAATGAACGTTTCATCAAACCCCCAAAAAGGGCTGTTCAAACTGTGAATCAGCTGCCTTTCACTGACAAACAACATGATCCACCATATCCTCTTTTCTGTGTTCAATGGCAATTCACATGTCGTTTTCCGGATGTTACTAAGAAAGACATAACTGAATGCATGGCGATGGGCAATTAAATATACATCTAAGGCAGACATCAATGACTCATGACAGCACGCAATATCAAAAATCAATAGGATTTTCATAGGTTGTAGGCCCTTAGACACCTGTTGCAAAATTCATGATTTAACATTGTGTGGTGTGCGTCTACTAGACAGCATGACAGCACAATGGTGTCTTTTCCTAGAATGTATTAATATGTATCAAAAACATGAAAGATATCCAGTACAGTAGATACAATTTCCCTACCCTGTTGATTGAGCCCGTTGTGTCTGTCTGTCTGTCTGTCTGCCTGCCTGCCTGCCTGCCTGCCTGCCTGTCTGTCTGTCTGACTGTCGGTCTGCCAATCTGTTTGCCTGTCTGTCTGCCTGCTTAACGTTATTAACACAGGTGTGAACAAGGCCTAACAGATCAATGCAAAGTGTGTCAATTCAAGCCTTACTTCTCTGTCTTCATTTGGGGCCAATGCAGCCTTTCATTAGGAAGTAAATAGCACATTGATCCCAGACAAAGTCTTAGAACAACAGAATGATAATGAATGAGGGGATTGAGGAAGAGGAAACACTGTGATTGGAAAGGACATAAGAAATGAGGAGATTAATGGAGCTGTACTTGTCCAGACTGTCAGATCACTGATGGGGGCTTTCTGGTGACTCTGCATCTCAATATACAGTATATACATCAGCAACAGCTAATTCGGCACAGAGAGAAGGACCATGTATGGTACAGGAGATTCAGTAGGTCAGCACTCCTGCATTGTACCAGACCCTAAGAGGGACTGAACCCAACATCATACTGGGACTAGTACTTGTTGCAGTGCAACAGGACCCTATCATACTGGTTTCAGAAAACCTGGAGTTTATCAACTGGAGTTTCTCTAGACCATTCATGTGATGGTTGTATGTGGCCCGGATTTAGATTGACATAGAAATGAACACACCAGCTCTCTATAGCCCTGATGACCAGCAACTAGCATTTGATAGCATGTAACTAGCGTTCCATAGTGAGTTCTTTATGTTCGACAGTATGAGACTCTTTGTTGTACTTTATTACATTGATCCTTGTAGAGACTGTGAGTTGGTTTTCATATTATTGTTGTGTAGAGAGAGGAGAGGAGAGGAGATTAACCTGTTAGGGCTAGGGGGCAGTATTGACACGGCCGGATAAAAAACGTACCCGATTTAATCTGGTTACTACTCCTGTCCAGTAACTAGAATATGCATATAATTATTGGCTTTGGATAGAAAACACCCTAAAGTTTCTAAAACTGTTTGAATGGTGTCTGTGAGTATAACAGAACTCAAATGGCAGGCCAAAACCTGAGAAGATTCCATGCAGGAAGTGGCCTGTCTGACAAGTTGTGTTTCATCTTGGCTCTTTTTATTGAAGACTGAGGATCTTTGCTCTAACGTGACACTTCCTATGGCTCCCATAGGCTCTCAGAGCCCGGGAAAAAGCTGAACGATATCGAGGCAGCCTCTGGCTGAAACACATTATCGCTTTTGGCAAGTGGCGGATCAGAGTACTATGGGTTTAGGCGCGTGCCCGAGTCGACCCCATGCTTTATTTTCTTTCGTCTGTTTACCTAAACGCAGATTCCCGGTCGGAATATTATCGCTTTTTTATGAGAAAAATGGCATAAAAATTGATTTTAAACAGCGGTTGACATGCTTCGAAGTACGGTAATGGAATATTTAGAAATGTTTTGTCACGAATTGCGCCATGCTCGTCACCCTTATTTACCCTTTCGGATAGTGTCTTGAATGCACGAACAAAACGCCGCTGTTTGGATATAACTATGGATTATTTTGAACCAAACCAACATTTGTTATTGAAGTAGAAGTCCTGGGAGTGCCTTCTGACGAAGACAGCAAAGGTACATTTTTCTTACAGTAAATCTGACTTTGGTGAGTGCTAAACTTGCTGGGTGTCTAAATAGCTAGCCCTGTGATGCCGGGCTATCTACTGAGAATATTGCAAAATGTGCTTTCACCGAAAAGCTATTTTAAAATCGGAAGTATCGAGTGCATAGAGGAGTTCTGTATCTATAATTCTTTAAATAATTGTTATGCTTTTTGTGAACGTTTATCGTGAGTAATTTAGTAAATTCACCGGCAGTGTTCGGTGGGAATGCTAGTCACATGCTAGTCACATGCTAATGTAAAAAGCTGGTTTTTGATATAAATATGAATTTGATTGAACAAAACATGCATGTATTGTATAACATAATGTCCTAGGGTTGTCATCTGATGAAGATCATCAAAGGTTAGTGCTGCATTTAGCTGTGGTTTGGGTTTATGTGACATTATATGCTAGCTTGTAAAATGGGTGTCTGATTATTTCTGGCTGGGTACTCTGCTGACATAATCTAATGTTTTGCTTTCGTTGTAAAGCCTTTTTGAAATCGGACAGTGTGGTTAGATTAACGAGAGTCTTGTCTTTGAAATGGTGTAAAATAGTCATATGTTTGAAAAATTCAAGTTTTTGCATTTTTGAGGTTTTTGAATAACGCGCCACGGGATTACACTGGCTGTTACGGAGGTGGGACGATTTCATCCCACATATCGTAGAGAGGTTAAAAGGAGCATATATTTATTCAGTCACACAAGTACAGGGTTGTTCTACACCGCATATGATGCTTCGTGGTAGTTAGTGAGTGAAATCATGCTAAGATTACTACATTACAGAAGATGGACTGGGAAAATACATTGTTTTCTCACAACATACATCCACATATTTGGACATACACAAGCACACTAACTACATAACGCCCCCATGTGTGCGGGGTCTGATTTTTGGAGCAGCGGTAACCTTCTGGCAGACAGAGCGGTCTTCTGGTCAGGCTCCGTAGACGGGCACATCGCTCATCGTTCCCGAGTATACTACTCGCCAATGTCCAGTCTCTTGACAACAAGGTAGACGAAATTCAAGCAAGGGTTGCCTTCCAGAGAGACATCAGAGATTGTAACATTCTCTGTTTCATGGAAACATGGCTCACCCGGGATACATTATCAGAGTCGGTACAGCCACCCGGTTTCGAAACAAACATCTCTCTGGTAAGAAGAAGGGCGTGGTGTGATCATAACAACATACAGGAACTCAAGTCCTTTTGTTCACCTGACCTAGAATTCCTTACAATCAAATGCTGACCGCATTATCTACCAAGAGAATTCTCTTCGACTATAATCACAGCCGTGTATCCCCCCCAAGCAGACACCTCGACGGCCCTGAAAGAACTTCATTGGACTATGTAAACTGGAAACCACATATCCTGAGGCTGCATTTATTGTAGCTGGGGATTTTAACAAAGCTAATCTGAAAAACAAGGCTCCCTAAATTTTAATCAGCATATATCGAATGCGTGACCCGGGTTGGATCATTGCTACTCAAACTTCCGCGACGCATACAAAGCCCTCCCTCGCCCTCCTTTCGGCAAATCTGACCACGACTCCATTTTGTTGCTCCCAACTAAAACAGGAAACGCCCGTGCTCAGGTCTGTTCAACGCTGGTCCGACCAATCTGATTCCACGCTTCAAGATTGCTTCGATCACGTGGACTGTGATATGTTCTGGATAGCCTCAGACAACAACATTGATGTATACTCTGATTCGGTGAGCGAGTTTATTAGCAAGTGCATCGGTGATGTCGTACCCACGTTGACTATTAACCTCTATGGGCTAGGTGGGACGCTAGCGTGCCACCCGTGGTGCACTCCATCAACAGCAGGTGCATTTCAAGAGCGGCAAATTTGAATCCAAATAAATGTCAAAATTCAAATTTTTCAAAAATACAACTATTTTACACCATTTGAAAGATAAACATCTCCTTAATCTAACCACGTTTTACGATTTCAAAAAGGTTTTACGGCGAAAGCATACATTTAGAGTATGTTAGGACAGTACATTTACAAGAGTTGTGTGTAATGTTTTGTCAAGTCAAAGACAGGGTCACCAAAACCATAAAACCAGCTAAAATGATGCACTAACCTTTTACAATCTCCATCAGATGACACTCCTAGGACATTATGTTAGACAATGCATGCATTTTTAGTTCTATCAAGTTCATATTTATATCCAAAAACAGCGTTTTACTATGGCATTGATGTTGAGGAAATCGTTTCCCTCCAATAACCGGCAGTCAAGTCAGCGTCACAAATTAAATAATTAAAATTAGAAAACATTGGTAAAATATTATATTGTCATTTAAAGAATTATAGATTTACATCTCTTGAACGCAATCAACTTGCCAGATTTAAAAATAACCTTACTGGGAAATCACACTTTGCAATAATCTGAGCACTGCGCCCAGAAAAATACGCGTTGCGATACAGACTAGACGTCATGTTGGGGAGATCTAAAATCGAAAATACTATGTAAATAATCCATTACCTTTGATTCTCTTCATCAGATGTCACTTCCAGGTATCACAGGTCCATAACGAATGTAGTTTTGTTCAAAAAAGCTCATCATTTATGTCCAAAAATCTCCGTCTTGTTAGAACATGATCTAAGCCAGCCGGACTTCTCGTCATGAACGAGGGAAAAAATATATTTCCGTTCGTTCAAACATGTCAAACGTTGTATAGCATAAATCATTAGGGCCTTTTTTAACCAGAACATGAATAATATTCAAGGTGGACGAATGCATACTCTTTTATAACGTATTGGAACGAGGGTACCCAACATGAACTCGCGCGCCAGGTGTCTAATGGGACATCATCGTTCCATGGCTCTTGTTCGGTCAGATCTCCCTCCAGAAGACTCAAAACACTTTGTAAAGGCTGGTGACATCTAGTGGAAGCAATAGGAAGTGCCAAAATATTCCTCAGCCCCTGTGTTTTTCAATGGGATAGGTTTAAAGTCAATACAACACATCAGGTATCCACTTCCTGTCAGAAAATGTCTCAGGGTTTTGCCTGCCAAATGAGTTCTGTTATACTCACAGACACCATTCAAACAGTTTTAGAAACTTTAGAGTGTTTTCTATCCATATATAATAAGTATATGCATATTCTAGTTACTGGGTAGGATTAGTAACCAGATTAAATCGGGTAAATTTTTTTTATCCAGACGTGCAAATGCTGCCCCCTAGCCCTAACAGGTTAACCTCTTGGCGTTCCCCTAGGATAGGGGGCGCTAAAGCGATTTTTGAAAAAGAATCGTGCCCATTTTAAACGGCCTCCTACTCAAACTCAGAAGCTAGGATATGCATATAATTAATACTTCTGGATAGAAAACACCCTAAAGTTTCTAAAACTGTTTGAATGGTGTCTGTGAGTATAACAGAACTCATATGGCAGTCAAAACCCCGAGACAGATGGAAACAGGAAGTGGAATTCTGAATTGCGAACTCAACTTCATCACGTTGCCTATTAATCACACCGTGAGCTATGGTTCATTGAGCACTTCCTATTGCTTCCACTAGATGTCCCCAGTCTTCACAAATTGGTTTGAGCCTTCTACTGTGAAAACTGAATGAATGAGACGCTGTGGAACGTGGTCACACGGAGAGGGCCATCACCATTATGACGCCGGCGCCCCTGGTTACCCTCCCCTTTCGAAACGTTTTGAAACACAATGCAATCGTCCCCCTCGAATCTTATTGGCTCTCTTGTTGAAAAACGCCCTGAAGATTTATGTTATACAACGTTTGACATGTTTGAACGAACCTAAATGGGAAAAAAATGCATTTTCTTGAAATGGCTGTCCCGTGGCCGACGGAAGATTTGGAGCAGCCTTCAGACGCGCTAACAAGAACAAGCTCTTGGAACATAAAGGAGTCATTTTTTCGAACGAAAACACATTTGTTGTGGACCTGGGATTCCTGGAAGTGCTTTCTGATGAAGACAACCAAAGGTAAGGGATTATTGACAATAGTATACAAGACTAGATGTGATATGCGATTGTTCCAAGATGGCTAGCCTATTGCTATTGCTAGCCAATTGTTCTGAGTATCGCATCCCCTTTTATCGCAAAGTGTGATTACCCAGTAAAGTTATTTTTAAATCTGGCATTACAGGTGCTTTCAAGAGATATTCATCTAAAAATCTTAGAATGACAATATTACATTTTAAAAATGTTTTCGAATAGTAATTTAGTAAATTGTAGCTCTGTTTCATCGGATGCATTTGAGGGAAAATAGTTAGTCAACGTTACGCACCAATGTAAAATGCTGTTTTTATATATAAATATGAACTTTATCGAACAAAAGAATGCAAGTATTGTGTAACATGATGTCCTAGGTGTGTCATCTGATGAAGATTGTCAAAGGTTAGTGATGCATTTAGCTGTTTTTTTGGTTATTTGTGATGCATGTGGTTGGTCAGAAAATGGCTATGTGGCTACTTTTACGATATAATCCTCTAACATAATCTAATGTTTTGCTTTTGCTGTAAAGCCTTTTTGAAATCTGACAACGTGGTTCGATTCAGGAGAGGTGCATCTATAAAATGCTATAATTTGAGAAAAAAAATGAAAAAAAATCATTATTACATTTTGTTATGCTAATGGCGATATGATTTTTCGCTGGATGTCCGTCCCGAGGCCGCACAGGGGTTAAAACCTTCCCCAAACAGAAACTGTGGATTGACGGCAGCATTCGCGCAAATCTGAAAGCGCGAACCACTGCTTTTAATCATGGCAAGGCGACCAGAACATGACCGAATACAGTGTTGCTATTCCCTCCGCAAGGCAATCAAACAAGCTAAGCATCAGTATAGAGACAAAGTAGAGTAGCAATTCAACAGCTCAGACACGAGACGTATGTGGCAGGGTCTATAGTCAATCACGGATTATAAAAAGAAAACCAGCCCCGTCGCGGACACCGACACCTTGCTCCCAGACAAACTAAACAACTTCTTTGCACGCTTTGAGGACAATACAGTGCCACTGACACGGCCCGCTACCAAAAACTGCGGGCTCTCCTGCACCGCAGCCAACATCAGTAAAACATTTAAACGTGTTAACCCTCGCAATGCTGCTGGCCCAGACGGCATCCCTAGCCGCTTCCTCAGAGCATGCACAGACCAGCTGGCTGGTGTGTTTACGGACATATTAAATCAATCCCTATCCCAGTCTGCTGTTCCCACATGCTTCAAGAGGGCCACCATTGTTCTTGTTCCCAAGAAAGCTAAGGTAACTGAGCTAAACGACTATAGCACTCACTTCTGTCATCATGAAGTGCTTTGAGAGACTAGTCAAGGATCATTTCATCTCCACCCTACCTGACACCCTAGACCCACTCCAATTTGCTTACCGCCCCAATAGGTCCACAGAGAATGCAATCGCAATCACACTGCCCTAACCCATCTGGACAAGAGGAATACCTATGTAAGAATGCTGTTCATCGATTACAGCTCAGCATTTAACACCATAGTAAACTCGTCATTAATAGATGTCCTGCCCCCATCCCCACCTAACAGTTCAATTAAATAGGTGTTTCCATTTTTCTCATTTCACGATGTAGCCTTTTTTTTTGCTATAGCATAGAATTCTTATTATCATATTGATTCAATGATGAATCCTCAACATTTTTTTCTATCGTGTAGTTTTCTTATTTTTGCCTAATCGATCATGCTGCGTTGTAAATATGCATGAACTTTTGTGTGCAATGAACATTCCTGTGTGTCAGTGACAATGAATGAACACAGGGATGATATCTGATGCTGATTTTAACTATTTGCCGGTTTAAGAAATGTCTTAGATTTTTTTTTCCAAGTACATAACATTGTTATACAATAAGTCAGCAGCTATTTTCAGCCAGTTAGCGGCGAGATTTTAATAAAACTATTCCAGATGTGCACAATGTTATAGGAATAGTAAAGATTTATTTGAACTGAAAATGATTTATATTCCATGGCTAACCATAAATCTATTTTAATTTCAGAATGACCACAAATGTTACTGTGTTACTATGAGAAGTTATGCACAGTGCTTTTCAGAGTCCATCAATTTAATGTTGGGATCTGTCCCCAGGCCTTTAATGTAATAACTTCACACGTTGCTCATTGGCATCTGTGCAAACACTTTAGACATTACTGTTGTCCAATCAAAGACATTTCTTATACCTGTCGTCCAGGGCCGTATATTTAGAAATGCAGTGAGCTCCAAAAGTATTGGGACAGTGTCCATTTGTTTTGGCTCTGTACTCCAGCACTTTGAATTTGAAACGACTGACTTTTTGTACATGGTCCCCTAAAATGGGGGAACTAAAAGTATTGGAACAAATTCACCAATGTATTTGGTCCGATATTCCTAACACAAATTGGGCACAAAATAATCTGAAACACAAACAAAACAGCAAATGAATCCAATGCTTGATGTAATCATTGTGTGCTAAGAATATGGGACCAAATAAACTTTTGATAACTTTGATACACACAAGTGAACTTGTCACAATACTTTTGGGCCCCTAAAATGGGGGGGCGGGGGGGGGGGGGGAGAGAAAGAGTCCATGTACAAAAAGTGCTGTCATTTCTAAACGGCTCATATGGATGAAAATACCTTCAAATTAAAGCTGACCGTCTGCATCGGAAGTGCTGGAGTACATAGCCAAAACAAAATACACTGTCCCAATACTTTGAGCTCACTGTATCTCTGCTAGAGCTGACCTTATCTGCTATTGTCCCTTCTCAGTGTACAGGGCTTGAGAGGGATGCCTAAGGTAAAGCCAAACATGTTTCATGTTAAAATCTGCTACTCTTTTGGAACGCAGTATTGTCAAGATAACTACTTTTTACCGTGTGTAAAATTGCTTGTTTCATTTGAAAGCTTTTTATAAAAATACAAAAAATGCATGAAATGAAATGTATGCATTCACTACTGTAAGTCGCTCTGGATAAGAGCGTCTGCTAAATGACAAATGTAAAATGTAAATGTAATTAACCTGTTATGGCTAGGGGGCAGTATTTTCACGGCTGGATAAAAAACGTACCCGATTTAATCTGGTTACTACTCCTGCCCAGTAACTAGAATATGCATATAATTATTGGTTTTGGATAGAAAACACCCTAAAGTTTCTAAAACTGTTTGAATGGTGTCTGTGAGTATAACAGAACTCATATGGCAGGCAAAAACCTGAGGAGATTTCATGCAGGAAGTGGCCTGTCTGAAAAGGTGTCGTTCTTCTTGTCTCTGTTTATTGAAGAGTGAGGATCTTAGCTGTCCCGTGACACTTCCTACGGCTGCCATAGGCTCTCAGAAGGCGGCAAAACGCTGAATCGTGGCTTTGCAGGCTCTGGCTGAAACAAAGTAGCGCGTTTGGGTAGTGGCTGGTTACAGTACTGTGAGACTCAGGCTCGTGCCCGCGTCGACCGAAAGCTTTGTTTTCTTTCCTCTGTTTAGCTAAATGGACATTCCCGGTCGGAATATTATCGCTTTTTTACGAGAAAAATGGCATAAAAATTGATTTTAAACAGCGGTTGACATGCTTCGAAGTACGGTAATGGAATATTTAGATTTTTTTTGTCACGAATTGCGCCATGCGCACGACCCTTCTTTACCATTCGGATAGTGTCTGGGACGCACGAACAAAACGCCGCTATTCGGATATAACGATGGATTATTTTGGACCAAACCAACATTTGTTATTGAAGTAGCAGTCCTGGGAGTGCATTCTGACGAAGACAACAAAAGGTAATCAAACTTTTACAATAGTAAATCTGATATTGGTGAGTGCTAAACTTGCCGGGTGTCTAAATAGCTAGCCCGTGATGCCTGGGCTATGTACTTAGAATATTGCAAAATGTGCTTTCACCAAAAAGCTATTTTAAAATCGGACATATCGAGTGCATAGAGGAGTTCTGTATCTATAATTCTTAAAATAATTGTTATGCTTTTTGTGAACGTTTATCGTGAGTAATTTAGTAAATTGTTAGCAAATTCCCCGGAAGTTTGCGGGGGGGTATGCTAGTTCTGAACGTCACATGCTAATGTAAAAAGCTGTTTTTTGATATAAATATGAACTTGATTGAACAAAACATGCATGTATTGTATAACATAATGTCCTAGGTGTGTCATCTGATGAAGATCATCAAAGGTTAGTGCTGCATTTAGCTGTCTTCTGGGTTTTTGTGACATTATATGCTAGCTTGAAAAATGGGTGTCTGATTATTTCTGGCTTGGTACTCTGCTGACATAATCTAATGTTTTGCTTTCGCTGTAAAGCCTTTTTGAAATCGGACAGTGTGGTTAGATAAAGGAGAGTCTTGTCTTTAAAATGCTGTGAAATAGTCATATGTTTGAAAAATTGAAGTTTTTGTATTTTTGAGGAATTTGTAATTCGCGCCACGCCTATCATTGGATATTGGAGCAGGTGTTCCGCTAGCGGAACGTTTAGATGTAAGAGGTTAAGCTCGAGACCCTGGGTCTCGACTCCGCCCTGTGCAATTGGGTCCTGGACTTCCTGACGGGCTGCCCCCAGGTGGTGAGGGTAGGAAACAACATCTCCACCCCGCTGATCCACAACACTGGGGCCCCACAAGGGTGCGTTCTCAGCCCTCTCCTGTACTCCCTGTTCACCCATGACTGCGTG
The DNA here is from genome assembly GCF_965601325.2 of Salmo salar. Lineage (NCBI taxonomy): Eukaryota > Metazoa > Chordata > Actinopteri > Salmoniformes > Salmonidae > Salmo > Salmo salar. Next base: position 9,072,988 of record NC_138298.1, read on the forward strand.
GCCATGCACACCTCCAACTCAATCAACAAGTTTGCAGACGACACTAAAGTGGTAGGCTTGATTACCAACAACGACGAGACGGCCTAGGAGGTGAGGGCCTTCAGAGTGTGGTGTCAGGAAAATAACCTCACACTCAATGTCAACAAAACAAAGGAGATGATCATGGACTTCAGGAAACAGCAGAGAAAGCACCCCCCATCCACATCGACGGGACAGTAGTGGAGAAGGTGGAAAGTTCCTCGGCGTACACATCACAGACAAACTGAAATGGTCCACTCACACAGACAGCGTGGTGAAGAAGGCGCAACAGCGCCTCTTCAACCTCAGGAGGCTGAAGAAATTTGGCTTGTCACCGAAAACACTCAAACTTTTACAGATGAGTCACATGCTCCGGTGGGCCCTGGGGATATAACCGTCACAAATACATTCCGACGAATCAGTCGAGAAAATAAATAAGCTTCAACGGTAAACATTTGTACTCAGTCGTGATTGAATGAGGATACGCCGAGCCCATACTGTATATGTTTATTTATACACACACGTGCGCATACAAGCATGCACGCATGCACACACACATATTGAGACGTCATTGAAAATAAATGCTCTTTATTCAATTATTCAATTTGTTTACTTCCTGATTTAGCTGCCTTTAATTATAATTGAGCCCAACCCTGACACACACACCATCAAGTTCACCAACTAAGGGAATTTAAACAAGTTGGCTTCAATACATCCCCAAGGCCTCAATACGATACAAATGGTGAACAACTCCAGTCCTCACGGGCTGCAGTGTCTGCTTGTTTTTGCTCTTGCCGGTTATTGACTGATTCAGACCTGGGGAAAAGCTTGTGTGCACTCTCTGGGCAATCAGTGACATTAACAAATCAATTAAGTGCCTGAGGGAAGAGACAATCAACAGGACAGATGCCCCTCACGGCCTGGAGTTGTGGATTTTCCTGTCTTAGGACATACCATGTTTAAATGCCAAACAAAGCTGCTATTTCTTTTTCTTCAGACAATGAGATAAGAATGCCTTTTCTGAAGCATGTGTGAAGCTTTGTTTTCTTTCCTCTGTTTAGCTAAATGGACATTCCCGGTCGGAATATTATCGCTATTTTATGAGAAAATATCGCATAAAAATTGATTTTAAACAGTGTTTGACATGCTTCGAAGTACGGTAATGGAATATTTTGACATTTTTTGTCACGAAATGCGCCCGCGTGTCACCCTTCGGATAGGGACCTCAACGCACGAACAAAACGGAGCTATTTCAATATAACTATGGATTATTTCGAACCAAAACAACATTTGTTGTTGAAGTAGAAGTCCTGGGAGTGCATTCTGACGAAGAACAGCAAAACAGCAACATTTTTCTTACAGTAAATCTGAGTTTGTTGAGGGCCAAACTTGGTGGGTGTCAAATTAGCTAGCCGTGATGGCCAGGCTATCTATTCAGAATATTGCAAAATGTGCTTTCACCGAAAAGCTATTTTAAAATCGGACACCGTGATTGCATAACTTCTTGGGGCTATGTGGGACGCTAGCGTGCCACCCGTGGTGCACCCTATCAACAGCAGGTGCATTTCAAGAGCGGCAAATTTGAAACCAAATAAATGTCAAAATTCAAATTTTTCAAACATACAACTATCTTACACCCTTTGAAAGATAAACATCTCCTTAATCTAACCACGTTGTCCGATTTCAAAAAGGTTTTATGGCGAAAGCATAAAGTTAGATTATGTTAGGAGAGTACATTGACAATAGCTGTGTGTAATGTTTTGTCACTTCAAAGCCAGGCGTCACCAAAACCATAAAACCAGCTAAAATGATGCACTAACCTTTTACAATCTCCATCAGATGACACTCCTAGGACATTATGTTAGACAATGCATGCATTTTTAGTTCTATCAAGTTCATATTTATATCCAAAAACAGCGTTTTACTATGGCATTGATGTTGAGGAAATCGTTTCCCTCCAATAACCGGCAGTCAAGTCAGCACCACAAATTAAATAATTAAAATTAGAAAACATTGGTAAAATATTATATTGTCATTTAAAGAATTATAGATTTACATCTCTTGAACGCAATCAACTTGCCAGATTTAAAAATAACCTTACTTGGAAATCACACTTTGCAATAATCTGAAACACTGCGCCCAGAGAAATATGCTTTGTCTGTATAGCAAACGGCCATGTTGGAGAGATCTAAAATCGAAAATACTATGTAAATAATCCATTACCTTTGATTCTCTTCATCAGATGTCACTTCCAGGAATCCCAGGTCCATAACGAATGTAGTTTTGTTAAAAAAAGCTCATCATTTATATCCAAAAAGCTCCGTGTTGTTAGCACATGATCTAAGCCAGCCGGACTTCTCGTCATGAACGAGGGGAAAAAATATATTTACGTTCGTTCAAACATGTCAAACGTTGTATAGCATAAATCATTAGTGCCTTTTTTAACGAGAACATGAATAATATTCAAGGTGGACGAATGCATTCTCTTTTATAACGTATTGGAACGAGGGTACCCAACATGAACTCGCGCGCCAGAGTCTAATCGGCCATCACCGTTCCATGGCTCTTGTTCGGTCAGATCTCACAGTAAAAGACTCAAAACACTTTGTAAAGGCTGGTGACATCTAGTGGAAGCAATAGGAAGTGCCAAAACATTAATCAACCCCTGTGTGTTTCAATGGCATAGGCTTAAAGGTAATTCAACACATCAGGTATCCACTTCCTGTCAGAAAATGTCTCAGGGTTTTGCCTGCCAAATGAGTTCTGTTATACTCACAGACACCATTCAAACAGTTTTAGAAACTTTAGGGTGTTTTCTATCCATATATAATAAGTATATGCATATTCTAGTTACTGGGTAGGATTAGTAACCAGATTAAATCGGGTACGTTTTTTTATCCAGCCGTGAAAATACTGCCCCCTAGCCCCAACAGGATAAAGGAGTTCTGTATCTATAATTCTTAAAATAATTGTTATGGATTTTGTGAACGTTAATCGTGAGTAAATAACTTCTCTAGGGCGAGTGGGACGATTTCGTCCCACCTACGTAACAGCCAGTGGAATCCCGTGGCGCGTTATTCAAATACCTTAGAAATGCTATTACTTCAATTTCTCAAACATATTACTATTTTACACCATTTCAAAGACAAGACTCTCGTTAATCTAACCACACTGTCCGATTTCAAAAAGGCTTTACAACGAAAGCAAAACATTAGATTATGTCAGCAGAGTACCCAGCCAGAAATAATCAGACACCCATTTTTCAAGCTAGCATATAATGTCACATAAACCCAAACCACAGCTAAATGCAGCACTAACCTTTGATGATCTTCATCAGATGACACTTCTAGGACATTATGTTATACAATACATGCATGTTTTGTTCAATCAAGTTCATATTTATATCAAAAACCAGCTTTTTACATTAGCATGTGACGTTCAGAACTAGCATACCCCCCGCAGACTTCCGGTGAATTTACTAAATTACTCACGATAAACGTTCACAAAAAACATAACAATTATTTTAAGAATTATAGATACAGAACTCCTCTATGCACTCGCTATGTCCGATTTTAAAATAGCTTTTCGGTGAAAGCACATTTTTCAATATTCTAAGTAGATAGCCCGGCATCACAGGGCTAGCTATTTAGACACCCAACAAGTTTAGCCCTCACCAAAGTCAGATTTACTATAAGAAAAATGTTATTACCTTTGCTGTTCTTCGTCAGAATGCACTCCCAGGACTTCTACTTCAATAACAAATGTTGGTTTGGTTCAAAATAATCCATAGTTATATCCAAATAGCGGCGTTTTGTTCGTGCGTTCAAGACACTATCCGAAAGGGTAAAGAAGGGTGACGCGCCCGACGCGTTTCGTGACAAAAAAAATCTAAATATTCCATTACCGTACTTCGAAGCATGTCAACCGCTGTTTAAAATAAATTTTTATGCCATTTTTCTCATAAAAAAGCGATAATATTCCGACCGGGAAATCGTGTTTTAGTACAAAGAGAGAGAAAATAAAAACATGGTGTCGCCACGTGCACGCGCCTCAGTCTGATGGTCCTCTGATAGACCACTTACCAAAGGCGCTGGAATTACATCATTCAGCTTTTTCCCGGGTTCTGAGAGCCTATGGGAGCCGTAGGAAGTGTCACGTTACAGCAAAGATCCTAAGTTTTCAATAAACAGAGCCAAGAAGCCCAAGGAATGGTCAGAGAGGGTACTTCCTGTACAGAATCTTCTCAGGTTTTTGCCTGCCATATGAGTTCTGTTATACTCACAGACACCATTCAAACAGTTTTAGAAACTTTAGGGTGTTTTCTATCCAAAGCCAATAATTATATGCATATTCTAGTTTCTGGGCAGTAGTAATAACCAGATTAAATCGGGTACGTTTTTTATCCGGCCGTGTAAATACTGCCCCCTAGCCCTAACAGGTTAAATAAATTCACCGGAAGTTTGCGGTGGGTATGCTAGTTCTGAACATTACATGCTAATGTATAAAGCTGTTTTTTGATATAAATATGAACTTGATTGAACAAAACATGCATGTATTGTATAACATAATGCCCTAGGAGTGTCATCTGATGAAGATCATCAAAGGTTAGTGCTGCATTTAGCTGTGGTTTTGGTTTTTGTGACATATATGCATGCTTTGAAAATGGCTGTGTGATTATTTTTGGCAGGGTACTCTCCTGACATAATCTAATGTTTTGCTTTCGCTGTAAAGCGGACAGTGTGGTTAGATTAATGAGAGTCTTTTCTTTAAAATGGTGTAAAATAGTCATATGTTTGAGAAATTGAAGTTATAGCATTTATGAGGTATTTGTATTTCGCGCCACGTGATTCCACTGACTCAAGCGTCCCACCTTGCCCAGGGAGGTTAAGGTAACAGTACTTGATTATCTTAATGTGTTTTGTAAGATGTTCAGTGGAAATTGCCCTTTATCAAACTTCTCGCATAGATAACCGGTACATGCTGTTTTCATGCTTTTCATCCTTACAGACCTGACTGTGAGGAGCGCTAGGAGTGCAGTGCGCTTACCGCCACTCCACATCGCTGAACATACCGCCAGAGTCCCTACGGAAATGTCACGGAGAGAAAAGTGAGGAGGCGCATCACACATCAGATGGAAGAAATCGATATGGCCCTGGCATGTCCTCCCTACGGGGGCCCCAAGGTTCCGCCTAGGTTACACACATACAAACCTTCCACTGCTAAATAGAGAACGTCAAGGATTCAGTTTCAACCCAACAAACTGTCAACTATGTTGTACGTAGGTCAACTTTAGAACCCTTAGCACCACTCACTATCCATAAGTAGGTAATTCACTGTGGCAGACTGGTTTATTTCTGTATGTATATGGTGAGGAATATGTACGGAGGTGTGCAGAAGAAGAATGAGTAATACTGTGTAAAAGTAAGTGCATTAGTAACTAACCGATGAAATGATAGCTGTTGGTATTGCTTTTATTCAACTAACAAGACATGGTCCAAGAATGTAAACGGGAACTTATTTTCTGTTCCCCTGTGCCTGGGAAGAACATACTCAGGAAAAAAAATGTATGGTTCCTGGGATGCTTGTAAAAAAATATGTTACAGTGTGTTCTGCAAACATTCTAGAAATTATCACACTTTTTCAAAATACAAATAACATGATGTGCCACTTAGCTTGACTGTAGTCAAGTAACGAAGACGTACCTTTCTAAGTAAGGTAAACATATATCCAGAAACTCTCTGTGAATGAACTACATAGGTAAGTGAAAAATCCTGCTAATTTCTATTTTGAGTGGACTGTCCCTTTAAACCTACTCAGTTTGCGCAACTTGCACCACCAACAACACATGGTCAGATATACAAGCTAAAATTCTCAAGTGTAATATTGCAGCATTAAATCACGTCAGATCCCATCTAGCATGAGTGATAAGTGGAAAGCAATGGTCATTGTTCATTCCAGGTATCTCTTGAAAAATATTTGTTTTTTTTTATCTCAACTAGACTAACCTGGTTAAATAAAGGTTGAATAGAAACAATTGTATTTTTTTAATTTGAATGGACTGTCCCTTTAAACCACTTAGCTAGCCTTAGCTCTACCCAACAACAACATGCATACAGAGAGAGATACAAGGCTCAAGTAATATAGCGTTATTAAATCTTATCCCACCCAGCAGGAGCAATAAGTGGTGGGTCCGGGTCATTAGTTATAATTATATCAATCATCACCCCCAGATCTAAAATGGTATGTTCCACCCCGTTGCGAGCATTTATGCCTTTGTATTCATCCGAGACACACTGAAATTCTTAGCACATGGAGCACAAACTCAATTTTCCTGCACCCCCTGATGCATTCTCCTCAAGAGAATGCCCTTTATTTTTGATACAGAGGAAGAGATGCGTGTTAAAGGAGGAGGTAAGGTAAAAAAAAAAGTTGAGAATATTCGCGCCCCTAGCCGCAGGAAAGAATTTAAAAGGGCACATTTTGGAATGACCATGTGCAGACTTCTCAATGAATGTGTCACATCAAGCTGGGTTGAATTTGCTGTGCTATTTATCATGTGGTTTGATGTATGGTGTAACACCCTCATGGAACTCTCAAGTTAGATGTTCTTAAACTCCAGCTCCAGGTTATTCTTAGTTACTTAATATAATACATGTAATAAAACATCATTAAAATAGGATCAAGAATGATCAATAAGGGGTCTTCTTAAGGGTTTTATAGATAAGCTGGGTGCAACATTGGCTGCAGTGTGTTCAGTTGAATCAGGTGTGTTAGTGCTGGGCTGGAACAAAAGCCTGCACACACTAAGACCGGAGTTACCCACCTACACAAGGGACCAAAGTGTTTCAGTGATGCTTTATAGTTGAATGGGAACGTTAAAGTAGTTTTATCCCCTTGTTTTGTCCTCTCTCACATTGAAATCGACAACCCCTCACTTTCTTTCTCTCTCGTTCTTCTTTTCCTGTTTTCAGTCTAAGTCTTAATTTATACTTCCCATAAAACCAAAGATTACAACTCCTCTTTTGAACACAAACTTTTTTTGTGAAATACCAGAGTAATGACTTTCACAGGACAGCTACTCAAAGGACCATCCATGGCTGTACTTTCTCCATAATTCAGAGCTTGAGAAAGTTAGTGAAAAGAGAGAACTGATTGGCTAAGTCAGCATTTCATGGCTATTTAGACTGAGATTTTAAGGTACCTTACATGACCCTGTCATTCAAAACAATCCCATGAGGCCTTTTGCTAATCAGATCAAGCAATTCCTCTTTAATCTGTGTTGTTAGCAAACGCAGTCCGGATTTAGCATGCATCCATGCACACACACACAGCTCTACCATAGACCATGACATTAGTAGATGGTGGGGTTGGCGGTGGTTACTGGGCATTAATGAATGCCTCAACCAGATTCCTGATGACAGACAGGTTGGGAGACTCCAGATTTTGTGTCAAGGAGATTGGTGCAGCGTGGCTCGGTTTCAAGTTTCCTGGTCTCTCTCTCTCTCTCTCTCTCTCTCTCTCTCTGTCTCTCGGCCCCTTAACCTTCTGTTTCTTCCTCGCTCGCTCCCTCCCCCCTCTTTTCTTGTCTTCTTCCTAGATCCATCATCTCCTCAGCCTTCTGGATCCAGGAGTCTGGCTGTCTGCTCCTTAAATAAAGCTGACCTCAGTTCAGACGCTGGGGCTGCTACTGTCTTTAACTCTGCAAAGGAACTGAAGGAGCTCAGTTTACACACACAAATGTGTGTGTGTTTATAGGATGTGTGTGTGTTTATAGGATGTGTGTGTGTGTGTGTGTGTTTATAGTGTGTGTGCGTGTTTGTGTGTGTGAGAGAGGAAGGGAGTGAGGCGAATGGACTTTATTGAGAGCACAAGTGCATATTTACATATTCACTCCCACACTTGAGGTTAGGCGGAGGCATGTGGTCCCCTATTACACACACACACACACACACACACACACACACACACACACACACACACACACACACACACACACATTAATTAACACATATAACCACAAACACACACGGCAACAACAAATCTACTTGTCTCTGACAACGCATTAAAATGCACACTGTCAAACTTTCAACAATGCACCATTACAAATTATAGAGTGAGGCTGCTTATAATTTGCATTCTAAATTGCCTAACGGGAGATTCAAACCATCAAGCATTTTGCAAATGGCTTTCCTAACAGGGGAATAGATGGATCAGGTACTGCAGAGGATGCAAATTATGCATGAAACAAAACACAGAGAGACAATGGGGAGGGAGAAACAAGCAAATGTCAACGTTGAAATTTTAATGACATGTTAAGATCATGTTAAGCTCTGCCGGGGAATGTGTTCAGCTCAGAAATGCAAAAATGTATGTGCCTTCAGCACAGAGGAATGCATTGTGTACTCACACACACAGAGAGAGATACATGCTAAATGTGTTAAAGGAAGGCCAAGAAGATCATTAAGGACTTCAGTCACCTGAGCCACAGACCGTTCACTTGGCTACTGTCGGATGGAGCCCGAGAGATCAGAAAACAGCTTCTATTACCAGGCCATCAGACTGTTGAACAGCCATTACTAGGAGTCTACCAGGTGATGCCCACTCACTCACACAAAATACACACACAAGCTATCACACACACACCTCAAACTCACAAACACACACACAGACACTCTCACGCACATACTCATACACACAGCCAACACTGCTGTCTCATGTTATAGAGACATTAAACCACTGGATCATTTCCCATTTCACACTGTGTATTTAAATACTGTATTTTCGCTATTCATATTTCTACTACTGTACATTGCATTTTAGTTACATTGCTTATACACACTGCATATTTATTTATATACTGGACTCTTGACATAGCTCACTCTAAGAATGAATTACATTTTTGAATGAATGAAATGAATGAATATAATTCAATTTTCCGTGTCAAATCGGCAATTGACAATCCATCCCTTATGGGATTTATTGACATAAACAAACATTACAATAACTCACTGTGGTAATAAAATGATAATTCTTCTTCTAGTGTTCTCTGCATTGCTCGTCGTATTAAGAGTGAAAAAATGTAAGGTAAAAATCTATACATAATAGTAAATAAGGTTATCCAAACAAGAATTATATCTCTAGAGCAGTACAATAATGTACATACATACACACTGTATATATACGCATACATACATACCATAACATAACATAGAAACGGAAGGCATTTGAACCCAGTCTGGCACAAAGAGAAGATTCTTATGGGAGACAAGCCTATACACAATCTTTATACACACACGTGCCATTTACCACATAGAAGCTGAATATTTTTACAATTTAATTATAGGTAGCCCATTTTCTTTTATTCCAGGCGTTGTCTATATATTCCGCAAACGAAAATACACAATGAACAAAAAAACATTTCAGTTTAACCTCATTGCTCAGCCACATAATGCCATGCCAAGGTATATCTGGGGTGCTTTCTGGAATAAGAGCAAGCATATATCGTGGTCGAAAGGGCAATAGAGGATAAAATGAGTTTCATTCTCTATTTCTTCGAGGTCACAATAGTTACATAGTCTTTCCTCTTCCATTTCACCACAATACCGACCTGTTTCAATACGCAGAGGCAATATACAGGATCTTACCTGTTTCAATACGCAGAGGCAATATCCCTGATCTGACCTGTTTCAATACGCAGAGGCAATATCCCTGATCTTACCTGTTTCAATACGCAGAGGCAATATCCCTGATCTTACCTGTTTCAATACGCAGAGGCAATATCCCTGATCTTACCTGTTTCAATACGCAGAGGCAATATCCCTGATCTTACCTGTTTCAATACGCAGAGGCAATATCCCTGATCTTACCTGTTTCAATACGCAGAGGCAATATCCCTGATCTTACCTGTTTCAATACACAGAGGCAATATCCCTGATCTTACCTGTTTCAGTACGCAGAGGCAATATCCCTGATCTTACCTGTTTCAATACGCAGAGGCAATATCCCTGATCTTACCTGTTCACATAGCAATCTCTTGCTTTTAGGTAGGTTATACATAATATATCTCTCACACACAAATTCACCCTTAATCAAACCAAATATCCTCAATTTGGGTTTATGATTAATCTCCTCCACCCATTGTTTTCATATTGCATCAACAGTTGTGTTTTAGTCTCCCTTAATTTGGTTTTCGTACAGATGTTCACTGTCAGACTGTTGAAAAAGGTCAGATATTTCAGTTGCCCAGGCTCCCCCTATGGATAGATCCCATTGAAAAACTTTACTAGCTATTCTGGCATATCTAACAGTCTATTCCAAAGTCTCACATGCATGCCTTCCATCTCACCTCACAGGGTTCCCAGTCCATGTCCCCAGTTATTGCAAGTATAGGTGCAAACTTGTGGACACCTAAAAAGTAACGTACGGCTCTGTTATGGACATGTTCTTTTTTAAAAATACCTCTTAGCACCCCACACTCCTGCTGAATAGTCCAGAACAAGACACGCATGTCTATTAGAGTTTGGAATACGCAAAATAACCAATATCTTTGAGTCTTTTTGTTTTTCCAATAACTCCCCCAAGAGCTACTTGCTGAGTCAAAAAGGTAATATGTTCATAAATAAAAATTCAGAAATATTTATAATTACTAGTAAACTCAAGAAAAAAAATGAAAAACACTTCTCTTAGTACCTGGTTTCTAAAAGTCATTATCTGTGTTTTTGTCTGGTTGATCATGAGTCTCCATCTTTTACACCAATTGACTGCACATAATAACATGTTCTGCAGGTCTTGTTCTGTTTCTGCCATCTAAATAATATCATCAGCATACAGAAAGATACTTAGCATTTCATCATCATATCTCACTCCAATATTTAACTGTTTAGTTTCTTTTGGCAAATCATTTCTAAACACAGCAAACACACCGCACGACACAATTCATGCACAACACAACGACAGCTATCGTTGGGTAGACAGTCGAGAATACATGTGCGCAGGTATAGCACATGGGGATGTGTGAAACTTACTCGTCGGCCTTAAGTGTCCCCAGTTCCCCGAACTCCATTCTGTGTACAGCTGGCCCTTCTTTGGACACTGTGTTAACTAACCTCCAAACGAGCTTCAATGCCGTATAACACTCCTTCCGTGGCCTCCAACTGCTCTTAAACGCTAGTAAAACTAAATGCGTGCTTTTCAACCGTTCGCTGGCCGCACCCGCCCGCCCGACTAGCATCACCACCCTGGACGGTTCTGACTTAGAATATGTGAACTACAAATACCTAGGTGTCTGGCTAGACTGTAAACTCTCCTTCCAGACTCATATTTTAAACATCTCCAATCCAAAATCAAATCTTGAATCGGCATCCTATTTCGCAACAAAGCCTTCTTCACTCATGCTGCCAAACATACCCTAGTAAAACTGACCATCCTACCGATCCTCGACTTCGACGATGTCATCTACAAAATAGCTTCCAATACTCGACTCAGCAAACTTGATGCAGTCTATCACAGCGCCATCCGTTTTGTTACCAAAGCCCCTTATGCCACCCACCACCACGACCTGTATCCTCAAGTCGGCTGGCCCTCCCTACATATTCGTCGCCAGACCCACTAGTTCCAGGTCATCCATAAGTCTATGCTCGGTAAAGCTCCGCCTTATCTCAGCTCACAGGTCACGATAACAACACCCACCCATAGCACGCGCTCCAGCAGGTATATCTCACTGGTCATCCCCAAAGCCAACACCTCCTTTGGCCGCCTTTCCTTACAGTTCTCTGCTGCCAGTGACTGGAACAAATTGCAAAAATCGCTGAAGCTAGAGACTTATATTTCCCTCACTAACTTTAAACATCAGCTATCTGAGCAGCTAACCGATCGCTGCAGCTGTACATAGTCCATCTGTAAATAGCCCACCCAATATTCCTACCTCATCCCCATATTGTTTTTATTTACTTTTCTGCTCTTTTGCACACCAGTATCTCTACTTGCACATCATCATCTGCTCATTTATCACTCCAGTGTTATTCTGCTAAATTGTAATTTTCGCTACTATGGCCTATTTATTGCCTTATCTTCTCATGCCATTTGCACACACTGTATATGTACATAATCTTTTCTATTGTGTTATTGACTGTACGCTTGTTTATTCCATGTGTAACTCTGTGTTGTTGTTTGTGTCACACTGCTTTGCTTTATCTTGGCCAGGTCACAGTTGTAAATGAGAACTTGTTCTCAACTAGCTTACCTGGTTAAATAAAGGTGAAATAAATAAAATAAAATAAAACTTGTGCCAGCGAGTAGTTGGCTTTTCGCGTGGCGCCGACTGGTAAGATGCTCCAGGAGGGTTGCCACATGCGCTAGCACGAGTATGGGCCGAATCAGGAGGAAGTGGTACTCGCAAGCGTGATGTCCTTTACACAGGCATAGGCCCACACATACACACAAACCAAGTGACTCACCCCTTGTTGGATAGACAGGCGAAAAAACGCATGCACGCAGGTGTGCATGCGCCCACATACACACACTCACGCACACCCACATGTGTGCACACACACAGTCACTCAACCCTTGTTGGACAGACAGGTGAGAAGCAAGCAGCGACTCGCCCTCACACACTATTGTACTTGTCTGCAAAACACAGCAGAGGATGTTGGTGGTTGCTGTGTTGAGGGAATGTATGAATTATTTCTGTAGGTCATTCTATAAACAGTGAATCTACACCCCATGACTGCTTCCTGTTTGTACAGATTGTGTTGCCCAGGTCAGAAACCTGCTGCGTCTTTTTCAGTCAATGCGTCTTACTGTGGGTCATTCAACACTGACTATGTGTGATGAAAATTGAATTTTCCCTTTTCCATGGCCTGAGCTTGACCTGAAGAACGCATCCCTCAAGGCATTGAAATGCGCAAGTCTTGTGTGGGCCCCGTTGGTAGAGCATGGTGCTTACAATGTCAGTTTGTTTCCCGCTGGGGCCACCTGCTAAATGGTGTATATTATATTATGTTATGTGTGACATTAAAACATTTCAGTCACTTTTGGGGACACAGTCAATATAAACTGGGAATCAATATAAACTACAGTCAATATAAAGTTATTGTAAAACATGCTGAACCCCATGAATATCTATGTGGGAAACCCATGGCTGTATATATCCTAAAGTAATTATGTAGTGATTATTATAAGTACTTTTTAGATAAGGTCAATATTCATAACAGGAGAACACCACCCACAGAGTCACTTGTTGTGACAAAACATGCTGAATCACTGGGTACATTTACATTCACACTAATAATTCGATATTAAACTGATTATGGCAGAGTATGGAAATAGTCATGTAAACACCTTACTCTGCTTATCTTAATCGGTGTAATGTCATAATCGAAGTAAGCATACGCCGATTAAAACACCTGGTTTTCTGAGTATTCTTTCAAATTGCTCCCGAGTGGCGCAGCGATCTAAGGCTTCTGCATCCAAATGCAAGAGGTGTCACTGTAGTCCCTGGTTTGAATCCAGGCTGCATCACATCTGGCTGTGATTGGGAGTCCCATAGGGCGACGCACAATTGGCCCAGCGTCGTCTGGGTTTGGCCGGGGTAGGCCGTCATTGTAAATAAGTATTTGTTCTTAACTGCTTAATCGGCATTCCAGTGGTGTGTTTGATCTGTGCATGTACCAGCACCAGGTAGGGCAAGCCTCCCATATGTCTGAGTGAAGTTAGTTTGGAAAAACTGAAAGTGTGCATCTTCACTTACAAACTTCATGCCCTAACTCAGATTCGAATAGTCTTCTGAAAATAACACGGTCACTGTGCTCACTGTCTCCACCTCTAACTGGCCACACTACCCCAGTGACGCACAACAAAAATGCATTGACTTTGTGGTTTGACCGAGACCATCAGCGAGAGAGAGAAAGAGAGAGTGGAGGGAGAGCTAACTTGTCAGAAAGAGAACTAGGAAATAACATGTCACCCAGGCTAAAAAAAAAAAAAACAATCCTCTCACTGCAGACGTGTCAATACTTTCACATTAAAGTGTCGCTGGGAGCGTTGAATAGCCGCTGTCAAATCAATTGCTCGTCATACAGCCGTCCCCAGAAGATGAAAAAAAACACTTAGCAGAAAGTGTCACCAGTATCATGACAGGCTCTTTGATTGTGAGTCACAGCTGACGTTTAAAACCGACTGCAATGCATTCACAGCAGACCTGGGTTCAAATGCTATATAACTGTAAATACCTGTGCTTGATTGAGCTTGCCTGTCTTAATGGACCAATAGAATAGTCCCGCAACTGTAATCCTCGCCTAGAACTGCAGGCAGGCTAAAGCAAACATATAAAGGGTTTTGACGATTTCAAATAGTGTTTGAACCAAGGTCTGATCCAGACAATTTGGCATTCAGGGGAGGTGGTTAATTACATTTCCAAGGTGTTACTCACCACCTCTCAAGGTGCGTGTTCAGCGAAACACAGGCGAAAAGAGACTTTAAAGCGGACCCTGAGGGTTTTAACGGCACACCACACTACAACTAAAGGGTGATACTGTGTAGCAAGTGTTTTCCACAGGGTGATGAATGAGTTTGGAGCAGTCTTGATAGAAAGTACATTTCCGTTTCAACAGAAATTTTAAAAGGCCCTCCAAATACTGATGTCATTGGGATGCTCTTTGTGCAAGCTAAGATTTGATACCCAAGCATGGCTGGCCTTCACCTGTCCTCAAATACCAAATACCATCAAATGTGATATGGGGTCGAAGCAGTTCGATATTTTTGTTTATTTTTTGTCATTTAGCAGACCCTCTTATCCAGAGCGACTTACAGGAGCAATTAAGGTGACATGCCTTAAGGGCACATCAACATATTTACTATCTAATAGCAGCTTATAGCTTGTTTTAGTAAAGAGGTGTGCGCTAAAGGTGTTCTCATGTGTTCTACACTCCAGCTGCCTATTTGGCCTGGGCTGTGACTGGATTGTCATACCACATACTGTTTACTGAATGCTACCTTAGTACTGTACTAACAGTACTAAAAGCCTTCTAAATAATATGAGAATTCTGTGAAAAAAAGTATTCTGGAGTTGCCTATTTGGTCAGGGCTTTGACTGAATTATCATAAATGTACTACAGTATGTACACTGAACAAAAATGTAAATGCAACATTAAAAGTGTTGGTCCCATGTTTCATGAGCTGAAATAAAAGATCCCAGAAATGTTCCATATGCAGAAAATTGTATTTCTCTCAAATTCTGTGCACAAATTAGTTTACAACACTATTATTAAGCATTATCCTTTGACAAGATAATCCATCCACCTGACATGTGTGGCATATCAAGAAGCTGATTAAACAGCATCATCATTATACAGGTGCACCTTGTGCTGGGGACAATAAAAGGCCATTCTAAAATGTGCAGTTTTGCCACACAACACAATGCCACAGATGTCTCAAGTTTTAAGGGGCATGCAATTGGCATGCTGACTGCAGAAATGTCCACCAGAGCTGTTTCCAGAGAATTTAATGTTAATTTCTCTACCATAAACTGCCTCCAACGCCGTTTTAGAGAATTTGGCTGTACGTCCATCCGGCCTCACAACCGCAGAACATGTGTATGGCGTTGTGTGGGAGAGCGGTTTGCTAATGTCAACGTTGTGAACAGAATGCCCTATGGTGGTGGTGGGGTTATGGTACGGTCAGGCATAAGCTACGGACAATGAACACAATTGTATTTTATCGATTGCAACTTGAATGCACAGAGATACTGTGACGAGATCCTGAGGCCCACCATCGTGCTATTCATCCGCTTCATTACCTAATGTTTCAGCATAATAATGCAGAGCCCCATGTCGGAAGGATCCGTACACAATTCCTGGAAGCTGAAAATGTCCCAGTTCTGCCATGGCCTGCATACTCACCAGACATGTCACCCATTGTGCATGTTTGGGATGCTCTGGATCAACATGAACGATAGCATGTTCCAGTTCCCGCCAATATCCAGAAACTTCTCACAGTTATTGAAGAGGAGTGGGACAACATTCCACAGGCCACAACCAACAGCCTGATCAACTTGTGCTGCATGAAGCAAATGGTGGTCACACCAGATACTGACTGGTTTTCTGATCCACGCCCCTACTTTTTTTTAAGGTATCTGTGACCAACATATCTGTATTCCCATTCAAGTGAAATTCATAGATTGGGGCCTAATGCATTTCTTTCAATTGACTGATTTCCTTATATGAAATGTAACTAAAATCTGTGAAATTGTTGCATGTTGCGTTTATATGTTTGTTCAGTATATATTTTTGTTCAGTGTCCGGCTTCTCAGTCATGGAATCCCATTTCATGACGCTCACGACAAACAGTTCTTGTGCTGATGAACAAGTGCTGACATTGCTTCCAGAGTCAGTTAGGAACTCGGTGATTTTTACTCCCTACACGCTTCAGCACTCGGTGGTCCCGTTCTGTGAGCTTGTGTGGCCTACCACTTTGTGGCTCAGTTGTTGTTGCTACTAGACGTTTCCCCTTCAAAACAACAACACTTACAGTTGACCGAGGCAGCTCTAGTAGGGCAGACATTTGACAAACTCACTTGTTAGAAATGTGGCATCCTGTGACGATGTCACGTTAAAAGTCACTGAGCTCTTCAGTAAGGCCATTCTACAGCAAATGCTTGTCTATGGAGATTGCATGGCTGTGTGCTCAATTTTATACACCTGTCAGCAACGGTGTGGCTGAAATAGCCGAATACACTAATTTGAAGGGGTGTCCACATACTTTTGCATATAAAGTGTATGAGGCTTCGACCAGGGAGAGATAGCAGGAATAAAATAAGTTGCTGGACTGACAGGGCTGGAGGCTGGCCGTCTGTTCATCCACAGAGCAGTAGGCACAACAGAGACTGCCACTGGAGAGGAAGAGCACACCAGTGAAAACCCACAGCTCAGCCCATAGGGTTTCCATATATAACCTTCTACCACATTGGCCCACATTCATTGAACATGAATACAAACAATCTTATATATCTCGGTATATTTCTCAAATGTGTCAATATTAGTGCACCTTGAGATAAACTTCAAACGTGCAAAGCAAGTGACACAGTTATGTTCTAGAACGGGTTAGTTGGCACTGATGACTCGTCTAAAAAGAGCAAAGACAACTCTCTACGATACTGTAACAGTAGTCATATCATGACCCATAACCCATAGCTGCTAACACTGTGCTGTGCAGCTGGTAAAACAGCATATGCCCAATCATGTCTTCATCCTAAATGCCTTTTGACGATTGCTTTTGTTCCACACGCTCTCATCTACCACATGGACGATTCACGGCATCCTAGCCCATCAAAACTGCTGCAGAAGGCAACCAGCTGGTGGAGTGGAAAGGTCTCAGAGGGAGAGCAGCCTCCTGCCGTTTCAGGGGTTCATAATTAACACACCCCTTGCCAGTTTCCCTCCAACACCGCCAGAGTAAAAGACTTGAAAGCTTTGGAAAGTCAGAGAGTAGATCAAAGCTGTGGAGGCACTTAGACAGAAAGAACTTTTCATACACCGCTCAACACATGTCACCAATTAGACATGTGCTGGAATCACTCCATCATTCCTTAACAAAAAAATGGATAAGGTGACTTCATCACAAAATGCCACCCTATAGTGCACACCAGGGCCCTGGTCAAAAGTATTGCATTAAATTGGGAATAGGGTACAATTTGGGACGCAGATGGTAAATGGGGAGGATGCCGTGAATGTTTCGGTTTGACACCAGATTCGGTCACAATGAGTGGAGTCGATTGGTTTTGCCCCAGGCATTCCATGCATTGTTAATCTATCGGGCATTATCAAAACAGCGTTTACATATTATTGGAATATTTTATTTCACATAGTTGCGTGCCTGTGCATGCATACAGTTGAGCATGTCATAGTGCAGGTGCTAGGATGATGCTTTATGACACCTTTGGACCTAAATTGAAACTAGTACAACTTGCTTTCCAGGCATATCACCAACAGATTGGAAATGCAAGTTGATGACTGGTAATGATGACTACAAGGTGGACAGCAAAAGTGTAGGTGGAAGGAAGGAAGGAAGGAAGGAAGGAAGGAAGGAAGGAAGGAAGGAAGGAAGGAAGGAAGGAAGGAGGAGGAGGGGAGGGGAGGGAGGGAGGGAGGGAGGAAGGAAGGAAGGAAGGAAGGAAGGAAGGAAGGAAGGAAGGAAGGAAGGAAGGAAGGAAGGAAGGAAGGAAGGAAGGAAGGAAGGAAGGAAGGAAGGAAGGAATTAGTAACAGCGAAGATGATCTATTATATTGACAAGATAGTTGAGTGACCGCTCTATCAATGGAAATACATGTCCTCAAATATGGAAGGCAGGCAGAAGGAGGCGAGATCAGGTGGTACCATTCTAGCCAAAGAGAAGGCAGAAACATGCTTGAACAACAGTCACAACTCCGATATGAAGTAGTCTAATTGATCAAATAAGCCTCACATAGCAAATTAGCAATTATATTTTTTGTTTACCAAATTTGACACACTTTCATTGACCTCCACACAAAAATTCCTCACTTCCTAGTCTTACTTTTGTGGACAGATTTTGTGGACAGACACCCTCTCGCTTTACCTCTTCCTCTCTGTATACTTGGGCAAGGAGAAGTAGTGTGGGTTGTGATGTGATTGAGCCACTCTGGGGAAGAAGAAATCACTCAGGCTGAAAGATAGAGAGATGCATCAGTGTAGAGATCCACATGGGGTGAGGAATGGATTTCCTTCATGTGTTTGCTAAATATTTGGATCAGAGGAAGACTTGATGGAGAGCAATTCTAACGCTAGCGCCGGCTATTACTGCCACTGAGCTAAACGCCCTTGACAAATTCTCCCACTGCAGAGCAGTCAGCATCAACTGCTAAGAAAGGAAAACTTTAGGGGTGATTTTGAGAACCTGTCTCCTCCACCATTATAAGTCATCAGTGCTGACGAGGCTCAGACCAAACAGACAGGGAGCGTCTCTGAACCATCTGTTGCCCGACAGTCAATGCCAAGCCAGCATCCTCAACATCCTTTTGTCCTTTCTTTTTTCACTGAAAGCCAAATATGCTTTTGTTAGCTGTTTCTGTATATCCTAACTGGCATATCGCTTCATTTGTATCGCTGATGTTTTGAATTCTCCCCTCAGAGAAGTTATTCTACTTTCTGTTTACATCCTGTTTATATAGGAAGTGACTCTCTCCAAAAAACAAGGAGACAGTGGAATCGTATTACTGCTATGTCGATGGTTACATTAAATCACCACCACGACAGGAGATTAATGACAGTGATCAGGTTGATAAAGCATCCTGCAGATGTAGGGAAGCTCTGTCTCCATTCTCTCTGGTTATACTTTCCCTGTATAATCAAGGAGAGGAAGAGAAGCTGCCTGAAGTCTGATGAATGACCAGGGGGAAATATTAGTCTTATCTCTGAATTCTCTCAACAGGAATCATGATAAATATTGACAAGAGGAGGAGAGGGGAGGGGATATTTACAGTGCCTTCAGAAACTATTCACACCCCTTGACCTTTTTCACATTTTGTTGTGTTACAAAGTGGGATTAAAATGGATTTAATTGTAATTTTTGTCA
Source organism: Salmo salar (assembly GCF_965601325.2). Classification (NCBI taxonomy): domain Eukaryota; kingdom Metazoa; phylum Chordata; class Actinopteri; order Salmoniformes; family Salmonidae; genus Salmo; species Salmo salar. The sequence goes on from NC_138298.1 coordinate 9,092,590, forward strand.
ACGATCTACCCTCAAATACTAATGTCAAAGTGGAAGAAAAACTAAAATTTCAAAAAAATTTCTGGAAAATAAAACACTAATACTGTAAATCGTGTATATCAGTGAATCAACACGTTAGAATCACAATTGGCAGAGATTACAGCTTTGCATACCTGGATTGTACAATATTTGTCTATTATTATTTTAGCAATTCTTCAAGCTCTGTCATGTTGGTTTCAAGTGTTGCTGTAGATTTTCAAGCAGATTTAAGTCAAAACTGCAACTAGGCCACTCAAGAACATTCAATGCCTTCTTGGTAAGCAAATGTAGTGTATATTTGCCCTTGTGCTTTATGTAATTGTCCTGCTGAAAGGTTTATTTGTCTCCCAGTGTCTGCTGTTAAGCAGACTGAAACAAGTTTCCTTCTAGGACTTTGCCTGTGCTTAGCTCTACTCTGTTTATTTTTATCCATCCACCTGATAGGTGTGGCATATCAAGAAATGGATTAAACAGCATCATCATTACACAGTTGCACCTTGTGCTGTGGACAATAATTTTTTGTTCCAAAACACAATGCCACAGATGTCTCAAGTTTTGAGGGAGAGTGCAATTGGCATGTTGACTGCAGGAATGTCCACCAGAGCTGTTTCCAGAGAATTTCATGTTCATTTTTCTACCATAAGCCACCTCCAACGTTGTTTTACAGAATTTGGCAGTACGTCCAACCAGCCTCACAGTCTCAAAGTCAACAGTGAAGAGGCGACTCCGGGATAATGGCCTTCTAGACAGAGTTGCAAAAAAAATGTTAAGATTAAGATGGGCAAAAGAACACAGACACTGAACAGAGGAACTCTGCCTAGAAGGCCAGCATCCCGGAGTCGCCTCTTCACTGTTGACGTTGAGACTAGTGTTTGCGGGTACTATTTAATGAAGCTGCCAGTTGAGGACTTGTGAGGTGACTGTTTCTCAAACTAGGCACTCTAACGTACTTGTCCTCTTTCTCAGTTGTGCACCGGGGCCTCCCACTCATCTTTCTATTCTGGTTGGAGACAGTTTGCACTGTTCTGTGAAGGGAGTAGTACACAGCGTTGTACGAGATCTTCAATTTCTTGGCAATTTCTCGCATGGAATAGCCTTTCTTTCTTAGAACAAGAATAGACTGACGCGTTTCAGAAGAAAGGTAATTTTTCCTGGCCATTTTGAGCCTTTAATCGAACCCACAAAGGCTGATGCTCCAGATACTCAACTAGTCTAAAGAAGGCCCGTTTTATTGCTTCTTTAATTAGCACAACAGTTTTCAGCTGTGCTAACATAATTGCAAAAGGGTTTTCTAATGATCAATTAGCTTTATAAAATGATAAACTTGGATTAGCTAACACAACGTGCCATTGGAACACAGGAGTGATGGTTGCTGATAATGGGCTTCTGTACACCTCATTTACAACATCAACAATGGCTACACTGTATTTCTGATCAAACTGATGTTAACTTAACGGACCAAAAAAATTGCTTTTCTTTCAAAAACAAGGACATTTCTGAATGACCCCAAACTTTTGAATGGTAGTGTACGTATTCAGACCCTTTGCTATGAGATTCGAAATTGAGCTCAGGTGCATCCTGTTTCCATTGATCATCCTTGAGATGTTTCTACAACTTGATTGGAGTCCACCTGTGGTAAAGTCAATGGATTGGACATGATTTGGAAAGGCACACACCTAACTATATAACAGTTGTCAGTGCATGTCAGAGCAAAAACCAAGCCATGAGTTCGAAGGAATTGTCCGTAGAGCTCCGAGACAGGATTGTGTCGGGGCACAGATCTTGGGAAGGGTACCCAAAACATTTCTGCAGCATTGAAGGTCCCCAAGAACACAGTGGCCTCCATCATTCTTAAATGGAAGAAGTTTGGAACCACCAAGACTCTTCCTAGAGTTAGCCGCCCAGCCGAACTGAGCAATCAGGGGTGAAGGGCCTTGGACAGGGATGTGACAGAGCTCTAGAGTTCCTCTGTGGATATGGGAGAACCTTCCAGAAGGACAACCATCTCTCCAGCACTCCACCAATCAGGCCTTTATTGTAGAGTTTCCAGATGGAAGCCACTTCACAGTAAAAGGCACATGACAGCATGCTTGGAGTTTTCCAAAATTGCACCTAAAGACTCTCAGACCATGAGAAACAACATTCTCTGGTCTGATGAAACCAAGATTGAACTCTTTGGCCTGAATCGCAAGTGTCATGTTTGGAGGAAACCTGGAACCATCCCTACGGTGAAGCATGGTGGAGGAAACCTGGAACCATCCCTACGGTGAAGCATGGTGGTGGCAGCATCATGCTGTGGGGGTGTTTTTCAGTGGTAGGGAATGGGAGACAGGAATGAGGCAAAGATGAACATAACAAAGTACAGAGAGGTCCTTGATGAAAACCTGCTCCAGAGCACTCATGACCTATGACTGGGGGCGAAGGTTCACCTTTCAACAGGGCAACGACCCTAAGCACACAGCAGAAACAATGCACGTGTAGCTTCGGGACAAGTCTCTGAATGTCCTTGAGTGGCCCAGCCAGAGCCCGGACTTGAACCCGATCGAACATCTCTAGAGAGACTTGAAAATAGCTGTGTAGTAGCGCTCCCCCATTCAAGCTGACAGAGTTGGAGAGGATCTGCAGAGAATGGGAGAAACTCCCCAAATCAGGTGTGCCAAGCTTGTAGCGTCATACCCAAGAAGACTTGAGGCTGTAATTGCTGCCAAAGGTGCTTCAACAAAATACTGAGCAAAGTGTCTGAATGCTTATGTAAATGTAATATTTCAGTTTTTTATATATATATTATCAAAAATGTCTAAACCTGTTTTTGCTTTCTCATAATGGGGTATTGTGTGTACATTGATAATGGGAAAAAACGATTTAATACATTTTAGAATAAGGCTGTAACCTAACAAAATGTGGAACAGCCAAGGGGTCTGAATACTTTCGGAAGGCAGGGTATTTTGAACTTGGTCGGGGTCTCAATTTACTTTGGAGATTTAAGTAATAGATTATACAAGGTGCAAATTCGAAATGTAGTTGTACATCATTTTCATAATTGCAACAAATCTGCTTTAAAACTGCAACATTTTCTCTACGCCCCATGGCAGAATTTCAGGAAATGAACATTAAAACTCACGAGTAACATCAAAAGCATCCACCATCAAAATCATTCACTTCGACTACTTTGGTATTATGAATCCGCCTCCTTGGAAAATAAGAATATTAAAACAGAATTTTCTGGATTTTGTTGCTAAAGATTTGAAAATGAACTTGACATCAAACTTAACCCTAATTATGAGAAGTGGTCCTCTTCGCCCAGTAGAGATGCTACCTATTTTATTTTATTTTTACTGCTGGGTGAGTCAGGAAAATGCAACAGTGAGAGATCACTGCTGAGAGTTAAATCAGCAGATTCTACCTCCCTAGCCGACTGAGGGTGGTGTGCCAGAGCTTTGAAGAAGAGGAAGTGGGAGAAGACCAGGGGAGGTAGGATCCGGTGCAATGGAAAGGTGGTGCCAGGAATATTTTTAAGAATGCCCTTACAAAGTGGGATTGAGCCCATTACACTGCAAAGCAGATTGAGGGTATAGCTTTTTTGCTTATCTCTGCAGCTAACCTGGATTTCAGATGCACATTTTTCTTAATGCTAATTTATATATCTAGATCTTTTTATTTTATTTAACCTTTATTTAACTAGGCAGGTAGGTTAAGAACAAATTCTTACTTACAATGACGGCCTACCCCGGCCAAACCCTAACCCGGACGATGCTGGGCCAGTTGTGCGCCCGCCCCGACAGACAGAGTGATATGAATGAACGTCACACTGACTCCTGGTGTAGTTGAATGATGATAACATGGTAGAGTTAAAAGTAAAAAGTATAATTACTTGTTGAAACATAACTTGTGTTAATAAAATGTCATTATATTAATGCTTCATTCTATGAGGGAGATGTTAAAGATAGGTGTTCTGATTGTTCCATCTGTATTTGTTCAAGCTTGTAATTGGATTGCAGATAGAACTTCTAGTTTTACATTTTCTACACCTAAAATTTGCTTTAAAAGAATCTAACTTCACAGACATATGAAGAACAATCTAAAGATCAATTATGTGTGACTAACACATAGTCCCACACTAACACATAGTCCCAAGGTATCGACATGTCATACCCTTTTTGGCCAGACAGCATCAGATACTTGGGTTACACACACAGTACTAAGACAGCGGGGTGCTGTTTCTCTCGCTCGGATGCGTTCTACGTTGAGGTGGATGAGTCTTGCTGTCGGTGTGTGTCTTGGGCAAAATCATTAACCAATTGGATCTCAGAATTTCACTGAGGTGGCCAATCAGATTCCGGGGGGGGCTGGACTGTTTCTTCCTGTACTGTTTCTCATCTAAGTGAACTTTCCTTTCAGATTTAGCCTTGCGGGAGAGATGTGTCATTGGACCGGGTGCTCTGCGGTTTCACCAAGGACCACCTTTCCCATCAGCCATCAGTTCATCCTGCGTTAAATAACATGAATAGATGACTGGGAGGCTAATCACATCAGCATGAAAGCACAGTGCAGTGGGATGTCACAGTTGCCCTTGACAACCCAAGGCGCATCATAAATAGAAAATGCTCCAAGTTTAATTTCATATTCTACTACTGTTCCCTGGCTACACGATGACCGACCTTCAGCGACAACAACAAGAGACAACTGAATGACTAAGATCATTTACACTCATCCTTGTACGTGCTCTTTGGTGGTGAATGCTAAGTGGAAAATCCATGTAAATTCATGAACATTTCATGACTCAAGATTAAGATCTTCTTATTTGTGACAAAACAACACAACGACTACGTCACTGAGCCTTATTTTGAGTCTGTTTATGCCTAGCTCTTGGTGCATTAACTCAAGGTCACCTGGGTCACCCTCTCATGTTGACTCATTTATCCATTTCAAGCCTGCTGTTCGCCTACATTGGTGTACAGAATCCTATCAAGGCAGACTATAATGCTGGCAGGCATTTTAATTCTGTTCAATTTGAGCTGGTGTTTGCTGAGATGCCCAGTAAATTCTGTTCGATTTATTAAGGATATTATACTTTTATTAGAGATGGTGGAGGTGTGGAGAATGGAGAGATGGAGGGTAGAGGTGGTCTGCAGGGACACCCAGGAGACCATATTGGGATAGAAAATTCTTAATGAGAGATAAATTCCCCCCGCCATAACATAACACAAGGTAACAGCACACAACCCTCCACTGCCTTTCCACAAGTATTTAACAATTCACCTTCAATGGTATCACCTGAATGTTAGTAAAAATAAGTCCGGACCACCTATACTCCACACACAGAGACGCATACAAAGCTCTCCCTCAACTTTCATTTGGCAAATTTGGCCATAATTCTATCCTCCTGATTCCTGCTTACAAGCAAAAATGGAAGCAGGAAGCACCAGTGACTAGATCAATAAAAAAAGAAGGAAGGCCATAAAAATTGTCAAAGACACCAGCCACCCTAGTCATAGACTGTTCTCTCTGCTACCACAATGGCTAGCAAGGTCCAAGAGGCTTCTAAATAGCTTCTACCCCCAAGTCATAAGACTCCTGAAAATCTAGTCAAATGGCTAGCCAGACTATTTGCACTGCCCCTCCCCCCTCCCCCTCTTTACACCACTGCTACTCTGTTGTCATCTGTGCATAGTCACTTTAATAACTCTACCTACATGTACATGCTACCTCAACTATCTGGTGCCCCCGCACATTGACTCTGTATCAGTTACCCCTGTATATAGTCTCGCTATTGTTATTTTACTGCTGCTCTTTAATTACTTGTTACTTTTATCTCTTATTCGTATCTGTATTTAAAAAAAAAACTGCATTATTGGTTAGGGGCTCATAAGTAAGCATTTCACTGTAAGGTCTACACCTGTTGCATTCGGCGCATGTGACTAATGACATTTGATGTGATTTTATTTGAAGTGTAACCGAGGTGGTTTGGTGAACCACGCTTGCATGACAAATAATATTTTTCTGAGACCTGAAGTTTTGCGTTAGCTCCCAGAGAAAACTGCTAGGCTTTTAGCTCAGAAGGCTAATGCTTTCACAGTCTTGTGGCATGCAGGAGACCCAGGTCCAAAACCCCAGTCGGTCACACCAGGCTAAATATAACTTAAAGTAATTGCGAACATGGTGATACTAAAAGAACCCCATCTGTCACTCCCTAAGAAAGAAGATAACAAACATATAGTTTTTATCTCCCTAAATGTGATGACCATCACAACAACTCCTGCTACTCCTCTAAAAACAGCACATTTGACTCAAATAAACACAACACATCCGGCCTAGATTTGCATAAATAAGAGGCTAGTATGTACAATATATTTATGTGAAATGCTATCTAAATTACCCACCCCCTCAAGCGCGAAAGAGGATGGTGGCCGACACAGAAAAGGGTTTGCTAAGCAATTACCCAGATTAATGAGAAAATACAATCTTCAAAACTGCTAATGAGCTTGAGAGAGTCAGAGAGTTCAGTCCCTGAAACACAAACGACTTCGATGAACCGGCTCAGTTTTACCGTTCGCTAGTGTTTGTATTAACTAAATCACTTTTTTATTGTGTTAATCACAGGAGTGTTGATGTTAATAACAGCCTTTCTACTTGCAGTGCTTTTCACACAAAACTGGACGAGTTTTGCATGCAACAAAACAGTTAGTTTGATGGTGCTTAAATGTTGAAGCAAAAACACCTCCAGAGTCTAATTTTAAACACCTTCTGCAGTGTACAAGATGATGCTCATTAATAAAAGTTGGGTATAGGCCTAGCTAACATAAGGAAAGCATGCCAATGAAACTTATGGGCAATAGCAAAGGGGTCAGCAGGCATATTTTAGTGAAGAGTGTCGAAGTGTAGCTGGTCCAATAGGGTTACACATCTAAAACGTTTGGTAACCAAAGACCTACAGTAACCAGTATGTACTGTGCTAAATACTAATATTTAGGGTATGACATGGTGGCTGTCACGTCCTGACCCTAGTAAGATGTCATTTTCTATAGTAGAGTAGGGCAGGGCGTGACAGGGGGTGTTTTGGGTTTCTATGTTTTCTATTTCTATGTTTAAGTTCTAGTTTTTCTATTTCTATGTTGGGATTGTTTGGGGTTGATCTCTAATTGGAGGCAGCTGATCCTCTTTGCCTCTGATTAGAGATCGTATTTAAGTAGGGGCTTTTCTCATTGTTGTTTGTGGGTTATTATCTTTTGGTTAGTGTGTTGTCAGCACTGTGTCACGGTTTGCTGTTTTTGTGTATTTAAGTGTATTGCATTCAGTTTCACTTTTAATAAATATGTGGAACTATGAACACACTGCATATTGGTACGCTCCTTCAAACAGCCGTGACAGTGTCCTATTTTTGATCCTGTGTGAACCACATTTGTATGATGGAAGGTTTCAATGAGTCTTTCTGTCAGCCGGTTCCCACTGTAGAAGAGTTACATACAAATCCATAATGTTTCTCTGGAATGCCAATTAAGGAAGTGAATCATTGCTGTTTGGGCTTGTGATAACAGAGCGGTATTTGTTTGGCTTGCACTTGATTCTACTCGTTTACAATGACACAGCAATGAGCGGATAGTGATTTGAACTAAGTAGAGTTAGTTGATTTTCTGACCTATTGATTGGTTAGGGCCCTTGAGCTATACCAGTCAGTCACCTACAGTGGCTATAGAATGTCTACACCACCTTTGGATAATTTCACAATTTATTGTGTTACAAAGGGGGATTAAAATGTGTTTCATTGTCGTGTTTTATCAACAATCTACACAAAATACTCTCTCATATCACAGTGGAAGAAAAATTCATAAAAAAAAAGAAACATAAAACTCTAGCATACCTTGATTAGCAAAGTACTCATCCCACTAAGTCAATATATGTTAGAAACCATTTTGACAGCAATTACAGCTGTGTGTCTTCTTGTGTATGGGCAATATTTGCAATACTTGGGTATGGGTGATATTTGCCCATTATGCTTTTTAAAATTCTTCAAGCTCTGTCAAGGTGTTGGAGACCATGGCTTGACAGAAATGTTTGAGTCTTGCCATAGATTTTCAAGCAGATTTAAGTCAAAACTGAAACTTGGCCACTCAGGAACATTCAAAATCTATTTGGTAAGCAACACCAGTGTACATTTTGACTTGTGTTGTAGGTTATTGTCGTGCTGAAAGGTGAATTCCTCTCCCCGTGTCTGGTGTAAAGCAGAGAGAAGCAGGTTTTCCTCTAGGATTTTGCCCGTGCTTAAGTTCATCCAGTTTCTTTTCCCCCTGGAAAACTCCCCAGTCTTTGCCGATGTCAAGAATATCCATACCATTATGCAGCCACCACCATGCATGAAAATAAGTAGGCAGTTATTCAGTGTTGTATTGGATTTGCCCCAAACATAGTTTTGCATTTATGCCAAAAAAAATGTATTCCTTTGCTATGTTTTTTTGCAGTATTACTTTAGCGACTTGTTGCATTGTTGCTTACATATGCATACACACGCATATATTCTGTATATTTGTATTCTTTTTTTCACTCTGTCATTTAGGTCATTATTGTGGAGTCACAAGTTGATCCATCCAAATTTTTGTCCCATCACAGCCATTGAACTCTGTAGCTGTTTTAAAATCACCAATGGTCTGATGTTGACATCCCTAAGCAGTTTTCTCCCTGTCCTGAGGCTCAGTTCAGAATGACGACTACATCTTTGATGTGTCTGGGTGGTTTAAATACATCATCCACAGCATAATTATTATCTTGACCATGATTAACCTCCTAAGGTCGATGTCTGTGACCCTGTGGAAATCAAATTAGCATAATGCAAATCCATCAATTTAAGACAGAGATCTGTTTTTTTTGCATTGGATTAGTCTCAATCCACCACATCCGCCTATGTAACACTTCCGCATCTGTAGTGAAAGGTGACCAAGCTAGAGTGGTGTTCGTCAGACATCCCGAAAATCGGTTATCTCACAAAATCGTCTGTAGCGTCCAAACGGTTGGCTTTCTCCGTCTTGCTCTATGATTTTAGTTATCTAACTTTTATTCATTTTCCATTTGCTATTGTCTGATCTGGGGCGGCAGGTAGCCTAGTGGTTAGAGCATTCGGCCTGTAACCGAAAGGTTACTGGGTTGAATCCCTGAGCTGACAAGGTAAAAATCTGTCGTTCTGAACAAGGCAATTGTTCCCCGGTAGGCCGTCATTGTAAATAAGAATGTGTTCTTAACTGACTTGCCTAGTTAAAAAAAGGTTTTTTAAAAATCTGAAGGGGCCAGATACAGTAGCTGGATCTTTGAGCTTCCCCCATATTGCTTACATCTACCCAGTTCTGTCAGATTGGCATGCGCATATGTCTAAATATACTCCCTTCCTTTGATGGTTTATGGTTGCTGTATTTCTCATTCAGACCTAGTGACGGAGTGCTTGTCATCGAAACCCAGACCTGGGGATCTGTTCTACAGATTCCTCATTGTTAACCGTATCCATTACGGAGGGAAATACTTAACTGACCAGAGATCATCATCTAGGGGCAACAGCTGTAACTCATCCAACTCTGCACCACCTCTCCGTTGACCCACCCACACCATTAATCTGATGTCAGATCAGGTCTTATGATGGAGACCCAATCTGGCACAATATACCTGTTCTATCTCCAGTCCAAAATAACACACTCACATCAATCACACTCTCAGAGTGGCAGCTTTATGACATTTCCTGTGAAATATGGTTAATATGGTTGTACCTGCTGTGTAGGAAGGAAGTCAGCAAATCTCTGAGCTTCTCAGCCTGTTGGAAGTGATATCACTCACATTACGTCTTCAAGCAGTTGTCTGCTACAGAACATGAATGCATCTATCTGATAACTCAATTATTTCATTTTCTTAAACATAATTTAGCAATTCAGTATACACAAACACATACAGATACACACACCCTCACTAACATGCGCACACACACACACACGGTCATTTTCTTAAACAGAACTTAGCAATACAGTATACACACACACACACACACACACACACACACACACACAGGTCATTTTCTTAAACAGAACTTAGCAATACAGTATACACACACATACAGATGCACACACACACATACAGATACACACACACACCCTCACTTACACGCACACACGCCACACACATACACGCCACACACAGGGTCGATGCATATTGACATGCTTAATTAATGGTTCCCAAGTTGACTTATGTCTCTGTGTACATTGCACCCAGTGATTCAAATCGGCCAATAGCGTTCCATTTTTGGGTGCTACACATGGTATTATCCCGTCATGCGGTTGGGAGAGGGATCTGGTCGTGTTTCTGTCTGGAGTGACAGAGCTAAGCATCTTGCTGGTAAGTAATTACTTTCTAATGGCAACATTAGTACACTGAATGGACAGAGAAGTGCTTAACGTCTCCTATGATTAAGGCCGGCGAGCCGTGATGTCAGAGTTCAGTCGCTCTGTTTGATTGGTGGAATTACCCGATTCGCATGTGGAGATTAGGGTTGCGATATGGGCGGGAGGGTCAAAGTTAATCAAAGACGGGTCTGTTATTAACCTCCATTGACTCAATCCATAGGCATTATCTAGATTCTAATCTAATACATGATTAAAATTCTACTAATGCATTTTGCAAATCTGAACCTATGTTTTTCTTTGAGCAGTGTAATTCTCATAGTTGTGATATCCTCCCAAAACCTGAGAAAAACATCAATACCCATAAACCCCTGGCTTATACTTCCTGTCAATAACTGATAAGTTCTGCGTACACTGTTGCCCTTGTAACATACGACTAACACACTGAGTTTGTTGACTAATTACTCCTTGACAACCCAATTAGTAGTGGCAGATACAGTATATACTGCTGCTAAAATAACTTGCTTAGAGGTAGAATGACTGATCTCAATCACCTATAGTAGTTTTTGTGTTTGAGAGGAGCAGACCTGGGTTTAAACACTAAATATTTGAAATGCTTTGAACGTTTGCTTAAGTCTGCCTGTTGCACCAGGTGGGCAGGTTTTGGACTTGTTAGACCTTTCTATTGCCCATTCTATCCCCCATTGCAACAGACGAGCTCAATCACAGTTTAAGTACATGGACGGATTTAGAATACTATTGAACCCAGGTCTGGAAGAGAGGCAGCATGCATTCTCCAGGGTGACCTGATGTAGAGGGTCGCCATGTTGTTGTGGACTAAGACATTTCAGGCAATAGCCCTCCTTTGATTGATCGGGCAACTCTCGATTTATACGTTGAGTCATCCATCACTGTGGCCCACCAATAAATTCCTATTTTCGGCTAGCCTGACAGAAACTGCTCAGTTTGTCACCAACCTTGAGATGTAGTTTTACAGCTGCTGTTATCTCACCACCAACGGAAGTAAAATTATTCTTATGAAGCCTTAACTATTGATTGCTGCTTGTGCTAGCTCCCGAGACAGCTCAGCTTATCTATCCACAACACTGTCTGATTGGCATTTAATTACATATTTTAACTTCCTCTCTCCTTCATTCACCCTTCAGACAGTATCTCTTGGACATATCCCTCGACGCTTGCTCAGCCTGCGATAACGCTTCATACAAATGGCCCTCATTAGCCATAAGCAGTGGACTTGTAGACTTACACAAGAGCAAATAATGCATACATTCTCACTCTGGGCTTATACATATTGAACAAGTTTGACGATAGAGCTAGCTAGGTTGTGTTATGGCTGTGAGAGCGGAGTTTACAGCTGAAATATGGAGTTTATTACCATATTGTGTTGAGTAATCGGCTGCATGTTCTCCAGGGGGTTGTCTGTTATGGGGAGGTTGAAGTTGTGCCAGAGTCATAAGAGAGCTACAGTGGAGTATGGAGAAGCCCGGCAGCGATGAATTTACGACAGGATACCACTGGTGGCTCGTAATTTTAACGAGATTTTTCTTGTATTTTTGTGGTTAAATAGTTTTGAATGATTTAATGACCATGGAACCCCAGGGAATGTCCCTGTTTAAGGTTGTATTTAAGCCAAGCAAACACTACCACTACCTTGTTCTTACATTACTACTTTAAGAGATTGTGATGAGACACTGGTGAGAGACTGGTTCCACTGGTGAGACACTGGCTGTGATGAGACACGAATGAGACACTGGTTCCATTTGATGGATTTATGTTTTAGGCTGAAGAAATCTATGCCTGCAAGTGGTTCCTGAATTATCCATGATATGCATTAATATGAAAAGACTAAAGCTTATATTGAAGCGATGCTTCCTTTATAATTTGTGAAGAGTCATGTTAAAGCATGCATACTCTATTAAGTAGGATAATGGGAGGTAAAATTGGCAATCTTTTAGTATGGCCCACCTACGATTTTGAAGGTTTGCTTTAGCCTGCCTATAGTGCCAGGTGGGCGGGTTTGGACTTGTTGGCCCTTTCTATTGACAGTTCTATCTGCCATTGCACAGACGAGCTCAATCACAGTTTAAGTATATTGAAGGCAGAATGCGTTCTCCAGGGTGACTGATGTAGAGAGTTGCCATGTCGTTGTGGACTAAGACATTTCAGGCAATGGCAATGGTCCAAACACACCAAGACAGTCGTTAAGAGGTCACGACAACACCCTTTTCTGACCTTAAAAAAAATTACAAAAATAAAAGTTCTACAGCTGCACCACCGAGAGCATCCTGACCAGTTGCATCACCACCTGGTATGGCAACTGCTCGGTATCTGACCGTAAGGCGCTGAAGAGGGTAGTGTGTACGGCCCAGTACATCACTCGGGCCAAGCTTCCCGCCATCCAGGATCTATATACTATACCGTGTCAGAGGAAAGCCCAAAAAATTGTCAAAGACTCCAGTCACCCAAGTAATAGACAGTTTTCTCTGCTACCGCACGGCAAGCGGTACCGGAGTGCCAAGTCTAAGACCAAAAGACTCCTTAAGCTTCTGTCCCCAAGCCATAAGACCACTGAATTAATCAAATGGCCACCAGACTATTTACATTGACACCCCCCCATTTGTTTTGTACACTGCTGCTATTTGCTGTTTAATATCTATGCATAGTCACTTCACCCCTACCTCCATCTACAAATTACCTTGACTAACCTGTACCCCCACACACTGACTCGGTACCGCTACCCCCTGTATATAGCCTCGTTATTGTTATTTTATTGTGTTACTTTTTATAATTTTTTTACTTTAGTTTATTTGGTAAATATTTTCTTAATTCTTTCTTGAACTGCACTGTTGGTTAAGGGCTTATAAGTAAGCATTTCACGGTGAAGGTCTACACTTGTTTGATTTTGATTATTTGTGTCGCGTCCTGACCAGTAAAGGGGTTATTTGTTTTTTTAGTTTGGTCAGGACGTGGCAGGGGGTATTTGATTAGAGTGTTCCGGGGTTTTGGTTTATGTTCTATGTTAGTATATTTCTATGTTCTAGTCTAGTCTTTCTAGTTCTATGTTTAGTTTATTGATTTGGCCTTCAATTGGAGGCAGCTGTTCCTCGTTGCCTCTGATTGAAGGTCCTATGTATAGGGGTGTTTTGGTAATGGGAATTGGGGGGTAGTTATTTCCTGTTTCAGGTATGTAGCACTTGACGGGACTGTTTAGTGTCTTTCGTTCGTTTTTGTAGACGTGTTTCTTTTGGTTTTTCCTTATTTTATAATAAATAAGAAGATGAGTATACATTTTCCCGCTGCACCTTGGTCTACTTCATACAACACCCGTTACAATTTGATTGATCGATCAATTCCTATCCTTCCATGTAAAAGCATGTATACTCTATTAACACTCGGATCGCCGTAATTCCATAACTACAAGAATGGCCATGATGACCGTTGATATTTCAATTGTGTAAATAAGTGAATGCATTTATTATGTTAAAATAGGTAATCGGGGGCCTCCTGGGTGGCGCAGTAGTCTAAGGCACTGCATCGCAGTGCTAGCTGTGCCACTAGAGATTCTGGGTTCGAATCCAGGCTCTGTCGCAGCCGGCCGCGACTGGGAGGCCCATGGCGCGGCGCACAATTGGCCCAGCGTCATCCGGGTTAGGGAGGGTTTGGCCGGCAGGGATGTTCTTGTCTCATCGCTCACTAGTGACTCCTGTGGCGGGCCGGGCGCAGTGCACGCTGACACGGTCGCTAGGTGTACGGTGTTTCCTCCGACACATTGGTGCGGCTGGCTTCCAGGTTGGATGGGCATTGTGTCAAGAAGCAGTGCGGCTTGGTTGGATTGTGTTTCGGAGGATGCATGCCTCTCCCAAGTCCGTACGGGAGTTGTAGCAATGAGACAAGACTGCAACTACTCCCAACTGGATCCATCAGTCAGAAACTCTACTGATGGATCCAGAGGCGCATAGACTGTAAATACAACAATAAGACGAGAGTGTATTTTCTGACTATAAGACAGCTGGCCCATCCAAACTACACCTAAACTACTGTATATTACAACTAATTTCACACATATAATAACAATAATAGATGTGTCTTAAAGACCAGATTAAATTGACAATAGTCTGATGCGTGACAATATTACCAATTGTCAAATAGCGAATAAAGAGACTGTCAATGCACCCTGCCTGCACTGGTCATCAAAGAAGCAAGGCGCTAACCAAATAGCACTTTTTCCATATCATCCTACAGAGGTCCATGCAGGCAGACGTTTTGATTACTATACTCTATCAGAAGGAACAGATTCCAAGGTTTCTAATTAAATCATTTTTTTCCCAAACAACTGTACAAATTGTGCAGATGGTCTCTGTTTCAAAATAGAACGTTTTACTAAAATAACCATGGGGAGTTCCTCATTTGAGTAGGCTACTGCTGACAATCAGCAATAAAAAAAAATATATGTTCTATTTTCTTCTGTTATGTTCCATTAAATTCTTACTGTAAAATATGTGTGTTGACTGTGGTAAGGCAGGACCTGTGATGTCTGCTAAATGAACAATTTTATTTCAATTTGATTTCATTGGCATGGCGCAGCCGTAGCCTTGGCTACTAAGCACAGACAAATACAACTCAAAACATGATGTTCTGTTCTTTTGAAATAAATGGTCTCATAAGGACGAATGGAAATGTTTAATTACACTTTTAATGTAATGTCCCCCTTGTCCTTGACTCTTCCCAAATAAGTCTATATAACACACTGTGCTCGTTAGAATCTTAATATCACAACTACAACTTCTTAATATCACAAATAGAACTGGTGGTAAAACCAGTTTTATGAGGGCATATCATTTTTTGAGCGGGTTTCCCTGTTGCCCCTCCTTTTCCTGACAGTAGGGCCTGTTCCGCTCCTTCCAATAGTTGAAAATGCCGTGCCCAGTTGATAATCACCCAGATAATTGCCTTGAAACTGAGCCTAAACTATACCAAAACTAATCTCACACATATAACAACATATGAAATAAACGAAGTATAGTATGATGCCAGAGAAATGGGGAGAATGGGTGAGTTGATGAGTGAGGGGAGGCGAACGATGCATAATTATGTAATCACCAAATTGTGAATAAAGAAAGAACAGGGCTGGCCATTCTACTGTACTCATCGATTTATAATCTCAGTCCACCGAATCCAAGCAGTTGTATTATTTACTCTAGCCCTACTTGGAGTAGGCTACACAGTGAGAGCGTGCATAATTTACAAATGGCAAGACCAAGACCAATGGATGCACATGCTGTGTTAGTGTTGCTACAAGATCTGAACGAAAACAACTCAGATGACGGGGAAGAAATGAATCATGACGTCTCTGATGATTATTATTCTGATTCACGCTGAATGGCTTTCCATATCTGGGAAAGGATCCATATCAGGCAAGCAGGTGAGCGAGTGTCGGATAATGTTTCGAATCACTCGGTGAAAGGAGTTACTCCGGGCTGGCCTGTTGCGGTGTTCTACAACACGCTCAACTTGGCTGCTATCAACGCACACGTGTTGTTCAAGCAGTGCATGAACAACACCACGAGCAGGAGATACTTCATCATGAGTCTGGCACACGGGGCTACGTGACAGACATATGAAGGCCAAGACAGCAGCAAAGATACCAGGCGAGCCTTTGCGCGAGCTAAATTATGCACAGCTCCTGATGAGGACAAACTGCCAGGTGGGGAGATACAATCAGGACAGAACCCATGACACCTGTTTCAGCTGCAAGCAACTTTTTTTGTGAGAAGTGTGGCAATCAAGTGAAAGTGAAGAAGGTTTGTGGGTACTGTGAGGACAAGGGACAACAGCTAAATGAGATCCAACTGTTGCATGAAGACGCACACCATACTGTAAGCACGAGCGCGGCCACAATGAAGGTGTCCAATAACTGACAATAATAGACCATTTTTGACCGCTGTCATATCAACACTTATATTCATCATAATACCCATTATTGCCTTTGTGATGATTTTCACTAGTCCCAATCACGCTTGGCTCTCATACTGATGTTTAGGCTACTGATACAGTATCACTGATATTTTCTACATTGTAGTTTGGGTATTTTTATTTGTTTTGTCATTATATAGATTTTATTTTTACTGTGTTCCAATGCACATGCTTTTTGTTTCATAGTTGTAACCAAGGCACTCCACGAATAAAATAAATTTTACACTTGAAATTCTGTGTTACTTTTTTTTTTTACATATAGCCAACAGTAACATAAACAAATCAAAATGTTATTATGTTCTTTGAAACATTTGCATTTCTTATTCTAATGTTACGTAACATCTTCATAAACACAACCAAATGACATTGGCAAGAAGGGGGGTCCAATGAGGCCAGGCTTTTCTAGTTAAATGGATTTATTAGACTGGTGGCTTTTGGTACTCCCCGAGGCCCAGATATTCTACTGTTAAATATGCATGAGGTCATTTTGACTGTCATGGCGCTTCCAGGATGAAATGTTCAGAAAGTTTTTGTCTTTTATGATATTTATCTCAACGTAATGCTTGAACGTAAAATACACATATTTAGGAAAAGTCAGGGACAGGTAGGTTCAAGATTTTTATTGAAATTAAGTTATTGAAATTACAAAATTGATAACAGCCAGATTGACCATCTTGGTGGTTCAAGTGTTAAGTAGGATATTGGGAGGTAAAAATTAGTCATCTTTTAGTATGGCCCAGCTAGACTGCGGAATCTCATTATAATTTAAATGTCATTTTTTATAAACTATTTTTAAAGTTAAATGTTTTAACACTAGGACAGGGATCTGACATTGACCGAGGGTGGGGGTCCAGACCACAGGGGATCAATAAGGCAGAGATGATATTACATTAGTTTGACATGAAGTTATACAAATCATGAAACTCAGTTTGAGCATAATCACACAATTGCCACACATTGCATTTTTCCACACCTTGCCAGTTGGTTTTTGAAGGCTATAGTGTGGTCATGAATAAAAGTCTTGAACTTTACCCCATGGCACAACTTTGTCAGCATCCCTAACTCTTTTAATGACATCTCTTCAAAATATACACGCCTCTGGCTAGCACAGAAATGTATTGAGCATAATTTCTTAACCTCACTAGCCGGCTAAAATGTATTTGAGTATAGCAAAGCTAAAGCCTCCTAAGGATCGGGTCCTTTTTTTTCAATTTTTGCCTAAAATGACATACCCAAATCTAACTGCCTGTAGCTCAGGACCTGAAGCAAGTATATGCATTTTCTTGATTCCATTTGAAAGGAATCACTTTGAAGTTTGTGGAAATGTGAAATAAATGTAGGAGAATATAACACATTAGATCTGGTAAAAGATAATACAAATAACTTTTTTTGTACCATCATCTTTGAAATGCAAGAGAAAGGCCATAATGTATTATTCCAGCCCAGGCGCAATTTAGATTTTGGCCACTAGATGGCAGCAGTGCACATGCAACGTTTTAGACTGATCCAATGAACCATTACATATCTTTTCAAAATGTTGTATCAAGACTGCCCAAATGTGCCTAATTGGTGTATTAATACATTTAAGTTCATAATTGTGCAATCTCCTTAAACAATAGCATAGTGTTCTTTCACTGTAATAGCTAATGTAAATTGGACAGTGCAGTTAGATTAATAAGAATTTAAGCTTTCTGCCCATATCAGATATGTCTATGTCCAGGGAAATGTTTTTGTTACTTACAATCTCATGCTAATCACATTAGCCTACGTTAGCTCAACCATCCTGCGGGGGACACACAATCCTGTTAACATCCAAACAACCAAATGCTTTTGTCATTGATGAGCATTGCTCTATAACATGTAGAGTATTGTAAACAACCCCTGTGGCTCCTGAGGATTTCCGGGATGTGTTATGAGCTAAAACAAATCATACTTATGGGTATTATTATTATTGCCTGTATAATATCCATTGTTTATCCATCTCTGTTGGTATACACACACTGCATGCACTGTTAAATTTGAATACAGTGTTGTTTATTCACACTGGCAAGTAAAGCAAACAGCACTATTGTTATTCCGAGAGCATTCTGAGTGGTTTCTCACTCATGAGTGCCCAAAGATAAGACCTCTGTTCCATTGTAACTGCAGTCAATATGTACGAGAGGAGAAGGAATGCAATTTTAAAGAACATAAACAAGTACATTGCATTTTGTACATGCTCGCATTCGTTTACCTGCCTCAGTCCAGATTTTCAAAGAGCTTGTGTCTAGATTCATTGCGGCATTTCAACAAAGGTAAAAATCAAAGATGTTTACCTGTTAGATACCTTCTGTGGATAACAGTCGGACTGACTCCGTCAAAGAAAATGGTCTGCTTACGACGTGAGGCAAAAAGAAAAAGGTAGAAGACTAATGTCAGCATTTATAACAATGCAATATACACAGAGATTGGGAAAATCCACACTAGTCTTCACCTCAGTGCAATCATCCTGTCAGGTTGTACTTCTCATGGAGTGTGGTAAGGCTATTTATTTCCATCCCTGAAGGACCAAAGTACTGATGGTTTTCTTTCTCCCTAGTAGTTTAATTGATCAATTAATGCAATTGATTGGTCAGATAGTTCACTAACTGGAAAAATACATAATAAATGAAAGACTGAAAACAAGCTAATGTGGTCTATTAATGTAATTGAATAACTGTCAGGATGGTGGGTGTAGCTGGTGTATAAAGTCAGGCACAGGAGAGCAGAGATGAGTGAAACAATGCACTTTACTCAACAGCACAAAGTAAACAATTTACAAAGTGCAAAAAGAACGGTTGCCACAAAGCATAGATGATAAACAGCACCCGGTACAAACCAGCCGGAACATACCGACCTGAACAAATAACAATCACACACAAAGACATGGGGGAAACAGGGGGTTAAATACATGACCAGTAATTGGGAAATTAAAACCAGATGTGTGGGAAAACGAAACAAAACAAAGGGAAAATGACAAATGGATCGACGATGGCTAGAAGACCGGTGACGTCGACTGCCGAACACCACCCGAACAAGGAGAGGCATCAACTTCTGCCGAAGTCGTGACAATAACCTTGATGTCTATGCAGTCCATATACCCATAAATTACATACAGATGACTTGACAACCCTCTGCAATCCGCTATAATACTACATAAAGTGATCTCACAGCATAATGATCAAGGATGTTGCATTAGGCCTACATTGTGTTCAAGTTCTCTCCCCCCATTTCTAACTTTCTGATATGACAAATAGCCTGGGGGAGACTTCTTATCTTGACGTTGTTATCTAGGTCGGCAGGTAGCCTTGAGGTTAGAGCGTTGGGGCGAAAAGGTTGCTGGTTCGAATACCGGAGCCGACAAGGCGAAAAATCTTCCGATGTGCCCTTAAGCAAGGCACTTAAACCCACCTTTACAAAGGTGACCCTGACCGTGACACCACTCCCTGCAGGTGTCTCAGGGGTAGCTGGGATATGCAAAAAACACATTTCCTTTATACACTTCTGTGTAACAGGACAAATATAAACACCCCCCAAATTATAATTTTTTATCTTCCCCCCCTTTAACCACCTTTGGTAGATTGCTATTGCCAACAATATGTTTTGAAAGTCTAATTTGCACGCGGAGGCATGAAAGCGTCTCAATGCATGAAAGCGTCTCAATGTGTTGAGCATCATATGAATGTGCCCGTTTGTCTGTTCATGTGGTAATTGGGCAATCAGCTCTAGTTATTACAGTATGGTGATAGGAATATCCCATCCCTCTCCTCTCTGTTGCATTGTACTATTAAAGAAAGGAAGGACAGTGTCACACCCTGATCTGTTTCACCTGTCTTTGTGATTGTCTCCACCCCCCTCCAGGTGTTGTCCATCTTCCCCATTATCCCCTGTGTATTTATACCTGTGTTCTCTGTGTGTCTGTTGCCAGTTTGTCTTGTTTGTCAAGCCAACCAGCATTTGTGTCAGCTCCTGCTTTTCCCCAGTCTCTCTTTTCTTGTCCTCCTAGTTTTTGACCCTTGCCTGTCCTGACCCTGTACCCACCCGCCTGACCACTCTGCCTGCCCCTGAGCCTGCCTGGAGTCCTGTACCTTTGCCCCTGTTGCTGTAATAAAAATTGTTACTACGACACGGTCTGCATCTTGGTCTTACCTTGATACCGTGCTTCTTTCACATGCTTTGCTTGCTGTTTGGGGTCTTAGGCTGGGTTTCTGTACAGCACTTTGAGAATATCAGCTGATGTACGAAGGGCTATATAAAAATAAATTTGATTTGATTTGATACCTGATAGATAGACAGACTCACCAAAAGGCAAAGTCAGTCATGACCTCTGCTAAAAGTTACAAGGTAACTATGTCAGTCTAGAGTCTCTATACAGAGGTCAAAGGTTGAAGTGAAAATAGGACAGTTTGTCTCTCTATCAACCTTTGAGTGCTGTCTAGGAGCAGCTTCCATTGGATAGAAGCTTGAATCCCTTCCAGCCAACAGTCAAGGATTCGTCGCAACACTCGCTTCTAATTCGGGAGTATGAAAAACTCGACCCTCACCCATTCCTGAATACTGCGTTTTTTAATGTCACTGATTGGTCATGGTTTCCGCACAACAAGTGTCCTAGGTTTGAATCAGTACCTGATTGGATGGTAATATTTCAAAATGTGCTGCAGTGGTTTAATTATGGATGAAATCAACTCTAAAATCCTGAGTTCACCACACATTATGATTGTTGTACAAATAACTCAATATGTTCAAAAGGAGGTTATGTTTCTTTTGCTTTGCTTTCTCTATTGAAAATCTAATCACATGGGTCCTTCAGGTCTGACCTTGAAAACATCTGACCTACAGCACTGAGAATATCCTTTGTGGACAAAACATCTGAAGGGTTATGAATCATGTATGTCTTTCTTATACATTGATTAGCTTGACTCTGAGAAGTATACATATTCATTAAAAAGGTATTGAGCCTAGTGTTTTTCTATGGAGATCATACGTTGGTGACGACGGACAGGCAATCTGTATTTTTTTCTGTCACACTTTTGACAGACAAAACGAGTCCGAGCAGAATGGATTGAGTGAGTGAGGGTAGTTTCAGTACACAAGTTGGAACGAGTTCAACTTTTTAGGCGATGAATCCTGATATAGCATCTGTCAACCAATAGAGCTCGAATGACAAAATACTCCACGCACTCCACTAAACGCACTCAGTAGACAACTATCCATCAAAATACGTTTTGCATTGAAACTGGCCTCATCTCCATCCTTGTTTGTCATAACATCCTATTTTCTGCAACAGCAAGCCCTCTCTGAAATATATTTCAATGTTCATGATTCAGCCATTGAAAATTAAAGGTTTTCTATTTGGAGTGCTTATCATCTTTTTCCTCTACATGTGAGTCTGGGCTTTGCTCCACATTGCAGATTGTAGGGGGATACAGACTAGCATAAGACTCACTCACTCACTCACTCACTCACTCACTCACTCACTCACTCACTCACTCACTCACTCACTCACTCACTCACTCAGAGAGTCTCTAGCTCAGCTTCTAGTCAGGTTAAATGGAGAGAGGTATGCCACACAAAGTAATGACAATTTGTTTTGCAGCTATAATAATTAGTCTGTTAAAATGGAATGAAATGAACGTGTCTCAGGAAATGTTAAATGAATTAAATTGCAAATTGAAATTATGCCGGAGTGCTGAGAACAACCTATTACGGCTGTGACAGTTCAACATGTATTTATTAATTTGTGTTTGCTGCAAATTAATAGGTAATCAAATTATACATTTGTCACATCATTGAGCCAAATGACAACCTGAAACCAATTGAGGATTGCACACGAAGTGTGGCTTAAAAGTTGTCCTTTTTTCGAATAAATTCTGGATACTGTGGGTTGTGGTGTCACAATAATATATTTCCAACTTGACCTCATTGCACTGAATGACAACTTTAAACCAATTGTGGATGCCATGCATGAGTTTGAGTCTATAAAGTGTTTCTTTTCAATTCAGTTATGGATACCACACGTTTTGGCATCAAAAAAGTTTTCCTTTTCAAATCATCTTCAAATATTAGTACAGTATGACTCCCTCTTCCATAGAACATAAAGTATATCTGACGTTACTGCTCTGCTTGACAAGCTTTGTGTCGGATGCAACTGATGTATTGTAAATCATGGTTTGCCGTGTGCGTCGGGACAGAGGCACCCAGGTAATGAGAAGTAGATGGGGCTGGCAGTCAGAACGCCGGGCAGCGTCCCGGCGTGCAGATTTCAAACCCTGTGTTCTCATCCTACGGCTGCCTGTCGCTTTTGGAACAGTGGGATAATACATCAAATAGCCTTCCCTGGGACAGCACACACAGAGAGAGAGAGATGGAGGGAGGGAGGGAGGGAGTAGGAGAGAGGGAGAGAGGGAGGTGGCATTGAGTGAAAAAGGAAGGGAGTGAAAAAGGGAAGGGAGAGCGAGAAAGGGAGGGGGCTGAAAAAAGAGAACAGCGGAGAGAAAGAAGAGACGGAGGAGGAAAATATGTAGAAAGAGGAGAGTGGTTAAGAACAAAGACCGTGGAGGAAGGAGAGAGAGAGTGGAAAAGAGCAAGTGAGAGTTAGAGATGGTAGGTGATCTGCGCAGCAGAATGTACATGGGCAGAGAGCTTGAACTGGGAGTCTCTACAAATGCCTGTGAACAGAAGCTCAGTGGCGTGTAATCAGAGAGTGGCAGACAGGATGAATAATTCACATGCTGCTCTGCTCTGGTCTAGCTGCTTCTCACTAACTCTTGCTACTGCTGCTACTCTGCTGTGATCTAGCTGCTTCTCACTGACACCTGTTTTGTGACGCTGCATGGAGTCATCGTCAGATCACAGCCCCAGTGTGTGTGTGTGTGTGTGTGGACAAACTCTGATAGAGCAGTCATTTAGTTCTCACACACACACACACACACACACACACACACACACACACACACACACACACACACACACACACACACACACACACACACACACACACACACACACACACACACACACCCCTCCCATGACCTAGAAGTGTTTGTGCTGATACATACTGTAGCTCTCTCGCTATCTCGCTCTCTTCATGTATCTGACTGCATTCAGCTACAGAAGAAGCCTGCCTAATGAATAAGCACGCAGACGACATTGCCATGGTGAAGTGACAGAAACTCGGTGTGCAGGGATTCTGTTTTCTTTCCTCTCCAGGATTATGTTTGCGATTTATCTGTGGGCTACTTGCAAGTAAGAAATGTGTTGATTCAAACCAAAGTTGTCGGGAGTAATATTGACATGTTGAAACTTTCTGATGACGTTTTCAAATGTTCTCTGAATGTAATCTGTGGCATTATCAGTAGACCTGAGTTGAAATACTCTTTGAAACCTTTCAAACACATTAACAGTTTCAAATACACTGGGGTGGCAGGTGGGTGGGGCTTGCTGTTCTATTGGTTACATTGCAACAGTCGAACTCAATCGGGCACAGTTCAAGTATTTGAAATGATTTCAAATAGTATTTCCACCCAGGTTTGGTTGTCATCTGGGACTATAATTTCAAATACTAAAATTCAACTCAAGTCGTTTTTTCTGCAGTATAATTAATGTTAATGAATATTTGTGTTTTTGTTTTGATTTCAGTAGAGGTTGTAATTTTGCATACCCGACCATTCTCTCTCCTGAGATTCCTCGTAAACTGACAGATGAAAAGCTACATGAACTTTGTTTGAAAATGACATTGTTCGAAGGTAGTGAACGTTCACTGGGAGAGACAAGTAGCCTACACAACCTGCCATATGACAATGTTAACATTCAGTAACTTTGCTTACATAGCCTATAGTAACTACTGCCTGCATTTCAGCCTGCTACTTAAGCTATTCTGCAAAAGTGATGTTTACCTGCCACTATCTAAAACTACTGCAACACAGGTTTGATTCAATATAGCTCTTTTCTCGGTTTCAGAAGAGCTTTGATTTATCTAACAGAGTGTGAAGGCTTTCACAAGCAATTTGTGCCGAGAGTTCAGCAAAAAAATCTTCCTGAATCATCATAACTGACAATAATGCCCTATATTAGATTATCTCCCCAGTCACAAATAGCTGAGCAGCCTAATCTCTTACGATGTTTTTCCATTCTTTTTCTCTAAATCCTTTTTCTCTTCTCAACTTGAGTGTTTTATAGTGACTCCTCACATTTCGGAGTACTTCTGTGTCATCCAATATAAGTTGTGGGTTGATTCATCTGCAGGACTGTAAACAGGGATCAACTTTGAGTGCATTTTGATCATCCTGTATTTACAGCGTTTCACACAGTGGTCTAGGCCGGTGGTCACCAATTCATTTTGCCTTATCGTCCTTCAGTGGGAAGTTTCACATTTTTGCACAAACGGTTAGGATTGGGGGAGGGGAAGCTGATCCTAGACCTGTACCCAGGGGAGGGAGGGAGCAGACTGGGGCTATTTGTGGGTCTTCATGGAGCTCTACACCTCAGAGCTCTGTTTGTGGTGGGTGGGGAGCAAAACTCCAACAAGACTACGGTAGCGAAGACACACATGCACCTGTAATTATGACTGGATGATTGTATAATCAATGTCGATTGTGTTGTATAATCAACATCGGTGGACAGTGTGCGCGAGGCTGTGTGTGTGTGTGTGCACCTGTACTTGTGTGCACTATTGTTAAACACCCACTGCCCAGCCCCACTAATGTTACATCACATTCCATCTGTCAGGACTGGGTGGCCAAGCTTCTTCCAGCTTAATGAACATGCCTGTCCCCGGAACCTCTTGGGACCTCAGACCCCTCTGTGACTGGCAGCCCTTTAACACGCACATCAGATATACTGAGAAAAAAAGTTACAAGAGAAATAGAATGATTAAGAAAGGCAGAAAGGCAGAAAGTGGGAAAGAGTGAGAGAGAGAGAGAGAGAGAGACCTTGCGGTAAACAATAACCCAGTGCCCACTGGGACAGGAGTTGAGGTTAGGCAGGGTTGTCATGTCCATTGTGTCACGTCGAAGGGACACCAACCGAGCCCTGACTCATCCTGTGGCTGCGATTTGATCTGTTGCTAGATCCCGTGGAGCCTTAAGTGTGTTTCAGAGAGCTCTAATAAAGCTGTATGTCTGCTGTTGCTTGTCTGTCATTAGGACCCTAAAGAGATGTGTAGGAATCATTAACAGTCCCCTGAACAGGAACCAACATCAGAAGATGTTCAGCCCACTCTTCTATCTCTCATGTTCCAACACTGTCACCATGCAGTGAAGGAAAAGGTTGGGAAGCTGTCTGATGATCCCACACAAACCTCAAATCGTGTTTCACCACTGAGGGGTTTGACAGATGTCAACACGGCACTTTGTATTATTCTCTAAGGCTCTTGAGCGAAGTTCTCAAAACAATGGTATAACACAAGTGCTGTCCTGTTTGGTGGTTTAGCGATCCACACTCTCAGAGGAATTATTTTGGAGAATGTTATTGAGACAAGTTTTTTTTGTATCTGTCAGGTTTGTCAGCATAAACAGTGCTTGAGGAATTTGATTCCTACAGGCTAACAGAAGTATGATGGTGTTTTGTTACTCTTAACTATTGGGACATCATCGTTTTTAAAGTAAAATGCCTTTACATCAAAATTATTATCTTATCTGATGAAAAACATGTGGTTTAAATAGTTAATGCGGACTGCTTCATGACAGTTCTGAAAATAATTGCTCATGAATGCATCGTGACCCAAGAAGACGCTTACAATGTAATTGGAAACGAGTCGTTAACCTTTAATCTGGTAAGAACCAAAGTAAAAAAAAAAATCTGATTAATTGGCATGTTTCATCTTAACGATTCCAAGGACATCAAAGTCCCCTTTTATTTTACGCTTCCATCTTCTCTGATGAAATATTCCAAACCGTTCAGGAACGCAACAAAAGCGGTGCTTCGAACATGTCTGGGCTGAGTGTGTATGTACGTACAGCGGTTAGGGAGTCTCACTTGGGCCTGGTCTGACAGTGAGTGAAGGCTACCTGGATTGGATCGGAAAGCAAACAAAAAGGAAACATGTCAAAGAACTGTTACAGAAACCGTGTGCAATTTCAGCAATGGGGAAAGTTGGGCGTATCAGTGACATGTCATAGGCCCTGCAGACAGCTCCCAGTGAATTGAAAATAGTGCAACGCTTGTTCTCTATTAGCGCCTAGACCTTTGCTTTGGGATGATTTATGGTTGTAATGGATGGAGCCTCAGATTGGTGCTGGAAGTTGGCAGCGAGACACACAGTGACGACTGAAAGACCTCAGGAGGAAAGAGCGGGTAAATGGTTCTGAAAATAATCAGGATTTCATTACATTTTGAGATTCATTAATTCTGGCAGGCTCGTCGGTTATTTCCAATGGCTACAAAATGTAATAAATACAGCAATCTGTTCTCGTCTCTGCCAACCGAAGCCGATGCTTAGCTGTATTTTGGAAAAGAGACAAAATCGGTTAATGCCAGATTGCTTAAGATTTACAGTTGTTTAGACAGTTTTGATACGATACACTGCAAGACAAATCACCGTTCTTACAGGATATCAAAATCTACTTTCAAATTTCAAGTACAGCTTTAGATTTTTATATCAATCCTATGTGAGATCAATCGTAATACAGATGATTATGTATATACAGTTGAAGTCGGAAGTTTACATACACCTTAGCCAAATACATTTAAACTCAGTTTTTCACAATTCCTGACATTTAATCCTGGAAAGAATTCCCTGTTTTAGGTCAGTTAGGATCACCACTTTATTTTAAAATGTAATTTTAAGAATGTGAAATGTCAGAATAATAGTAGAGAGAATTATTTATTTCAGCTTTTATTTCTTTCATCACATTCCCAGTGGGTCAGAAGTTTACATACACTCAATTAGTATTTGGAAGCATTGCCTTTAAGTTGTTTAACTTGGGTCAAATGTTTCGGGTAGGCTTCCACAAGCTGCCCACAATAAGTTGGGTGAATTTTTGGCCATTCCTCCTGACAGAGCTGGTGTAACTGAGTCAGGTTTGTAGGCCTCCTTGCTCACACACGCTTTTTCAGTTCTGCCCATACATTTTCTATAGGATTGAAGTCAGGGCTTTGTGATGGCCACTCCAATACCTTGACTTTGTTGTCCTTAAGCCATTTTGCAACAACTTTGGAAGTATGCTTGGGGTCATTGTTCATTTGTAAGACCCATTTGCGACCAAGTTTTAACTTCCTGACTGATGTCTTGAGATGTTGTTTCAACATTTCCACATAATTTCCCTTCCTCATGATGTAATCTATTTTGTGAAGTGCACTAGGCCCTCCTGCAGCAAAGCACCTCCACAACATGCTGCTGCCACCACCGTGCTTCACAGTTGGGATGGTGTTCTTTTGGCTTACAAGCCTCCCCCTTTTTCCTCCAAATATAACGATGTTCAATATGGCAAAATAGTTCTATTTTTGCTTCATCAGACCAGAGGGCATTTCTCCAAAAAGTATGATCATTGTCCCCATGTGCAGTTGCAACCCGTAGCCTGGCTTTTTTATGGCGGTTTTGGAGCAGTGGCTTCTTCCTTTCTGAGCGGCCTTTCAGGTTATGTCAATATAGGACTCGTTTTACTGCGGATATAGATACTTTGTACCTGTTTACTCCAGCATCTTCACAAGGTCCTTTGCTGTTGTTCTGGGATTGATTTGCACTTTTCTTACCAATGTACGTTCATCTCTAGGAGACAGAACGCGTCTCCTTCCTGAGCGGTATGACGGCTGCATGGTCCCATGGTGTTTATACTTGAGTAATATTGTTTGTGCAGATGAATGTGGTACCTTCAGGCATTTGGAAATTGCTCCCAAGGATGAACCAGACTTGTGGAGGTCTACAATTTGTTTTCTGAGGTCTTGGCTGATTTCTTTTGATTTTCCCATGATGTCAAGCAAAGAGGCACTGAGTTTGAAGGTAGACCTTAAAAAAAAAGACCTTGAAATACATCCACAGGCATACCTCCAATTGCCTCAAATTATGTCAATTAGCATAAGCTTCTAAAGCCATGACATCATTTTCTGACATTTTCCATGCTGTTTAAAGGCACAGTGAACTTAGTGTATGTAAACATCTGACCCACTGGAATTGTGATACAGTGAATTATAAGTGAAATTATCTGTCTGTAAACAATTGTTGGAAATATTACTTGTGTCATGCACGAAGTAGATGTCCTAACCAACTTGCCAAAACTATAGTTTGTTAACAAGACATTTGTGGAGTGGTTGAAAAACGAGTTTTAATGACTCCAACCTAAGTGTATGTAAACTTCCGACTTCAATTGTATATCACAGGTTACATTTGAGCATTCATGCTTTCGATGTCTGCACAGTAGCTTGATCAAATGGAGACACATGGAGCAAGGCTCAATTTTATTCCTGACTGGGAACACGGGTTAATACATACCTGTCTCCCCTTGAAGTTTAGAAGGGACACTTAAAAGCGAAACCCTGGAGCACGTCAAAAGGAAGTCAAGATCTGTGTAGGACTGCCGATGCTAATTTAGATATCTCCCCCCTATCCCTACCGTTAAGACCCAATGAAAAGAGACCAAAGGAGATGAACAGTGGCAATCTTCAGAAGAAATAAAGAGGTGGGCCTGTGATGAGATTTCTAATCAGATGCACTTTAAAGAGCATAATATCGGCAAAAATCTTTGGGAAGATATGTTCATTCGGTATGACAAGGCACCCGCAACCTTTGATGTTCCTCTTTGAGATATACGACAGCACTCTGAAAGGAATGGATGAAAAATACCTGAACAATTTTTTCCTAAATACTTTAAATATGACTTGAGTTGTTTTTCAAACCTTTTTTACAATTCTAAGAGTATGCATATACTATAAAATCTATTTGGACATATTGTCCTAGCTTTTTAGAGAGATACACTGTCTGTTATCTACATCTCCTTCATTCCACCTTCTTTCCCACAGGGACTCTAGAGCACTTCAACATCTCAATCACTACTCTACCTAGTTTAGAAGTGGTGGAGCAGAGAGAAGTAGAAAATGGCTGACCAATTTGACGCTTCACCTCTTCAGCCCTAGCCAATGATTCAACGCTCAAATTAGATCAAGGGTTCTGCCAAAGCCTTACCAGGATCTCGTATTTCTCGTCCTCCTCACTCTTAAGATGGTTATCGGTGTTTCAAATAGGGAGTGGAGCCAGACCACAGTCTGCAAGCTAAGGGGAAGGCAATGGACCAGCGAAGGCTACTGGCATGCATTGGCGGCTATGTTTTATGGGGCGCATAGATGATTGTGATGTTTCAATATGCAGGCTGAAATGGAAATGACAAGTTAAAATGCCCCACGTCATGTATACAATATTCAGGGGGAATTAAAAATTAGGTATGGATTGATTTAGCAGAGTAAGCTTTCTTGTAATGGGAAACTGAGTCGGCGTTCCAATTCATCGCAAAGGTGTTTCTGTATGGACCTCGCTTTGTGCACAGGGAATTGTCATGCTGAAACATAGCCCAAACCATGAACAACAGCCCCAGACCATTATTCCTCCTCCACCAAACTTTACAGTTGGCGATATGCATTGGGGCAGGTAGCGTTCTCCTATCATCCGCCAAACTCAGATTCGTCTGTCAGACTGCCAGATGGTGAAGCGTGATTCATCACTCCAGAGAATGCATTTCCACTGCTCCAGAGTCCAATGGTTGACAAGCTTTACTCCACTCCAGCTGACGCTTGGCATTCTGCATGGTGATCTTAGGCTTGTGTGTGGCTGCGTGGCCATGAAACCCATTTCATGAAGTTCCTGACAAACAGTTCTTGTGCTGACGTTGCTTCCAGAAGCAGTTTGGAACTCGGTAGTGAGTGCTGCAACCTAGGACAGATGATTTTTATGCTCTACACGCTTCAGTACTCGGCGGACCTGTTCTGTGAGCTTGTGTGGCCTACCACTTCGCGGCTGAGCCGTTGTTCTCCCTAGACATTTCCACTTCACAATAACAGAACTTACAGTTGACCGGGCCAGCTCTAGCAGGGCAGAAATTTCACAAACTGACTTGTTGGAAAGGTGGCATCCTTTGACGACGCCACGATGAAAGTCACTAAGCTCTTCAGTATTGCCATTCTACTACCAATGTTTCTCTATGGCGATTGCATGGCTTTGTGCTCGATTTTATGCACCTGTCAGAAACGGGTGTGGCTGATATAGCCGCATCCACTAATTTGAAAGGAGTCTCCACGTACTTTTGTATATACAGTTGAAGTCGGAAGTTTACATACACTTAGGTTGGAGTCATTAAAACTATTTTTTTCAACCACTCCACAAATCTCTAGTTAATTAAGGCTAGGGGGCAGTATTTGGAAGTTTGGATGACTGACATGTCCAAAGTAAACTGCCTGTTACTCAGGCCCAGAAGCTAGGATATGCATATAAATGGTAGTATTGGATAGAAAACACTGAAGTTTCTAGAACTGTTAAAATAATGTCTGTGAGTTTAACAGAACTGACATGGCAGGCAAAAACCCGAGGGAAATCCATCCGGAAATGTTTTTGTTTTGAGGTCACCACCCATTGAAATGCTTGTCTATGGGAAATTCAAAGGATATCCTCCCAGATTGCAGTTCCTATGGCTTCCACTAGATGTCAACAGTCTTTAGAAAGGGTTTCAGGCTTGTTTTTTGAAAAATGAATTAGTAGTTGTAGTTTTTCAAGGTGGCTCTCATTTTGACTGCAGTCTTGTGGCACGCGTGGATGAGGGAGCGCACCTCATTATTTATCTCTGGTATTGAACATACTACATTCCGTCATAAATGTTATCGTTTATTTACATATTAGGGAACCTGAGGATTGATTAGAAACATTGTTTGACTTGTTTGGAGGAAGTTTATTGGTAACTTTTGGGATTCCTTTGTATGCATGTTGAACTAGTGGAACGGGTGGATTACTGAATCAAACGTGCCAACTAAACTGATTTTTTGGGATATAAAGAAGTACTTTATCGAACAAAACGACCATTTGTTGTGTAGCTGGGACCCTTGGGATTGCAAACAGAGGAAGATCTTCAAAGGTAAGTGATTTATTTTATCGCTATTTCTGACTTTTGTGATACCTCTGCTGGTTTGGAAAATGGTTTTAATGCTTTTGTATGCGGGGCTCTGTCCTCAGATAATCGCATGGTATGCTTTCGCCGTAAAGCCTTTTTGAAATCTGATAAAGCGGCTGGATTAACCAGAAGTTAAGCTTTTAAATGATGTATGACATTTGTATTTTCATGAATGTTTAATATTACTATTTTTGTATTTTGAATTTCGCGCTCTGCAATTTCACCGGATGTTGTCGAGATGGGGCGCTAGCGTCCCACCTAGCCTTAAGAAGTTTTTAAACAAACTATAGTTTTGGCAAGTTGGTTAGGACATCTACTTTGTGCTTGACACAAGTCATTTTTCCAACAATTGTTTACAGACAGATTATTTCACTTATAATTCACTGTATCACAATTGCAGTGGGTCAGAAGTTTACATACACTAAGTTGACTGTGCCTTCAAACAGCTTGGAAAATTCCAGAAAATGATATCATGGCTTTAGAAGCTTCTGTTAGCTTCAAGGCCTACCTTCAAACTCAGTGCCTCTTTGCTTGACATCATGGGAAAACCAAAAGAAATCAGCCAAGACCTCACAAAAAAATGTAGACCTCCACAAGCCTGGTTCAGCCTTGGGAAAAATGTCCAAATGCCTGAAGGTACCATTTTCATCTGTACAAACAACAGTACGCGAGTATAAACACCATGGGACCACGCAGCTGTCAAACCGCTCAGGAAGGAGACGCGTTCTGTCTCCTAGAGATGAACGTAATTTGGTGCGAAAAGTACAAATCAATCCCAGAACAACAGCAAAGGACCTTGTGAAGATGCTGGAGCAAACAGATACAAAAGTATCTATATCCACAGTAAAACAAGTCCTATATCGACATAACCTGAAAGGCCACTCAGCAAGGAAGAAAACCGCCATAAAGAAGCCAGACTGCGGGTTGCAACTGCACATGGGCACAATGATCGTACTTTTTGGAGAAATGTCCTCTGGTCTGATGAAGCAAAAATAGAACTGTTTGGCCATAATGACCATCATTATGTTTGGAGGAAAAAGGGGGACGCTTGCAAGCCGAAGAACACCATCCCAAATGTGAAGCACGGTGGTGGCAGCAGCATGTTGTGGGGGTGCTTTGCTGCAGGAAGGCCTGGTGCACTTCACCAAATAGATGGCATCATGAGGGAGGAAAATTATGAGGATATATTGAGGCGACATCTCAAGACATCAGTCAGGAAGTCGGAAATGGGTCTTCCAAATGAACAATGACCTCAAGCATACTTCCAAAGTTGTGGCAAAATGGCTTAAGGACAACAAAGTCAAGGTATTGGAGTGGCCATCACAAAGCCCTGACCTCAATTTGTGGGCAGAACTGAAAAAGCATGTGCGAGCAAGGAGGCCTACAAACCTGACTCAGTTACACCAGCTCTGTCAGGAGGAATGGGCAAAAATTCACCCAACTTATTGTGGGAAGCTTGTGGAAGGCTATCTGAAACATTTGACCCAAGTTAAACAATTTAAAGGCAATGCTACCAAATACTAATTGAGTGTATGTAAACTTCTGACCCACTGGGAATGTGATGAAAGAAATTAAGCTGAAATAAATAATTCTCTCTACTATTATTCTTACATTTCACATTCTTTAATTAAGTGGTGAGCCTAACTGACCTAAGACAGAGAATATTTACTAGGATTAAATGTCAGGAATTGTGAAAAACTGAGTTTAAATGTTTTTGGCTAAGGTGTATATAAACGTCTTACTTCAACTGTATAGTGTACTTGAAACTGTAAGCAAAAGACTGATAACATAGGAAAATATTAATCTTTAGAGGGAAAATCCTGATCATATCAGATAGAACTACTAAATATATATTTATTTATTTAACCTTTATTTTAACAGGGAAGACAAATTGAGACCAAGGTCTCTTTTACAAATATGCCCTGTATATACGGCAGGTAGCCTATTGGTTAGAACACTGGACTAGTAATCGAAAGGTTGCAAGATTGAGTCCCCGAGCTGACGAGGCAAAAATCTGTCATTCTGCCCCTGAATGAGGCAGTTAACGCACTGTTCCTAGGCCATCATTGAAAGTAAGAATTAGTTCTTAACTGACTTGCCTAGTTAAATAAAGGTAAAAAAATAAATATATACCATATACCCAAACTATATATTTACACAATAAAATACAAAATCACAGTCATGAGAAGCACAAATAAAACATCACAAATCACCCAGAATTACAATTACATTCCTCCACAAATAAGTCCCCAATCAATACTTTAAATTGCCTTAACGGCACCAGAACATAAAGATGAAATGTATTTTGAATTTTCTTCCAGCAATACAGTGCAATAAAACTAAAAGCATTTACCTAGCATGGTGGAGACCCTAGGAACCTCAAGAGTTAATCAATCCTGTGAACGTTTAGGCAACTCCGGTGTCTATACTTCAACAGCAAAGTTAGATAATACAAAGGTTTATGAAGTAGGGCCTTGTGAACAAAAATGGAGTAATATAGAGAGCTACAGGTCTTTAGCGAAGTCCAGCCAACCTTGTGATACATGATGCAGTGACGAGTATCAAAACTGTCATCTGTAACAAAACAAAGGGCACTATGATAGATGGCATCCAACAGTTTAAGAGTAGCAGCAGCTGCACTTTGATAAATAACATCACCATAATCAAGAACAGATAAAAAGGTTGACTGAATAACTTGCTATCTACTGCTTAGAGAAAGGCAATCTGTTTCTTTAGAAGAAAAAAAAACTTTAAATCTTAGCTTCTTAACCAGTTAATCTATATGTTTTTTTAGACGTCAAATCCATATCAATCCAAATGCCTAAGTATTTATATGCTCTAACACGTTAGACTGGAGAACCATCTGAGTGAAAATGTAGTTCATCTGAAACGTTCTTACTATAGTTTAAAAACATCATGCATTTAGTTTTGCCCTTATTAAGCACACGTTTTAAATCAGCAATGTAGGAGGATCGTGTCATGTCATCAATTGACAAATGTTTATTCACAAAGAGTGAAACTATAGATTATCTTTCCAAATACCCATATTAAATAAAGATAACATCAGGACTGTATCAGTAATAGTAAAAGGCCTAGAAGAGGAAGAATACATTATTGTCTATTGGGAAAAAGGACATTTCTGTTTTTGCTTAGTTACAATCCTATTTCCCACAAAAAGTAGGTGCTGAACACATCACCACAAAGTTACAAGAACCAACATATTTCGAAAGGGCCTTTTATTAATCAGGGGCGACTTAAATGCCAGGCCTTGTCTGAGTTTCATCCTGGAAGGGATACAGTTAAGTTGTGTCTTGTAATACATAATCCTGATGCATGTGCAACAGATCACAACGATGAGACACAAAGGGAGATATCCCTGGCAAGTTGGGAGAGTGAACGATACATCTTTTAGAGCCTGCTGTAATTGGCCGAGCTGAGATAGTGGAATTGCAGCGGGATACAAATGGCTTTCCTTTGAAGGCTCCTCAAATGGTAATCCTACATCCACTTTCATTGTTCACTTAAGACCAGGCACTCATCGTGAGCGAAATAACCATGATAAATCGCAAGGCTCAGAGTTATTCATCAAAGCGAGAGATGGTTCTTTATGGCTGAGAATAGTCCACTTTCAGACTTAAACGGAATCACAGCAAAGGACTGTCTTTGGATATAAGGCTAAGACGCCATATACAGAGTTGTTAAAAGTATGGGACAGGATAAGAGTATGGGATGGAATAAGACTGCCACAGCCCTGAGACAATGACATGTTAGAATCAACTTTGACAGTGATTACAGCTTTGAGTCTTTCTGGGTAAGGCTCTAAGATCTTTGCCCACATGGATTGTACAATATTTGCAAGCTTTGTCAAGTTGGTTGTTGATCGTTGCTAGACAGGCATTTACAATCTGATTTAAGTCAAAACTGTAACTAGACAACTCAGGAACATTCAGTGTCAACTTGGTAAGCAAATCCAGTGTATGTTTGGCCTTGTGTTTTAGGTAATTGTCCTGCTGAAAGGTGAATTTGTTTCTCAGTGTCTGGTGGAAAGCAGACTGAACCAGGTTTTCCTCTAGGATTTTGCCTGTGCTTAGCTCTATTCCATTTATTTTTATATTAAAAAACTCCCTAGTCCTTGTGAATGACAAGTATGCCCATAACATGATGCAGCCACCACCATGCTAGAAAATATGAAGAGTGGAACTCAGTGATGTGTTGTGTTCAATTTGCCACAAAGATAACACTTTGTTTCCTGGTCTTTGTATGAAATTCACTTCTCAACTGAAGGACCTTACATATACGTGTATGTGTGGGTACAGAGATGAGGTATTATTCAAAAGTAACACTATTATTGCACACAGAGTGCATGCAACATATTATGTGACTTGTTAAGCACTAAGAACATTTTTACTCCTGAACTTATTGTCATGGATCCCTCTGGAACTTTCATTGCACACACCTGGCCCCTATTCCCACTGATTGTACTTGTATAAGTGTGCCCTTTGTTTACCATGGTGCTGTCGATTATTGTTACAATGTAAGTTGGTGCGTGTGAGTACCTGTGCTGTGTTTTGAGCTTCCGTGCCTTTGTGGTTTGCGCAGATGATTACGGGTCTCGTTCAGTGTGTTAATCATTGTGAGCGTGTGTGATTTGATCAAGGTACTCCTCGCTCTTTTGTTTGGGTCACAACCCTGTGTTTTTGTTACGTGTTTGTTTGGTCTTCATCCCCGTGCCTTTACACGTAATTTGGGCTGAATAAAAAACCCTATTACGCATTCCTGCGCCTGTCTCCCGAATCCATTCATACCAACGTGACACTTATTTAGGCTTGACATAACAAAGGGGTTAAATACTTACTGACTTTCAGCTTTCATTTTGTATTAATTGGTAAACATTTCTAAAAACATGATTCCACTTTGACATTATGGGGTATTGTGTGTAGGCCAGTGACACAAAATCTAAGTTAAGTCAAGGGGTGTGAATACTTTCTGAAGGCACTGTAAGGCTAACTGACACCACATATGGGATGGAATATTGCTGTCGCACGTCCTATCAAAATGTGAAGGGGAATTAATTAAAAACCATGATTAAAAGAATATGCGAACATAAACATATGATATCCTGTCACAACTGTTGGAAAGATAAACAAGCAGCACCGTAGAGCAACGGTGCACTACTAGACAGTATCTGGTCTGAATTAAATCAATGTAATATTTATTTTCCAATACTGGTCCTCTCACTATAATAGCCTTGAGATTTAAAAATAGAAAACAACATTGAAAAATAACGGATAATTCCAAGATATGGATTGTTTTAACATGCACATGTCTACCTAGATTCCTCTGTTGCATTACAAGTAAGTGGTCACATGGTTATCTTTAATCATAATCAGCACCAGCCCTTATTGGCCATATTACTAAACTATAATGGTATCCCATTACCTGTTATTTCATTCTCTAATGGGAATATGGAATTCATTTCAAAACAACCATGATGGTAATAGTATGAAATGGAATGGGCAGCGTTAGTAGTGTAGGCCTTATCTTATTCTCATGATTTTTCTTTGGTCAGAATGATTTAACAATCTAACGTATTCATTTAACAAAACATACTTAAAATGCGGTATGTGTGGGAGTAACCTTTAGAGCTGTGTCCAGTTGGTGAAATGCCAGTAGCTCAAAAGGTTGCCAGTGTGGTGGCCAGAGACTAGTGGGCATCTTTATGGTTGACCTTTACTATAAGACACTCAATTCTTTCAAGTGCCGGGCTACACGCTCACTTAAATAATACAACACCACTCCAGTGTGCCAAGACATTTAGGTGACAAAAGTAAACAACACCAAGTGATCGATCTTGCCATCTGTTGCCAACTTTTCTCTCTCTCTCCCTCCAAGATTGAAGGAGGATGATTGCTCACAAGATAAAAATAGCTCAGAGAAATGGAGACGCGGTGTCTACACAGTATTCCCACTGTGGAGGAGAGAGACTGCCTGCACTGACTGGGGTGCTATAGCTAATTATCACCATATATTTTTAACTCCTGAGATATTATCACAAACAGTGACAAGTCACTCGATGTCCTGTACTGTACCAAGCTTCCTAATGTCAAATCTATGGGAGAAGTGTAAGGTCGAGCATCAAATATGGATGTTGGCACAAAACTTTTACTAAAATGGGGGATGACATTTTAAAAGAGGGCTAAAATGTCTGCTGAGAACAACTTCGGGACATAAACACAAAGGAAGTATTTTGGCTTGCCAAGATACTGGGTGTCACATAGACAATCCAAGTAACTCGGTGCTTTTTTCCCTGCAGCAGTGCATACATTTCTCGTTGAAAAATGTACCGCATCTGGCCCAGCTGGAGGATAGGGACCCAGGTGATAGAGGAGGAGAAAAGGAGATCTGGACAAGGAGGGGGGACCAGAGGAGTGTTGTGAAAGGAGGGTGTTACACGGGATGCCCCTACGCCCTTGGCTCTCTGGGACACAGAAAAGTCCTAACACTCTTTATAAGTGCATTTTCCCACCTATTCTGATGTGTGAGTATACACAGAGAGTACTGTGTGTGTTTTTCCTGTGTGTGTTTGTGTTTCTCTGCATGTGTTTGATTGTGCATGTGTCTCTATCTCTGCCTGTGTATATGTGTGCACTTCAACACTTTTCACCCCTTGACTTTTTCACCTCTCGGTAAGTGATACGTCAGGAAAGCATGGATCCACATCGACTCAAGGAGTCGGAGGCATTTCATGTTTTAATAGCTATCCAGCACTGCTTTATTGATGAGCTGACGTCGCATTAGGCCTGAAACGAAGGTAGTTTCATTACCCCATCTGACTTAAACATGGGATATAGGCAGTTGCCTTTAATAACAGATTTATCCAGAGCGGATGTCTGAATTGACAACCTTTTTGAGAAGGATCAGTCTGGTGATGTGCTTACTGGTAGTGGACTAACAACTCAATAGCCAGAGGGCATTGGCACTCACAAACTGAGGAGAGGAAAGGAAATTAAGAGGAAAATGGGTTCGGTAACACTTCACTTGAGTCATTAGCACTTGCCAGCTGTGGCCAAAGTGTTAACCCACCTGCCTAGACTATAACTGTGTCCTAACTATGAGGAAAACGGTATCACAGATTCGCTTGACATTCTCAACATCTCTTATCATTCACCATTATGCTATATACGTAATCTATGTAATTATGCTGTAATGTGTAATCTATAATGTTTATCACAACCTGTGAGGTTTAAAACTACGTCTGTAACACACACATTGTCTTAATTAGCGAATCACCAACATATGCCATCTCTTCTGCCACAGACTGAAAGAGAAGGCGGTGTCTGTGCTGAAACAACATGGCCGCCACTGAGTTTATCTGCATGCTAGCTTCACACATGAATAATTTCTTCACCGTGAATTATGCAAATCTGGCTGATCCGATTAACGATTAAAAAACAAACAATATTCTCACTGTTCTAACTGTGTTAGATACAGTGTGGGATGTGGAAATGTAATAATACCACATTTTCATGTTGGTATAGTTGAGGAGAGGATATTAGGCGGACAATTTTCTAAGCTCTGTGTGGTTGCTGTGTATGAACATTTTCCTCAGATAATTGAGCCAGCCGATGCATTTAATACCATACACACTGAAATGTTTTTTAAAGTCCTTTGTGGTCTTTGTAACTCAGTTGAATGAGCATGGTGCTTGTAACGCCAGGGTATTGGGTTTGATTCCCAGGACCACCCATATGTAAAATGTATGCACGCATGACTAAGTCGCTTTAGATAAAAGCGTCTGCTAAATGGCGTATATATAAAAGTAGCAGACGTTGCTCTGTTTTTTCAGATAGTCGAAAAGACAAACAATTTGATGTTCAGAGTATTATAAACTGGATGGTTCGATCCCTGAATGCTGATTGGCTGACAGCGGGGTATGACAAAACAAGTATTTTTACTGCTCTAATTACATTGGTAACCATTTTATAATAGCAATAAGGCACCTCGGGGGTTTGTGGTATATGGCCAATATACCACGGCTAAGGGCCGTATCCAGGCACTCCATGTTGCGTCGTGCTTAAGAACAGCCCATAACCATGGTATATTGGCCTTATACCACACCCCCCCGGGCCTCATTGCTTAAATACAATTCTGTTTTCCCAAGAAGCACGACCACCCTCTGCAAAGAAATTCCAATTACCCCAGAGTGATTAGATACAGCCTGGCTCCACTGGAGCAGCCGGGGATCAGGTCCCTTAATGTAGGAAATCACAGAGAGGAGGATGGGTCTCACATGCACTGAGTTTTTTTTTTCTAATCAAATCAAATAATATTTTATTGGTCACATACACATGATTAGCAGATATTGCGGGTGTAGCGAAATGCTTGTGCTTCCAGCTCTGACAGTGGAGTAATATCTAACAAGTGCATCAAAAGCTGGGACCGAGAGACTGAAAAATAGTTTCTATCTCAAGGCCATCAGACTGCTAAACAGCAATCACTAACTCAGAGAGGCTGATGCCTACATTGAGACCCAATCACTGGCCACTTTAATACATGGATCACTAGTCACTTTAATAATGTTTACATGTCTTACATTACTCATATCACATGTATATACTGTATTTTATATCATCTACTGCACCTTGCCTATGCCGCTCGGCCATCGCTCATCCATATACTTACATGTACATATTCTCATTCAGCCCTTTAGATTTGTGTGTATTAGGTGGTTGTTGGGGAATTGTTAGATTACTTGTTAGATATTACTGCACTGTCAGAACTAGAAGCACAAGCATTTCGCTACACTCGCATTAACATCTGCTAACCATGTGTATGTGACAAATAAGATTTGATTTGATGT
Organism: Salmo salar; assembly: GCF_965601325.2. Classification (NCBI taxonomy): domain Eukaryota; kingdom Metazoa; phylum Chordata; class Actinopteri; order Salmoniformes; family Salmonidae; genus Salmo; species Salmo salar. Next base: position 9,132,936 of record NC_138298.1, read on the forward strand.
AATATCTAACAAATTACACAACATATACCCAATATAGACACATCCAAGTAGGAATGAATTAAGACTATATATACATACGGACGAGCGATATCAGAGCCGAACGGACTAAGATACAGTAGAATGGTATAGAAAAAACAGTATATACATATGAGATGAGTAATGCAAGATATGTAAGCATTAAGTGAATGAGATACCATAGAATAGTATAGAAAACAGTATATACACATGAGATGAGTAATGCCAAATATATAAAAATTAAGTGACTAAGTTACCATTGAATAGTACAGTATATACATATCAGATGAGTAATGCAAGATATGTAAACATTTTTCAGTGACTAAGATACCGTAGAATAGTATAGTGTCAATCCTGCTCCCGCCCCCCCTCCCTGGCGCTCGAAGGCGCCAGGCTCCCCAGCATTACGCACTCCTGCCACCATCATTATGCACACCTGTCTTCCCCCGTCGCACGCATCAGCAATTATTGGACTCACCTGGACTCAATCACCTGTGTCATTACCTCCCCTATATCTGTCTGTCCCCAAGCTCTGTTCCCTGCTTCAGAATTAATGTTCGTATGTTGTTGTGTTACCCGTGTGCTAACGCTGTTCCTGTCTTGTTCCATGTCTGTTCCTCATTAAATGTTCAACTCCCTGTACCTGCTTCTCTACTCCAGTGTCGGTCCATACATAATCCTGAAGCCATCAAACGAAGCATAAGGGACTGCTGGCTAACCGGTTGGTGGTGACGTCGGCTCCAGGGGCTGCCGCCGATGGAACAGGGAGTGACTAAGACAGCTCGTCTGGCTTCCAGGCACTAGCTGGCTCGAGAGGTTTTCTTGTCCCGGTTGGCTAGGCAAGCTCCCATCACATGTCAGGCCTCAGATCAGATCGCCAGGGTTTTACCCCTCGGACTGATGGCCAGGCGTTTACGCTTCAGCCGGCTCATCAGGCTCCCATGTTCCAGCGGGATCATCAGGCTGTCACGCCTCAACCGGGTCGTCAGGCTCCTACACCTCAGCCGGTTCGCCAGGCTCCCACACCGCTGCCAGTTCATCTGGCTTTTACGCCCCAACCGGCTGGTCCAGTGTACAGGCCTCGGCCGGCCCGTCAGACTCACCCAGGTGGGACGCCGGGTGGCGCCCATAGAGGGGGGGTACAATCACGTCTGTTCCCTCTCTCTGGCGCTTGAAGGTGAGGATAACACAGTGCCACCAACGCAGCCCGCTACCAAGGACTGTGGGCTGTCCTTCTCCATAGCCGACGTGAGTAAAACATTTAAACATGTTAACTCTCGCAAGGCTGCCGGCCCAGACTGCATCCCTAGCCGCGTCGTCAGAGCGTGCTCAGACCAGCTGGCTGATGTGTTTATGGACATATTCAATCTCTCCCTATTTCAGTCCGCTGTCCCCACATGCTTCAAGATGGCCACCAATGTTTCTGTACCCAAGAATGCAAAGGTAACTGAACTAAATGACTATTGCCCCGTAGCACTCACTTCTGTCATCATGAAGTGCTTTGAGAGACTAGTCAAGGATCATATCACCTCCATCTTACCTGTCACCCTAGACCCACTTCAATTTGCTTAACGCCCCAATAGGTCCACACACGACGCAATCTCCATCACACTGCACACTGCCCTACCCATCTGGACAAGAGGAATACCTATGTAAGAATGTTGTTCATTGACTATAGACCATTGTACCATCCAAACTCATCATTAAGCTTGAGGCCCTGGGTCTGAACCCCACACTGTGCAATTAGGGTCATGGACTTCCTGACGGGCCGCCCCCCCAGGTGGTGAAGGTAGGAAACAACATCTCCACTTCGCTGATCCTCAACACTGAGGCCCCACAAGGGTGTGTGCTCAACCCACTCCTGTACTCCTTGTTCACCCATGACTGCATGGCCATGCACGCCTCCAACTCAATCATCAAGTTTACAGACGACCCAACAGTAGAAGGCTTGATTACCAACAACAACGAGACAGCCTACGGGAGGAGGTGAGGGCTCTTGGAGTGTGGTGTCAGGAAAGTAACCTCTCACTCAACGTCAACAAAACCAAGGAGATGATCTTGGACTTCAGGAAACAGCAGAGGGAGCACCCCCCCATCCACATCGATGGGACAGCAGTGGAGAAGTTCCTCGGCGTACACATCACGGACCAACTGAAATGGTCCACCCACACAGACAGTGTGGTGAAGAAGGCGCAACAGCGCCTCTTCAACCTCAGAAGGCTGAAGAAATGTGGCTTGTCACCTAGAACCCTCACAAATTTTTACAGATGCACAATTGAGAGCATCCTGTTGGGCTGTATCACCGCATGGTACGGCAACTGCACCGCCCACAACCGCAGGGCTCTCCAGAGGGGGAAAACTACCTGCCCTCCAGGACACCTACAACACCTGATGTCACAGGAAAACCAAAAAGATTGTCAAGGACAACAACCACCCAAGCCACTGCCTGTTCACCCCGCTACCATCCAGAAGGCGAGGTCAGTACAGGTCCATCAAAGTTGGGACCGAGAGACTGAAAAACAGCTTCTATCTCAAGGACATCAGACTGTTAAGCAGCCATCACTAGCACAGAGAGGCTGCTTCCTACTGTACATACAGACTTGAAATCATTGGCCAATACATGGAACACTATTCACTTTAATAATGCCACTTTAATAATGTTTACATATCTTGCATTACTCATCTCATTTGTACAGTTGAAGTTCGGAAGTTTACCTACACCTAAGCCAAATACATCTAAACTCAGTTTTTCACAATTCCTGTCATTTAATCCTAGTAAAAATGACCTGTCTTAGGCCAGTTAGGATCACCACTCTATTTTAAGAATGTGAAATGTCAGAATAATAGTAGAGAGAATTATTTATTTCAGCATTTATTTCTTTTATCACAATCCCAGTGAGTCAGAAGTTAACATACACTCAATTAGTATTTGGTAGCATTGCCTTTACATTGTTTAATTTGGGTCAAACGTTTTGGGTAGCCTTCCACAAGCTTCCCACAATAAGTTGGGTGAATTTTGGCCCATTCCTCCTGACAGAGCTGGTGTAAGTGAGTCAGGTTTGTAGGCCTCCCTGCTCACATACGCTTTTTCAGTTCTGCCCTCAAATGTTCTATAGGATTGAGGTCAGGGCTTTGTGTGGCCACTCTAATACCTTGACTTTGTTGTCCTTAAGCCATTTTGCCACAACTTTGGAAGTATGCTTGGAGTCAATGTTAATTTGGAAGACCCATTTGCAACCAAGCTTTAACATCCTGACTGATGTCTTGAGATGTTGCTTCAATATATCCACATACTTTTCCTGCCTCATGATGCCATCTATTATGTGAAGTGCACCAGTCCCTCCTGCAGCAAAGCACCCCCACAACATGATGCTTCCACCCCCATGCTTCATGGTTGGGATGGTGTTCTTCGGCTTGCAAGCCTCCCCCTTTTTCCTCCAAACATAACGATGGTCATTATGGCCAAACAGTTCTATTTTTGTTTCATCAGACCAGAGGACATTTCTCCAAAAAGTATAATCTTTGTCCCCATGTGCAGTTGCAAACCGTAGTCTGTCTTTTTTATGGTGGTTTTGGAGCAGTGGCTTCTTCCTTCCTGAGCGGCCTTTCAGGTTATGTCGATATAGGACTTGTTTTACTGCAGATATAGATACTTTTGTACCCGTTTCCTCCAGCATCTTCACAAGGTCCTTTGCTGTTGTTCTGAGATTGATTTGCACTTTTCGCATCAAAGTACGTTCATCTCTAGGAGACAGAACGCGTCTCCTTCCTGAGCGTTGTGATGGCTGCGTAGTTCCATGGTGTTTATACTTGCGTAATATTGTTTGTACAGATGAAAATGGTACCTTCAGGCTTTTGGAAATTGCTCCCAAGGATGAATCAGACTTGTGGAGGTCTACAATTTGTTTTCTGAGGTCTTGGCTGATTTCTTTTGATTTTCCCATGATGTCAAGCAAAGAGGCACTGAGTTTGAAGGTAGGCCTTGAAATACATCCACAGGTACACCTCAAATGATGTCAATTAGCCTGTCAGAAGCTTCTAAAGCCATGACATCATTTTCTGGAATTTTCCAAGCTGTTTATTAATAATTTTAAGCTCACAGTCAACTTAGTCTATGTAAACTTCTGACCCACTGCAATTGTGATACAGTGAAATGATTTGTCTGTAAACAATTGTTGGAAAAATGACTTGTGTCATGCACAAAGTAGATGTCCTAACCGACTTGCCAAAAGTATAGTTTGTTATCAAGAAATTTGTGGAGTGGTTGAAAAATGAGTTTTAATGGCTCCCATCCTAAGTGTATGTAAACTTCTGACTTCAACTGTATATACTGTATTTTATATTATCTATTGCATCTTAGCCTATGCCTGTCACATCCTGACCTTAGTAAGATGTAATTTTCTATGGTAGACTAGGTCAGGGCGTGACAGGGGGTGTTTTGTGTTTTTCGATGTTTTCTATTTCTATGTTGTGGTTTTTTGGGATGATCTCCAATTAGAGGCAGCTGGTCCTCGTTGTCTCTAATTGGAGATCATACTTAAGTAGGGTTTTTTTCCCGCCTGTGTTTGTGGGTAGTTGTATTCTGTTTATGTACCTGACAGAACTGTGCACTTTCGTTTTCTGTTTATTATTTTGTCTTTAGTGTTTTTGAGTTAAAATACATTTAATCATGAGCACTCAACATGCTGCGCTTTGGTCCCCTCTCTACGACAGCCGCTCCGTCAATGCCGCTCCGTCATTGCTCATCCATATATTTATTTATATGTATATATTCTTATTCCATTCATTTACTTAGATTTGTGTGTATTAGGTATCTGTTGTGGAATTGTTAGATATTACTTGTTAGATATTGCTGCACTATCGGAACTAGAGCACAAGCATTTCGCTACGCTCGCAATAGCATCTGCTAACCATGTGTATGTGACCATTACAATTTGATTTGAATTGGAGCAGCCGGTGATGAGGTCCCTTAATGTAGGAAATCACAGAGAGCAGGAGGAGCCTCCACATACAGTCTATACTCACTAAAGTTTGTCTGGAGCTCCATTTTTTTCTTTCCTGAACTTATCTTCATCGACTTGATTTACTGGTATGGGACTCCGACGTTGTCCTATGGACACCTTACTCTGGAGCTTCTTAGTTATTCACTGGTGTTCCTTTGTTATTCATTGGAGTTCAATTGAACTCATTGGAGTTCCTTCCCTCCAGGAAAAAATTGGTTGAGTAACTGATACGCTTTTCACACTGATACGCTTTTCACACTTAAGTTAAGCCGGGCCAAGCTGTACCGTGTTGCCCTGGTCACTCATGCACCCTAGCTGGAACAACTCATTGAGATTTCATTCAAAATTGGATGGTTTTCTGAGTTCACTATTCTTAGGAATTCCTCTATATATAATACACTAGATCAATTCATCCTCCACTATTGTTCCAATCTAAATCACTGAATTATCCTCTTTCACGATGACGTCCACCTTTAGACAAGGTTCTCATTACATATTCCATCAGGTTGATGGCCAAGGGAAGTGATTGTAATGGAATTCCTGTCAGCTTCGCATCATGGACTCCCTGTCCATAGAATCATCTTTAATGAGTTACAGGTTCGGTTTCAAATGGGATTCTATTCCCTTTACAGTGCATTTGACCAGGACCCACATGGCTCTGTTCAAAAGCTGTGCACTATATAGGAAATTTGGAACGCTCTGTGAGAAAGACATGCTTTGGCCTTTGACACTATACTCATCCGTTGCTCGGTTGTGTTATGATGAGATCTTGTTGTATCTACTCTGCACTGTACTGGGGGGAGTTTTCTAGGTGACGTAGGCTCGTAGCTGACATGGCATGTTATTTCTCGACAACACAGCCGCACAGAGCAATAATTGAAAAATCTATTTCTGACAGTTAATCTTCTGTGCGTAAACTAGCTGAATTTGTTTGCTCTTCTACGAGTGCCGTGGGTCTGTGACGTCGAGAGAGAGAAAAACTATTACATTGGCTAAAAAGCTTTCGGGAAACTCAGTCCTGTACAGTTGGTTAGGATGAATAGGATTTGCTCTCTGCATAATTATCCATACAACTAAGAATTATCATAACCTACTTTCACAAGCTATTACCATATTGTCATAAAAAGAGTACTTCAAGGTGTGAACAGAGGCTTTTTCACGCTATAGAGTCAATTATAATAATCTAAAAGGTGCAAAAAAATCTACAATTAGGGACAAAACACTGGTATGGTGCTAAAATGTGTTCTTTGGAGTGTGTGATGTGTGCTATAGAGTGAGAGAGGAGGAGAAAAGGAGGAGGGAGGGGAGGAGAAGAGTAAGTGTGTGAATTTGTTTGCTTTGGAGACTCGGGGTCTCTAAACTAGCATGTTCCCAGCTATGGGGATTAGGCCGAGAAGTGGAGCGAAAAGGACAATAATGAAGTTGAGCAGCAGAAGGAGAGAAAGACAGAGAGGGAAAGCGAGCGAGAGGGGGAGATAGGGAGAGAGAGAGAGACCCTACCAGCAAAGTGCAGGAATGGGATTTATAGTATAATCCCACATCCTTGACTTCCATGTCACTTCTTTCTGACTACCTCCCATGGAATGTTTGTATTTCATGACCTTCACTACTGCAGGGGTTTGTGCGTGTCCACTTAGCTACAGAGGTGAAGCTGACATGTTTTACCAGTACAATAAATCAATCCTGGATTGAGATTATATATTGTTAAATTTATTGTTGTGGTATGTTGAGTGTTAACTGTTATATGTCAGTGCTGGGCCCATAGGAAAAAAATCTGTTGCTCACTCGGATATCCTCCAGATCTTTTGAGACTACCTAGAGCTTCTCAATTTTGAATCATTCTGTGACCGTTTGTGTCTGGGTTATTGCTCCTAAAGGCCCCTTAGGAGAAATATTGATGTGAAGTTATAGACTTCTATGAGACATATATAGGACAAATGAAGATGAATTGAGATGATCGTTTTACCAGTATTCGAGAAGTGTGATCATCATTGTATACTGTTGAGCTGATTCTTGCCTCTGCTATTTTAAAGGAGCAATAATGATAAGTACCTAAGACAAGTTTGAGACTTTTATTAGACTAATGATCTTAGTCTGAGGTGATCATTTCAGAAATATCTAAGAAGTATGAGCCATAAAGGAGATCTCTACATTGTATGTGCAACGTCTCCTCCATGTCTCATGTATTTCTCTTAAAATTACTACAGAAGCTATGCATGAGCTTGGTTAATGAGATATGAGACACAATTGAGAATTGCATTTGTTAGTAATATTTGCAGTGTTAATTATGATTACCTGTTAAAAACAAGAATGAATACTGATACAAATGTATTCAACAGTGCTTATTATAGTGGCAACCAAAAGTATGTGAACCCTGTGGAATTACCTGGATTTCTGCATAAGTCACAACAATAGACAAACACAGTGTGCTTAAACTAATAACACACTAACAAGTATACGTTTTCATGTCTTTATTGAACACACCGTGTAAAAATTCACAGTGTAGGGTGGAAAAAGTATGTGAACCCTTGGATTTAATAACTGGTTGACCCTCCTTTGGCAGCAATAAACTCAAACAAACATTTTCTGTAGTTGTGGATCAGACCTGCACAACGGTCAGGAGGAATTTTGGACAATTCATTTTTACAAAACTGTTTCAGTTCAGCAATATTCTTAGGATGTCTGGTATGAACCGCTATCGAGGTCATGCCACAGCATTTGAAAATCGGGTTGAGGTCAGGACTCTGACTGGGCCACTCCAGAAGGCGTATTTTCTTCTGTTGAAGCCATTCTGTTGCTGCTTTACTTCTGTGTTTTGGGTCGTTGTCCTGTTGCATGACCCAACTTCTTTTGGGTTTCAATTGGCGGACAGATAGCCTTACACTCTCCTGCAAAATGTCATGATAAACTTGGGAAATAATGTTTTCGTCAATGATAGCAAGCTGTCCAGGCCCTGAGGCAGCGAAGCAGCCCCAAACCATGATGCTCCCTCCACCATAATTTACAATTATGATGAGGTTTTGATGTTGGTGTGCTGTGCCTTTTTTCTCCACACAGTGTTGTGTGTTCCTTCCAAACAACTCAACTTTAGTTTAATCTGTCAACAGAATATGTTGCCAGAAGCGCTGTGGAACATCCAGGTGCTCTTTTGCAAACTTCAGACGTGCAGCAATGTTTTTTTTGGACAGCATTGGCTTCTTCCGTGGTGTCCTCCCATGAACACCATTCTTGTTTAGTGTTTTACGTATCGTTGACTCGTCAACAGAGATGTTAGCATGTTCCAGAGATTTCTGTAAGTCTTTAGCTGACACTAGGATTCTTCTTAACCTTTGCACTGTGCTCTGGCAGTCATCTTTGCAGGACGGCCCCTTCTAGGTAGAGTAGCAACAGTGCTGAACTTTCTCCATTTATTGACAATTTGTCTTATCGTGGACTGATGAACATCAAGGCTTTTAGAGATACTTTTATAACCCTTTCCAGCTTTATGCAAGCCAACAACTCTTAATCATAGGTCTTCTGAGATCTCTTTTGTTCGGGGCATGGTTCACATCAGGTGATATTTTTTGTGTTTTTATATGGCAGGGCAGCTCTAACCAACATCTTCAATCTTGTCTCAATGATTTTACTCCAGGCTAGCTGACTCCAATTAGCTTTTGGAAAAGTCATTAGCCTAGGGGTTCACATACATTCACAGTTTATGCTGGAAAAAAGTTTAAACAATATATTCAATATAGACAAGAAAAATACAATAATTTGTGTTATTAGTTTAGCCTGTTAGGGCTAGGGGGCAGTATTTGCACGGCTGGATAAAAAAAATGTGCCCGATTTAATCTGGTTACTAATCCTACCCAGTAACTAGAATATGCATATACTTATTATATATGGATAGAAAACACTCTAAAGTTTCTAAAACTGTTTGAATGGTGTGCTGACTTGACTGCCGGTTATTGGAGGGAAACGATTTCCTCAACATCAATGCCATAGTAAAACGCTGTTTTTGGATATAAATATGAACTTGATAGAACTAAAAATGCATGCATTGTCTAACATAATGTCCTAGGAGTGTCATCTGATGGAGATTGTAAAAGGTTAGGGCATCATTTTAGCGACTTTTATGGTTTTGGTGACCCTGTCTTTGAATTGACAAAACATTACACACAACTCTTGTAAATGTACTGTCCTAACATACTCTAAATGTATGCTTTCGCCGTAAAACCTTTTTGAAATCGTAAAACGTGGTTAGATTAAGGAGATGTTTATCTTTCAAAAGGTGTAAAATAGTTGTATGTTTGAAAAATTTGAATTTTGACATTTATTTGGATTCAAATTTGCCGCTCTTGAAATGCACCTGCTGTTGATGGAGTGCACCACGGGTGGCACGCTAGCGTCCCACCTAGCCCATAGAGGTTAAGCACACTGTGTCTGTCTATTGTTGTGACAAAGATGAAGATCAGATAACATGTTATGACTAATTTATGCAGAAAACCAGGTAATTCCAAAGGGTTCACATACTTTTTCTTGCCACTATTAACAAAGCATTTCACTTTTCATTCCCTGCATAGATTGAGGTTCCATTAACTGTAAGCACTTTAATAAAATGAATATACAGCATATGCTCGTGTACCTGATTTGGTGCAAAAAACCCAAAATAATAGTGTTGAGATGAAAATAGGCAGTTGTCACCCGACAGATGTAGTGAACAAGAAATCTAAATTAAATGTGACACCAATAAGCCCATAACAGTATGTTCTTAAGTTAACCTTATTGCAAATATAAATATTGCACGTTGTACACAAACATTCTACACAACACAAATTCTGGAGACATATCCTGCACCTATCCAAACCTTTGTCTCTTTGGAGGACAATTCTTCTTAGGCTTTGGCATGTCCATTCTGTGAATAGTAATTCCAATATGTTTGTTTTCAAGAGAATTTGTGGTTTCAATTGTAACTTGCCTGCTTTGACCATTATAAATATATATACAAATACAAACCCATCAATCACTAATGATATAATGATAACTACAATCATTCCTTTATCTAAATTCAGTTAATGACTTGTGTCATGCACAAAGTAGATGTCCTAACCGGCTTGCCAAAACTATAGTTTGGGGCTAGGCGTCCCAATATTTTTACACCGGCTCAGGTGTCACAACTTCTGTCGAAGTCGATGCCCCTCCTTGTTCGGGTGGTGCTCGTAGGTCGACGTCACCGGTCTTCTAGCCATCATTGATCAGTTTTTCATTTTCCATTGGTTTTGTCTTGTCTTCCTACACACCTGGTTTCAATTACATTCATTACATGTTGTGTATTTAACCCTCTGTTTCCCCTCATGTCCTTGTCGGTGATTGTTTGTATGTTATGTACTCGTGTATTTGGTGTGCGACGGGTTATTTTTACCCATGTTATTTTTGTATGTTGGTTTTGGAGTTTGTTTTTTGTTAACCTGTTAGGGCTAGGGGGCAGTATTTGCACGGCTGGATAAAAAAATGTACCCGATTTAATCTGGTTACTAATCCTACCCAGTAACTAGAATATGCATATACTTAATATATATGGATAGAAAACACTCTAAAGTTTCTAAAACTGTTTGAATGGTGTCTGTGAGTATAACAGAACTCATTTGGCAGGCAAAACCCTGAGACAGATTCTGACAGGAAGTGGATACATGATGTGTTGTATTACCTTTAAACCTATGCCATTGAAAAACACAGGGGCTGAGGAATATTTTGGCACTTCCTATTGCTTCCACTAGATGTCACCAGCCTTTACAAAGTGTTTTGAGTCTTCTGGAGGGAGATCTGACCGAACAAGAGCCATGGAACGATGATGGCCCATTAGACACCTGGCGCGCTAGGTCATGCTGGGTACCCTCGTTCCAATACGTTTTAAAAGATTTTGCATTCGTCCGCCTTGAATTTTATTCATGTTCTGGTTAAAAAAGGCCCTAATGATTTATGCTATACAACGTTTGACATGTTTGAACGAACGTAAATATATTTTTTCCCCTCGTTCATGAAGTGAAGTCCGGCGGGCTTAGATCATGTGCTAACAAGACGGAGATTTTTGGACATAAATGATGAGCTTTTTTGAACAAAACTACATTCGTTATGGACCTGTGATACCTGGAAGTGACATCTGATGAAGAGAATCAAAGGTAATGGATTATTTACATAGTATTTTCGATTTTAGATCTCCCCAACATGGTGGCTAGTCTGTATCGCAACGCGTATTTTTCTGGGCGCAGTGCTCAGATTATTGCAAAGTGTGATTTCCCAGTAAGGTTATTTTTAAATCTGGCAAGTTGATTGCGTTCAAGAGATGTAAATCTATAATTCTTTAAATGACAATATAATATTTTACCAATGTTTTCTAATTTTAATTATTTAATTTGTGGTGCTGACTTGAATGCCGGTTATTGGAGGGAAACGATTTCCTGAACATCAACGCCACAGTAAAACGCTGTTTTTGGATATAAATATGAACTTGATAGAACTAAAAATGCATGCATTGTCTAACATAATGTCCTAGGAGTGTCATCTGTTCGAGATTGTAAAAGGTTAGTGCATAATTTTAGCTGATTTTATGGTTTTGGTGACGCCTGTCTTTGAATTGGCACAACATTACACTTGTAAATGTACTGTCCTAACATACTCTAAATTTATGCTTTCGCCGTAAAACCTTTTTGAAATCGGAAAACGTGGTTAGATTAAGGAGATGTTTATCTTTCAAAGGGTGTAAAATAGTTGTATGTTTGAAAAATTTGAATTTTGACATTTATTTGGATTCAAATTTGCCGCTCTTGAAATGCACCTGCTGTTGATGGAGTGCACCACGGGTGGGACGCTTGCGTCCCACCTAGCCCATAGAGGTTAATAAAACTATTCCAGTTTAACCAAGTTGGTTTCTTCTGTGCCTGACTTCCCTGCCACCTACACACATGACTATGACAACAGGTTCATAAATTCACAAATGGCGATTAAAAATTCACTTACTTTTTGAAAATCTTCCTCTGATTTGTCATCCAAAGGGTCCCAGCTGTAACATGTTGTGTCGTTTTGTTAGATAAAATCCTTCTTTATATCCCAAAAAGTCAGTTTAGTTGGCGCCATCGATTTGTGTAATCCAATCGTTCAACATGCCAAGATAGGAATCCGAAATTCTACCCCTAAACTTTGTTTCAACAAGTCAAAATATGGTTCTATTTAATCCTCAGATACCATAAAATGTAATTAAACTATAATATTTAATACGGAAAGAATGTTCAATAGGAAAACGATATTAGCAGGTGTGTGTCCTATTTGTCATGCGCACATACACAAATTTCCAAGTCTGCATCCCTGTAGTAAAACTCATTATTCTTCCTCGTTTTGGAAGAAACAAGCCTGAAACCTTGAACAAAGACTACTGACACCCAGTGGAAGCTAAATAAATTAAAAATCCCCCACACGTTCTATTGGAAGAGCATGGGCTCTCAAAACAAAAACATTTCAGGTTGGTTTTTCTTTGGATTTTCTCTTACCAAATCTATTGTGTTATAGTCTCCTACATTATTTTAACATTTCTAAAGTTTCAAAGTGTCTTCTTTCCAATGGTACCAATTATATACATATCCTGACTTCAGTGCCTGAGCAACAGGCAGTTTACTTTGGGCACGTCAGTCAGTTGGAAATTGAGAAAAAAGGTGGTTGAAAAACGTGTTTTAATGACTCCATGTATGTAAACTTCTGACTTCAACTGTATGTTCTTTGAAATAAATGCGAAACAGTATATGCCCTGGTTGATTAGCTAGTTGCCAGGGAACAAATATATATGTTTTTTCTAGGGAGCTCTTCTTACAAACTCAGGGGAAAAGTTGTGTCAGTGTTTGCAAGAACTAACTAAGTAAGTAAAATAGCTTTATCTGTTTGTATTAGTAATGCAAGTTTATCACATAATATACTTCAGACGAGACCCCCATGCATATTACATTCCAATATAACGTTAGCCTAGCTGGTAGCCTGATTATTTTGCTTTTGATATGCATGTGTTTATGCACAACAACACCCATAGTATTTCAGCATATGTGTGTACTGTTTATAAGGGACATCATTCCTAACAATTGTATTTTGTAATGAATATTAGTAGTGCATCTTTAATCTTCATAAGATGTGTTAGGCCAACGTATCTTGATGATAATTGAGTGAGCAAACACAGTGTAGCACTGGGCTAGCCGTAATTAGCTGTATCTGTATTGAATAATATTGGAGACTCAAAATGACAAGACCGGAGCCTGGAAGCCGATGGAGAAGAAAGATGAATAAAGACAACGCTGGGCCACTTAAAACCAAGAAGGACTGCACATTTGGTGAGTGGTGTGGCATTGCTCTGTCATATTTTAACATAGCTGACACACCCGCCCCCATCAGGACAGCACACACCCGCCCCCATCAGGACAGAACACACCCGCCCCCATCAGGACAGCACACACCCGCCCCCATCAGGACAGCACACACCCGCCCCCATCAGGACAGCACACACCCGCCCCCATCAGGACAGAACACACCCGCCCCCATCAGGACAGCACACACCCGCCCCCATCAGGACAGCACACACCCGCCCCCATCAGGACAGCACACACCCGCCCCCATCAGGACAGAACACACCCGCCCCCATCAGGACAGCACGATGGATGAACAATATTTAAGTAAGTTATACATTGTTATTACACTTCCTATGTTTTATAGTAGCACGCTCTTGTACTAGAAACATATTTGCATAAACATCTCAATACTGGGCATAGATGTCAAGTCAAGGAAAACAACTTTGCCCAAAACATGCTCAAGGGCAATTACAACTGTGTTGACAGGGGTTTCCAATAGGGGCACAACATGGAAGCAGGTACCATGTGTTACAGTATCTTGCAGCAAAGAAAAACCTGCACTTTGAAATTCGCCAATAAGTGCCCTCAGAGGCAAAGAAGAATTCAATCTGTCCATCCTTTATTTGTGGTACATTAGAAAGAAAACAGTAAAATTGTTCCTTCTTTTTCCTTTCCCATAATGCCTTGATGTGAGATGAGTTCTCTTAACTTGTGCCCTGTGAAATGCCTTCACTGAATGTGATGAATAAATGTGGCGGCAAGCATGTTTTTCAATTGCAGAGAGGTGCCTTGCCTCCAGCTGAAGTTCACTTGATGCTCCAATTATGTTTGTTCTCGACTTGTCACTGTTTCATCACAAAAGCCATGGTCATTGGTCATCCGTGCATAAAAGTCAGCTATGGCATTAGCTGGCTTTGTGATTTGCGAAATAGCAGGAAACAGCAGCAATATAGTTCGTAGTGAGATAGGTACAAGATTACAATGTGTAAATACAACTGAGCTCTATATGAGATAAATGTAAGACATGTTTGAAATAGAGCATCTAACTGTTCATATCACATTCAGACTCAATTAAGATCTTGTACGACTCATCTAGTAGCTGAGACTGAGAAAAGAGACACGTGTGAGAGAGTTCAGAGAACTCATACAGTGATCACTGTGAGACAGATCCGTGTCTACTTCTCAGGAGTGACAATTGAGATGAATGACAAAAATGCACAACATCTCACTTTAGTATTGACTAGTGCTCTTTTTTTTGTCTAGGAGATGGACAGAGGTGATAAAGGAGATCTCATCTTGGATTTTGCTTTCCTATGGGCTAGGTCAGCTGAGACTTGCCACAGAAGAGTGCACACGTACGCACGCATGCATGCACACACGCGCACACACAAACAGGTTGACATCCTGTAGTAAAAGTCATCCAACCATGCTTTTTTGAGTCACAAGGTGATATGTGCTCTTTCTCTAAAGATGCCAGACTCTATAAAGGGCTCAATGTTTAACCCCAAAAAGTCTAAAGCCGTTCGAGCTTAGTGAAAATATGGAATTGTTTTCAGATTTAACCATAGATCATTCAGTTATTTGATTTGGAATTTTAGGACCCCTTTAGGTATAATTTTTTATATATACACTACCGTTCAAAAGTTTGGGGTCACTTAGAAATGTCCTTGTTTTTGAAAGAAAATCACATTTTATGTCCATTAAAATAACATCAAATTGATCAGAAATACAGTGTAGACATTGTTAATGTTGTAAATGACTATTGTAGCTGGAAACGGCTGATTTTTTTATGAAATATAAATAATATATATATATATATATAGAGGCCCACTATCAGCAACCATCACTCCTGTGTTCCAATGGCACGTTGTGATAGCTAATCCAAGTTCATCATTTTAAAAGGCTAATTGATCATTAGAAAACCCTTTTGCAATTATGTTAGCACAGCTGAAAACTGTAGTTCTGATTAGCCTTTTTTAGACTAGTTGAGTATCTGGAACATCAGCATTTGTGGGTTCGATTAAAGGTTCAAAATGGCCAGAAACAAAGAACTTTCTTCCGAAACTCATCGGTCTATTATTGTTCTGAGAAATGAAGGCTATTCCATGCGAAAAATTGCCAAGGAACTGAAGATCTCGTACAACACTACTTCCTTCACAGAAAAGCTCAAACTGGCCCTAACCAGAATAGAAAGAGGAGTGGGAGGCCCCTGTGCACAACTGAGCAAGAGGACAAGTACATTAGAGTGTCTAGTTTGAGAAACAGACACCTCACAAGTCCTCAACTGGCAGCTTCATTAAATAGTACCGGCAAAACACCAGTCTCAACGTCAACTGTGAAAATGCGACTCCGGGATGCTGGCCTTCTAGGCAGAGTTGCAAAGAAAAAGCCATATTTTAGACTGGCCAATAAAAAGAAAAGATTAAGATGGGCAAAAGAACACAGACACTGGACAGAGGAACTCTGCCTAGAAGGCCAGCATCCAGGAGTCACCTCTTCACTGGTCTTACAAACACTGCTATAGGTCAACAAACTTCCACCGAAGATGCGAAGGCCGACATAGGCGGATGCGGTGGATTGAGACCCATACAAAAAACAGATATCTAGCTTAAACTGTCAGATTTGTATGGGTATTTTTTAAATTATATTACATGCGCACATGTGCATCAATAGACTTTTATTAACAAGCTGCTTTATGTTTGTGTCTGTCTGTCAGGGTTAGGCTCAATTCGAATTAAAGGCAGTCAGTTCAGAAAGTAAACTGATCGAATAGTCAAAGAAAGGGCATTTATTTTCAATGACTTCTCAATAAACTGAAAAGTTAAAGCTATTTATTTCAAAAGCTTTTGAATTTCTGAATTTTAAATTCAAATCACTGCCTTCAATTCAAAATGAGCCCAACACTGTTGTTGATACACCCGTGTGTGTGTGTGTCTGTCTGTGCCTGCATCTGTGTGTGCCTGTTCTTGTGCGTACGTCTGTGCGTGAGTGCATCCATGTGCGAGTGTGTGCATGCATGTGCATCTGTGGGTGACTGAATCTGTGGGCATGTGTAGTGCGTGCTCATGTAACCGGTGTGAAATAGCTAGCTAATTAGCGGTGCGCCCTAGTAGCATTTCAGTCGGTGAAGTCACCCGCTCTGAGACCTTGATGTTGTTGTTTCCCTTGCTCTGCAATGGCCAGGCTTTTGCTGAGTGATAAATAACGATGCTTCATGAGAGGCAGTTGTTGACGTGTGAAGAGGGTCCCCGGTTCGAGCCCAGGTTGGGGCAAGGAGAGGGATGGAAGCAATACTCTTACACTCAGCCAGCACACTGACATTGCCACCAACATCACATCTAACATCTTTAGCTACGTCCAGGGCTCACTGACATTGCACTTGAAAGGAGCAAGGAAACAAATGAATTCTGTGGATAGAGATTACTGTGGCCGTGGAGAGGTGAAATTGTTTCTGATTTATAATGTTTCGTTAGAAATTTTGGAGTGTCCATTGGTTATCCACAAAATTCCGGTAACTTGCTCAACCTAAAATTTCATTTTTGTGGGGGTAATTCCCAGTTGGAAGATTTCCACAATCAGGAGTGAATAAGCAGGAAATCCAAAACCACCACCCAGGATTTATGGAAAACCTAGGAATTTTGGGAAACTTACCATAATTGAGCAACTCTAGGTAAGCCTATAAGGCCTAGGTAAGGTGGAGTGTTGCCACAAACACTGTTTTCTGCTTCAATGCATGACAATAAGTATGAAATGCGTATATACTTTTTATGAATGCTGTATGCATTGGTTTTGAATGCGAGTTCTGATGGGTCCTGATGAATGTACCCCTTCAAGAAAAGGGTTTCAAAATATCTGCAACCTTCAATTGAAACAGCACAGTAAACCTTTCTGCGTCCGTTTGCATCTGGTCCGTGTACCTTAATGTTCATCGACTTGATGAATACCACTGAGTGTTCAAAACATTAGGAACACCTGCTCTTTCCATGACATTGACTGACCAGCTAAAAACTATGATCCCTTATTGATGTCACTTGTTACATTTTTTTTTATTTAACCAGGCAAGTCAGTTAAGAACAAATTCTTATTTGCAATGACAGCCTAGGAAAAGTGGGTTAATTGCCTTGTTCAGGGGCAGAACGGCAGATGTTGACCTTGTCAGCTCGGGGATTTGATCTAGCAACCTTTCGGTTACTGGCCCGATGCGCTAACCACTAGGCTAACCACTTCACTCAGTGTAGATGAAGGGGAGGAGACAGGTTAAAGAAAGATTTTTAAGCCTTGAGACAACTGGGACATGGATTGTGTATGTGTGCCATTGAGCCAATGGGCAAGACACCTTATAGAGTTCATGCCCTGACGAATTGAGGCTGTTCTGAGGGCAACAGGTGGTGCAACTCAATATTAGGAAGGTGTTCCTAATGTTTTGTACACTCAGTGTAGATTGGTTCAATATGCAGCGTGCAAACTGAAGGGCTTATCTTCTGTGAAAACGCAACGATGCAGCTAGCGGGAGGCCACTTCTAGAGAATACTCTGTGTACGTACCAAATGGCACTCTATTCTCTACGTAGTGCACTACTTTTGACCAGAACCATATGGGTCCTAGTCAAAGTAGTGAGCTATATAGTAAATAGGGTGCCATTTGAGATGCAAGCTGCTTGTCTCAAACAACCTCCATGTGTGCCTTGACGGAAAGCCAACATCTTTTAGCCAAATGCTCCCTCTGGAAAGCATCCACAAACTCTACAGCAAACAAAAGGCTGGTTTTTGCAGTCAGATGAACATGGTGTGTGACAGTGTGTGAATCCAGACATGCTTTTAAATCCGCTCAATTGTCCTAAATAGCTAGCCACGTCCCAAAAATGGTTGAAAATCTCTTGGTGTCCTTTTTAGCTCAATTGACCAAAAACTGTCTTAGAGGACATCTCATGGACAGGCTGTACACCAACATCTTGATTTTCTTTACTGTTAAAGTATGTTTCCTCCCATACAGTTTCACTCCATTAAGTTCTTTGCTATTCTTAAAAAAGTGGTGCATATTTTGAAAGGGACGTTCATGTGGAACTGAACGATTCACCTTGAGAATTGATGAAGTGGCAAATTGTTAGATAAGGATTTCATAGAGGTAAAGGACTAAGCTGTGGCATGGCAGAATGCCCGCGCCCTTGACCATTAGGAGACCGAGGATACAATCTCAATTAGACAAGGGTTTAATTAAAAATGTAATATATCAAATTTAATGAAGATTATGTACTTGATGTTGCCCTTGGTTGTACACATCTATTCCTACTGTAGCCTTTAAGAGGCCAAGATGGCGGCGCAGTAGGACGTGTATATCTGTCTTTGTCTTATCCCTTGTAAATTGCCAGTATTTTTCATATATATCTTAATCTCCCTATCTATCTACGAACTAAATATACTTTCCTGCCACCGCATCACCCAATGTGGTACGGACCCTGCAATTTCTATTCCTTATATGGAACTTCTATCGGGAGCTAGCCAGCTAACTAGCTACTAGTCTTTGTTAGCCACGGCTAGCGGTCCTCTCCTTTTTTCCCCGGCATCAGCCAGCCTTAGCTTGGACAATCACCTGCCAGTCTGCACAGCGCGATATCAACCCAGAGCATATCGGACTGCTTCTCTACCATAACACCGGATTCCTGCAACCCCCCTCACTCAATGTGGTACGGATCTGTTATTTTTATTCCTTATAACTGGAACTTCTATTAGGAGCTAGCCAGCTAACTAGCTACTAGTCTTTGTTAGCTACGGCTAGCGGACCTTGCCCCCCCCCCCGGAATCAGCCAGCCTTAGCTCGGACAATCACCTGCCAGTCTGCACAGCGCGATATCAACCCAGAGCATATTGGACTATTTCTCTCTACCATATCATCGGATTCCTGCCGCTCTGGATCATCGCACAAGATCATTACTCCGGATCATTACAGCTAGCTGCAAATGAGTGGCTACTGTTAGCTAATGCCTCTGTCCTGAAGCAAGCAGAGCTAGGCCCAAATACCAGCTAATTCTAGGGCTACAATACCTCCTTTGCCAATTGGCCTGGACCCTTTATTATCAACACAGAGCCCCACCGATCCATCACGACTGGACTGCTGATGTGATCGCCTGATGTGGTTTCAACAGGCTATTCTGTTACGATATCGCCACAGAACCATCGACTAGCCCCAGCCCGCTCCTTTTCTGAATGCTGTGTCACCTGCTCGTCCAGCTAGTAGTGACTACAGAACAGCATCCTGACTCACCTATTGTTGCTCTTTTGACCCTATGATCACTTGGCTACACAGCTGATGTCCCCTGGACTGTTTCAACAACACGGTACATCACTTTGTTTAGCTGTCAGCCCCAGCCTTGAACTCAGGTCCTGTATGTACCTAACTGACCCGCTCTGCCCATTCATCGCAATTTACCCATTGTCTTAGCTCTCCTGATCAACACCAATGATTGCTTTATGCCTCTCTCTAATGTCAATATTTTTATTTTATTTTACCTGTATTTAACTAGGCAAGTCAGTTAAGAACAAATTCTTATTTTCAATGACGGCCTAGGAACAGTGGGTTAACTGCCTTGTTCAGGGGCAGAACGACAGATTTGTACCTTGTCAGCTCGGGGATTCAAACTTGCAACCTTTCGGTTACTAGCCC
The DNA here is from genome assembly GCF_965601325.2 of Salmo salar. NCBI lineage: Eukaryota > Metazoa > Chordata > Actinopteri > Salmoniformes > Salmonidae > Salmo > Salmo salar. The sequence continues at coordinate 9,152,977 of NC_138298.1, forward strand.
AACGCTCCAACGCTCCCTGCCGCCCCAATATGCCTTTTCTACTGCTGTCTTGGCTAGTTTTTATTGTTTTATTTCACTGTAGAGCCCTCAGTCCCATTCAAAATGCCTTAGATAGCGCTTTCATTCCACCCCACACACATGCTGAGACCTCACCTAGGTTAATTGATGCCTCCAGAGACTAAACCTCTCTCATCGTCACGCAACGCATAGGTTTACCTCCACTGTACTCACATCCTACCATACCATTGTCTGTACATTATGCCCTGAATCAATTCTACCATGCCCAGAAAACTGCTCCTTTTATTCTCTGTCCTCAACGCACTAGACGACCAGTTCTTATAGCCTTTATCCGTACCCTTAGCCTACTCCTCCTCTGTTCCTCTGGTGATGTAGTGGTTAACCCAGGCCCTGTAGCCCCCAGATCCACTCCTATTCCCCAGGCACTATCATTTGTTGACTTCTGTAACCGTAAAAGCCTTGGATTCATGCATGTTAACATCAGAAGCCTTCTCACTAAGTTCGTTTTTTTTACGGCTTTAGCACACTCCGCCAACCCTGATGTCCTAGCCGTGTCTGAATCCTGGCTTAGAAAGGCCACCAAAAATTCTGAAATTTCCATCCCCAACTACAACATTTTCCGCCAAGATAGTACTGCCAAAGGGGGTGGAGTTGCATTTTACTGCAGAAACAGCCTGCAGAGTTCTGTCATGCTATCCAGGTCTGTGCCCAAACAGTTAGAGCTTCTACTTTTGAAAATCCACCTTTCCAGAAATAAGTCTTTCACTGTTGCCAACCATTACAGACCACCCTCAGTCCCCAGCTGTGCCCTGGACACCATATGTGAATTAATTGCCCCCCATTTATCTTCAGAGTTTGTACTGTTAGGTGACCTAAACTGAGATATGCTTAACACCCCGGCCGTCCTACAATCTAAGATAGATGCCCTCAATCTCAACCAAATCATCATGGAACCTACCAGGAATAAACCCAAATCTGTAAACACGGGCACCCTCATAGATATCATCCTGACCAACCTGCCCTCTAAATACACCTCTGCTGTCTTCAAACAGGATCTCAGCGATCACTGCCTCATTGCCTGCATCCATAATGGGTCTGCGGTCAAACGACCACCCCTCATCACTGTCAAACGCTCCCTAAAACACTTCAGTGAGCAGGCCTTTCTAATCGACCTGGCCCGGGTATCCTGGAAGGATATTGACCTCATTCCGTCAGTAGAGGATGCCTGATTATTCTTTAAAAGTGCTTTCCTCACCATCTTAAATAAGCATGCCCCATTCAAAAAATGTAGAACCAGGAACAGATTTAACCCTTGGTTCACTCCAGACCTGACTGCCCTTGACCAACACAAAAACATCCTGTGGCGTACTGTATTAGCATCAAATAGCCCCCGCTATTGCTTTTCAACCAATCGCTGCCCGCACCTGCCTGCCCGTCTAGCATCACTACTCTGAACGGTTCTGACTTAGAATATGTGGACAACTACAAATATCTAGGTGTCTGGTTAGACCTATTTCGCAACAATGCATCCTTCACTCATGCTGCCAAACATACCATCGTAAAACTGACTATCCTACCGGTCCTTGACTTCAACGATGTAATTTACAAAATAGCCTCCAACACTCTACTCTGCAAATTGGATGCAGTCTATCATAGTGCCATCCGTTTTGACACCAAAGCCCCATATACTACCCACCACTGCGACCTGTATGCTCTCGTTGGCTGGCTCTCGCTTCATATTCGTCGCCAAACCCACTGGCTCCAAGTCATCTATAAGTCTTTGCTAGGTAAAGCCCCGCCTTATCTCAGCTCACTGGTCACCATAGCAGAACGCACGCGCTCCGGCAGGTATATTTCACTGGTCACCCCCAAAGCTAATTCCTTCTTTGGCCACCTTTCCTTTCAGTTCTCTGCTGCCAATGATTGGAACGAATTGCAAAAATCACTGAAGCTGGAGACTCATATCTCCTTCACTAACTTTAAGCATCAGTTGTCAGAGCAGCTTACAGATCATTGCACCTATACATAGCCAATCTGTAAATAGCCCACCCAACTACCTCATCCCCATACTGTTCTTTTTTTCCCCCCCTTCGCACCCCAGTATCTCTACTTGCACATTCATCTTCTGCGCATCTATTACTCCAGTGTTTCATTGCTAAATTGTAATTATTTCACCACTATGGCCTATTTATTGCCTTACCTCCCTAATCTTACTTAATTTGCACACACTGTATATAGACTTTTCTATTGTGTTATTGACTGTACGTTTGTTTATTCCATGTGTAACTCTGTGTTGTTGTACGTGTCACACTGCTTTGCTTTATCTTGGCCAGGTCGCAGTTGTAAATGAGAACTTGTTCTCAACTGGCCTACCTGGTTAAATAAAGGTGAAATAAATAAATTAATAAAAAAAATCAGGTTTCCCAGACACCAGATTAAGCATGTTCAGTGGAGATTCTCTTTTGAAATAGTTTTTAAGTCCAAGACTAGACTTAATCCGATTCCGGGAACATTGCCCATAATATTTCAGGTAGATGCGTTTCATTTAAGGATACTTGAGTTGGTAGGTTTAAAACATCTAATGAAAACTGACTGCAATTCTTCTGAACAAAGGAAAATCTAAATGCATTGGCTTCCGTTAAATCCTTGTCAAATGAGAAAGGAGGATATAAATAGATTTGAACCTATTTTGACAGAAGGTGAACTAACATTTCACAAAAAAGTACGTAGTATAGATTCTTGATCAAAGCACACTTGTCTGTTTGTCAGTCTTCATTCAAATCTTGAAATAAAACCTGTCGTTTTCAGAGACTTTGTGACAGTTTCCTGTCACAATATAATTAAATGTGCTAGTATTAGTACAGCTGGCAAAATTTAAATCTTAACAAATAATGTCTTAGATTAACGTTTCATATATTTCAAATAACAATTTTCTTGGTTTAAGAGCGTGAACGTTATTTACGTATAATAAGAGTTATATGGAGAAAATCGTACCTCTTTGAAATGAAAATGGATGGCCATCCCTTCAGCAAAAAATATTTTACCCAAATCCTCCCTGAACACTTGAAAAAAAAACAAGTGACCCTCCCCATACCCAAAATAATAATGAAAACATAAAGTTGATAGCAGAGAACATGACCAAAGCCTTAGATATGCAGTCGTCCTTTAAGCATTACATTGCAGTGCAGGAATCTTGATAGCGTGCTTTCTTCACCATGACAATATTTCTCTTTTACTTTTATTAAATTCATAGTTTTGATCAGCAGGTGATCACTGCTCAGCATAGTAAGTGCGTTTTCTAAAAGGTAAGGGCAAGGCCCCGGGGTTTGGGTGCCCTTAACGTGCTCCATCAAATGGCAGTCAGAAGGGAGGGCTGGTGGTTTTAGGTGTTTCTGGGTCACAGGGAGCATGTGACCTATGCTCCCAGCCTGTTCTTCTGGACTGAATGATTTATTACCTCACTCAGCCTCAAGAACACACTGCCAGCCCAGAGAGAGATGAAGGGAGGGAGACAAAAAGAGAAACATGAGAGAGAGAAAGAGAGAGAGAGAGAGAGAGAGAGAGAGAGAGAGAGAGAGAGAGAGAGAGAGTCTGAGATGCATTGGTGGACCTGGTTGTTACTAGGAGAGCAAGAGGGAAAGTGGGAGAGAGAGTTCAGAGCAGACCGTCACTCACTTGTTTCTTACACACCCTGCTTTATCCAGATACATTGCAGATTTTATTTAAATGTGTACCGTGGACATACTTGTCTTTACCATATGGCTGAATATCATGTCATCTCTGTTCATACGATTTGTACCTGGGTCTTCTAAATGCAGAGCATCTCTGACTATGCCACAGGTGTATGCAATACAATGTGTGATACTGAATTAGTCAAAAGTAGTTTGTAGCCATGCAACTGGGGTCTAAAGGAAAACAAGGAATGATTTTAAGGGTTTGAAAATGTTATTTTAAGGTTTGTTGCTGACTCACAACCAGTTGCTGTGTTGCTACCTAAATGACGTTGTGCAAACATATCTTTTCCTGTCACGTTGTCACGTCCTGACCAGTAAAAGGGGTTATTTGTTATTGTAGTTTGGTCAGGGCGTGGCAAGGGGTGTTTGTTTTGTGTGGTTTGGTTTATGTTCTACATTTTCTATTTCTATGTGTTTATCTAGTTTTTTCTATTTCTATGTTGGGGTTTTGGTAGGACCTCCAATTAGAGGCAGCTGGTTGTCGTTGCCTCTAATTGGAGGCCATATTTAGTTGGGGTTTGTTTCACTTGTGTTTTGTGGGTGGTTGTTTCCAGTATCGTCTGTGCACCTTATTGGACTGTTTTCGTTGTTTGTTCTGTTTAAGTGTTTTTCCTTGAATAAATAAGAAGATGAGCACTTTACCCGCTGCATTTTGGTCCACTCCTTATGACGCCCGTGACACACGTCATGTAATGCAAGTTGTTTTGATTGCTTCTGAGATTAAATTGCAGCTTTCCCGGGTTTAGATTCTTATTTTCGACATGGACAAATAATTCTGCACAGCAGCTCAGACCAGAGGTAACTTGCTCAGTTTAAGCTAACCTTTTGTGTTTTCCCCTCTGGATATTCTCAAATTGAAATGACATGCCTATCCTCTGCCATTTTGTTTTTGCATGTCCTCACAAGAAATTGCACGGTAAACGAGATTAGGAAGAAATAATACGAAAGATGTACGCAGTGAGATTACAATACCAATAGATAATCTCGGAATTAATGAAAACCTTGACTGGTGTTAACTCTACACTGGAGTCTCACAAGGGAGCAAGGTATTGAGGGATTTCTTGTTGGAACAGCTTATCAGATTTCTGTATTTTATAGACCACTCTGACATTGGTCTAATTTTTCAATCAGGCAACAAATCCTTGGCAGCGGTAGCCAACCCTGGGAGCAAATCATTGATTGTGGCCTGTGTTCTGATGCTGGTTGCTGAGGCACCTGTAATAAATTGAACACAAAACATTGAAAGATTTGATTTAGAAAACCTTAAATGGCGAATTTCACAAACAGTAGCACCAATAGAACAGCGAGGAAGGTGACCAATTGATTTTAAGTAACTGTGGCCAAAGTGCTGCTCGCTATTATAGAGGAATTGATTGGGACCCAGGTCGAGTTAGACCTGCTTCCTCAGAATTGGCAGTAGGCCTGTGTTTCGCAGAAGGAGGGTCGGTGACTTGCCAGAAAATATTCCAACTATCCTTCAGGCTTAAACTATTAGTGCTAGCCATTCATAAAATATTATTTAATTCCAACATTCTCTAACAGCATGACACAAGCACACACCTACATAAATATACACACTTACAAAAGTACATGGACATGCACACAGGCAAGGTTTTTTTCATCAAAATATCTCTTGCATTCATCACAGGTAATGTGCACATTCAGTTGACCCGCCACATTTTCATATCAAAATGTATGTGAACAAGGGTATTTTTTCCCCTCATACTTCCATTATGGCAGACCACATAATGGGAAAGGGATCGGATAGTCACCTTAGACAATGGCATAAGAACAAGCCTGACATACCATGCACGCCATTTGCAAATATAATGCAGGGGGAGGCCATCTAAGCATAATTGATTGTATCCCAAAGGTACATATGTACATTTCCATTCAAATCCCCTTTGATTACAGTAGCACACAATCATCACTGGCTGTTAATGCTATTATAATAACATGGCCATACCTGATAATTCTGTCTTCATTATACCTCCACTTTGAGTTGGAGTTGTTCAGGGTGACATAGGGATGTGGTGAAGGAGGGATTCTACAGGAGGTCTCAAGCTAATTCATTTACAAGGGGAAGGAGGACATTTTCTAAAGTTTTTCTTGATGGATCATGGATGCTCTTACACCTGAACGTCAAAACTGTAAAATCACACCTCCTACATGTGTCCTGTACACCTTCAAATCCCCTGCAGTGCTCGCTTGCCTTTAAAATGTTGTTAGGTTTTGACCTGTCTGCAGGTCAGCGTGCAGCATGTTTAAAGAGGTCTCACGACCAGAACATTGGTGTGGTGATTTAGATTGACGGCAATAGCATGCACAAAACAAGTAACGATTCAGCTGTTTATAACGATTTTGTTTATAATTTTCTCATATAGCATTTGTAACTTTTCCGTATTGTGAGAACGTTTTTTATTGAGTTTGAGCCTAATGTATTTCACATATTTGAGGTATCTTCTATATTTTTGTTACATGAAAGCCAAACTGTCCCGATTCACTTAAAACTGTTGAGGTAACTTCTTCAACAGAATAACTAATTCCAGTCTTGAAAAGGTTTCTTTCTCTCTTTTTTCCTTTTGATTAAGAGGAGCCCTTAGACTTCACTTGACTTCCGTCAGTTCATCAGTAGGGCCTCTCTGTAATCGGAAATAAAGTACAAACTTAGTAAGGGCTCCTCTTACTTATTTTTTTGAGTACTGTTTTAGTGGTACATGTGGAGCGTTCATCTCAAAACCCAGCAGTGTAGTTTCTTAAAACGGACCTCTATTCATTTCATTTTTCTGTATCCTCAGAGTCTTGGGATTTGACTGTGTGGATTTTTAAATAAAACACTCTGCCTTAAGATGTACTCAGGGGATGTCTGGGCAATCAGACAATTGGAGTGCTCCAGGCAGAAATTACCCACAATCCACAATAGTGGGCACAACACAGACAAAACATTTCCTGTTTAATAATCAAACAAGATATTCTCTTCTGGCATGGAAGTTCATAATCTCTCACTATGACATTAGGATTGCCAACGTTGTTGTACAGTGAGGGAAAAAAGTATTTGATCCCCTGCTGATTTTGTACGTTTGCCCACTGACAAAGAAATGATCAGTCTATAATTTTAATGGTAGCTTTATTTGAACAGTGAGAGACAGAATAACAACAACGAAAATCCAGAAAAAAGCATGTCAAAAATTTTATCAATTGATTTGCATTTTAATGAGGGAAATAAGTATTTGACCCCCTCTCAATCAGAAAGATTTCTGGCTCCCAGGTGTCTTTTATACAGGTAACGAGCTGAGATTAGGAGCACACTCTTAAAGGGTGTGCTCCTAATCTCAGTTTGTGGAGCACACTCTTAAAGGGAGTGCTCCTAATCTCAGTTTGTTACCTGTATAAAAGACATCTGTCCAAAGAAGCAATCAATCAATCAGATTCCAAACTCTCCACCATGGCCAAGACCAAAGAGCTCTCCAAGGATGTCAGGGACAAGATTGTAGACCTACACAAGGCTGGAATGGGCTACAAGACCATCGCCAAGCAGCTTGGTGAGAAGGTGACAACAGTTGGTGCGATTATTCGCAAATGGAAGAAACACAAAAGAACTGTCAATCTCCTTCGGCCTGGGGTTCCATGCAAGATCTCACCTCGTGGAGTTGCAATGATCATGAGAACGGTGAGGAATCAGCCCAGAACTACACGGGAGGATCTTGTCAATGATCTCAAGGCAGCTGGGACCATAGTCACCAAGAAAACAATTGGTAACACACTACGCCGTGAAGGACTGAAATCCTGCAGCGCCCACAAGGTCCCCCTGCTCAAGAAGGCACATATACATGCCCATCTGAAGTTTGCCAATGAACATCTGAATGATTCAGAGGACAACTGGGTGAAAGTGTTGTGGTCAGATAAGACCAAAATGGACCTCTTTGGCATCAACTCAACTCGCCGTGTTTGGAGGAGGAGGAATTCTGCCTATGACCCCAAGAACACCATTCCCCACCTCAAACATGGAGGTGGAAACATTATGCTTTGGGGGTGTTTTTCTGCTAAGGGGACAGGACAACTTCACCGCATCAAAGGGACGATGGACGGGGCCATGTACCGTCAAATCTTGGGTGAAAACCTCCTTCCCTCAGCCAGGGCATTGAAAATGGGTTGTGGATGGGTATTCCAGCATGACAATGACCCAAAACACACGGCCAAGGCAACAAAGGACTGGCTCAAGAAGAAGCACATTAAGGTCCTGGAGTGGCCTAGCCAGTCTCCAGACCTTAATCGCATAGAAAATCTGTGGAGGGAGCTGAAGGTTTGAGTTGCCAAACGTCAGCCTCGAAACCTTAATGACTTGGAGAAGATCTGCAAAGAGGAGTGGGACAAAATCCCTCCTGAGATGTGTGCAAACCTGATGGCCAACTACAAGAAACGTCTGACCTCTGTGATTGCCAACAAGGGTTTTGCCACCAAGTACTAAGTCATGTTTTGCAGAGGGGTCAAATACTTATTTCCCTCATTAAAATGCAAATCAATTTATAACATTTATGACATGCGTTTTTCTGTTTTTTTTTGTTGTTATTCTGTCTCTCACTGTTCAAATAAACCTACCATTAAAATTATAGACTGATCATTTCTTTGTCAGTGGGAAAATGTACAAAATCAGAACGGGATCAAAAACTTTTTTCCCTCATTGTAGATGTCTGATGGTAGAACTAAATCATACAGCTTTTTTATAATTCTATTTTTATGCTTAGTTTTTTTGCTGTTACCACCGGTTGGCTTGACAATACATTATTCAATGTTCATTGTTTAAACGAATGGCCTTTGGACTAGTTGTTGGAACTTTCCTTCACACTCACCCTCAGGGTCTGCATTGTCTACGTTAAACCCTGTCAAATAAAAACATACCGGGACTCCATGTTCTCAGCGAATGATTGACACATTCATCATCACATCTGAACAAGTCTCCACATATCTCATGAGACACAAGACATCAAGTTGTCCCCAAAGGCTATTATTTATGTAATACAATTTTCATTCTTCATTGGGGATGCTGAAATATTGTCATATCTTCTCCTGCTCCTCCCCTCCTGTGTACAACGTCGCCCACCGGTCCTGGGATTCATCATTACGCACACCTGGCACTCATCATTACGCGTACCTGTTAATCATTATGATTCACACCTGGACTTCATTACATTCATAATTTCCTCCCCTATATATGTCACTCCCTTATGTTTTCTCACCAATTGGTATTGTTCTTATTACGGAATTGTCTCGTTACTGGTTTTGTTGTTTTATTAAACGTTTCACCTGCCCCTGCTTCCCGACTCACAGCTCCGTTATTACAAATATTGATACCCTTACGGGCTACTTAACATTCTCAAACAATGTACAGAGTGCAAAATAATAAGGGAAACATTTAAAAGGGGGAAAATAAGCTAATACTGAGAACCATATTAGAACATAGCCATCAATAGAGATTCAATTGCGAGTGTAACGAATGGCCCCAGTTTTAATTATAGGTTAATGGGAAGTAGTGATCGTTACATCATGAGACAACTCTAACACTTCCAATCCTTCCCTATTGATCTCTGTTATCACACACCAACACAGTGGCATTCAGATCACGTTTGTTGATCATCGTGTCGAAGACTAATGAAGGAACAATGACTTGTTAGCAGGAGACTGAATACAGAATATTATTGCACTTAAAGCAAGTTATTGTTAATACAGCTGTGCAGCATTCTAATTTAATATACAGTATGTAATTAAGACTTGAATATAACCAGTTAGATTTCAAGATGTTATGCTATGTTGGTATTTAGATCTCTTGTTGATCAACATAAAGAACGGCGTAGGAGTAAAGGCTCGTTAGCAGGAAATGGTACAGAACATTGCTGAACTTAAAACCTTAACAGATCATTTAAACTAGTACGGGTAGTACTTTGAATTTAAGTAATCTAGGTTATTTACAAACTTGAATCAAATTAATTTATTTTCAGTGTTTCCCCTACATTCATTTAGATGCGGCAGGCCATCGCTGCTAAATTGTTGTCGCCACTCATATAAAGTATGCAGAAAAGATAATGGAGCTTTATACACTATCATTTTTAAAGATCATCTTTGAGAACTATAAACCACCAAAATAAAAACTAGACAGTCAGGGAGAATCTAACGTTCCTACAATGCCATGGCACCCCCATTGATTTTGTTATAAGGTTTGAGTTGCTCAGATAGCATATAAACACATCATCCGCCATGGCAAATGTGTAGAATTGAAGGAAACTAGCTTTAAAACTTAAACTGTCCAGAGTGGGTGAAAACGTGCTTTGGTGATGAAATTTCACTTATGTTGTGAAATAAATTTTACCAAAACATATTTAACATTGAATCCAAAAAGTCAGATTTCGTAACTTTCAAGGATTTTGCGGTGGTCGTCTACAAAGTTGTTTCCGCAGGTCGCAAAAAGCTAAATTAACATGACATAAGCTGAATTAAATGTAAAAGTCTTTTGAATATACAATGATTGCAATACTCTCAGTGCTCTGTTGTCATTTCACAGAGATACGCATGTTTTGCATTAATACGAAAAGTTTATTTGAAAATATTATGTCCTATCTCAAAATTGATATATTTTTCATTATTGTTTTATATTCTCCCGTATGTCAGTTTGCCTTAATTCTCAAACAGCATCCAGCCTACATGACGCACTGCTATTTTCCAGATTTTTTTACCACTTGTTTTCCTCTGACCTCCAGTCGTTTAGTCACCCTAATTTTGGCCATCCTATAAGGGTAAAAACTCCAATAACTTTTGCACGTATTATGATAGAGACATGAAGTTTGGACCATTGTTTTTTTTCTTATTTGAGTATCTACACGATTAACATTTCACCCATTGGTCAAACATTTTGGTTTTGATTGGACACCTTATAAAACTAACATTTTCTCTCAGCCCCATGGGAAAATGTGTTGAATTGCAGGAAATTAGCTTTAAAAACATCTTTCAATCCACCATGAGCCTTGTATGATCTTCACAGACCGGCTCCCTGATTGAAGTGGGGACTGTAATGGGAGCGACATAATAGCTGCATCATGTTTGGCTCCCCTCAGGAAGGAATAGCGCCATCCATTCCCAAATAATTACAGAGCATCTGCTATAATCAGCTGACCACAGTTGTTAGTAATTAATTTCAAACGCGTGTGCCTAACGAACGCCGACACACCACGCAGGAGTCAGCCAAGGCCAAGACCGAAGAACTGAAACCTCCTGAAAGAATAGAAAGTAAAAAGAGCCTTTCCGGCTTGCCACATGATGCTAACTAAGCCTACTGCTAGCAAAGAACCACAAAAGCAATTAACCCAAAGTTAATTAGAAAATACCCTCTCCTAATTCAAATGGATGAAAGAGTGGTGTTTGGACAGTATAGTGCAGGACTGGGCAATTATTTTCCATGGAGGGCCACATTAGAATATATTTTTGCCATCGTGGGCCAGAATCATATTACAGGATTATACATCATGTGTATGACTGTGTTGACAGATATATCTACTGTAAATAATGTCCTGATATGCTACTTATTTAACTTTTTTTAACATGCACAGAAATAAACCACATCCATGTTCTCCTTTTGGTAGGTATTTTCATTATTAAACATGCAATGAACTACACAGAGGGAAAAGTACACTGTGCATTCAGCACCATGGACAGAACTCTTGTTAACGGGTATGCACAAAAACACAAGAAAGAGAGAGAGCTCAACATTACATTTAAACTAGTCAATCAGTGTGAGGAGTGAAGTCTCTGATGGGCATTGACTAGAGCAGTGAAGTCAGGTGTAGTTTCTGGCGTCGCTATGTGCAGGATTGCTGAGAGGTGAGAGTCAATAAGAGATGATCTGTGCCTTGACTTGTTATATTTCATCACTGAAAATGTCTGTTCACATACATAGGTTGACCCAAACAGTACAAACATCTTCTGAGCATGACTCTTAATCATTGGAAAGTTTTGTTCATCGAGAGATCCATAGAACCTTGTCAGTGAAATTGTTTTGAATAGTTCTCCAATCACTGCATCAGACTGATGATAAATAAGCTCAAGTTGCAGGTCAGTGGAGCGTTATCCACATTGAAGGTAAAAGGAGAGGAAACCAACAGCATGTCATTTTCCAACACTATGAAATCCTCAAAACGACGAGAAAACTCACTGTTCAAAGCACGCAGCAGCAATGCATACTTCTCCCGCTGGTCATCTGATAGGGAACAGTCTAGTAGTGTCGGAAGGTGGGTGAGATTGTTGGCTTCTACTTAGCGGGTCAGGAGGAGTAATTTTCCCTTGAAGGCTTTGACAAGGCTGTACATCTGATGTGGAAAAAGGCCCTTCCCTTGTAGTTTGGAATTCAGTGAGGGCCATGATGTCCACTGTGAAGGCAAAATCAGCCAACCATTCTTTATCTTGCAGTTGAGGGAAATCCACATTTTCCTTTCATTTGCAAAAACTCAGCAATCTCTGACTTCAGGTCCCACACCCTTTTAAGCACCTTCCCCAAACTCAGCCATCTCCCGTTTGTGTGGTAGAGGAGATCTGCATGACCCGACTCTGTCTCTTCCAACAGTGAGACAAACTGCCTGGTGGTTTAAAGATTTTGCTCTTATGAAGTTTACCACTTTAGTGACTGTATCCACAACATGGCTCATTTTCAGAACACATTTACAGAGCACCTCCTGATGATTAATGCAATGCAGGAAAATAATTTTCTGATCTGGGTTCAGCTCAGCTACATGATTGTCACGAATTGCTAGGAGTGGTGGTAGGAGTCAGGTGCAGAGAGCAGAGGGAACAGGTGCAACCAATAAGACATACAAACAGAAAAGAAAAAAAGGATCAGCGGCGGCTAGTAGGCCGGCGACGACGACCGCCGAGCGCCGCCGGCGCCGCCTTTCCTTGTAAAAGGACAGCGTTTTTTCCTGTCAAGTTTGGGCACCCATCAGTGGGCACCCATACGTGCCAGTCACTGTCTGTCGGTTATTTATATGTGCTGGATAACTTTTCAAAACTCAGTCCCAGCTTTGCCACACACTTATTAACCTCCTGCAATAAATCTTTCCCTGTGGTTGTGCTCTTCATTGACTGCACTGAAGCAAGCTCCTCTGTCATTTCAAAGTCTGTGGTTATGCCTCGTAAAAATATCAACAATTGCACCGTGTCACGTGCAACAGTGGCACTGCTCTCATCCAGCAACTGTTGTTCCATATTCTCTGCAATGTCCTCAACACACAGTGCCACTGTTCATCTTGACAGGGAAACATTTTCAAACAGCTATCTTGTCGGTGCAAAGTATTGCTACAGTGTCAAGTAAACATTCTTTAAGGAATTCTCCCTCAGCGAATGGCTTGCCATGTTTTGCAATTTTGTGGGACAGCACATAGCTAGCACTTGCAATTCCGTTGTTTGCTGCATGCAGTTTTGTGAAAAGTCCTTGCTGCTTTTGCAACTGAGAAAGCAACTCTTTCGATCTACTTGCCCTCTGCTCAGAAGACATATTCCTATATTTCTCTTTATGCTTCATCTGGAAGTGTCAGGACAAGTTGTAGTCTTTCAAGACAGCGATGCTCTCTTTGCGCACTAAGCACACAGCTTTCCCGATACCTCAATAAATAAATATTTTGATGTCCACTCTTGCTGGAACACCCTACATTCATTGTCTACTTTCCTTATCTTTGAAAAACAATTTTTTGTGCTATTTCTAGCTAGCTACTATTTGTAACTGTGAAGTGTGTGTCGGCCTGCCAGTCACTGTCTGTCCTCATGCAGTAGTTATTTATATGTGCCTTCAAAATAAATGTCCCGCAAGTGGTGGGAGTTAAATAATTACACAAAGGCGAGTATTCGTTGGGCTTTTAATTTGAATAACAAATACGTTCTTCAAAACTTTACTATCGCAAATTCTTTATGTGATCTGAGCATGATTCCGCGGGCCGTATTGAATCAGGTCGCATACGGCCCCTGGGCTGGCCTTTGCCCTGGCCTGGTATAGTGGATGATTTATGACAGGGCCCCTGTAATCACTGCAAGTAGAAGTCCTACTCATTAGAATGAATCACACCATTTGCAACGGAGGATTCTCCAAGCCACACATTTTTAAATGAGATGTGTCCCTTCACAGTATGTATCCGATTCCTAGCAATTCCTTGTCGTGTGCTGTAAGGAAGTATGACAATCCAAATTTCAAAAAAATGGAAACGGTCCAAGCGACTGTGGGCTGTTCAAATACATACACACACACACACACACACACACACACACACACACACACACACACACACACACACAAAGGGGCACACACATTGTCTGGAAAGGATTTCCACATGTTCAAGGGATCCTCTGAAATTCCTGTGCGGTTTGGAAGAATAAGACATCCCGCCTACTTTAAAGGCAGTCTTTAAAGCATGTGTTACAGCACATAGAAATGCTCTTGTCATCATCTTGGGTTAGTTTGAAATGCCATGGCTGACATTTTCCAAGGTCACATAGGCTAGCGCTTCTGAGTCAATGTCTAGGGAAAGTAAGACGGATGAGAGCTGTCTTCAGTAGGTCTGGATAAGGACTGTTAAATGAGATGAGAGAAAGCTCATCAGAAGGCTCCATCCTCTGTACTGTGTGTGTGTGTGTGTGTGTGTGTGTGTGTGCGTCTGTGTCTGAATCTGTTCCAGTACTGCTGAGAAGCATCTCATGGCACCTCATTTAATTCAACATCCACAGCACGGTAAACACAGACACACATTTCCAGTCTCACTACTCTAAAGCCCTCCCAATGGCTCGCAATTCAATCATATCCTGTCTCCTTCTATGGACTGTTTCGAAATTGACGTGTCAGTCAGAACATCTGTGTGTGTGGTATGTCCACGGACTCCACATAATTCACAAAGAATATCAGAGTAGGTGGTGATGTAGGATCAGTTTTGCCTGTTCGATCATATTGAATCAGATTATATAAAAAGTGGGGGACCTGATCTTAAATCAGCACTACTACTTTGAGACACTTTTTAATGTTTTTGTGGTTGTATTATCCTCATCCAGCTATGGTTCAATTGTAGAGTTTACTTTTACAATGAAAACAACAAAAGATAAATTAACACAGTAAGATAGGTGAAGAGGGGATTTTTTCTTTTAGCTGTTTACTTAGTAGCAGTATTCAAATCCCAGATGCATCTGACAACATAATATATATTTAGTCAACTGAGCGATTTCTACTTCTGCTCTGGGCACTGTTTAAAGAGATGAAATGTTCACTTGGTTCCTATTGGACAAGCACTCATGTATCACAAGTGATTAAACACAGCCAAAAAGATGCCAAACGGCAACATGGCTAGCAGATAATATGGCAGTTCGCTGGCTGTCAGAAAAAAAATCCAGAGTGCTGAAAGCTGACATGTCATTTAAATATGAACGTTGGATGTTATCTTGTTGTTTTCTCCCTCCCATCAGAAAACTTCAGAGTAAACAAACCAAACAACATGGATTCCCAAGGGATTCAATGGAAGAGGAAAGAGGTTTCGGGAACTTTAGTGGTTTCTGTGTTATCTTGTCCCTTTTTCTCCAGTTTTGGCAACCACCTCACCCAAGCCCTTCAAACAAGCCTTAGCTGCATCGGTTTCATCACCAGGGCTTTCATTTTGAGGAAAAAAGGCCCTCTGTCAAAAGTATCAGAGTAGCTGCACAAGATCCCTCTGAAGATTCCACCCCCTTTGCTATTAGCTCTTCCTGTGGTGCTAAACATATCTACTTCTTACAGGTGCAGAGTCATAGAGGTGACTGCTCAGGCTTTGACTGTGGATGGATTCAGGGAAGACAAATACAGTACCTGATGCGCCCCTTTGCAACGTAAATGTTCCAATGTATTCTACAGGGAAATAAGGAATGGAAATGTAAGATGAATTTTCATTAATTCAAACCTATGTTTTGAATGATCTGTCCTTAAGGATTGTGTTTGTTTGCCTTTGTTGTTGGTTATAATGCATGCGATCGTTCCAGATTGTGTGTCATATTATCAGTATGAACTATCAAAATAAAGAAAGTTGGACACTGCATGTGTAATCTCCCAGCAAACTGCTGGGAGATTACACATGGAGTGTGTAACTTTCTTTATTTTGATAGTTTATAGTTTATTCGGCGTTAGTCAGCGCCTCTACACAAACTATTTTTCTGGGTGTGCGCCAGCTCATGTTTTTTTAATCTAATATTATCAGTATGAAACAGAACATGTGTGCAATATGAAACGCATTTACAAAATAACCTTCCTTTCATGACAGGGCGAATCTCAACTAACACTTGACGTGGGCTGTAAATATGTGCTCACTGATAAGACAAGTTCTTTAATGTCTGATCCAAGGCAATACGCTATTTTCTCAAGAGACATGCTGCTGCTCCTTCACTCCCCCATATGCATTCAATTAGCTCCGGAAAAAAGAAAACGTCTATCAGCCGAGGTAGTGGTAACATCTGCAGATGCAAAGCCATCAGCATTGGTGTGAAGAGATGAGTTGCCTTTTTAAAGGAACTTGCAGTGCTTCAAGCTTTTGTCAGCTTTATACATTAACATTGAGAAGATCTGCAGGAGAGTATATAAAGGGAAATGATGATTGAAAGAAGAAACACGAATGTGACTTTTTATATAGGACACATGTAGGAATCGGAATAGATGATATTTGCTATTTTAGGTGCATACTGTATAATGGTGAGGTTTCTTCTTTTAAGCCCTACTGACATTGTTACAGCCTTGTCTCATTCTGGCCTACCACTATCCAACTTTGACTTCCTTTCTCTGCAGCTTCCATTGCATGTAATCAACAACATGTGGATATCCCTATGGGGTCCGAGAATTGCAAGTGAGCATAGCGACTGGTTCATCCCGGTCTTAGCCAGTCCCTGGAAAAATGGAGGGAAAAAAGAGAAACATCTGCTTCCATTTTCTATTTTCTCTGTAAGTCGGTGAATGTTTTTGCAGTCACCTCTATGACTCTGCACCTGTAAGAAGTAGATATGTTTAGCACCACAGGAAGTGCTAATAGCAAATAATGAAAAAGTGATTACGGCGATGTGTAATTACGTGGGTTCACTGAATGACTCCGCTCAATGCATCGTTAAGTTTCATTTAACAGCAAGGGCTCGAAGCTGCAAACCCGTCTTCCCTTTAGCGAACCTTAATTAGGCAAAAGAAAGCCTTTTAAACTGGTCACTGTATCAGGATTTCTTAAATGCTGAAGTGGAAAGAACTTCTTAGGGCTAGGCTTCCTGCTAGCGGGACACCTGTCGACAACTTCCGGTGAAATTGGAGGGCGCAATTCAAATAAATAATCATAAAAATTATGGATATTAAAGATTTAGGTACATACAAGTGTCTTATATCGGTTAAAAGCTTAAATCCCTGTTAATCTAACTGCACTGTCCGATTTACAATAGGCTTCACAGCGAAAGCATGCCATGCAATTGTTTGAGGATGGTGTTTTGTTAGATGAAATCCTTCTATTTGAGTAATCCACTCGTTCAACATGCAGAGAAAGGAATCCAAAAAGATACTGCTAAACTTTGTTGAAACAAGTCAAAATACATTTCTATATAATCCTCAGATACGCTAAAATGTAATTAAACTATAATATTTCATATGGAAAGAAGTATGTTCAATAGGAAAGCGATATTAGCAGGTGTGCGTCCTCTTGGTCGCACGCATACACAAGTTTCCAAGTCTGTATCCCAGTACTAAAACTCATAATTCTTCCTCGTTTTGGAAGAAACAAGCCTGAAACCTTGAACAAAGACTGTTGACATCTAGTGGAAGCCATAGGAATTGCAATCTGGGAGCTGGATTTGGATATGCCCCTATACTTTCCATTGTAAGAGCGTTGGTTCTCAAAAAGAAAAATCTGGTTGGTTTTTCTTTGGATTTTCTCCTACCATATCTATTGTGTTATAGTGTCCTACATTATTTTAACATTTCTACAAACTTCAGAGTGTCTTCTTTCCAATGGTACCAATTACATGCACATCCTGGCTTCAGGGCCTGAGCAACAGGCAGTTTACTTTGGGCATGTCAGTCAGACAGGAAGTGGAGAAAAATAGACCCTAGCCTGATTAAGTTGAGTTGACCTAAAACATAACCAATGAGCTGAAACACCACTGTGACCAATTCATTAATTAATTGACAGAAGTACTGTACTTAAGATTCTGATACGATGTCCTTCAGGAGAGCAAATTATCGAGAAGATGATGTAACGTCTTCGAATAGTCACGAAAACAATGAGTAATTCACCTGTCTGCGGTATACTGGAAATGTGGAGGAACCTGATGGTAAAAGTCCATTTGAAAATATGAAACTACGCTATACTAGTGGAAAGTTTTGTCCAATAACATTGAGTCATTGTTGTCTCTACCTTCTTGCCCTTTGTGCTGTTGTCTGTGCCCAATAATGTTTGTAGCCATGTTTTGTGCTGCTACCATGTTGTGCTGCTGCCATGTTGTATTGCTACCATGCTGTGTTGCCATGTGTTGCTGTCATGTTATGTTGTTGTCTTAGGTCTCTCTTTATGTAGTGTTGTCTCTCTTGTCGTGATGTGTGATTTGTCCTATATTATTATTATTATTATTTTTATCCCAGCCCCTGTCCCCGCAGGAGGCCTTTTGGTAGGCCGTCTGACTTGCCTAGTTAAAACAATATTAAATAAAATAAAAATCACAGGCAATGAGAGGAAGGGACCTGATTTAAAAAGTCAATACAAAAGTGTGAAATTACCGTTTGAGTGCTGTTTACTTCCAAGTGAATGCTGTTTACTTCCATGTGAATGCTGTTTACTTCCATGTGAATGCTGTTTACTTCCAAGTGAATGCTGTTTACTTCCAAGTGAATGCTCTTTACTTCCAAGTGAATGCTGTTTACTTCCATGTGAATGCTGTTTACTTCAGTGTGAATGTATCATAATGAAGTAAATACATTTACAAGAGGTTCACAGTCAAAAGCCCTAGCAGCAAAGTAAGCTGGCATAGGTGGACACACATTTATCAGGCTACTAGTGGGGACACTGACTGGGCACAGTGTTTATTACTAGGGTGACTCAGTGACATCCATCTGAGATGTCTTGACAGGAAGCTGGAGCAAAGACTGTGATTGAATGTGATATAGCGTTAAGTGAAGGTATCATGAACAGAGATAAACTCAAAGGCGTGACCGCCATCGACCTCACTGCCATCGACTGGCACATCATGACCTCTCCATCACACGGTTCCATTCCCATCAGGCAGTGCCTGGGCCTGGAGGCACAGTCTGCCACACAGGTATACCTGTCACTGGGTTAGAGATATGACACATCTGGTAGCTCAATTACTGGCACTGCCAGTCTAGTGATATAAGTTCTTGGGAAAATGTTCGTTCATCAGAGGTTGGTCCATCCAGCAACCTGTCTCGAACTCCGTGAGTAGCCACTGGTCCAATTATCCATCTGAAAAGCATCCTGATCTTGGCCCTCATTCAAAACCCAAACCCCCTCTGTAATGGTGACAATTATCCCAACACAGAGAGTGCAATGAGGTTGGGCAATGTGCCACATTGAATTTGTTAGCGGTCTAATTTGGTTTGGAACTGGTGATGATAGTGTGATTTGATAAATGGGTACACCCAGGCCTACTGTTGATCGCTGTGGGTGATGACAGATAAACACATCTTAATGATAAACGCAGCCTTTGAGATCTGGGATCTTATGATGCGATCAGAATGAGGTATTTACAGTACTGTAGTGTAGTCGCAATGGTTTTCTCACAGGGTGTGTGACAAGTCAAGTGCCACTCCACCATATCATAGGTCCTAGCAGTTCTTAAAGGGTTTGAGGGTTAATTTGTGTTTGTGTCTGTGTGTCTGTTTTTGTGTTGGTGCTGCAGGATCCAGTCTGATAGGATTGGATTAGATCTCCTGAGCCAGCTGCCGTGTCACCTTGGACAATGACCTCGTCTTGACACGGAGAAGTGAGCAGAGTACAAACAGGTCAAGAGTTAATGGAGCTACTCTGGATGAGGACTTAGAGTTTAAACCCTTTAAACATATAAACCAGTTTAAACCCTTCAGTCTGCTTAACTCTGTTAACTGAATACAGTGGTATTTCAATTTCAGCCGTCTAATTTCACAGGATCTCAAATGAATAGTAATAATAATAATATTTCCTACTTCTCTGTGAACTTTATCAAACCATAGAGTAAGCTTTTTTGTAAACATTTCCAAAGATTGAATCCAGAAGCCTAGGGTGAAATGTCTTCATGATGTTGGGATGGCTCAAATAATTGAACTTTGAATGTATTATGCAAATGAGCAGAAGTCCTATTCATTTGAAATTACATGGATCCATCTTTTGAGAAAAGTAAGTGGAAAGTTATCTTTGCTTTATCATACAACGTATACATTCCTTGAATTCCTTATATTCACAAAGTCCCTTGTTCTTACCAGTCCCTTTAATACCATAGTGGTGTCAAATCAGACCCTGTACTTCAAAATGGACCTCTCCAGTGAAATTGCTCCTCGTATATTTCCATCTAAGCACAAGTCCACTTATCAGGACTGCCCCAGCCAGAGATAATGATAATTGTAGGCCATGCATGCATCCACTCCCTTGATTTTAAACCTGTATCAATTTAATAATAGCTCAGGGCCTGGTTTCCCAAAAGCATCTCAAGGCTAAATTCATCGCTAGAACCTCCGCTTGTAATCGAACTCCTGCATCAACAGCTAAGTGTGTCAAACAGCTAAGTGCATCGTTAGATGCTTTTTTGCCCTCCCTCGTCACTTTATACACAGGAGATCTCCGCTAGAAAAAAGTTGACTACAACACAAAATTGCCAATGTCTTTGTAATTGATACAAACGTATAAAAATATGCTTCAAATGAAAACCGAGATGACTGCATGAAAGTATACTGAACAAAAATATAAACGCAACATAAAACAATTTCAACAATTTCACTTAGTTACAGTTCATATAAGGTAATCAGTCATTTGAAATAAATTAATTAGGCCCTAATCTATGGGTTTCGCATGACTAGGCAGAGAGGCACCCACTGGGGAGCCAGGCCCAGCCAATCAGAATGAGTTTTCCGCAAGAAAGGGCTTCATTACAGACAGAAATACTCCTCAGTTTCATCAGCTGTCCGGGTGGCTGGTCTCAGACGATCCCGGAGTCGAAGAAGCCGGATGTGTAGGTCCTGCTGGTATTTACAAATGTACAAGATGTTATGAACGCAACATCACACTCAAACCAAGAAGTGACTACGGGTGTGGCCAGGGAGTGACGGGGGGTGGAGCCCACAGCCTATAAACGTCTCAAGGAACCATGGAAACTTGTGGATCAATGTAGTCCTGCAGCACTGGTAAATCTGCTTTTTTTTAAAGAAATGGTGACCATGTGTAGGACAGCCAAACAATAGCCAAGGATAAGTAAACATCAGTTTATCAGACTAGAAGCATAATCCTCTTTACAAAATGTTGGAACAGTGAAGCACATGTCCACAATAAGCCACTTACAGATGTGGCCATCTTACTGTAAATAGCCGGGTCACCTTCAGCAAGATGCAACATTTTAGAATGTTCGGATAGAAATATGCTATGTAGAACAAATATGCCTCTCTGACATGTAGAATAAGGAATCGTGATGGCTCTATTGATGACATTTCTATAATGCAATGTTTGACAATGTTTGGCAACTGAATGTGGCATGGTATACTGACAGCTGTCATGGCGTCGGTGCCAAAAACATGATCAAACCAATTCACTTTCAGTATAATTTATTTCCACAGTATATTGTGGATTTGAAATGGCTCTGTAGTTCACGGTTTATACCACGGTCTGCCATTCTCTGTCCTGAAATGCCTTTACTTTCAGAGCAACCTTTAACACAAGGTTAAACTTCTTCAGGATAGGATGCGGTCTGAGAGCTTCTAGTAGTGCCTTGTCCTCAATATATCAGTCAACGTGATAGGTTTATCTATCGACAACTCTAATGGGCGAAGTTCACCTCACGGTTCATAGGATGCCGTTTCTTTAATAGCTCTTTAATTGTGTTAATGAAAGTCACATTTTCCCTCACGGAAAAAGGCGATTAGAATATTGATCTAGGCATTTTACAGAGGGAGGACGTTCCACTTTGATGAATGAGATCCAACCAATATTCAACATCAAAGGAACTTATCTTGACTTGACCTCAACTCCCTCTCTCTCTATTGCGCTCTCTCTCTCTCTGTGTGTCTTTCCTACTCTCTCACTACCTACCTATCCCTTTGTGTTTTCATTAGACATTCACTGTAGGCCACTTTGACTGCACTATGGGACCACACTACTCTCCAAAAAAAAAAAAAAAGCATCTTAATTTAGAACGCACTGTTAAACTCTGCGGAGAGCCAAGCTGGGCAGTTAGAGAACAAAGGCAGGGCTGTCCCCTTTCTCATGGAAAAATAAACCTTGGTCTGGGAGTTCCATGGCCAGACAGTGTGAATAATGAAATTCCTGAGCAGAAAAGTATTGAACTAAAAGGAAGAATGTGACACATCGCTATTAACCATTTACTCCATCTGCTAACAATAAGGCGATGGACACACTAATTAAAAACACAGGTCAGACTCACACCTTACTCACAACATTGCCATGTGTGCTTAATCTATCATCACTTTTGAACTCCTAGGTCCTCTTTTCTTACGCATAAATAGGTTAGAGTACACTGCTAGTCCTCACCTAAGCATTTTAAACTAGAGTATTAAAATGCCACATTGGAAATAAGTCTATGACCGAATTAGTCGATTGTCTTATCCTTGTAGGTTTTGATGTGTGTACTGCCAGGTATTTTGGCTGTATTAGGACTCTTGAAAATGTAATACATCGATACAATTGTTCGTTCGTTTAGACCAACTTAGCATTTCAGACTCCTTCTGAAAATATTCTATTTCAGTTGCAATGGTTTAGCATCTATAGACAGGCCATGTTTCTCCAGTATTATGAAGGGTGATCAAGGCAACAGGGCTCAATATAGCCCCTACAGAGGAAGAACACAGATGGCAAATTCCACATAAGTGTCCCTAAATAGTGGAAGTGTTATACCCTCTCTAGGGTCCTTTCCTTTTGCGCTCAAGCTATTGTAATGGAACACCTCTGGTCTGAATATAACTTTTTTGATATAAAAGTGTGCATCCCAAATGGCACTCTACTCCCTTTATAGTGCACAACTTTTGAACAGGTCTTATGGGGCTCTGGTCAAAAGTAGTGTACTATGTAGGGAATAGGGTGCCTCATACTGCAAACTGGATACTGTTGTTATTACCAAAAAGTCCAGGCAACCCAAACATACAGATTTATAAAAAAAAAAATATGAATGCTGCAAATGGGAACATTTGGGTCAGAGCGTAGTTTGGGAGAAAAGCTGTAAGCTAAATGCAGGCGCTCAGGAAAAGGCTTTGGAGACCAAAAGGAGGTATTGTGGTCAGACAAAAACAGATATGTTCTATCAAGGGGGTGTGGTTTA
Source organism: Salmo salar (assembly GCF_965601325.2). Classification (NCBI taxonomy): domain Eukaryota; kingdom Metazoa; phylum Chordata; class Actinopteri; order Salmoniformes; family Salmonidae; genus Salmo; species Salmo salar. Next base: position 9,176,265 of record NC_138298.1, read on the forward strand.
CCTACATCTAACTAACAGTTAGTTAGAGTTCATATCACAATGTTTGCACATTTACGCACAAATAGAGCCTGGAGATTCAAATTGTCACACAGTATGTTTGATGTTAATATTTTCTTTTAGGGGAATTTGGTATATTGTGTGTGTGTGTCATTCAAATGTGCTGAGTTTGTCATTATCCTATGTGTATGTTACTCCCCTGTACACCAACAACATCTGTCCCATACCCAAGAATAGATGCGAGATTCTCATTTCCAGGCCTTGAAATTCAATTTTCCTGTGACAACAAGAGTAGTCGAGAGCAATGTACAATAGAATACCGGACGTCATATAGGCTTTAAATGTTTCTTTATAACCATGGCTGTTGCCATAGCAAAAGGAGGAACCAAATGGAAATGGTTCCACTCATTAAAGTATACATCTGACTTTCTAGTGAGTTCCAAATGTCACCATATTACCTATGTAGTGCATTACTATAGACCAGTGCCCTATGGCACTATAGGGACTTGGGCACTTCATAGGGAAAAGGGTGCCATTTGGGACGTAGCCTCTGAAGTGGTACAGGATGTTCTTTGGTACTTTTGACAGAGACGTTGTGCTGCTCCATTCTAATTCAATTTGAGATAAAAGGAGCAGCAGTCTATATTTATGGGACATTATTACTACCACCCAGCCGGTCTGTATGGGGCAGTATCACTACCACCCAGTCTGACTGTATGGGGAAGTATCACTACCACCCAGTCTGTCTGTATGGGGCATTATTACTACCACCCAGTCAGTCTGTATGGGGCAGTATCACTACCACCCAGTCTGACTGTATGGGGCAGTATCACTACCACCCAGTCTGTCTGTATGGGGCAGTATCACTACCACCCAGTCTGTCTGTATGGGGCAGTATCACTACCACCCAGTCGGTCTGTATGAGGCAGTATCACTACCACCCAGTCTGTATGTATGGGGCAGTATCACTACCACCCAGTCGGTCTGTATGAGGCAGTATCACTACCACCCAGTCTGTATGTATGGGGCAGTATCACTACCACCCAGTCTGTATGTATGGGGCAGTATCACTACCACCCAGTCGGTCTGTATGGGGCAGTATCACTACCACCCAGTCTGTATGTATGGGACATTATTACTACCACCCAGTCGGTCTGTATGGGGCAGTATCACTACCATCCAGTCTGTATGTATGGGGCAGTATCACTACCACCCAGTCTGTATGTATGGGACATTATTACTACACCAAATGTACATATGCAGACCGGTTTGGCCTTGAGGGGCAATAGAGGACAGCCATTTAATTTGCTGCACTTGTTCCCATTTAAGAGGCACTATTCGGAGACTATAGACTCATTCACAATAGTAGCAGCATACATTGGAACATGGAGTTCATTGTGGTCCATAGTTCAAAGGCAGAGATTCCACGAAAAAGGCAGGGTAGAGTGTGTGTGGGAAAGTGTGTTTGTGGGAAAGTGTGCTTGGGTGGTATGCGTGTGTGTGTATGTATACGTGTGTCTGTCTGTCTGTCTGTCTGTAGGTGAGTGTGCCTGTCTGTGTGGGCGCATGTGTGGTTTGAATACCTCTCATTCCAGACACACCATCAGACAGCAGAGAGTCAAAGGTCAACTTTTCCAGATATAGCCACATCAACCACCAAATGTACAAACTCAGTCTTTCTAAACAGGTTGAAATTAGGTTTCACATGTGTGGGCTTAAAGATTTAGGCACAAAAGCTTCTTAGGAATATGAAAACCAGATGAATAATTGGTACGAGATTTCTTTCAAACTTTTTCAGGTTTTGTACAGGGAACGCTCACAATACTATGTGGGTCAGTGGTTTTAATCCGATGAGAGGGTACTATAAAACCGCCCACTGTTGTACAAAAGGTAATTCCATAATCTGGGAATCTGAGTACATCCTTCCTCTTTGTACTCATCCGGTAATCCCTGGGACAACAGAGACTAGGACTGTGTCCCAAATGGCACTCTATTCCCTACTAGGGAAGTGTAGAACATCAACATGGACAAGAGTGTCAGATTGCAGCCGTTGGGAATATCCCATAGGAATCAATTGTATCCCTATCCCATGTGAATTATAGCTGGATTCTCAATTAGACGGATATTTAAATGCTTTGTGGGTTTTTGAGGGGATGTCTAACATTGTGTGTTTTATAGGGGTGTCTGTGGATTTGTGTATCCTAGTGGGTTGTAGTGGATTAGGTGTGGGTGTGTGTCTGTGTGTCAAATTAAATCAAATTCTATTGGCCACATACACATGGTTAGCAGATGTTAATGCGAGGGTAGCGAAATGCTTGTGGTTCTAGTTCTGACAGTGCAGTAATATCTAAAAAGTAATCTAGCAATTCCCCAACAACTACCTAATACACACACATCTAAAGGGATGTAATAAGAATATGTACAAATACATTTATGGATGAGCGGTGGCCCGAGCGGCATAGGCAAGATGCAATAGATGGTATAGATACACTATATACATATGAGATGAGTAATGTAAGATATGTAAACATTATTAAAGTGTCGTTGTTTAAAGTTACTAGCGAGTCTCTATGTAGGCAGCAGCCTCTCTGAGTTAATGATTGCTGTTTAGCAGTCTGATGGCCTTGAGATAGAAGCTGTTTTTCAGTCTCTCGGTCCCAGCTTTGATGCACCTGTACTGACCTCGCCTTCTGGATGATAGCGGAGTGAACAGGCAGTGGCTCGGGTGGTTGTTGTGCTTGAGGATCTTTTTGGCCTTCCTGTGACATCGGGTGCTGTAGGTGTCCTGGAGGGCAGGTAGTTTGCCCCCGGTGATGCGTTGTGCAGACCTCACTACCCTCTGGAGAGCCTTGCGTTTGAGGGCGGTGCAGTTGCCGTACCAGGAGGTGATGCAGCCCGACAGGATGCTCTCAATTGTGCATCTGTAAAAGTTTGTCAAGCTTTTAGATGGCAAGCCAAATTTCTTCAACCTCTTGAGGTTGAAGACGCTCTGTTGCGCCTTCTTCACCACACTGTCTGTGTGGGTGGACCATTTCAGTTTGTCTGTGATGTGTACGCCGAGGAACTTAAAACTTTCCACCTTCTTCTCTACTGTCCCATCGATGTGGATAGGGGGGTGCTCACCTGTTGGGGCAGTATGCAAACTGAAGTGGGTCTAGGGTGGCAGGTAAGGTAGATGTGATATGACCCTTGACTAGTCTCTCAATGCACTTCATGATGACAGAAGTGAGTGCTACGGGGCGATAGTCATTTAGTTAATTTATCTTTTCCTTCTTTGGTACAGGAACAATGGTGGCCATCATGAAGCATGTGACTGGGATAGCAGACTGGGATAGGGAACGATTGAATATGTCTGTAAACACACCAGCTAGCTGTGAAATGCGTTCTTATGGATACTTTTGCAGCAATGCAGAGTTAAAGATAAAGTTTTTAATAAATAGAAATAGTAACACAAGGAATGAATAAACAGTGAATAGTGAATAACAATAACGAGTAAACATAACATGGCTATATACAGGGAGTACCAGTACCGAGTCGATGTGCAGGAGTACGAGGTAATTGAGGTAGCTATGTACTGTATATATAGGTAGGACTAAAGTGACTAGGCAGTAGGATAGATAATAGACTGTAGCAGCAGCATCTGTGGTGAGTGTGAAAGTGTGTGTGTGTGTGTGTGTGTGTGTGTGTGTGTGTGTGTGTGTGTGTGTGTGTGTGTGTGTGTGCGTACAATGTGTGGCAAGAGTCCAATGTGTGTGCATAGAGTCAGTGCAAGAGAGTGCAAAAAAAGCTCAATGCACGTAGTCCGTGTTGCCATTTCATGAGCTATTTAGCAGTCTTGTTTAGCAGTCTTATGGCCTGGGGGAAGAAGCTGCTCAGGGTCCTGTTGGTTCCAGACTTGGTGCACTGGTACCCACTTGCCATGCTGTAGCAGAGAGAACAGTCTATGGCTTTGGTGGCTGGAGTCTTTGACAAGTGTTGGGCCTTCCTCTGACACCGTCTGGTATAGACATCCTGGATGGCAGGGAACTTGGCCCCAGTGATGTACTGGGAGTGCTCACCACCGGTCAGGTGCCTTACAGTTGCCGTACCAAGCTGTGATGCAGCCAGTCAAGACGCTCTTAATGATGCAGCTGTATAACTTTTTGATGATCCAAATCTTTTCATTCTCCTGAGGGGGAAGAGGCGCTGTTGTGCCCTTTTCACAACAGTGTGGGTGTGTGTGGACCATGTTAATGTCCTTAGTGATGTGAACACCGAGGAACTTGAATCTCTAGACCTGCTCCACTACAGCCCTGTCGATGTGTATGGGAGCATGCTAGCCCCTCCGTTTTCTGTAGTCCACAAACAACTCCTTTGTCTTGTTGACATTGAAGGAGAGGTTGTTGTCCTGGAACCACACTGCCAGGTGTCTGACCTCCTCCCTATAAGCTCATCGTCGTCGGGGATCAACCCTACCACCGTTGTGTCCTCAGCAAACTTGATGATGGTGTTGGAGTCATGCGCAGCCACACAGTCGTGGGTGAACAGGGAGTACGGGAGGGGACTAAGCACACACCCCTGTACTCGAAGGCTTCGTGCTGATGGTCAGCGTGGCGGGTGTGTTGTTGCCTACCCTCACCGCCTGGTGGCAGCCCGTCAGGAAACCCAGGATCCAGTTGCAGAGGGAGGTGTGCAGTCCAAGGTTCCTGAGCTTGGTGATGAGCTTAGAGGGTACTATGGTGTTGAATGCAGATATGTAGTCAATGAACAGCGTTCTTACATAGGTATTCCTTTTCTCTAGGTGGGTCAGGGCAGTGTGGAATGCAATAGTGTGATTGCATGCATATGTTTGTGATCTCGCATGTGTGCATGTGTGATCAAATTCCATCGTTTTTACTAGGCCTGTTAAAAGGTCATCCTCAGCCATATTGTCCAATGCCAAATCTCTTCAACACTGTCTCTCCACTGCACAGTATCTCTGAGCTGAATGTGTTTCAGGTACAAGATACAACATATGTGCATTGCAATAAAACATTATCCAGAAGCACGCTTTGCCTGAACAGCTTTCTGTGACTTATCCACCATCTCCTTTCTCCCGAGTTTTTGAAATTGTTCTATTTCCTGCAAAGGGCACATTCAATTATGGACTTATACAGAAATGTGGCTGACCAGAATGTTTCTAAAGCAGCATCAGACCCAAATGTGCTGAAATACTAACAGATGGTTTGTTCCGCTGTGGTGTGTGTGTGTGTGTGTGTGGGTGGGTGGGTGGGTGGGGTGTGGGTGCGCATGTGCACGCACGATGGGGCCGCCAGGGCACCATAGTAGAGCTAATCATTGACATGCAGCTTCGTAGCTTCGAGACACTCCGTGGTGAAAGAGATGAGAGAGGAGAAGTTATCTTCCACCTTCTCCTATTCAAAGTATTTAGAAAATGTAGAGTCAAGGATCAACTTCTCTACATATAGCCACATCAACCACCAAATGTGTGTGTGTGTCTGTGTTAACACTATTTATATTAACGATACTGGACAGACGCTGCACTTACTGGGGACGGACTTGAATTCAGGACTGATTTACTTCAATGTCCTTTTTTAAAGAGTGCCATTGGATCTGAGTCAGGAAATCTGAATTTTAAATTGCTTTCTAAAAGAAAAAAAAGGACTTTTAGCTATGACTCAGGAAAGGTACACTTTGCATTAGACACAATTAGCATAGATCTGATGCTATTGCCGTAGACACAGACCACACTAATGGAAAAATACAATTATGTTAATCAAATATGCAAACGATGACCCCGGGATATGGAAATCCAATAAACATTGAAAGTTATGAGTAGCTACTTCGACTTTTAAAAGGTCCCCCAATTTTCAGATGATTTTTGCGTGTTTTGAATGAGGATGTTGATGGAAGGCTTAATTGATTAATATGTCCATAACATGCTGCACTTCAGAGAAATAAACTTTTTTGTTAATGAAATGAATAAAAACAAATTCCGTTGTTTCCCAGAATTTGTAGGGAAATAAGTGCTAATATCGCTCACAATTAAGAGTTTCCTAAAGTTAAGGTATTTCCACCCTGTTTATATGTGTATGTTGGTGAACAAGTGCATACCGTATATTCACATGTACCTTTATATGTTTGTGTACAGTATGTGGGTGAAAACGATTGGGTTTCACATCGTGCCTTATTTGAGTTCCTGGCCCACATACCTCTCATTCCTTAGACAGGGAGCAGCTAGAGCTAGCTGATACACTTCCCACTTTCACCTTTGATTCTACGAACCACCTGATGGAACACATAAAGAGTCTAATCCTTTTCCGTAGGAATTCCTTGGTCCGGAGAGAAGGGCTCAGCTCGTAGTGGGTGGGGAACGAGGCACGTGGCAATTTCAGTCCAAAATAACTCTTGGTGTGTAGCGAGCTAGCCAGGGGCGGCCTTCAATAAGAAACCATGAAAGTCTGGATATAGAAATTTTCAAAGGCTTATAACTTCTGTGCATCCCACTTAAAGCCGCTATCCTTATGAGTCCCAGCAACATATGAATGGAGAAAATATATATATATATATGTCAACCCAGTCAAGTTCAACAGGCAAAATGTGTGACTGGCCTGGTTTTAGCAGAGAAAATCTGAAAAATAGGCCTGTATAATACAGAGCTGATAAATAGACCTGTAATATGCAAAGATGATAAATAGGCCTGCATAATACAAAGATGATAAATAGGCCTGTATAATGCAAAGATTATACTTTTCTGAGGTATATGCATACTGTAGGACCAGATCAGCGTGGCTCTGTATATAGTTCTGTATCTTCTATTATTTTGGATTCTCTCTGATGTCTAAGGGGCCTTTTCTTCTTCTCTCACTTGGGTAAAGGCAGAAAAAATATGTTGGTGGTCGTGATGTATAGTCCTGTGAACTGTTGTTCACTTGCGATGCTAAGAAAGGCATGCAAGACATGACTGTTATGTTTCATATTGATAGTGATAACAGCCTTTTATGTGTAATAGAGACTCAGTCAAGAGAAACCTCTACATAGTAGATGGTGAAAGCAAATGAAGCGCAAGCAAAGGATAAGTGGTGACATCTCTCAAAACAACCCACACTCCCGACTGCGATGTCTGCCCGAACTTGGTCATCCATTTTTGACCACCATTTAAACAATAATTTCCAGTCTTGTGGCGGTACTTTGTGCACTGAAGCTTTTAGGGAAGAAAATGTTGTACTGGTGAGATGGAGACGTTGATTGCAAATGGCAACTATTATGCTGTAGATGCTACTTGTCCATCTGTGAGTGCACACAAATGTGATAGTTAGTCATCCTTTCAGAAAGCTTCTGAAAGCTTAAAATTACACTTTACCTTGGCTTTTGGGATTTGGAATGAAAAATGCATTTCAAAACACTGCAGTGGGTAGATGGGAGTCAGAGAGAAAGAAACGGTGCAATTAAATGGGACATTTACCATTTTCTAACCTTATATTCAATATATCCAGCACCGTACTATTACCTACATGTGTGAATACGGAATAAGTTATGTAGTAAAATAATGAAAAGGGCCCAATAAATGTATTCTTGATGAGTAGTAACCTTCTCATTTCTTGACTTTTAAAGATCTTAATGGCCTCCATTAATAAACCACTTCACTAAGGCTGAGTTTACACAGGCAGCCCAAATCTGATCATTTACCCAATTATTGACAAAAGATCTGTTCTGATTTGGCAAAAGATCAGAATTGGGCTGCCTTTTTAAACACAGCCTTTTAGGTAGTAGAAGCCACATCCTCCACAAAGATACTTCAATCATTCAATCTCATCAAGGCCACTTAGTTATCATAATGATAACCAAATATGCTGGGTGCCATATCGTGCAGAGAAATTGAGTCACCGCAGCACCATTGGCCGTAATGAGCGCTATAGGCCTCAGTTCTAATCAAAACGAGGGAGCTCAGAATTACCTCAGAATCCCGTCATGACTCATTGGGCTCCATTGTGAGGTGATTGGACAGCGTCGCAGTCTGCAGACGTGTTTGAGGCGTATTAGCTTCAGGCAGGATCTGCAGCAGGATCCATCAGGAATAATGACTTCGCACTGAGGTGGCGGCCTCCAGCATGAACACAGAGGAGACTACTATTCATCACTGTGATTTGGGATGGTCCCTATCATTTCAGATGCATGAGAGTCCCAACTAAGGAAGCTTAAAGGCCAGAAAACTTGCCTTTAAGCCAAAGGAGGCAGACTGGCTGTCATCTGCATAATAACCCTTTGGTTTTCCCTCCTCTCTGAGTGAACGAGAGAGAATGGTGGCGTCTGAGAATAATGGATGAGTCGGTTGTCATCCGTGGGACCTGCTAGTGTAAAAGCGTGAGTGTCGTGATGTGTGTTTTGTCCTATATTTGTATTTTTAATCCCAGCCTCCGTCCCCGCAGGAGGTCTTCTGCCTTTTGGTAGGCCGTAATTGAAAATAAGAATTGGTTCTTAACTGAATTGCCTAGTTAAACAAAGGGTAAATTAATTAAAAAAAGAAAACAAATGAGTGTGTATAGTACCTTTTTGTGTGTGCATGATTTCAGCCTGTCTGTTTTCTAGCTTCCCCGCTGTGTATGGGAACACACAGACACAACCACGCTCAATGGCAAAAGGCTGTGTGTTAATGCTGATTGTTTTGTGCGAGTTGAGAGTGAGGCACTGAAGGCCTAAGTAAATTCCTAATGGTGGCACTCATTAGATGAGTTTGTGTGTGTGCGTGCAGGTCTGTATTGCCTACGTACATGTGTGTGTGCGCGCCGTTGGGTGTGGGTTCCTGTTAGTGTTTGGTGTGTGTTTGCTGTGCTTTGTGGGTGTGTATAATTCTCTACTGGATGAGGGGCTGAGGCAGGGTCAGGACCTCCACTGAGACAATGACTCATCCAAGGGTGGTGTACAAACACCCTTGGACAAACACAGGCTCCCTGTGGCTCAGTTGGTAGAGCATGGTGTTTGCAACGCCAGGGTTGTGGGTTCGATTCCCACGGGGGGCCAGTACAAAAAAAAAAAGTATGTATGAAAATGTATGCATTCACTACTGTAAGTCGCTCTGGATAAGAGCGTCTGCTAAATGACTAAAATGTAAAATGTAAAATGTTAAAACTTCTGAGAAGTGGAGATAGAGAGAAAACATCTGATCTGAAAACACTTGATCTGGAACAAAGCAATTGTGCCATATGAGGGTTAAAGGGCATTTTGTTTCCGACCTTATGGCCTGTGCTTTGTTTCACAAGGCCTCTCTAATAGATAACAACTATTACATCATCTGATTTGTAATAACTTGAAGAGCACAGACATAGATTCCAGAAATACGACACAGGGGTTGCAAAGTCTGTTGGTTGCAAATCAGTTTGAGGCAAAACATAATGTACTGTTAAATCTACATACACTGAGTGTACAAAACATTAGGAACACCTTCCTAATACTGAGTTGTTACCCCTTTTGCCCTCAGAACTGCCTCAATTCCTCTGGGTATGGACTCTACAAGGTTTTGAAAGAGTTCCACAGTGATGCTGGCCGATGTTGACTTCAATGCTTCCCACAGTTGTCATGTTGGCTGGATATCCTTTGGGTGGTGGACTATGGAATGCCAATTGGTTCTTAAAGCACTTGGTCAAAATGCAATCTTTTTAATGCTACGCGTGTTATGTAAGCAGGTGCAGGTGCTAAATTAACGCGTTAAGTTAACGTCTTCACATGCTAAGTTAACGCCTATACGCGTCAAATAAGTGCCTGCAAATGTGCTTGCAGGCGGTCCAAAATGTGCTAAATAAACGGCTGCAAGCGGTCCTGCACACGTCAAATTTACACCTACAGCTGCTAAATATACACCTACACATGCTAACTTAGAGCATTCTATAATATGCTAATTTTACTAATCAATTTCCCTAGCTCCTCCTTTCAACCGGATTTCACAGTTTGAAGGAACTTCCTTTTCCACTGCAGTTTCTAAAACTGTTAAAATTATGTCTGTGAGTATAACAGAACTGATATGGCAGGTGAAACCCTGAGGACAAACCATCCCCCCCCAAAAAAAATCAGCCTACCTCTATTTTCAATGGCTATCACTTTAATTATAAGGCCAAGTCCTCCCAGATTGCAGTTCCTGGGGCTTCCACTAGATGTCAACAGTCTTTAGAAAGAGTTTCAGGCTGGTTTTTGGAAAAATTTGCCAGAAATTGTAGTTTTTCTAGGTGGCTCCCATTTTGGCTGTAGTGTTTCCATGTGCGTGGAAGAGAGTGCATTCTTTGGTATTTTTCTCCGGTAAAGACAATAATGATTCTCCGTCTTAAATGTTATTGTTTATTTACGTATTAGGGTACCTAAGGTTTGATTATAAACGTTGTTTGACTTGTTTGAAAAAGTTTATTGGTAACATTTGGGATTCAATTTGTATGCATTTTGATGGAGGGAAACTGGGTGGATTATTGACTGAAGCGCGCCAGCTAAACTGAGTTTTTATGGATATAAAGAAGGACATTATCGAACAAAAGGACAATTTGTGATGTAACTGGGACCTTTTGGAGTGCCAACAGAAGAAGACCATCAAAGGTAAGGCATTTTTTATATTGCTATTTCTGACTTTCGTGTCACACATGCCTGGTTGAAATATGTTTTTCATGTGTTTGTATGCGGGGCGCTGTCCTCAGATAATCGCATGGTTTGCTTTCGCCGTAAAGCCTTTTTGAAATCTGACACTGCGGCTGGATTAACAAGAAGTTAAGCTTTATTTTGATATATTACACTTGTGATTTTATGAAAGTTAAATATTTATAATACTGTAGTTTGAATTTCACGCTCTGCAATTTCACCGGATGTTGGCCAGGTGGGACACTACCGTCCCACCTGCACATAATAAGTTAAATGTCTTACTCACATCGGCTGTGGAGAGCGTGATCACACAGTCTTCCGGAACAGTTGGCGCTCTCATGCATGTTTCAGTGTTATTTGCCTTGAAGCGAGCTTAGAAGTAGTTTAGCTCGTCTGGTAGGCTCGTGTCACTGGGCAGCTCTCGGCTGTACTTCCCTTTGTAGTCTGTAATAGTTTGCAAGCTCTGTCACATCTGACGAGCGTCAGAGCCGGTGCTGTACGATTCAATCTTAGTCCTGTATTGATGCTTTGCCTATTTGATGGTTCGTCAGAGGGCATAGCGGGATTTCTTATAAGCGTCTGGGTTAGAGTCCTGCTCCTTGAAAGCGCTAGCTCTTGCCTTTAGCTCAGTGCAGATGTTGCCTGTAATCCATGGCTTCTGGTTGGGGTATGTACGTACGGTCACTGTGGGGACGACGTCATTGATGCATTTATTGATGAAGCCAATGACTGTTGTGGTGTACTCCTCAATTTCATTTGCGGAATCCCGGAACATATTCCAGTCTGTGCTAGCAACAGTCCTGTAGCTTAGCATCTGCTTCATCTGACCACTTTTTTTTATTGATCTAGTCACTGGTGCTTCCTGCTTTAATTTTAGCTTGTAAGCAGGAATCAGGAGGATGGAATTTGGTCAGATTTACCAAATGGAGGGCGAGGGAGAGCTTTGTATGCATCTCTGTGTGGAGTAAAGGTGGTCCAGAGTTTTTTTCCCTCTGCTTGCACATTTAACATGCTGATAGAAATTTGGTAAAACGGATTTAAGTTTCCCTGCATTAAAATCCCTGGCTACTAAGAGCGCTGCCTCTGGGTGAGCATTTTCTTGTTTGCTCATTCAATGCTTTCTTAGTGCCAGGCTCTGACTGAGGTGGTATGTAAACAGTTTAAAAAAATACAGATAAACTCTCTAGGTAGATAGTGTGGTCTGCTCTACCTCAGGCGAGCAAATAGCTCAAGACTTCCTTAGATATCGTGCACCAGCTGTTATTTACAAAAGACATAGTACGCCACCCCTTGTCTTACCAGACACTGCTGTTCTATCCTGCCTGTGCAGCGTATACAGTGAGGGAAAAAAGTATTTGATCCCCTGCTGATTTTGTACGTTTGCCCACTGACAAAGAAATGGTCAGTCTATAATTTTAGTGGTAGGTTTATTTGAACAGTGAGAGACAGAATAACAACAAAACAATCCAGAAAAATGCATGTCAAAAATGTTATAAATTGATTTGCATTTTAATGAGGGAAATAAGCATTTGACCCCTCTGCAAAACATGACTTAGTACTTGGTGGCAAAACCCTTGTTGGCAATCACAGAGGTCAGACGTTTCTTGTAGTTGGCCACCAGGTTTGCACACATCTCAGGAGGGATTTTGTCCCACTCCTCTTTGCAGATCTTCTCCAAGTCATTAAGGTTCAGAGGCTGATGTTTGGCAACTCGAACCTTCAGCTCCCTCCATAGATTTTCTATGGGATTAAGGTCTGGAGACTGGCTAGGCCACTCCAGGACCTTAATGTGCTTCTTCTTGAGCCACTCCTTTGTTGCCTTGGCTGTGTGTTTTGGGTCATTGTCATGCTGGAATACCCATCCACAACACATTTTCAGTGCCCTGGCTGAGGGAAGGACGTCCTCACCCAAGATTTGACGGTACATGGCCCCGTTCATCGTCCCTTTGATGAGGTGAAGTTGTCCTGTCCCCTTAGTAGAAAAACACCCCCAAAGCATAATGTTTCCACCTCCATGTTTGACAGTGGGGATGGTGTTCTTGGGGTCATAGGCAGCATTCCTCCTCCTCCAAACACGGCGAGTTGAGTTGATGCCAAAGAGCTCCATTTTGGTCTTATCTGACCACAACACTTTCACCCAGTTGTCCTCTGAATCATTCAGATGTTCATTGGCAAACTTCAGACGGGCATGTATATGTGCTTTCTTGAGCAAGGGGACCTTGCGGGCGCTGCAGGATTTCAGTCCTTCACTGCGTAGTGTGTTACCAATTGTTTTCTTGGTGACTATGGTCCCAGCTGCCTTGAGATCATTGACAAGATCCTCCCGTGTAGTTCTGGGCTGATTCCTCACCGTTCTCATGATCATTGCAACTCCACGAGGTGAGATCTTGCATGGAGCCCCAGGCCGAGGGAGATTGACAGTTCTTTTGTGTTTCTTCCATTTGCGAATAATCGCACCAACTGTTGTCACCTTCTCACCAAGCTGCTTGGTGATGGTCTTGTAGCCCATTCCAGCCTTGTGTAGGTCTACAATCTTGTCCCTGACATCCTTGGAGAGCTCTTTGGTCATGGTGGAGAGTTTGGAATCTGATTGATTGATTGCTTCTGTGGACAGGTGTCTTTTATACAGGTAACAAACTCAGATTAGGAGCACTCCCTTTAAGAGTGTGCTCGTAATCACAGCTCGTTACCTGTATAAAAGACACCTGGGAGACAGAAATCTTTCTGATTGAGAGGGGTCAAATACTTATTTCCCTCATTAAAATGCAAATCAATTTATAACATTTTTGACATGCGTTTTTCCTGGATTTTTTTGTTGTTATTCTGTTCAAATAAACCTACCATTAAAATGATAGACTGATCATTTCTTTGTCAGTGGGCAAATGTACAAAATCAGCAGGGGATCAAAAACTTTTTTCCTCACTGTAACCAGCCAGCTGTATGTTGATGGTGTCGTCGTTCAGCCACGACTCCGTGAACCATAAGATATTACAGTTTTGAGTGTCCTGTTGGTAGTTTAATCTTCCGCGTAGGTCATCTATTTTAATGACCAAAGTATGCACTTTGCTAGCAGGATGGAAGGAAGTGGGGGTTTATTCGATCGCCTACGAATTCTCAGAAGGCAGCCCACCCTCCTGCCCCTTTTTCTTCACTTCCTCTTCACAAAAATCATGGGGATCTGGGCCTGTTTCCGAGAAAGCAGTATATCGTTCGGGTCGGGCTCGTCAGACTCGTTAAAGGCAAAAAAGGATTCTGCTAGTCCGTGGTGAGTAATTGCAGTCCTGATGTCTAGAAGTTATTTTCGGTCATAAGAGACGGTTGCGGCAACATTATGTACAAAATAAGTAAAAAAACAAGTTACAAACAATGCAAATGAACAAACCAAAAAAACACAATCGGTTGGGGGCACATAAAACGTCTGCCTTCTTATCCTGCGCCATTTTACCAACCAACAATGCAGTTTAAAAAAAACACCTACAAAATAGGAATAAGAAATAAAAGAAACAAATAATTAAAGAGCAGCAGTAAAATAACAATAGCGAGGGGGTACCGGTACAGAGTCAATGTGTGGGGGCACCAGTTAGCCGAGATAATATATACAGTACATAGGTAGTTAGAGATATTGAAGTGACTATGCATAGATGATAACAGAGTAGCAGCAGTGTAAAATAGTGGGGGGGGGGGGGGCAAATGCAAATAGTCTGGGTAGCCATTTGATTAGATGTTCAGTAGTCTTGCCGTGCGGAAGCAAATAGAACAGTCTATGTCTAGGGTGGCTGTAGTCTTTGGCAATAACACCAAATGTTGGTGACTGTAGAATTGCACTCTCCATTTTCTCCCTGAAGGCTGCATAAGTTGGGTGTATTGGCAGCCTTAAAACAATGCTGCATGTATTTGCTTCCCGGAAAATCCTGGCAGCCTCATTCTCTTGTTTGTGTAAGAAGTGTAGCAGTGGCTCCAGCCTAGGAATTCTGAAATGAATTCTCCGGGATTAAAGGGTAGGCGTTCCCCTCTGAAAAAAGAAGGGAAGGGTGGGACATTAAAGTCCATAAGTAACACTTATTAAAGAACATGACACTCTAAGTGAAAGTAGTTTGCGATTTAATTTACTGTAGCTATTACATTCTTACGGAGCCCATGGAAGAATAAGGCTATAAAATGCTGTCCCACAGTTGAGAGGGATTAGGTGATATATTTTACTGACGTGGGCCGTGTTACTTCAATGATCATGGTTTTGCATCTAACCTTCCACCTCCAGCAGCCAGTCCCTCCAGAAACATATGACTCTGCTCTCTATTGCTCTTTGATTGGTACCAGGTGGGGAGCGCTCTGCTTTGTAGAGAGAAGCTATGTCTTTGGCCAAAAGAAGCTACTCAGCGTAGATGAAAACCTCTCTGAAGAGGCTTGAGTGTCTATTTATGTAAGACCTAGACACTCCAGACCCTCTCTGAATCTATAAAGTAAAACAAGTCAATGAATTTGCCTTGAAGAATTTAACTCAGCTTATGAGATTCCTTAGATATCTGGAAACTCACTGCTCAAGAGCATCCCGTAGCCTGCTTTCTAAGTAGAACTTTGTGGCTGACTCCACCAGGGAATCCCTCTCCTCCAAGTTGCAAGAAAGTTGCATGAAAGCCATTTTTGCCAATCAGGTCCCTCAAATATTGCAGAGGAATGGATGGCACTCATTAGCGGCCGGAGATATTCTCTTGAGGGACCACCCTCATCAGCTGCCTCTTTTCCATCAGCATCCCTACAAACAACATCTATTTTTGCCTCCAGATTAAAGCGGGCTCCCTTAAAGCCTCTCATTGCACAATCATAAATGTTGTCCCTCATCACATTAATTTGGTTTGCATCAGGGGCAAAAGCGGAGTCAACCTTGCTGCTCATTAACTTCAGCAGTGTTTGGCGGTCAACACTAAAAAATACATTCAGAATAACAAAGCTCAGATACTTCCCACAATTCATCTGTAATAACAAGACATTGAATTATTTACAGTGATGACTTACTCATTGTTATCATCAACAACATCAACAGATGAGAGTGGAGGCCACATATTGTGGTGAAGGTGGATGATAAGCCTCAGGGAATGGAGGAGGGGAGGCTACAGGAAGTGGTATAGGTGGAGGGGAGGCCACAGGAAGTTGCCCTGGTGGAGGGGGGGGGGCACAAGAAGTGGTGCAGAAGATGGGGGGCCCACAGTAATAGGTGCTGCCACAAGTGTAGCCTCGTTTGTAGAAATAGTCTGTAAAAGGTAATTTAAAGGCGTTCTGAAAATGATTTCCAGAAAGAAAATGTAGCCACATGCATCACTCACTATAGAATGTAATCAACGTGTAGGTCAAGAAGACATTTTAAGGATGCATGTAGCCCAAATTTTTTAAATAATATTTTCAATATGTATTACATTCAACAAGCAGACAGTGTTGTTTTCTCCTGCATGGTCCGTCCTAACTCTGGAGGGAACGCCATATCTGAAGACAGCATTCATGAAGGAATCCATTACAGTACTGCTGTGATTGTTGCAGCAGACAAAATATTATATTAACATCCAAATGTGGAACGATGTTAATGAACAATCTACCGCGGATCACAACTATAAGTACTTCCGTTAGCCCTCTAAAGCTCTAGCAAGGGTTTGTTCTAAACTGTTTCCTGCAGCAGAAGATGTGTGATTACAATGTCTACTTCAATTGGAAAAATAACCAAGTTTATCTTGATGAGTCAAGAGGACAGACTCTCCTGTTTTTCACACTTAGGCACAAATACTTTGCTCCAACTGTATGTCCTCAATTTGAGCATGTTTGTTAATTTCATAATGCAGATATTATATCAATCACAGAAGTAGCATAAACACAATAAAACAATTATCCACTTGAGAGACATATGGTATCAAGGGCCATTGCTTGCTAAACTGAACTGTTAGTTGTTGATGAACAATTTGAGATGTTACAATGTACAACTTCTCACCAGTGATGTATCTACCTTATCAGTTTGCGGTTTCCATCGAGGTGCCGTAACGAGCTTGGTCCAGCAACACGGTATGACCTTCTCTGCAGCCTCTGCGACATGGCTCTGAGGACAGTCACCCTCGGGTTAACGCGAAACATGCTGTCCCTCACTGCGTCTCTGCACCCGGATTCCCAATGCCCTTAGCTGTGCTCGAACAGCCTCCGGTCCGAGTTTGTCGTTCCCAGCCACCAAGTCCTTAATCTTTTCATCCAGAGCTAAGTCAGACATGTCAGAATATAACGGTGCATGTGACAGATTGAAGTGTCTGGGGAAAAAATGAAAAAAGAGTAACAATGGCCAAGCATGACAATAGTGAGGGGTGCGTCATAATGATTAAATTAATTAAAATGAATTAGTGAAACTGTTGAAAATAGTATATGGCATATTAAATATATTACGCTATTGTTATCTTATAGAAACATAATGGAATATTTTACATCATATTAGCATCAACATACATTGTTGTTTCATTCAATTTCACATAATAATTCTGTATTTCATTTCATTTTTGTTACATGTAATCTTTTGGTTCAACCTTAATATATAATGAGCATCATCAACAGGGGGAACGCTAATAAGTGTATGCTAATAAGCTATAATTTTTTTTTTTCAATTTATAAGACTTGTTCATAAAGGAAAAATGTGTTCATAAGAAGGGCCTGAGATCAAAGTCAATCTTCAGACTACTAGGGGTCAATGTTTTCAGATAGGATATCCAGTAAGCCTCCCTTTGTAGTAGTAGGATCTCGATGTTACCTCCTCTCCTTGGTAGAGCAACATGCTCAATGCCTGTGTATTTGAGGGAGGAGATGGGATGATTAGCTTCAACAAAGTGAGCTGCTACTGGATAGTCAATGTTCTACACCTGATTGAGCTGCGGTGTTCAGCTATGCGTTGTTTTAATTGTCTTTTTGTTTGTCCTACGTAGGCTTTTCCACATGAACAGGTGATGAGATAGATTACTCCCTTTGTCTTGCAAGAACCCCTAATAGGGATCTTTCGACCTGTATGTGGGTGTCTGAAGAAAGACGTTTTTATAGTGCTATTGCATTGTGCGCATGAGCCACATTTGTAGTTCCCATTTAGGATAGGTGTCAAGAGTGTCTGAGTGGGCTCAGGGGGCATGTCAGATCTCACCAAACTATCTCCAATATTGTGACCACGCTTAAAGACCACCAGCAGGGTTTCCTTGAAGAGGTGTGCGATTTTTTGTTTGTTTGTCTGATTGCAGAATATGACAGAGCTTTTTCAGGATTGCTTTCATTTTCTCCGAAGCCGTGGTGTACTTAGTGCAAAAGACAGTTGCGTTGTTTTCCTTCTTTGGTTGAGTTTTTAGTAATTCCTCTCTTGGTTTTTGAAATATTTTCATCATTGCAGCATAAAGAGTTTTGTCCTTGTAGCCTCTCATTTTGAATTTATCTGTCTTTTTTTTAGCATTGCTGTCAAAATCTGACTGGTGGCCACAGATTCGTTTAACCCTGAATAACTGGCTATATGGTAGATGTCACGAACTCTACCGAAGGTGGCTCCTCTCCCTGTTCGGGCGGCGCTCGGCGGTCGTTGTCACCGGCCTACTAGCTGCCACCGATCCTCTTTTCCTTTGGTTTTGTGTTACACCTGTTTTGAGTTAGGTAATTAGTGGGGTACTTAGTCTTGCTGTTCTGGGTTTAGGTTTTTGTGCGGGATTGTTCGTTGTTGCCTGTCGTGGGGTTTAGGGGGTGTTTTTGTGGAAGATGTTTCTGGACTGTGTTCTGACCCTGTTTAGGTGGACATTGATATTTTTGTCTGGTTCGTTTTCCTTGTTCATTTCCTGATTGGATTTGTTGGAATTAGGAAATAAAACACCCTACTAAGCATCTTTGGTCTCCTGCGCCTGACTTCACCCCATCACTCTAGTGAGCCGTGACAGTAGATCATTCTTGAGGGGAAGGGGATGCATACTATCCGCACATAGCATGGTATTGCGATCTGTGGGCTTTGTGTATAGGTCTGTGAGTAATGCATCATTCTCTTTGATAATTCATAAATACAGGTAGTTTATTTTTACCTCATCAGTCTGCATGGTGAATTTGAGGTATTAAGAGCTCTCGTTTAGTAGAGTTTGGAATGCATTTAGTTCCTGCTGACTTCCTTCCCAGAGTACAAAGACATCATCTATGTATCTCTTCCATAGAAGTATTTTAGAAAGTAAGGGGTGTGTCTCTGTTTTATAAAGGAATGCTTCTTCAAATTGTCCCACATATAGGTTTGTATAGTTGGGGGGAAAAAGGGGAGCCCATGGCTACACCCCGAATTTGAAGGAAAAAGTCTGACTCAAAGACAAAGTAGTTATGGGATAATACCAGTTCAGTAAGTTGTAAGATGCAATCATTGAATGGAGCAAGGGTAGAGTCTCTCTGCTTAAGGAAGTGTTGCAGTACCTGCAAGCCTCCAGTGTGTGGGATTTTAGTGTACACAGTACAAGCTCTCCACGTCAAAAGTGGCCAGCAGGTTGCCCTCTGGTATCCTTCCTAAGCCCTCTATCAATGAGATCATGTGACTAGTGTCTTTGATATAAGATGGGAGATTCTCAACCATCGGTTTAATGTGGTAATCCAAATTTTTTGAAATGTTGGATGTCAGAGTCGATTACTGCTACAATGGGTCTACCTGGAGGAGGAGACACTTGTTTGTGTAACTTAGCAACTGTATAGAAAGTTGATCTTGGGAAATTTCACACATAGAAATTCAACTTCTTCTTTAGTGATTTGTCTTGATTGCAAACAGCTTTCCATTGTGGATGAGATATTATGCTGGAATTCCAGGGTAGGGTCACTATTCAGTTTGCGATAGAAGTCACCTTTAGATAGTTGTCGGCGACATTCATTCACAGTCACATTTGTTTTGTATACAAATTCCTCCGGTCCCCCGATGGGCAGGGTCAGGCCTGGATGATTGTTTGGGTGTAGGATCAAGTGGGTCAGGTCTGCACTGGCGTCTGCGGGATAGATTGGCGCCGCTGAATGACTCCAGTGATGGCGACTCAGGTGGCGACTGCACTGGTAGTAGTTCTGATGGTAACTGCACCACAGGCTGGCAGTAGAACTACAGGGTGACCGGTGGAGCCGGATGTGACGGAAGTGGTTCCTGTGTAGCCATTGTTAGCAGAGTCTCTCTGCGAGCTGGAGGAGGAGCTCCTGCATCAGCCGAGCGATGTCTGAGGCCAGCAATCTGCCACATAACGGAGAGGGGCCATAAAATCCAAGCTGTGGAAGGCCTGTGGCTTCCTGAGGCTCCAGAAAGGAGACATATTCCAGTGTGTAGTTGTCTGTATACCCCGGAGCCATCCTACTCTGGACTGCAGATGGGATATATGGCAATTAACCTGTGTGCTATTCTCTGGAGGCAGCCACAGTTGTGCTAGCAAAGTGATAAATCCGTCTCGAAGGACCATGAAAGAGTTGGGCTGCTCTCCAGTTGGGCTGGTCTGTATCCCACTGATTCATTTCCCGGTCAGAAGAATAAGGCAACCTCACAGAGAGCTACACATAGGGAACTTTATTTCCAGAGGACAAATGAGGTGAATGTGGTTCTGTCAGGTGTCGGGCCCCCTAGCAACCACCTGACCCTGGCAACCTATCAGTGGCCAGGTCACAGAGGTCACTGGGAGTTTGGGGAGTCAGTTTATGATCCTTCAGTCTCTCTGGCATTGTTGGGGGATGGGTGGAGTGAGATGTGAGATGTGATTACAGAGGAACAGGACCACAAATACAATCTATCTAACCATATCAACCTATTTTGCACTGTGTCCTGATACAGCCCAACATTGACCTGTATGTATGGTTGTAATCCAGCGCTGACTTTGAAGTGTCTGTCACTGATAACATCCCTTCTGTGGGTTGGAACCCTGCAGTCTGCTCAGCTCTGATTGGCACCTTGTTGTGCTGGATCATCCCTTGTTCTCGCGTCCATCTGCAGTGACCTAGAGCAGGACCAAGATGCCCCTGTGTTATCACCACCCCCACCACCACCGCCCTCTTCCCCGCATCTGTTCCTTTACTTTCTTTCCTCCGTGGAATGCTAAAAAAAAAAGCCAAACAAACACACAGAGGCGGACATTTTGTCTCCTCCGTCTCTCCCATTTCTCTCAGGTTGGTGTCAGTTACCTGGGTCCATATTATGCTTCAATCTGGCGAATGGCTGTCAAGTTGAAAGGAACATCCGTGACTTGGTACCTTTGAGATCAGTGGAAGCTGGTGGGTGGAGCTATAGGAGGACACGCTCATTGTAATGGCTAGAATGAATAAATGGAACGGTATCAAACATTCAGAAACCACATGTTTGACTCCGTTCCATTTATTCCATATTAATGTCCTCCTATAGCTCCTCCCACCAGCCATGAGAAGGCTGGTATCCTCTCATTTAATCATTATTGGGCATTTTGGGGAAGACATATGGAGGTGTGCCTATTAGTAAATCTGGACTCATAGCTCCTCATTTAACTGTAATTAAGTCACAGCAGATTTCTGGCTCGTACTGTGGAACTAGATGAAACCACCTTAATTCTGTAAAGGGATTCATTGATGTCCCAGCTGCCTAACAGAGATAGTGCAAGAGTGCTTTATCCTATTCTGTCAGGGTTTCATTTTCTATTAGGTTTTCAACACAATATCTCTCCGGCTCTTTATTTGTTAATTAACATAACCTGTTATGATGTTAATCTGTATTGCACTATTGTAATTTAAAAGTTTTCATAAAAGTTTAAATTTGACCAACTAAATTGTTCAAATCTGTACAATTGAAACTAGAATGATTGGATATTATAGAGAAAATAACAGCACTTTGCACTTGCAAAGCATAATAGGTCATGAGCAAAATAAATTAATTATAAAACACATTAAGTTCTATGTCACTGGAAGAAAATGGCCATGACAGCTAAAACATTACCCTCTGGGTAAAAAGTGGATGAGTCAACATTGTTTGCACTGTATAGTGGTTCCCCTCTAAAAACAGAAATAAATAATTGGCTTTATTTACAAATTAGCAACAATGTCTCACCCCATGTTCAAGAATGGCCTTTTTCTCGCTCATTTTACGTTATTTGAAAAAAACTAAATCATCTCCAAAATATTACAGGGGCATTGCACTAATAATGGCGCTGACTAGGGAAACATTCCCGCTGTTCTGTTCTTAGTGCCAGTCTGCGCATTCAAACTAAATCAATGTAACTAACAATGGCATCTTAAAGGTTGCAAGATCGAATCCCCGAGCTGACAAGGTGAAAATCTGTCGTTCTGCCCCTGAACAAGGCAGTTAACCCACTGTTTGAAAATAAGAATGTGTTCTTAACTGACTTGCCTAGTTAAATAAAGGTAAAAAAAAAAAATGCTTTCATTAATAAAATAATGATAAAAATACTCTTTCAAAATGCTGATGTTTATTTAGTTATGGATCCACAACGATGTCACAGTATCCACCGAGGATGGCGCCCCTCCTCGGTCGGGCGGCGCTCGGCGGTCGTCGTCGCCGGTCTACTAGCTGCCACCGATCTATGTTTCTGTGTTCTTTGGTTTTTGTCTGCTCTAGCCCGCACCTGTCTCTTGTCTGTCATTAGTGGGGAGGTATTTAGTTTGTTTCTTTGGGTTCGTCTTTGTGCGGGATTGTTTGTTTGTCAGCGGGCAGGTCTGTGTACGTTCTGTGCTTTTGCACATTTTTCCCCAGCGGATTCTCGCTGGATGAATATTGCATTTGCCGGGCTGCGCCCCGTGCGTATTTTTGTTTTCTCCGGGTTTACTGTGTTCCCGTGTGGTCTCTGGGCGCACCCTATGCCCTTTAGTTACACCGAGAGTTTTTTTCGGTGCAATAAATATATCATTCTACGACACTACTGGACTACGTCTCCTGCGTTTGACTCTGCCCTTTCCTCCTGCCTTAACTTCTCTAGGTTCGGGGGGACGAAATCGTCCCACCTACTCAACAGCCAGTTGAATCCCGTGGCGCGTAATTCAAATACCTTAGAAATGCTATTACTTCAATTTCTCAAACATATGACAATTTTACACCATTTTAAAGACAAGACTCTCGTTAATCTAACCACACTGTCCGATTTCAAAAAGGCTTTACAACGAAAGCAAAACATTAGATTATGTCAGCAGAGTACCCAGCCAGAAATAATCAGACACCCATTTTTCAAGCTAGCATATAATGCCACATAAACCCAAACCACAGCTAAATGCAGCACTAACCTTTGATGATCTTCATCAGATGACAATCTTAGGACATTATGTTATACAATAAATGCATGTTTTGTTCAATCAAGTTCATATTTATATCAAAAACCTGCTTTTTACATTAGCATGTGACGTTCAGAACTAGCAAACTTCCGGTGAATTTACTAAATTACTCACGATAAACGTTCACAAAAAAAATAACAATTATTTTAAGAATTATAGATACGAACTCCTCTATGCACTCGCTATGTCCGATTTTAAAATAGCTTTTCGGTGAAAGCACATTTTGCAATATTCTAAGTAGATAGCCCGGCATCACAGGGCTAGCTATTTAGACACCCACCAAGTTTAGCCCTCACCAAAGTCAGATTTACTATAAGAAAAATGTTATTACCTTTGCTGTTCTTCGTCAGAATGCACTCCCAGGACTTCTACTTCAATAACAAATGTTGGTTTGGTTCAAAATAATCCATAGTTATGTTCAAATATCCTCTGTTTTGTTCGTGCGTTCAAGACACTTTCCGAATGGTTAAGAAGGGTGACGCGCACGACGCATTTCGTGACAAAAAAATTCTAAATATTCCATTACCGTACTTCGAAGCATGTCAACCGCTGTTTAAAATACATTTTTATGCCATTTTTCTCGTAAAAAAGCGATAATATTCCGACCAGGAAAGCGTGTTTACGTTCAAAGAGAGAGAAAATAAAAACATGGGATCCCCTCGTGCACGAGCATCAGTCTGATGGTCCTCTGATAGACCACTTAACCAAGGCGCTGAAGTTTTTCAGCCAGCGGCTGGAATTACATCATTCAGCTTTTTCCCGGGTTATGAGAGCCTATGGGAGCCGTAGGAAGTGTCACGTTACAGCAAAGATCCTAAATGTTCAATAAACAGAGCCAAGAAGCCCAAGGAATGGTCAGAGAGGGTACTTCCTGTTTGGAATCTTCTCAGGTTTTTGGCTGCCTATGAGTTCTGTTATACTCACAGACACCATTCAAACAGTTTTAGAAACTTTAGGGTATTTTCTATCCAAAGCCAATAATTACATGCATATTCTAGTTTCTGGGCAGTAGTAATAACCAGATTAAATCGGGTACGTTTTTTATCCGGCCGTGTAAATACTGCCCCCTAATAAACAAAGCCAAGAAGCCCAAGGAATGGTCAGAGAGGGTACTTCTTGTTTGGAATCTTCTCAGGTTTTTGCCTGCCATATGAGTTCTGTTATACTCACAGACACCATTCAAACAGTTTTAGAAACTTTAGGGTGTTTTCTATCCAAAGCCAATAATTATATGCATATTCTAGTTTCTGGGTAGTAGTAATAACCAGATTAAATCGGGTACGTTTTTTATCCGGCCGTGTAAATACTGCCCCCTAGCCCTAACAGGTTAAGGAACCGTGACAGAATCCCGCACCACTAAAATGATGGAGTCAGCAGGAGCGGAAGCACCGTCAGTGGCAGAACAGGTGTCACAGCACGCCAACCTCCTCCACCGCCTGGGCTCGGCGATGGACCAAGTGCTGGCCAAATTGGAGAACTGGGAGAGAGGGGCTTCACCCACCGGACCAGCTCCGGTTCCTCAGCCGGCGCCCCTACCGACCCCCCCTGAAGCGGGCGCGAGCGGCATCCGGATTGCGCCACCGAGGGAGTTTGACGGGACACCTGCGGGATTTAAGGGGTTTTTGCTACAGGTTGAACTCTACCTCAATCATCCCCCGGAGGGCAAGGCGGCGGGTGAGTGGTTGTTTCACTTAAGACAGGGGACGAGGAGTGCTCAGGACTTCGCCCTGGAGTTCAGGACTCTCGCCGCGAGGTCGGGGTGGAATGAGCGGGCCCTGATGGATCATTATCGCTGCAGTCTCCGAGAGGATGTCCGCCGGGAGCTGGCCTGCAGGTACCACGCCATCACACTGGACAACCTGCTGGCTGCCCGGAGACGTTCCAGTCGGGGCCTGGTCGTTCCACCTCCCAGCCCTCCTGCTCCACAGCCCATGGAGATAGGAGGAGCTGCGTCGAGGAGGACCGGAGGGGGGGCCTCTCCTGCACCCACTGTGGGCGCAGAGGACACACTGCGGACCGGTGCTGGAGGAGTCCCCCCGGGAGTTCGGATGGCAGGCAGAGCACTACATTGACCCCCCAGGTGAGTCAGCACCAGCCACACCCAGAGCCATCTGTCGACCACCTGTACACTTCAGTTTGTTTTCCCGATTTTTCCCCTCACTTCCAGTATAAGGCACTAGTCGATTCAGGTGCAGCTGGGAGTTTTATGTACCGTGGGGTCGCTAAGAGGTTAGGTATTCCCCTGGTTCAGCTGGACCACCCCTTCCCTGTGCACGCCTTAGACAGTCGACCACTAGGGTCCGGCCAAGTGGGGGAGGCTACTGTACCACTGGTTATGGCGACGTGGGGGGGTCATGTGGAACGTATCAGCCTCTTCCTCATTGACTCCCCGGCGTTTCCAGTGGTACTGGGTATCCCCTGGCTAGCCACTCACAACCCTCAGATTTCGTGGAGGCAGAGGGCTCTTAAGGGGTGGTCGAGGGAGTGCTCAGGTAGGTGTATAGGAGTTTCCATCGGTGCAACCACGGTGGAGAGTCCAGACCAAGTCTCTACCGTGCACATTCCCTCTGAATATGCCGATTTGGCTATCGCCTTCAGTAAGACGAAGGCGACCCAATTACCACCCCATCGACAGGGGGATTGTGCGATAAACCTCCAGGCTGACGCGGTCCTTCCTAAAACTCACGTGTATCCTCTGTCTCAGGAGGAGACAGTGGCTATGGAAACGTATGTCGCTGAGTCCTTGAGACAGGGATACATTCGGCCATCTAAATCCCCTGTCTCCTCGAGCTTCTTTTTTGTGAAGAAGAAGGTGGGAGGTCTGCGCCCGTGCATTGACTATAGAGGTCTAAATTCGATCACAGTGGGGTTCAGTTACCTGCTACCTCTCATTGCTATGGCGGTGGAGTCATTTCACGGGGCGCGCTTCTTCACCAAACTAGATCTCAGGAGCGCGTATAACCTGGTGCGTATCCGAGGGGGAGACGAGTGGAAAATCGCATTTAGTACCACATCTGGCCATTATGAGTACCTCGTCATGCCGTATGGGTTAAAAAATGCTCCCGCTGTCTTCCAATCCTTTGTGGAAGAGGTTCTCAGAGACATGCTCGGACAGGGTGTGGTGGTGTACATCGATGACATTCTGATCTACTCCGCCATACGCGCCGCGCATGTGGCTCTGGTGCGCAAAGTGCTTGGGCGGCTGCTGGAGCATAACCTATACGTCAAGGCTGAGAAATGTGAGTTCTCCAAACGAGCCGTCTCTTTCCTGGGATATTGCATTTCCACCACAGGGGTGGTGATGGAATGTGACCGCATTACGGCTGTGCATAATTGGCCGACCCCTACCACGGTGAAGGAAGTGCAGCGGTTCTTGGGGTTCGCCAATTATTACCGGAGATTTATCCGGGGTTTTGGTCAGGTGGCAGCTCCCATTACCTCACTGATGAAGGGGGGTCCGGTGCGACTGCGGTGGTCGGCAGAGGCGGACAGAGCCTTCTGTCGTCTGAAGGTTCTGTTTACCGACGCTCCAGTGATGGCGCATCCGGATCCCTCTTTGCCATTCATAGTAGGAGGTGGACGCGTCCGAGGCTGGGGTAGGAGCAGTTCTGTCGCAGCGCTCGGGCGCTCCTCCGAAGCTCTGCCCCTGTGAATTCTTTTCTAAGAGGCTGAGTCCGGCGGAGCGCAACTATGACTTGGGGGACAGGGAGTTGTTAGCCGTGGTCAAGGCTTTGACAGTGTGGAGACATTGGCTTGAGGGGGCACGTCACCCTTTTCTCATCTGGACCGACCACTGTAACCTGGAGTACATCCGAGCAGCGAGGAGACTCAATCCTCGTCAGGCCAGGTGGGCCATGTTCTTTACGAGGTTCCAATTCACCCTTTCATACATTCCGGGTTCTTGGAACCGGAAGGCCGACGCACTGTCGCGTCTCTATGACACCGAGGAGCGGACCATCGATCCAACTCCCATACTCCCAGCGTCCTGTCTAGTGGCACCGGTAGTATGGGAGGTGGATGCGGACATCGAGTGGGCGGTTCAGTTGGAACCCACTCCCCCTCAATGTCCCGCGGGTCTGAAGTTCGTTCCGCTTGGTGTTCACGATCGCCTGATCCGATGGGCTCACACTCTACCCTCCTCGGGTCATCCTGGAGTGGAACGGACAGTGCGAGGCCTGAAAGGAAAGTACTGGTGGCCCACCTTGGCTGAGGATGTAAGACACTATGTCTCTTCCTGTTCGGTGTGCGCCCAGTGCAAGGCTCCTAGGCACCTGCCTCGGGGGAAACTACAGCCCCTCCCCGTTCCACAGCGACCTTGGTCTCACCTCTCGGTGGATTTCCTTACGGATCTGCCGCCATCTCAGGGGAACACTACCATCCTGGTTGTTGTGGATCGGTTCTCGAAGTCCTGCCGTCTGCTCCCATTACCCGGTCTTCCTACGGCCCTACAGAGGAGGCCCTATTCACCCATGTCTTCCGGCACTACGGGGTGCCCGAGGACATCGTATCTGATCGAGGTCCCCAGTTTACTTCCAGGGTGTGGAGGTCGTTTATGGAGAGGCTGGGGGTCTTGGTCAGCCTGTCCTCGGGTTTTCACCCCGAGAGTAATGGGCAGGTAGAGCGCATTAACCAAGATGTGGGCAGGTTTCTGCGGTCGTATTGCCAGGACCGGCCAGGGGGTTGGGCGAGGTTCGTGCCATGGGCCGAGATGGCCCAGAACTCTCAGCGCCACTCCTCTACAACCTGTCAACTTTTCAGGTTGTGTTAGGTTATCAGCCGGTCCTGGTGCCCTGGCAGCAGAGCCAGACGGAGGCTCCTGCGGTGGAGGAATGGGTACAGCGCTCTCAGGAGACCTGGAGGGATGCCCAGTAATGCCTGAGGTGAGCGATAGGTCGACAGAAGGAGAGCACTGACCGCCACCGCAGTGAGGCTCCCGTTTATAATCCGGGGGACAGAGTCTGGCTCTCAACCCGGAACCTGCCCCTCCGCCTGCCCTGCCGGAAGCTGGGTCCGCGATTAGTGGGGCCGTTCAGAGTCCTGAGGAGAATAAACGAGGTGTGTTATAGGTTGCAACTCCCTTCATACTACCGTATTAACCCCTCGTTTCATGTGTCTCTCTTCAGGCCGGTGGTAGCTGGTCCACTACAGGACGCTGAGGTGCGGGAGGTCCCTCCGCCCTCCCTGGACATCGGGGGGGGCCCCGGCGTACACAGTCCGGGCCATCCTGGACTCCCGACGTCGGGTAGGGGGCCTGCAGTACCTCGTGGACTGGGAGGGGTACGGCCTGGAGGAGAGGTGCTGGGTTCCGGTTCGGGACATTTGTGATCCAGCTATGCTACAGGAGTTTCATCGTCTCCGGCCGGACCGGCCGGCGCCTCGCCCTCCGGGTCATCCCCGAGGCCGACGTCGGCGCGCTGCGGGAGCCGCGCGTCAGGGGAGGGGTACTGTTACAGTATCCACCGAGGATGGCGCCCCTCCTCGGTCGGGCGGCGCTCGGCGGTCGTCGTCGCCGGTCTACTAGCTGCCACCGATCTATGTTTCTTTGGTTTTTGTCTGCTCTAGCCCGCACCTGTGTCTTGTCTGTCATTAGTGGGGAGGTATTTCGTTTGTTTCTTTGGGTTTGTCAGCGGGCAGGTCTGTGTATGTTCTGTGCTTTTGCATGTTTTTCCCCAGCGGATTCTTGCTGGATGAATATTGCATTTGCCGGGCTGCGCCCTGTGCGTATTTTTGTTTTCTCGGGGTTTACTGTGTTCCCCTGTGGTCTCTGGGCACACGCTATGCCCTTTAGTTACGCCGAGTGGTTTTTTCAGTGCAATAAATATATCATTCTACGACACTACTGGACTACGTCTCCTGCGTTTGACTCTGCCCTTTCCTCCTGCCTTAACCTCTATGGGCTAGGTGGGACGCTAGCGTGCCACCCGTGGTGCACTCCATCAACAGCAGGTGCATTTCAAGAGCGGCAAATTTGAATCCAAATAAATGTCAAAATTCAAATTTTTCAAAAATACAACTATTTTACACCATTTGAAAGATAAACATCTCCTTAATCTAACCACGTTTTACGATTTCAAAAAGGTTTTACGGCAAAAGCATAAATTTAGAGTATGTTAGGACAGTACATTTACAAGAGTTGTGTGTAATGTTTTGTCAAGTCAAAGACAGGGTCACCAAAACCATAAAACCAGCTAAAATGATGCACTAACCTTTTACAATCTCCATCAGATGACACTCCTAGGACATTATGTTAGACAATGCATGCATTTTTAGTTCTATCAAGTTCATATTTATATCCAAAAACAGCGTTTTACTATGGCATTGATGTTGAGGAAATCGTTTCCCTCCAATAACCGGCAGTCAAGTCAGCGTCACAAATTAAATAATTAAAATTAGAAAACATTGGTAAAATATTATATTGTCATTTAAAGAATTATAGATTTACATCTCTTGAACGCAATCAACTTGCCAGATTTAAAAATAACCTTACTGGGAAATCACACTTTGCAATAATCTGAGCACTGCGCCCAGAAAAATACGCGTTGCGATACAGACTAGACGTCATGTTGGGGAGATCTAAAATCGAAAATACTATGTAAATAATCCATTACCTTTGATTCTCTTCATCAGATGTCACTTCCAGGTATCACAGGTCCATAACGAATGTAGTTTTGTTCAAAAAAGCTCATCATTTATGTCCAAAAATCTCCGTCTTGTTAGCACATGATGTAAGCCAGCCGGACTTCTCGTCATGAACGAGGGGAAAAAATATATTTACGTTCGTTCAAACATGTCAAACGTTGTATAGCATAAATCATTAGGGCCTTTTTTAACCAGAACATGAATAATATTCAAGGTGGACGAATGCATACTCTTTTATAACGTATTGGAACGAGGGTACCCAACATGAACTCGCGCGCCAGGTGTCTAATGGGACATCATCGTTCCATGGCTCTTGTTCGGTCAGATCTCCCTCCAGAAGACTCAAAACACTTTGTAAAGGCTGGTGACATCTAGTGGAAGCAATAGGAAGTGCCAAAATATTCCTCAGCCCCTGTGTTTTTCAATGGGATAGGTTTAAAGTCAATACAACACATCAGGTATCCACTTCCTGTCAGAAAATGTCTCAGGGTTTTGCCTGCCAAATGAGTTCTGTTATACTCACAGACACCATTCAAACAGTTTTAGAAACTTTAGAGTGTTTTCTATCCATATATAATAAGTATATGCATATTCTAGTTACTGGGTAGGATTAGTAACCAGATTAAATCGGGTACATTTTTTTATCCAGACGTGCAAATGCTGCCCCCTAGCCCTAACAGGTTAAGGAACCGTGACAAACAAATTATTATGGGAATAAATATCACTGAATTACAGAAATATCTTCCAATCCTCTATATGTAATTATTGGTGGAGAGTAGTGTCATATTTTTCGATATACTGTAGACCTTCCGTAGGCGACATGAGTCTCACTAGTGTTGAGTAATGTGCTGTTAAAAATGGTGTAGGTCTTATTTATTTAAAGAGCATATTGAAGTTAGAAGCAATAGCCTACAACTATTTTAGCATCGTTTTGTGCTGCTCTGAGACAAGCATCAGGACTGGTCTTGATAAATCAATGAGATTTTGGGGTATTGGTTAGAATAGAATTACAAAATGTGGGTGTAGAAATGTTATGCTCTTAGTGTAATGTTTATTTAACTACGCAAGTCAGTTAAGAACACATTCTTATTTACAATGACAGCCTACTCCTTCCTCCCTGTCGGGGAATTGAACCCCGGTCTCCTGCAGGACACTGGATTCTTTAGCTAAATAGCCCAGTACTGTACTCCTGGCTGTCAAGTTGTACAGCTCCATATTTTCCGTTCCATCCGTTCCTTGGAATAGAAACACTATAATTAATTACTGGATGGAGGCTCCCACAGTGCAAAATGCGTTGCTACAGATGCAGGTTCGATACCCATGAATACTGTAGGCCTACCATAGGTGGCATGAGTCTCACTAGTGTTGAGTAATGTGCTGTTAAAAGTGGTGTAGGTCTTATTTATTTAAAGAGCATATTGAAGTTAGAAGCAATAGGATTTGAAGCACAAGCCTACACCTATTTTAGCACCATTTAGTGCTGCTCTGAGACAAGCATAGGGATTGGTCTTGATAAATCAATGAGATTTTTATTTTCACTTAGTCTCCGTTTGGATATTGGTTAGACTATAATAAAAAAAATTAGAGTGCAGAAATGTTATGCTCTTAGTTTAACCTTTATTTAATTAGGGAAGTCAGTTTATAACAAATTCCTATTTACAAGGACAGCCTACTCCTTCCTCCCAATCGGGGAATTGAACCCCGGTCGCCCACGTGCCCTGCTCGCACAACATGGGGATTCTTTAGCTAAATAGCCCAGTACTGTACTGCCGGCCGCCACCTTGTACAGCGCCATATTTTCCATTCCATCCTAACAGAAGGGTTTTTTGTTTTTCTTGGAATAGAAACACCATAATATTAATCAAATTAATTAGGCAAGTTCCTATCAAAATTTTGGACACACCTACTCATTCCAGGATTTCTTTATTTTTACTATTTTCTACATTGTAGAAACTGTATTTATTTACAAATTAGTGAGAATGTCTCACCCCATGTTCAATAATTGCCTTTTCCTCGCTCACTCTTGGTTAGATGAAATCAAAATCTCCAAAATATCGTTACTTTTTAAACAAAATGATTATTATGATTATTAATAATAATAATTCATTTAGAATTATATAAAAGCCCCTTAGATATTCTCACAGATCCTGACAGAAAATGCCCCATAGATATTAATTTATAATCCTCCAATCCTCTAAATGCAATTATTGGCGGTGAGTCACGTCATTGAAAAACATATTTGTAGATATACTGTAGGCCTACCATAGGCGAAATTAGTATTGGTTACACTACAATTAGGCTGTGAAAACGTTATGCCCCTTAGATATTAATTTATGCTGTAGGCTACTCCCGACCATCACATTGTACAGCGCAATATTTTCCATTCCATCCTAAAGGAAACCCTGAGGATTTCGTTTTTTGTTTCTCGGAATAAAAACACCATAATATTAATCAAATTAATTAAGCCACATTTCTTAAAATCAATCCCATGTACTATGTTATTACAAAAAAAGGTTTATTTATATTCTCTATTAATGCCAATATGGGAGACAATCAAATGCTTCTCAAAGTTGTCCTCTGGTGGTCAAACTAGCACTAACTGTCATTAACGTAAAAATGGCTGACAATTAAATCACGTGCCATAGAATACTGCAGCAGCAAGGTGTGCAGCAGTATGACACAACTTTTAAAGGAGGCTTATATGAACATACTATATCCATTATTTGTTATTGTCTCCCAAATTCAAACCACAGTGTCTGGAGCAACTCCATTCCTTTTTAATTGAACCCTTATTTGCCATTTAAGTTCACCGTTAACAGATATTTACAGCAACGATTTGGGGAAGAGTTGCATGGGAGAGGAGTGGGTTTGGACAAACCAAGTGGAAGCTACACTCTTAGAAAAAAGGTTCCAAAGGGAAGAAACCACAAAATATTATAGTACCACAATGTGTTTCAGACCTGTATCTCCAGAATTGTAGTCAAAACCCTTTTTGGTTCCAGGCAGAACTATTTTGGGTTCCATGTAGAAACCTATATGGAAAGGGTTCTATATGGAACACAAAAGTGTTCTACAAAGGGTTATCCTATGGGGACAGCTGAAAAACCCTTTTAGGATCTTGATAGCACCTTTTTTCTAAGAATTTAGAGATGATTTGTGACCATGTTCATATCAGCGATTCATCCCAATTTGAAAGAAAAGCTGCTAGTAACCTCAGCAAACAGAAGGCCATTGTCACATGAGATCTGCTCAAAGACCTGACCATTACCATCAGGTGAGCGGAGACGAGGAGACTTCTAATGGAGTGTTTAAACAGGGCCTTATCAGTAGTCCATGAAATTGTAGATAAAGTATACAGATAAGAGTGGAATCCTATCCGGCAGACCTGGGTTCAAACATTATTTGAAATCTTTCAAATACTGAGCATTTGCTCTAGCCTGCTTGGAATAACAGATGGCTGGGGGTTTGTAGTTTTGGGACTTATTGGTCCATTGAGCCAGGCAAGCTCAATCAAGCACATAAAAAGTTATTTAAAAGAATCATATACGTTGCACCCAAGTATGTTATCAGGAGGTATCTAAACTTTAACAAGTTGATGATGAACCAGGTAGTATGAAGAGATCTTTATCACTTGGAGGAAGGGATCCAAATCTAATTATGAATCTAATCTAATGTATGTCCTGCATATTGAGAGCTTGGAGTTAGGAAACAAAAGACGCATCATGTTTTTTATTGGCATCACGAATGCAAGTTTGTATGATTGGCATGTGTCAAATAAGTGTGTCGGAAGCTGTAAAGCCTTGATGTTTAACATGCCTATGGCATACAACATAATAATTTATAGACAAGGTGTTGTTCATTGTTAATTAACTTCTTGCGGATTAGTGGGACGCTACCGTCCCATTTCGACAATTTCCGGTGAAATTGCAGAGCGTGAAATTCAAATTAAATTACTATAAATATTAAACTTTCATGAAATCACAAGTGCAATACATCAAAATAAATCTTAATTTGTTGTTAATCCAGCCGCCATGTCAGATTTGAAAAAGGCTTTACGGCGAAAGCAAACCATTATCTGAGGACAGATCCCAGCACACAAATGCATAACAAATCATTTTCAACCAGGGAGTTGCGACACGAAAGTCAGAAATAGCGATATAATATATGTCTTACCTTTGAAGATCTTCTTCTGTTGGCACTCCAAAAGGTCCCAGTTACATTACAAATGGTCCTTTTGTTCGATAATGTCCTTCTTTATATCCATAAAAACTCAGTTTAGCTGGCGCGCTTCAGTCAATAATCCACTCGGTTTCCCTCCTTCAAAATGCATACAAAATGAATCCCAAACGTTGCCAATAAACTTATCCAAACAAGTCAATCAACGTTTATAATCAAACAATAGGTACCCTAATAAACAATAAAATTTAAGACGGAGAATCATTATTGTCTTTACCGGAGAAAAATATCAAAGAACGCACTCTCATTCACACGCTTGGAAACACTACAGCCAAAATGGGAGCCACCTAGAAAAACTACCATTTCTGGCTCATTTTTCCAAAAACCAGCCTGAAACTCTTTCTAAAGACTGTTGACATCTAGTAGAAGCCCTAGGAACTGCAATCGGGCACGATTTTGCTCTATTATAAAAGTGCCAGCCATTGAAATCAGTGGTAGGAGGATTTTTTTGTGGGGGGGGGGGGGGGGATGGTTTGTCCTCTGGGTTTGGCCTGCCATTTCAGTTCTGTTATACAGACATTATTTTAACAGGTTAAGAAACGTTAGAGTGTTTTCTATCCAAATATACCTATTATATGCAAAACATAGCTTCTGGGCCTGAGTAGCAGGCAGTTTACTTTGGGGACGCTTTTTCATCCGGACGTCAAAATACCGCCTCCTATCCCAAAGAAGTTAATGGTATACATTTGGTTGCACTGCCTGTAAGGGGAGAGAGATGTTGATGCGCTTCACATGATCATATACCCTAAGGGGATTGAGGGTCCAGTTAGAGCATTGCATTATTGGATGTTACAGTACATTTCATGGTCTAGTGGAGGTATTGAAGTAAAGGCAGAACATGATTCTTCTTGGTAAAGGAGGAGGAAAGGAGGTTGTTAGGATAAAGCAGGATGATTGCCACTCAGAGTATAAATAATGTTATTTTCTTTGCTTAAAAAGAATGTCAGAGGTGGAATATAGAATGTGTATGGGGAGCAGGGAGGGACAAACTCCAGTGAAAAACAGTGTAAACTCCCCTGAAAACATCTCATACTGTAGGCATATGTACCCCTGATAAAGCCCAGATTGCACCCAGCTCCCTCCCTCTGATGTGGAGTTGGATTATGACTGTGGCAGGAGTGCGGGTGGCACAGCTTTGGTGGGAAAAGCAGAACTTCTAACTTAGTCTGACCAGATCAAAGAGTGAGGCACGACGAAAGAGGAAATGGAGAAAGGTGTGGAGATGCAGAGAGAGTGGGCGGGGTCACTCTGTTACATCATCAGGCTAAACCTCCCTGCTCTGACATCACTGGCTTCTCTCCTCCTTTGGCCTTCACTACCTCTTTCAACTATTCTGCCAGTGCTGTAGAGAGTTGAGGTTGCGTCCGGAAAAGGGATGAATCGCTAGCAATAGCCAATGTCCTTTTTCCACCCCGATACTGTCATTGCAGGAATTACAAATTAGAATAATAGGCTGTCCAGACAGGTTCTACATCAAACGGGTGCACAACGTGTCTATTCTGTTTCTTGGCAGGGTATGAAAGGAGAGTTAACACTGGAAACTCATCTTCCCAGCCAAGTAAACTCAGCCGTCAGCAGACAGGCAGGGATTGGATGATCCCACTACCTCACTGTAATGGAAAAGACATATTCAAGTGAAGATAAAGAATGGAAGAGGAATAGTATATCTAGCCTCCAGATTTAGGCCACAGTGTGAAACTAGTATTATATTTAATTTCCCTCAAACCCTAGTTCTCCTAATCTCCAAAAATGTGTTAATTGAATTTATTGAGAAACTCAGCTCTTTTAAAGTTTGCTTCAATTCCAAAGCTTCTGACCAGTTGCTTTGAACCTCTCTCCCTTCTCATTTTAAATTAACTTCACGGATTAGTTAACCCTTGTTAACTACCTAATTACTTCTCCCCATTCAAACAATCAGGTTTCACTCCCCTGGACATCTAGAAAAGGGAAATTAGGATCAAGCAGGTTCCTCAGGCAGACTCCTCAGTTCTCAGACAATGTATTGATGAACCTTAAGGCAACTCCAAGGGTAAAATCCCCTCAGAGAAAAGAGATGGACGGTTAGAGAGGGGCGAGTGATGGCGGTGTTTTTATTAGTTTCTCCTCCCCAGCGAGAGATGCTTCGCCGTTCTCAACCACACATGAATAATAAATGCTCGGCCAACATAAACCGACCTCTTCCTCTGTCCATTACGTCAGATGATGGATCTGTTTCACTGGAGCTCAACAGTGCACACCTCGCTCTAAACATTGGCGCCGTATTGTATCATTGACACTTTTACTAGCCTGCCAAGTCATAGGGTCATAGGGTCCCATCCAATCATCATAATTTAGCCTACATTTAAACCAATAACTATTCTAGAAACCGTTTCTTGAGAGTGGTATCCATTAGTCCACGGTTAATTCTGCTGCATGAACTAAACAAAATTCCTGTAGCTTCACAGGACATAAAGTGACTGGGTTTAAATTGTATGTTGGGTTGACTGGTTATCAGGCACATTCATGTTGTTCAGTCATAATATTCAAATTGCATGTTGTCTTAATGGTCTTTAAATGTTGGAAAAGCTTTTATTTTATCCCTAATATGTATCTGCCATTGCTGTCTTTCTCAAGTCACTTTGCTTAGACCTTCAGCGAAGTAGATATCTTGAGACTTGAGAGAGAAGAAGTGCTGCAATAGATCCCCTGCCATGTTCTTGCCCACACTGGGTGATAATGTTCACTTCTCAGTTTTTCAGACGCACCAGAAGAAGACAGTTTCCTGGTTCGGTCCATCTTTAATATCCTTCTGTGCAGAAGGTTATTCATATCAGAGCCGTGATCCACATCCAGCAGCACAGGGTTTTAGAGGATGTTAATTGGCTTCTGAGATTAATATCCAAACTTGGCTGCTGATATGTGACTTGTGACAAGGCCCAGTATGTGGCAGTCCACACAGATCAGGAATACATCAAGGCTCCTTAATTAAACCATGTCTATAATTCTGGAGATACAGGTTTGAAACACATTGTGGTACTATAACATTTTCTGATTCAGAAAGGGTTCAATGTCAGGCAAGTCTGTATAACTTCTGCATGCGTCCACACACATCAGGATTATGTAAAGGCTCCTTATTAATAACACAAGAGTAAAGCATTTTGTCATATTATAACATACTTTTATGATTCAGAGCGGGTTCATTGTCAAGAAGGTTAGTATAATTCATTGATGCTATCAGCATCCATACACACAGATCAGGAATTAATCAAGGCGTTTTAATAAAATAATTTCAAATAAAATAAAATAATTACAACGATTCTGGAGGTACAAGACATTTTCAAATAATAACATACTGTCACGGCTGTCGTTGAAGAGAGAAGGGGACCAAGGCGCAGCGGGTTGCGTGCTCATCATTATTTTATTTATATTAAAGTGAACACGAAAACAAGAAACAAAGAACGACAGACCGACAGTTGCACAGGCTAGAATAACAGCAGTGCAAAATACAACTACCCACAAACAACCAGGTGAAAACAAGCTCCCTATATATGACTCTCAATCAGGAACAACGATGTACAGCTGTTCCTGATCGAGAGCCACACAGACCAACAAAGAAATATACAAACTAGAAAAACATAGAATACCAAAACAAGAACATACACCAAAACCCCGGAACAAATAAATAAAACACCCCTCTACATACACATAACCCCCGAACCACATAAAACAAATACCCCCTGCCACGTCCTGACCAAACTACAATAACAAATAACCCTGATTACTGGTCAGGACGTGACACATACTTTGTGATTCAGAAGCGCTTCAATATTTGGCAAGTCTGTATAATGTTTCTTCAGAATTCATAATGTCACTGACTTAGTAGTCCTTCAGCTGTCACATTGTTTTCTCTCCACTACCCTCAGGTCTGTCTGGTATGCATAACAATGACATACCTGGGGGTGGATGGCTTGTAGCTGTATCATAGCGTCCTGTTTTATGTAATTATTGTGGGTCGAGGGAATGTGAGCTGAAAAACTCTCCAGAGCTGGGGGCATGCCACGTCAAACTCATCTCAGCGTGTCCGACTCTCCCTGGCAGGACAAAGGGCAGCTCATGGTCGACAGCGACCTATTCCCTCATAATCAGTTTCTCAACGACTGCTTAGTGCGGAATGAAGGCAGCTGCCCATCTCTGACTATTTTTCCAATGGGATTGACACCGTGGTCAGTGGTTATCTCCCGCTATAGAGCCAAAATGGATTCCCAGGGAGAAACCGAAGGGAGAGGCTCTCCAAAGCTACTTCACACACTGTTACACACCACTATTAAAGCTTAGAGAATGAATCTTCTCCCTTCTCATCCTCTTCAGTTGTTCCGGCTCCCTTGTCTTCCCTTCCATCTCCTCTAGATCTGCAGGAAAGCCGGCGAAGCTGACAACCGTTGATTATTATACTTCCAGGCTGTCAATCAGTTCTCTCGTTGCACAGTGAGGAGTTGATTGCCTTCGCCTTGGGACACTACAGAAAAACCCCAGGGAGATATGTATTACTATATTACATAGAATGGAAACTGCTGTAGATGACTGTGCCTTGTTTTGAAATCAAGGGAGAAATCATTGAAGGTGTAAATTTGTTGCTTTGTAAAAAGTGTAAAAGCTGGTGTGGATACTAACTGTTGATTTATGTCATGTTCAGGTTTACGTTAAAGCATAGTACTGGGGAAATGTAAGATAAACCAACTTCCTATCTAGCTTCCGTGTGATTACCATAGTTTTAGTATACACTGAGTGTACAAAAGATGTCAACTGTTAAATCCACTTCAATCAGTGTAGATGAAGGAGATAGGTTAAAAATGGATTTTAAAGCTTTGAGGCAATTAAGACATGGATTGGGCCATTCAGAGGGTGAATGGGCAATACACAATATTTAAGAACCATTGAACGAGGTATGGTAGTAGGTGCCAGGCGCAACGGATTGAATGTGCCAAGAACTGCAACGCCGCTGGGTTTATCGCGTTAAACAGTTTCAAATTAAATAAAAATAAAATGTTATTTGTGACATGCGCCGAATACAACAGGTATTCAGTGAAATGGTTACTTACAAGCCCTTAACCAACAATGCAGTTAAGAAAAAAAAGTGATAAGAAAGTGTTTACAAAAATGTACTGGAGTAAAATAAATAAATTACAAATAATTAAAGAGCAACAATAAAACAACAGTAGCGAGGCTATATACAGGGGATACCGGTACAGACACAATGTGCGGGGGCACCGGTTAGTCGAGGCCCCGTGTGCATCAAGAATGGTCCACCACCCAAAGGACATACAGCCAACTTTACATAACTGAGGCTGTTCTGAGGGCAAAAGGGGTTGCAAATCAATATTAGGAAGGTGTTCCTAATGTTTTGTGCACTCAGTGTAGACTCTTTGGATGTTGTAATCACATGGCAATCACCGGATTCTGATGTATGATATTACTATTTCCCTTTTCTCTAATGATGTAACTGTGAAGTGGAACTGTGAAGAGCTCTCCTGGAATCCATTGTGGCTCTTATAGCGGGAGATAACCACAGACCTTGGTGTCAATCCTATGGAGTTCAGAGAGTGGCAGCTGCCCTTATTCCCTACTAAGCAGTCATTGAAAATCGGATTATGAGGGAGTAGACCGGCATCGCCCACGAGCTGCCCTTTCTCCTGCTAGGGAGAGTTGGACACTCTGATATGAGTTTGACATGGCACGCCTCCAGCTTCGGGAACATTTTCCAGCTCACCTTCCCTAGACTGACCTTAATTAAATAAGACAGGACGTTATGACACAGCCACCCACCCGTAGATAAACAAGCGCACTGTAAACCTGACCTGAGAGTGAGTGAGTGAGTGAGTGAGTGAGTGAGTGAGTGAGTGAGTGAGTGAGTGAGTGAGTGAGTGAGTGAGTGAGTGAGTGAGTGAGTGAGTGAGTGAGTGAGTGAGTGAGTGAGTGAGAAAGAAAGAGTGTGCTGAACTGCACTGATGGACCTTGCTGGTATCCTACCCTACTAGAGAAAGAAAAAAAGAGAAAGAAGTGAAAACTGAGTAACAGTGACATGTTGACTGTGTCCCTGTCCACAGAGACACATACATGACAGTCTTTTACAGTAATGTACATATTTATACACTGACTTACCCCACTTTCCACATCCCTCCGGGTACAGATAAAGTGACAGATAATATGACATTCTTGTATTTAATTTAATTCAAAGATCTAACAGTATAAAGACCTATAAATATTCAGATAATATTTAGGGAGCGCAGCATTTTGAGCACTGTCAAAAGAAACACTTCAGCAAGCGGAAAATCTTTGTAAATCATTGTATTTGAACCCCCGCTCTCTTCTCAGTCAAAATTGGATGTGAATCTCAGAAGCCAATTAACATCTTCTCAGACCCCGTGCCGCTGGTGTGGGTCACGGCTCTGATGATATGAATGTCCGTCTGCGTAGAAGAATATTATTAAAAAGACAGACTGATCAAGAACCAGGAACTGGTAGAAAAATGTGACTTGTTTCAGGAAGCTAGGCATATGTCGCACATCAATACTTCACAGGAGAAGCATTTGAACTTATTTTTGGGCAGAAATGCCTTCTGGAACATGCGAACATTCATGTGCCTTAATAACGAACTTGTATGCCATCTGTAAATACTAATAAAATTGTTAAATTACGAGCCTAGTTGGTTTAGCCACGGAAAAAGCCAGGAACCTTCCCCCTAGCCATGATTGGCTGAGAGAATGGATAGGCTGGACATGGTGGGAGACGAGTTAGGATTGGTCAGTAGCATGCTTCAGTCTATAATGTAAGCTGCTCAGTATGTTGATAATCCTTTCTACAGCGACTTTTTTGAAAGATATGTTAGCCATCGAGAACTACAAACGTTTTGCTGCTTTTATCAACAACATTGATGCCCTAAATTTAGCAGGCGCTATCGATAGAGATCAGTTGAAAAAAGTTGATGGGACTTTCTGCACATGCCACGGCCAGTGTGAACCAGAGTGACTTGACACAATGCTGGCCAAACAAGTAGCTACAAACAAAACTGAGTTAAATGGTTCCTTCCTGCCGTGAGGCTTTCATCCATGTATATGGGTAAAAGTCTATTTACATTTTTTTATATTGGACATTTCTAATTTTGTCAGAATTGTTTTCATTGCAAGTTAAAGGGTACTGTTAGCTAGCTAGCAAACATTAGCTTTCTGTCTCGCTAGCTAACGTTACATGTATGATCTGTGAAGTTATATTATTTGTACCAGAAATCCATTTGAATTGCTAGTTAGCTAGCTAACATTGAGCCTAGTTGGTTAGCTTTAGCTACCTGCAGATTCATACTACATCTATGACAATCAGTTTGTATTGGCAGTAGTATGAGTTAGAATTATGCCAGTTCATTGTTTAGCTAGCTAGCTAGCTACATATCTAAACAAAATACTTCACTTTGCCAGGTGATTACATGAGCCATCAAGTTAGACAGGTGTGTCTTGGGGTGATTATGGCCATCTATTGTATTTCATGAACATGTGTACATGTCTAGACAATAGGGACCCATCCACTTAGCTAGATGTGGCTGGGGGGTGGTTATAGCATTTCTTTCACATGACCCTTCAATTTAGACAAGTGAGTCTGGGTATGCGTCATCTAATAATTAATACATATTTTTATCTGGGCACTTTCTTTTATGCAAGGAACAATTATACTGTACTGTTTACACCTTCTGTATCCTGTGCATGTGACAAATATATTTTGATTTTATTTGATATAGTGTGTGTTTACCAGAGATGATAGTCTGCAGAACAACATGACCTGCACCAAAGATTAGGATATAGGCCAAGGAATAGATAAAGTGTTTTTTTTACCTGGTTTTTCCTTATTGTAGGCTACTACTTTCACAATTTTTAGTCTTGAAAGCTTTGGTTGTTTACTCTACTACCTTACTCACTCTGTTTAGCACATGGCCTCACATGTGAATCCTTAAAGAGATGGGTGGGGCTAAGGCATAAGAGGGTGTGAACGATGTTGAATGGGTGTAGACAAAGTGCTCTCCAGTAGGTGTACTAAAACATTCAAAGTCCATTTTATCAGAAGTGGGGTTACAAGTTTATCAATGTTCGAAGCAGAATTAATAACTCATTGTTCCTCAACTGCATTGTATACAATTTCTGACTCTGATTTTCTCCTTTCATCCAAAGTAAAAAAAATACACCATTTCAAATGTTGCTACATAGGACCGAATCCAGGTGGTGGGTCAAAAATGTTGAAGAAATTGTCAAAGAACTTTAGTAACTTTTCCAGATTTTTTTCTGGAAAAGTAAATCTTGTCACGATCATGACAAAGCAAAATAGAAGGAAGTATGTTGTACTGACAACATTACTGTAGTATACTGTAGTATTTACTGTAGTGTTTTTGTGGACATTACTGTAGTATTTACTGTAGTGATTTTGCAAGAATTACTGTAGTATACTGTTTCATTTACTGTAGTATTTTTGAAGAATTTACTGTAGTTTTTTTCTGGACATTACTGTAGTATTTACTACAGTGTTTTTGTTTTATTATCTTTGACATATAAGTGGGGGCTTTCTCCTTGGGGAAACCTACTGGACAAATACTAAAAGAGAAAATCATCCATAACATGTAAGTATGAATGGGGTCTGAACAGATAGTTCAGAGCTTCTGCTCTTTTCTATAAGCTGTAGGTAAGTAAGTTAGTAAGTAAAGGGACTTGGGCCTTGCAGGGATAGCTCAGGGCTTCCTGCCATTTTCTACCCCTCTTCTCAGTGTGTCTGCCCTGTCGAGGGTGAGGTTTGGCAAGGGACAAGGGGGATGGGGGTTGGAGTTCTCCTTTTGTCTTCTGCAACTTGATTTTAGTGAAAACAAACGCTATTGGATAATTAAATGTAGCCTAAAGAAGAAAAATAAAGAAAAAAAGATAAAGAAGAGGGAGGGGTTGGGTAGGGGATACGAACCCAGTTTAGGTTAAGGGTTTGGAGGGTAGGGAATAGTAAACGGACCCAGTTTATGGTAAGGGTTTGGTTTGGGGGACACGTTTAATATCGTTATAGAACTTTTCATAATATTAGGGGATGGAAACATGCTCTTTAACATGCAGGGAATCTGGCAGCATTTGTGGTCCTCTATAAGTGGGTAAAAATACCAGCAGGAGAATAAGCAGCAATTTAAAAGTGGGAAAGGTTATGACATGGTAATAACACAATAACGTGATAATGTGTTAACTTATTAAAAGTTGTTAAAGCCACATAACGTTTTATGCTCAGAAAAAAAACAAATATTTTAAAGCACGGAAAGGGGGGTGCTTGATAAAACTCTGGGACGGTTTTGTTGTTCCTCTTGAATCATCGGTTT
Source organism: Salmo salar (assembly GCF_965601325.2). Taxonomy (NCBI): domain Eukaryota; kingdom Metazoa; phylum Chordata; class Actinopteri; order Salmoniformes; family Salmonidae; genus Salmo; species Salmo salar. The sequence goes on from NC_138298.1 coordinate 9,219,385, forward strand.
CAAAGATGGATTTTCAGCCGACCTGATGACAAACTTCCACCCCAGAACAGCCCTGCCAGTTTGTGTGAGTATTGATTATCTGTGTGACATCCAGGAACTTGGCTATGGGAGTGGTCTGAAGTGTCTGCCCATAGAGAGTGAGGTTAACGGTTCTGTTTGTCTTTCTTGTCCTGGAGAATAAAATTGTGATTCAGCACTGTTACTTTTGAGTGGTTTGTGTTGCCGTTTAACATGTTAACTTTTTGCCAGAAGGTTTTGGGGTTTGGATCTGTGTTTAGTTCTTGATAAAAATCTTACCCAGTGGTTTTCTTTTTCTAAAGCCAGTAATGTTCTAATTTGGGTTTGTTGCTGGTTCTTTTATTTTTGTTTCCTCAGAGCTGTACTTCATGTACTCTCTTTGGGCCTACCATTTCAGCTCGATGAGGCAGAGAATGTGAGGGCGGGAAGAGATTTGGGACATTTCAATTGGCTTTGAGGTTTAACAGAGGACTCCAGCAGCAAGAAGAATCTGGTCCAGGGTTCAGGGTCACAGGGAGGCAGGTCAGAGCTCTTGGTGGATAAGCTACAGAGAACACAATATTGCTATATACTTGGCATGTAGGTTTAAGACTCATGGGTGGCACAAATTGGGATATGGGAGAAGGGAATGGGCAGAATATATGCAACTTAAATATTAGCATATCAATTCAGTGTAGAATTACTATAGTATTATTTCATGCGGGTATGAGAGTGTTAACCATGATTTATTCCCATAAATAAAATTATCGTATTCATGGAATGATTTCCAGCTTTCCTCCATGCAGTGTTCATTTCATCAATGAAACTGTTCCGGAAATATTTGTCCAAATCATATTTTTCAGCGACAATTGACGAGATGATAACTGACTAAATAGACTCAGAAAAACTAAACAAAAATATTTTTAATTTTGGTTGATGAAAACAAGATGAGACAAAAGAGAGATTTAAAGCTTGTCAGTGTTATTTGTTTGACCCATTCAAAAGCATGCATGACATTAGCAGAATTGTAAGGCTTTCTCATTGCAGTGATGCAATGCTGTTAGTGGAAAATAAAAACCATGCCCAAGTCATTCCCGAGTGACCTCTCTGCCCGGCAACTGTTCCCTAATCTGGCGGCAACAAATCATTGATAAGGCACACGCCATGGCTACTCTCCCAGTGGTACAAGCTCAGGGTAGAAAAAGGGGCGATGTTTGGAGCCACTTTACTTATCATGTAGATTCAAACAAGACCGAATGCAAAGTTTCCAAAGAAGTAGACAGCATTTGCACCCACACGTTGACAGGGAAAAATAACCTGAATAGATGTCTGAATGCGCATCATCCCAACATACACACTCAGGTATATACACTCTGCCACTACTTATGACTTTGATTGCGACCCTTTGAATGGGCTGTGTAGGTAAATGTTTAATTTGTCGCATCAGTGCGAGCTGAACATTAATTACATGGTCACATCACCAAGGTTATTATAGCAAACAAAAACATGAAACTAAAATAAAAACAAACATTTGAAAAACTAAAGGTTTTTGAAACACATTCTGTGTGACATCAGTGTCAACATTACCCTCTTCTTCTTTGCAAGTAGGCATGGCACTGAGTGCATTTTTTGATCAACTTCACGGTGTCTGTTCTATTTGCATATATTATGTGGATGTGTTAGGTAAAAACAATGACATGATGGTAGTGATGATAGTCTCTAAAATTCATTCTATCATTTGCAGGAAAGGGTTACACTTGTATAATAATTATTTTTTCATATCAAACAGCGTACACACCATAGACACATACAACAATGCGAATGTATATACTGTATGTATAAATCATGTAAGTACAGACAACAATAGCAACTGTGGGCCTATCTCTTTGTTTTGTTTGTTATCATCTAGCATTGTTAGAATCTTCTCACAGAAAGGTGATGACATCACACAGCAACATTGTCTGAGGGAAGGTCACGCACCAGTCAAAGCGATCCATCATTTGGTGCAACAGAAGAAGACTGGGTTTATGTTGGCTGTGTATTTATTATTCATGCACCGTTTACGAGAATGGCCTGCGAGAGGAGAGGAGACAAATATAAAGCCTTCCATCACTCTCTCTCATCCCTCACTGAAGGGATTTTACCCTTGGAGTTGCTTTAAGGTTCATCAATACATCGACGTCCTGGAACTGAGAAGTCTCCCTGAGAAACCTGCTTCCTCCTCGTTTCTCCTTTCTGGGATGTCCTGACTGTTTGAATGGGGAGAACTGATTTGGCAGTATACAAGGGGTTACCGCTCTGTTAACTTGATTTAAAGGAAGAGAAGAGAGTGGTTCAAATGCAACTGTTCAGAAACAGTTTTGAATAGAGTTTACATTTATAAAAGCTGTGTCTCACAGTAAATTCAATTAACACATTTTGGGAGATTACGAGAATCAGGGTTTGAGGGAAATAAAATATAAAACTAAACACTATGCCCTAAGTCGGGATGCTGGATATACTATTTCACTGCCATTCTTTTTCTTTGAATATGTATTTTCTATTACAGTGAGGGAGGGAGATCAGCCGACCCCTGCCTGTCTGCTAACGGCTGAGTTAACTTGGCTAGGAAGATGGATTTCAAGTGTTAACACTCCTTTCATACCCTGCCAAAAAAACTGAATAGACACGTTGTGCATCAGTTTGATGAACAACCTGTCTAGATGACTTAATATTCTAATCTGGAATTCCTGAGATGACAGTATCGGGGTGGAAAAAGGACAGTGGGTAGCGCTAGCGATTCATCTCTTTTTCTGACACAACCTCAACTCTCTACAGCACTGGCAGAAGAGTTGAAAGAGGTAGTGAAGACCAAAGGAGGAGAGAAGTCAGTGATGTCAGAGCAGGGAGTTTTAGCCTGATGATGTAACAGAGTGACCCCGCCCACTCTCTCTGTATCTCCACACCTTTCTCCATTTCCTCTTGCATTGTGCGTCACTCTTTGATCTGGTCAGACTAAATTAGAAGTTCTGCTTTTCCCACCAAAGCTGTGCCACCCGCACTCCTGCCACAGTCATAATCTAACTCCACATCAGAGGGAGGGAGCTGGGCACAGACTGAGGTTTATCAGAGGGTAGGCCGACATGTGCTTCAGTTTCAGAGAATCTGTTTTGTTTTGGTCCCTGTAGTTTTGGGGAAATTGTAGGATGACTAGGGCCACTTAGACTAATATAAGAGGAGCTACAAGGGATGTAAACATGTGTAGCGGATGTGAACCAGCTAGTTAGAACTAGTGTAGCATCATGCTGTCACGTCTGGAGCCGTAAGATAGCCTGATTTTCATGGGTCACTCGTATTGTCTGGGAAGCAGGGTGCATTGTGGGTACATAATCATGGAGGGGTTAGTATGGGGAAGGACACCCTCCAGCACAAACAAGCACACACAAACAACTCCACCATTACCATTTGTCAGTTGTTTGTCTTTTGCACTAGACAGTGAAGGATGGCATCCTTCTCATGATGTTATACCTGACTCTCTCTCTCGGGCGTTTGATGTCCATACACCCTGTATACTATTAGCTCCATTTACTTTGCACTGAGGGGAACTTTTATCTACACCAGCACTATCTCCCCCCGACCCCCTGCCTCCTCCCCTCCATCTTTCCTCCCCCCTTTACAAGGAGTCAAGGTTGTTCTGCTTTAGTATTGCGATAATGCAGCTGGACCATGAAATGTGACATCCTCTTAATGTTGGAGCTTTAAAAGACCTTCGCATCCCCCAGGGGGTTGACATTATCGTTTCCCATTTGCATATCTCCAAGAACAGAGGGAAAAAAATACACATATATCTGTCTCTGAGTTCATGGTCCATGCCTTATTCAGCCAAGGAAGAAAAGAGAGATGTCCCTGAACTATATAATCATCTTAGCACACCTCTTCATCTAGAGACGCTCCACTTTGAGCATTCTCTTTGAATATCAATGTCTTTCAAAGCCATGTATTTTCTGTACAGCTAATTGAAACACTCTCTTCACTGTGACCAGGAAGTGTGAACTATGGAGAGCCGTGAGGGCCATAATAAATGAAGACCTCTGAAACCTGACAAGTGATTGACATATCAAGGTCAGCTATTGTACCGCTTTGCAAACCTGCAACTCCAAGGTTGTGTCCCGAATGGCACCCTAATCCCTATATAGTGCATTACTGTTGAACGGAGTCCTATGGGCCCTGGACTAAAGTAGTGCAAGATATATTGGGAATAGGGTGCAATTTAGTATGCATCTCCAGACTACAGATAAGGCTTGGAGGGATTCCCACACCAAAAAAGAAAAGTCACCATTTTCTCAGTTTCTCTCAATTTTCACATCTGGTCATGGGCAGACCTGAGGGCAGACATCACGTCACTTTGTTGCTTTTTGTGCTGATGTCACTGAGTTGTGCTGAAGTTTCCTAGATGCGGTCACTGTTACATGTCACGGCCCCCTTCTCAAGAGTCATAAGGGACGTGGGTGAAAGTGTAACAACAGACGGTCCCAGTTTGACTAAGAAATATGAAGGTTCAATATGACGTAATGCCCCATAGTTATGCAAGAGTACCTCAATTATGTTCCTCTTTGGGGAATTTGTTTTCTATCCATCTGCAGTATCCATCCATCAACATCAACATGGAGGAGGAGACATACCAAGGGTGAGACTCAGGAAATAAGTGCCTGTCCAGGTGCGGGCTTGCCTGATTGCGTTAAAATTCTCTTTTATTTCATTCAGTTGGTGCCACTGCCTAAGGTGTGTGTGAGCCAACCAGGCCAAACCCTCAAATAATCTGCTGAGTTAACAATTCCCCAAAAGGATATTTTGTTTGGTTGGGGCCTTTGGCTTGTTCAATCCTGCCATGAACGCTTCTGGGTTTGTGGTGAAGATGGTTGAAATTGTTATCACTGCAAATTCCACATCCAATCCCATATATACACACACACACACACACACACACACACACACACACACACACACACACACACACACACACACTACATCAACACTCCCACACACACACACACACACGGACACTCACACACACACTTTTACACTCATCATTGCTGCTGCTACTCTGTTCTTAATTTAACTCAAATTATTATCTATCCTGATGCCTAGTCACTTTACCCTGCCTTCATTTACATATCTGCCTCAAATACCTCATACCTCTGCACATTGATCTGGTACTGGTAATACCTGTATATAGCTGCACATTGATCCAGTCTTGTGTATTTTATTTGTGTTACTATTTTATTTTTAAACTGCATTGTAGGGAACGGCCTGTAAGCAAGCATTTAACGGTAAAGTTTACACCAGTTCTATTCATGTGACAAAGAAATGTTTTTTGATTCAAATTGATATCTTCCCATTTTAGATTAGTTTATGGGTAGACCTATATCTTTAGCATAATTGGTGTCAGTTCACTGTCAAATGCCTAGCCAAATTATAAAAACCTTAATTGAAATGAATGACTATAAATTAGTGAATAGGAAGTTTAATTTGGCTGGACTGACCGCATTGAAATTAATTTGACGGCAACCCTAACCTTTTCCTTCCACTCCTTGTCAACTGAACACTGTGGTGCTTAATCCTTAACATGCTGACTAGACCGGGCACGCCCGTGCGTCCTCTTGCACCATCGTGCGCATGTTGATTTTGTCCATCCACACCAGACGTGATCAGGAGACATAGGTTGAAATATCAAAATGAACTCATTCATTTAGGGACAGGTCAAAACACATGAAACATTCATTGACATTTAGCTAGCCTGCTTGCTGTTGCTTGCTAATTTGTCCTGGGATATAAACATTGGGTTGTTATTTTACCTGAAATGCAGAAGGTCCTTTGTAGAATTCTGACCCATTTTGAGTCACACAAAATTGTGTATTCTCTACTACGACAATTAATCCACATGACGAGTTTCTAGTAATCTCTCCTCCTTCAGTCTTCTTCTTCTGTGGACTTTATATGGTGGTTGGCAACCAACTTTAAGGTGCATTACCACCACCAACTGGACTGGAGTGTGGACCTCAGCTCATCTTTCATCACTCACGTGGGTACATGCTCCTAAAAGGAGTATTTCTGTCTGTAATGAAGGCCTTTTGTGGTGGAAAAAAAGTATTCTTATTTGCTGGGTCTGGCTCCCCAGTGGGTGGGCCTGGCTGCCAAGTGGGTGCTCCTATGCCCTCCTATGTGAAATCCATAGATTATGGCCTAATACATTTATTTCACTTGATTGATTTCCTTATATGAACTGTAACTCAGTAAAATCTTTGAATGTGTTGCATGCTGTGTTTGTATTTGTGTTCAGTATAGTTTCACAGGAGGAGGCAAAAAATCTGCTGTGACTTAATTACAGTTATATGAGGAGCTATCGTCCATATTTACCCACAGGCACAACCTCCATATGCACCAACAAAATGGTACAAGGAAGATAAATCTAGGTGCAACCAGACCGTATCTCATCTGTCATTTTAATGTTGGACAAAAGTCTGAATATTTCTATGATTCATAGGCCTTATCCCTGAGTAACTAGTGTAATAATCTAAGTAATTACTACATAATAAGATAGTAAGCACATTAAGTTATTAAGCAGTACTTGACACAATATACTCTGTGTTCCTGTCAATACCAATGACCCATTAAAACCAGGCAATGTAACGGGTCCAGGACGACAGTACTTCATGTCTTCAGGAAGGTGACAATCCTAAGTCTACCATTTTCCCGTAGAGGTAAAAATCAGTAGCACATGCACGTGTAGCCTATCCCATTCTTGGAAAACAGAAGTAGCAGTGGTGAGTAGTATACAATTATCTGCACTTACACACCTAATACAATGCCACTACACGTCATTCCCTTGTAGTTAGTGTTACTTTTGGCAGCACTAAGACGATATCAAAGTAACACCAGTATGATGAAAGAGATATAAGAATACCAGAAAGAGCACAGGATAGGATCTTTTTGTTGGTGCCTCCTGGTAAAGAGCTCCGCAGAGGAGAGATAAAGGAAAAGAACAGATGCAACCTCAGGTAGGAAGTAAGCAGGGGGAGGAGGGCGGTGGTGGTGATAACACAGGGGCATCTTGGTCCTGCTCCAGGTCACTGCAGATGGACGTGAGAACAAGAGATGATCCAGCACAACGAGGAGCCAATCAGAGCTGAGCAGACTGCAGAGGTTCCTACCCACAGCAGGGATGTTATCAGTGACGGACACGTCAACGTCAGCGCTGGATTACAACCATACACATTGGGACACCGAGCGACAATGCGAAAGTGGGTCGATATTGTCAGAATGTTGTACTGACTGTTGGTTCATGGTATCGTGCAAAGACGAAATTTGATCAGATGCTGTATCAGTAACCATTTCCATAAGCTATCTGTTTTATATAGCCTACTTGGTCGACTGTTGGTGTAGAAATCTAAGCACAATTAACTGCATAGGCCAACTGTCACTGAAATTAATGAGGATGGCACTGCGAGACACGCAAATGGAGAATGACCTCTGTATGATGGCGGCGCAGCACTCGCAGAGACGGAACACACACATCACATTCATCATGTGCGAGATTCATTTGCATATTTTTATTGCCTGTATTTGTCAAGCCGGTAGAATCCATAACGCCGATGTGACGCTGCATTCTTTAATAATGGTCTACATGGGGTTGCATATTTCACGAGCACAGACGTCTCCGAAGGCCTCCGAGGCAGAAGTGCCACGGTGAATCGTATTTCAGTTCCTTCAAATGAGAAACTCAACTGCTAATTTGCGTCTGTGGCCGATGGAGCTGCAGGTCTAGGGGTTCTATGCAAAGAGTATTCCGACAAATTTAACTGGTAAACACCTGTAGCCATTCCCTAATAATAAACAGTCATAATTCCATCGTTGAGCTCATCTGACAGAGTAATTCCAACTTGAGAAATCATCTTTTAATAGCGGAACCATTTTTCCATTGTTTTAGCCATGCTGGGTTTTCCACAGTAAGCAGGGTTAGAAACAACAGATCTGTCTCACCGGACCTTATGGGGCATTGAATGGAGATGTGAGAAAACCTTGTCTTTATCTGCTATCCCCGGATCCTTTGCCTGCAGGCATTTTTTTCTACCACCTTGGCTTCAGCCCACTCACTCCACAGCAGTCTAGAACCCTTTGCAACTTTCGCCTCCATTGCAGGGCCACAGAACAAACAGGCAGCTTGACCAAACCAACAGCATTTGATGCAGCATGAAGGCTTTTTCAGGAAGTGGCAATCAAGGGAAGGGAGGGAAACAGGAGTGCATTGGGAGAAGAAGAACCCTCCCAGAGTTGATGCCTGTGGAGACTGGTGGAGACTGACAAGGCATGGGGAGGAGGTGGAGGACGTTTGTTACAATTGATTAGCCTCAAACCAACTGTGTGAAAGACCACTTGTCTTCCAGCTAGGCAATCGTTGGTGCTGTGGTTTACATGGTGTTGCGGTATCACACACAGACAGAATGGGAAAGGTTTGGTCTCTCATCTTGTCTTATCTCAGATATTGTGGTTTCTGTTCAATAGTGTGCTGATTTCAAAATAACTGTGGATAATTTTTTTTATTTCCTCAGGGAATTTTGACATTTTCCACAAATCCATTTGCAGTAGTTTTCAACAGTCCGCATGATATTGACAATATGATGCAACCTGTAATCGTAAAGCCAACAAAGTGCAATCATACAGTCATATTCCAGCAAAATTCAATTCCATTTAATTCAATACAACTTTATTAATCCCCAAGACATCTACTAAAGGAAAAACTCCAGCTCCTCTTTGGCCATTTTCCAGCCCCTGTTAGCTGAGCCCCTCATGCTTCTGCAATTATGGGGATCATCCCAAATCACAGTGATGAATAGTAGTCTCCTCTATATTCATGCTGGAGGCCGCCACCTCAGTGCGAAGTCATTAGTCCTGATGGATCCTGCTGCAGATCCCTGAGTCGACCTGAAGCTAATATGCCTCAAACACGTCTGCAGACTGCAGTGATTTCCAATCAACTCACAAAGGAGCCCAATGAGTCTCGACGGTAGGCCTTTTCAGAACTCTTGTGGTACTAGTTCTTGCTGTCATAATGTGTTTACAATGATCAATCAATTGGATCATTTTAGTACAAGTATTTTTGTCATGAGTAGCATTTCTTCCAGGCGAATCCAGCTAACACTTGAACCCAACATGTGCTGTACACTAGACTAATGAAATGAGAGAGAGTTAGAACTGCTGTTAGTTCCTGGGAATTGCAGCATCTGTCCTGTAAATCATTTGAATAGGATCAAGAAGGTGATTCCTTCTCCTCTCATCTCTTTCATCACTGAGTATGGTTACATGCACACAATAATGGGATTATTATGGATAGTCAGATTAATAATAGTTTGATTAAAACGTTTACCTGCTTTGCTAGAGGAACAATTTCCCTAATAATCCTGTTTACATGGGCACATCCGAAATCGGCCTACCTGATGGTACTCTGAAAAAAAGCAGAAAATCGCCAATCAAAATAAACGTTCTACCACAGCGACCACGTTATTTCTGGGAAGGATACAGTATTTGATTCTGAGTTCGGACATATAAAGTTGGTATGTGAAAACTACTTCTAAGACACGTACATTCAGTTGTTCCAAACTCAATTCACTCGCACTAAAAAGGGTGCCTTGCGCTACAAGTTCTGGCACATGCACAAATCAAATACACGGCTGGAATGCTGATTAAGGCATTTACATGTCCTAATAATTCGATAGATTGCTCAGAAAACCAGGTGTTTTAATCGCCATATGCTTACCGACTTTGACCTTAAGCCAATTAGGATAAGCAGAATAAGGTGTTTACATGACTATTGCATAACCTGCCTGCTGACATAATCATTTGAATGTCAAATTATTACTGTGCATGTAAACATACTCACTGAGTCTCAATGCAGTATATCAAGGTTCAGCTCTATTTCTTAACAAGTCAGAAATCTGGCAGCCCAATCTCATACACACAAATGTCTGCACAATACCATAACTGAATGTGAACTATGTTGTATAGTGTGTGCGTGTGTGTGTGAGTGTGTGTGTGTGCGTGTGTGTGTGTAACCTCATTGTTAGTACAGTAAAGGGTTCCATCCCAGACTTCTGCTCAGGAATGTCATTAATCACACTGTCTGGCCACGTAACATCCAGATTCAGTTTATTTCTCCACCACAAACACAATGACTCTGCTTTGTTCTAGCAGCAGCCCAGTCTGCCTTCACAGCAGGGTTTAACAATGCATTTTAAAACCTAGTTTTACATCAGACTGCGGTAAATAAAAACCAACTGATTTAATGCCAATGAGTTTGAGTCAGTGTGATGGAAATATTGGCCTCCATTCATCAAAGTGAAATCGTCCCCCATTAGTTAAGTGCCCGGTTCAATATCCTAATAGTCTCTTAATGTCAATTAATTTGTAGTAAACAAACTGCATCCCTTCAACCGCGGTCAGATTTATACCCTTAGATGCATCAAATCTGTGATTGAACATGATTGGAGGAAAAATCATGTTTGACCAATCTAATACAGCCATACTTTTCACAGACCTGAAAGAAACCATTATGATGCAGGGTTACATCAGAATCACAGCTGGAATAGACCATTGTGGAATACCAACCACTAGCCCTGCTGAAGGAAAGCATTTCCTCTCAATGGCCCAGTTAATCCAAACTACCAGGTCACGGTTCACCACACCCAAATCCATTTACCTTCAATGGAGAATGTTGAAGTTGACATTAGATAGTGACCTAAGGTCTGCTTTTCTTCCTTCTCCCTAATGGTTAAATGCAGGATTTGGGGAGTGTAAACTGGTTCTATAGCTTAGCCTATGGGATACTACTATCTGGAATGTTTTCAGTGCTGTCCTGCTCCTGTGATTGAAGAGTATAGAAGCTCTGGAGGGGGCACAGATCTAAGGTCAGTTTTGCATTTCCCCGAATGGTTTAAGGTCAGGATGAGCAAGCTGATCCTGGATCTGTGCCTAAGGCAACTTCGACCCGGAGGCTCTGAAGGGGGCTTAGTTTCCCTGAGCTGTTATTAAAGTGATGCAGGTCTGTAATCAAGGCAGTTCATTCAGGCCCTACTGTTATCCCTGGATGGGGTTGTCCTGATAAGTGAAGCTACCATTATCCCTGGCTGGGGCAGTCCTGATAAGTGAATTTGTGCTTCGATGGCGAGAAATGAAAGCCAACTTCACTGGAGTTCAATCGGAAAGGTCACTTCAGAAAATTGGGACTGAATTATGCCTCAAGCTGAGTGATTTGAATGTTTCTGTAGGTAGGTTTCCATCCAATTGGTGAAAGATTTTCATGCAAATATTCAAAAATCTGCATAAAGAAAATATGTGCATATTCCCACAAGTGGCGTGTTTCTACCAAACAGACTTGGTGATCACCAAAATCATCACTCGCACCACAGATTTCGTTTCTGGGCTGCTGAAGGATGTTCTTGCCATGGATGCGAAGCCCCTGATTGATCGTGCCCACCGGTCGCTGCACCCAAAGCCCCAGGATGGTGAGAGGTCCCGTGACATCATTCTTCGAGTGCACTTTTTCCATGAGAAGATGGAGATTCTCTGAGCATTCAAGGACAGAGCTTCTCTATCTACCATGACTGGTATACGAAACGCTTCAGTCTGGTTTTAGACCCCATCATAGCACTGAGACTGCACTTGTGAAGGTGGTAAATTACCTTTTAATGACGTCAGACCGAGGCTCTGCATCTGTCCTCGTGCTCCTAGATCTTAGTGCCGCTTTTGATACCATCGATCACCACATTCTTTTGGAGAGATTGGAAACCCAAATTGGTCTACATGGACAAGTTCTGGCCTGGTTTAGATCTTATCTGTCGGAAAGATATCAGTTTGTCTCTGTGAATGGTTTGTCCTCTGACAAATCAATTGTACATTTCGGTGTTCCTCAAGGTTCCGTTTTAGGACCACTATTGTTTTCACTATATATTTTACCTCTTGGGGATGTCATTCGAAAACATAATGTTAAATTTCACTGCTATGCGGACGACACACAGCTGTACATTTCAATGAAACATGGTGAAGCCCCAAAATTGCCCTCGCTAGAAGCCTGTGTTTCAGACATAAAGAAGTGGATGGCTGCAAACTTTCTACTTTTAAACTCGGACAAAACAGAGATGCTTGTTCTAGGTCCCAAGAAACAAAGAGATCTTCTGTTGAATCTGACAATTAATCTGGATGGTTGTACAGTCGTCTCAAATAAAACTGTGAAGGACCTCGGCGTTACTCTGGACCCTGATCTCTCTTTTGAAGAACATATCAAGACTGTTTCAAGGACAGCTTTTTTCCATCTACGTAACATTGCAAAAATCAGAAACTTTCTGTCCAAAAATGACGCAGAAAAATTAATCCATGCTTTTGTTACTTCTAGGCTGGACTACTGCAATGCTCTACTTTCCGGCTACCCGGATAAAGCACTAAACAAACTTCAGTTAGTGCTAAATACGGCTGCTAGAATCCTGACTAGAACCAAAAAATTTGATCATATTACTCCAGTGCTAGCCTCCCTACACTGGCTTCCTGTTAAGGCAAGGGCTGATTTCAAGGTTTTACTGCTAACCTACAAAGCATTACATGGGCTTGCTCCTACCTATGTTTCCGATTTGGTCCTGCCGTACATACCTACACGTACGCTACGGTCACAAGATGCAGGCCTCCTAATTGTCCCTAGAATTTCTAAGCAAACGGCTGGAGGTAGGGCTTTCTCCTATAGAGCTCCATTTTTATGGAATGGTCTGCCTACCAATGTGAGAGACGCAGACTCAGTCTCAACCTTTAAGTCTTTACTGAAGACTTATCTCTTCAGTAGGTCCTATGATTAAGTATAGTCTGGCCCAGGAGTGTGAAGGTGAACAGAAAGGCTGGAGCAACGAACCGCCCTTGCTGTCTCTGCCTTGCCGGTTCCCATCTTTCCACTGGGATTCTCTGCCTCTAACCCTTTTACAGGGGCTGAGTCACTGGCTTACTGGTGTTCTTCCATGCCGTCCATGGGAGGGGTGCATCACTTGAGTGGGTTGAGTCACTGACGTGGTCTTCCTGTCTGGGTTGGCGCCCCCCCTTGGGTTGTGCCATGGCGGAGATCGTTGTGGGCAATACTCGGCCTTGTCTTAGGACGGTAAGTTGGTGGTTGGAGACATCCCTCTAGTGGTGTGGGGGCTGTGCTTTGGCAAAGTGGGTGGGGTTATATCCTGCCTGTTTGGCCCTGTCCGGGGGTATCATCGGATGGGGCCACAGTGTCTTCTGATCCCTCCTGTCTCAGCCTCCAGTATTTATGCTGCAGTAGTTTATGTTTCGGGGGGCTAGGGTCAGTCTGTTACATCTGGAGTATTTCTCTTGTCTTATCCGGTGTCCTGTGTGAATTTAAATATGCTCTCTCTAATTCTCTCTGTCTTTCTCTCGGAGGACCTGAGCCCTAGGACCATGCCTCAGGACTACCTGGTATGATGACTCCTTGCTGTCCCCAGTCCACCTGGCCGTGCTGCTGCTCCAGTTTCAACTGTTCTGCCTGTGGCTATGGAGCCCTGACCTGTTCACCGGACGTGCTTGTTGCACCCTCGACAACTACTATGATTATTATTATTTGACCATGCTGGTCATTTATGAACATTTTAACATCTTGACCATGTTCTGTTATAATATCCACCCTGCACAGCCAGAAGAGGACTGGCCACCCCTCATAGCCTGGTTCCTCTCTAGGTTTCTTCCTAGGTTTTTGGCCTTTCTAGGGAGTTTTTCCTAGGGAGTTTTTCCTAGCCACCGTGCTTCTTTCACATGCATTGCTTGCTGTTTGGGGTTTTAGGCTGGGTTTCTGTACAGCACTTTGAGATATCAGCTGATGTACGAAGGGCTATATAAATAAATTTGATTTGATTTGATTTGATTTACTCCCCCACTGTTTCCAGGCGTGCAGCTTTCGGGCAGGCCAAACGACTACTACGGGACCATCCAGGTGTGAAGTATGGACTGTGATTCCCGGCCCGTCTATACCATCATGAGAATGCCAAAGACTACTCCTTTGATTCTCCGGATGAGGCTATGGCTCACATTCAACGTCACATCAAGAAGTCTTGAACTTGCCCATAGATCAGCAACTGTTGCTTGCGAACTGAGGGTAGTAAGTAAGTAGCCCACCTGTGGTACAACTATGTTAAGTTATAACGTACTATTTTTGTATAGTTGGGGAGTTGGCGAACCCACTCAGGCTTATTTGATGTGATCTAATGTTTTGATCATCTATTGTGCTTGCTTTACAAGCATTGTCATGCTAATTTAATTGTATTAAGGGTTTACTTAACTCCTTTGTTTCCAGGCTGTCTCATTCACCTATTCAGTTTGTTCACATAGTGTCTCAGTGACTCAAAATATGTTTGGTTATTTGTTTACTGCATCCGTTTGTACCAACCCAGTAAAAAGTAAATGTTCTGAGGCTACACGTTTTTGGGGGTCTTCACTTTTAGTGACAGGGGGCAGTATTTGGAAATTCAGATGAATGACGTGCCCAAATTAAACTGCCTACAACTCGGGCTCAGAATGTAGGATATGCATATTATTAGTAGATTTGGATAGAAAACACTCTGAAGTTTCTAAAACTGTTTGAATGATGTCTGTGAGTATAACAGAACTCATATGGCAGGCAAAAACCTGAGAAAAAATCCAACCAGGAAGTGGTTTGTAATTTTTCAAGACTGGACCTATTCTGTATACAGTGACTTAGGGTTCATTTTGAACTTCCTACGGCTTCCACTAGATGTCAACAATCTTTAGAAAGTTGTTTGAGGCTTCTATGGTGAACAGAGAGCGAACAAAGGAAGTTGGAAGTTGTTGACTCAGGAAAGGACATGGCCTCAATTGCGTGCGTTCATGTGAGAGGTAGCTGTATTCCATTACATTTTTGAAGACATTTGAATTGTCCGGTTGGAATATTATTGAACTTTTATGTTAAAAAGGCCCTAAAGATTGATGCTATACATCATTTGACATGTTTCTACGAACGTAAATATAACTTTTTTTACTTTTCGTCGTGAAATTTTCGGCTCCCTTCCTACATTTGGAGTAGCTTACTGAACGCGCTAACAAAGAGGACATAAATGATGGACTTTATCGAACAAAACAACATTTATTGTGGACCTGGGATTCCTAGGAGTGCATTCTGATGAAGATCATCAAAGGTAAGTGAATATTTATAATGCTATTTATGATTTTAGATGACTCCAAAATGGCAGCTATCTGTATTGCCTGCTGTTGTTTTCTGAGCACAGTACTCAGATTATTGCAAAGTGTGCTTTCCCCGTGAAGCTTTTTTGAAATCTGTCACAGCGGTTGCATTAAGGAGATGTTTATCTATAATTCTTTGAATAACAGTTTAATATTTTATCAACGTTTATGATGAGTATTTCTATAAATTGATGTGCTCATTCACCGGAAGTTTTCGGAGGAAAAGCATTTCTTAACATTACGGGCCAATGTAAAATGGGGTTTTTGGATATAAATATGAACTTTATCGAGCAGAACATACATGTATTATGTAACATGAAGTTCTATGAGTGCCATCGGATGAAGATCATCAAAGGTTAGTGCTTAATTTTAGCTGTATTTCTGGTTTTTGTGACGCCTGTCCTTGCTTGGAAAATGGCTGTGTGGCTTTTATATTTTAGGCACTGTCCTAACATAATCTAATGTTTTGCTTTCGCCATAAAGCCTTTTTGAAATCGGACAATGTGGTTCGATTAACCTCTTGGGGCTATGTGGGACGCTAGCGTGCCACCCGTGGTGCACCCTATCAACAGCAGGTGCATTTCAAGAGCGGCAAATTTGAAACCAAATAAATGTCAAAATTCAAATTTTTCAAACATACAACTATCTTACACCCTTTGAAAGATAAACATCTCCTTAATCTAACCACGTTGTCCGATTTCAAAAAGGTTTTACGGCGAAAGCATAAAGTTAGATTATGTTAGGAGAGTACGTTGACAATAGCTGTGTGTAATGTTTTGTCAATTCAAAGACAGGCGTCACCAAAACCTTAAAACCAGCTAAAATGATGCACTAACCTTTTACAATCTCCATCAGATGACACTCCTAGGACATTATGTTAGACAATGCATGCATTTTTTGTTCTATCAAGCTCATATTTATATCCAAAAACAGCGTTTTACTATGGCGTTGATGTTCAGGAAATCGTTTCCCTTCAATAACCGGCAGTCAAGTCAGCACCACAAATTAAATAATTAAAATTAGAAAACATTGGTAAAATATTATATTGTCATTTAAAGAATTATAGATTTACATCTCTTGAACGCAATCAACTTGCCAGATTTAAAAATAACCTTACTGGGATATCACACTTTGCAATAATCTGAGCACTGCGCCCAGAAAAATACGCTTTGCAATACAGACAAATGGCCATGTTGGAGAGATCTAAAATCGAAAATACTATGTAAATAATCCATTACCTTTGATTCTCTTCATCAGATGTCACTTCCAGGAATCCCAGGTCCATAACGAATGTAGTTTTGTTCAAAAAAGCTCATCATTTATGTCCAAAAAGCTCCGTGTTGTTAGCACATGATCTAAGCCAGCCGGACTTCTCGTCATGAACGAGGGGAAAAAATATATTTACGTTCGTTCAAACATGTCAAACGTTGTATAGCATAAATCATTAGTGCCTTTTTTAACCAGAACATGAATAATATTCAAGGTGGACGAATGCATTCTCTTTTATAAAGTATTGGAACGAGGGTACCCAACATGAACTCGTGCGCCAGAGTCTAATCGGCCATCACCGTTCCAAGGCTCTTGTTCGGTCAGATCTCATAGTAGAAGATTCAAAACACTTTGTAAAGGCTGGTGACATCTAGTGGAAGCAATAGGAAGTGCCAAAACATTAATCAGCCCCTGTGTGTTTCAGTGGCATTGGCTTAAAGGTAATTCAACACATCAGGTATCCACTTCCTGTCAGAAAATGTCTCAGGGTTTTGCCTGCCAAATGAGTTCTGTTATACTCACAGACACCATTCAAACAGTTTTAGAAACTTTAGGGTGTTTTCTATCCATATATAATAAGTATATGCATATTCTAGTTACTGGGTAGGATTAGTAACCAGATTAAATCGGGTACGTTTTTTTATCCAGCCGTGAAAATACTGCCCCCTAGCCCCAAAAGGTTAAGGAGAAGTGTATCTTTAAAATGGTGTAAAATAGTAGTATGTTTGCTGTTTTGAATTTGCCGCCCTGCTATTTCACTGGCTGTGTCCAGCAGGTGGGACGGTAGCGTCCCACATAGCCCAGAGAGGCTACAGGTTTTGAACGTCATTTATGCCCAGCAAACTTTCAACGTTGCACATGCATAGTTTTTTGGTCTTGGCTGTAAGTTGTCTTATCATCCAACTAGACAATTATTTTTTTATTTTTTTGATCGTCTTACTATGATTTGCTTACTTCAAATGAGATTTTTGGTTGAAAGCATTGATACATTTTATTGGGTTGGTCAACTGTTCAACTCTAACTTAGTAAAAGAGGTGTCACGTCCTGACCAGAAAAGGGGTTATTTGTTATTGTAGTTTGGTCAGGACGTGACAGGGGGTGTTTGTTTTATGTGGTTCGGGGTTTGTTGGGCTATGTGCTTATGTAAGAGGGGTGTTTGTTTTATGTGTTCCGGGGTTTTTTGGTCAATGTTCTATGTAAGTGTATTTCTATGTTAGTTCTAGTCTTTCTATTTCTATGTTTAGTTAATGGGGTTGACCTTCAATTGGAAGCAGCTGCTCCTCGTTGCTTCTGATTGAAGGTCCCATGTATAGGGGTGTTTTTGTAATGGGATTTGTGGGTAGATGTTTCCTGTTTTGTGTCTGTGCACATGACATGACTGTTTAGTGGCGTTCGTTGTTTTGTATACGTGATTTGTTTGTTTTTTCCTTCTTTTGATTTAATAAAGAAGGTGAGTATACACGTTCCCGCTGCACCTTGGTGTAATCCTTACGATGCCCGTTACAAGAGGTGCTTTGTAGCTTCTGAGGTTATTGCTGATCTTAAGGGACGATACGTCATAGTAACCGATAAACTGTTTTCTACCCATCTTGTTTTGGCTAGTGTCTACACTCCCAATTGGGATGACACAAGTTACATTTCTACCCTTTGTCTGCTATACCCAATTTAGATAACCATTTGTTGAATTTAGTGGGGGGGGGGGGGGATTTCACATGTCCCCAGTTCTTGATAAGTCCTCACGAAGAACTACAGGCCCATCTAAATGTGCCCTACATATTATTAAATATTTTCTTCCCGAAATATGCTATGTCTGAGGCCTGGCGTTTCCTACACCCTACAGATAGGCAGTATTCCTTTTTTTCTCATGTTCATCAAACATACTCCCGCATTGATTACTACTTTTTGGACAAAAACTTCTGCCTAATCTTCGGAGGTGACAAGGAAATATTCAAATTTGTTTAAGGAAAACATTGTTGCTCTAGCTGACAGTTTGAAACAATCTTTTACTTTTTGGAAGTATCTACCTCTCTCTTATTAGGAGGATTAATGTCATTAAAATGAATGTGTTTCCCAAATGTTTACACATTTTTATTGCAAAATCCCTTTTTAATTCACTGGATCAAACATTCATGTATTTTATTTGGGATGGCAAGGTACCACGGATTGGTAGAAAACATTTACAGAAGCCTAAGGCATTGGGTGGTTTAGTAATACCAAATTTTCAGACATGCTATTGGGTTGCAAATTTCAGAGCCCTTTTATACTGGCTGCAGACTGATTTTACTGGCCTAAGACCACTCTGGGTCCAGATGTTGTCTGAATCGTTTAAACCTGTTGTACTTTCTTCTGTGTTGTACTCGTCTCTCCCAGTGTCCCAATGCAAAAGGTGTGTCAACCCAATTGTAAAGCAGTCTCTTAAAATTTGGAATCAGTTCTGTTTAGCCTTTAGCCTCCAAGGCATTTCTCAATCAGGCCCAATCAATCAGAACATTTGATTTCCTCCATCTTTAAATTATGGGGCTTTTGGCATCTGGCACTCACTAGGCCTCTCCTCACTAGCCAAATTATTCTTTAATGATACATTTGCCTCTTTTGCTCAGCTACAGGACAAGTTCAACCTCCCCCAATCCCACTTCTTCCACTATCTCCAGACTAGGAACTTTGTCAGAGCTAACACACCTGAATTTCCCCATAGGCCTGCAAATACAGCTATAGAGAGCATCTTTGAGCTAAACAAGCTTCCTAGGGGTGCAATTCCAGATGTATATGGAATCATTAATGACTTACAGAACCCTTCTTTGCTGCCTTTAAAGACTCGATGGGGGAGGAAATTGGGGAAGACACCTGGGAATCTGTGTTGCACAGGGTGCATTCGTCCTCTTTTAGCACTAGACACAGCCTCATTCAATTCAAGGTCGTTCACTGGTCCGGGGCCAAACTTGGAAAAATAATCTCTGATTTTGATCCTACCTATCGCCGATGTAGAACGGAACCAGTCACACTGTATCATATGTCCTGGGAGATGGCAGTCCCCCATCTTATAAATATTGGGTGGGAGATGTGTTGTGCTCTCTGAAATTAGAACATTTTTAATTCACTAAACGTGGGAACCCCAAACTGTTTTATGAGGCTTGGGCTCCATTCCGGTCTTCCTTTTAACAGTCCATTATCTGATGGCATTCTTATTATAACAAAAATAAGTCTGTATTTGACACCCCTGTGACTTAAATGTTGGATGAGCATTTCTTTGTGTTTTTTTTGGGGGGGGGGTGTTAATTAAGGTTGATGTGCCTATTGATTCTTATTGAATGTGACATGCAGATGCCTTTTTCATCTTGCCCTGTCAGAGACTAAAATGTGAGCTTGTTTTGCCCTGTTTTTTAATTAGTTTTCACTTACATATAACATATATTTTTTAAAGCATTGTAAACTTTATTTTTGGTCCAGTGGATGGTCGGTCTGTGGCCATGACTGTCTCTGAATGTGAGTGGTTGCATTCCTCCGTCCTATCCCTTGTCTGTTTACAGGAACAACGGTGAGGTGACCGCTCTGTCCCTGTACTACAGATTTTGTCCCATTGCTCCTGACAGAGCAGGTGTAACTGAGTCAGGTTTGTATGCCTCCTTACTCGCACACACTTTTTCAGTTCTGCCCACAAATTTTCTACAGGATTGTGGTCAGGGCTTTCTGATGGCCACTCCAATACCTTGACTTTGTTGTCCTTAAGCCATTTTGCCAAAACTTTTGAAGTATGCATGGGGTCATTGTCAATTTGGAAGACCCATTTGCGACCAGGCTTTAACTTCCTGATTGATGTCTTGAGAAGTTGCTTCAATATATCCACCTAATTTTCCTGCATCATGATGCCATCTATGTTGTGAAGTGCACCAGTCCCTCCTTCAGCAAAGTACCCCACAACATGATGCTGCCGCCCCCGTGCTTCACAGTTGGGATGGTGTCCTTCGGCTTGCAAGCCTCTCCATTTTTCCTCCAAACATAATGGTCATTATGTCCAAACAGTTCTATTTTTGTTTCATCAGACCAGAGGACATTTCTCCAAAAAGTACGATCTTTGTCCGCATGTGCAGTTGCAAACTGTAGTCTGGCTTTTTTATGGCAGTTTTGTAGCAGTGGCTTCTTCCTTGCTGAGCGGCCTTTCAGGTTATGTCGATATAGGACTCGTTTTCCTGTGGATATAGATACTTTTGTACCTGTTTCCTCCAGCATCTTCACAAGGTCCTTGCTGTTGTTCTGGGATTGATCTGCACTTTTCGCACCAAAGTACGTTCATCTCTAGGAGACAGAACGCATCTCCTTCCTGAGCGGTATGACAGCTGTGTGGTCCCGTGGTGTTTATACTGGCGTACTATTGTTTGTACAGATGAACGTGGTACCTTCAGGCGTTTGGAAATTGCTCCCAAGGATGAAGCAGACTTGTGGAGGTCTACAATTTTTTTATGAGGTCTTGGGCTGATTTCTTTTGATTTTCCCATGATTTCAAGCAAAGAGGCACTGAGTTTGAAGGTAGGCCCTGAAATACATCCACAGGTACAACTACAAATGACACAAATGATGTCAATTAGCCTATCAGAAGCTTCTAAAGCCATGACATCATTTTCTGGAATTTTCCAAGCTGTTTAAAGGCACAGTCAACTTAGTTTATGTAAACTTCTGACCCACTGGAATTGTGATACAGTGAATTATAAGTGAAATAATCTGTCTGTAAACAATTGTTGGAAAAATGACTTGTGTCATGCACAAAGTAGATGTCCTAACCGACTTGCCAAAACTATAGTTTGTTAACAAGAAATTTGTAGAGTGGTTTCATGACTCCAACCTAAGTGCATTTAAACTTCCGACTTCAACTGTACAGTGCAGGTAGGCTGTGTTGGTACTGGTTAGGCTATTTTACATGATGAGATTATTATGGATAAAAGTGGGAATATTTGTATTTGTCAAAAGCCAATCGATCATCATGTCACCAGAATAAGACTCTTGAAATGTATTGAAAAGGAGCATCAAGCCCATCAGTGTGCACTTTCACCACCCTGTGAAGTTCATGATAAGTCATAGTGGGAGGCTCTCACACCATGTCATCGAGTGACTCTAAGTTTACTTTGATATGATGGTTATTATATAAATATTTCCACCACCATTTCTCTCAAAATGAATTTTACAGATGCAAACAAACAAATTCTCTGTCGGCATTTTCTAAAATTGTTGTGATATTTTTATCTTTTTTTTTACACTTTTTTGCAGTCTAGTCGCATAAAAATGGAATGGAAACTTGGTTTAAGATAACCACTTGAACATGATTTCATACATTTAATCCCAATTTTAAGAAGGTCATACCAAGGATAATTTTGTTATATGATTTTGAGTTGTTTGAACCCCAAAATACATAAAAACATTATTTGATGAAAATGTGTATTTGGCCTTAAAGGTATTAGCCCAGACAAACGCATTGAATAACATATTCCTTACATGGAACAAGAAATAATCTCCCCCCTAAATATCTAAGGGAATTTTGTTATGAAGTGTCTGCTAGATATCTCTAGTTAAAACTGACAGATTTTTATGGGGATTTTTGTATTATGCTAATTAGATTTCCGTGGGTTTGCAGACATCGACCATATGGGGTTAAACTGCTGAAAGAGCGACTAACTGTGCTTGGACCTCCTACGTTGAACATAATGAACAGCTTCCTGTCTTCCGGATGTGTACCAAACTCACTACAAGTGGCAATAATAAAGCTTCTTCTGAAAAATCCAAACCTTCACTCCAATTTCTTTCTAAACTAACGGCCCATATTGAATCTCCCATTCCTCTCAACATTTAAAAAAAAAAGCTGTCACTGCCTTCCTGAGGACAAATAATATGTACTAAATGCTCCAGTCTGGTTTTAGACCCCATCATAGTACTGAAACCACACTCGTGAAGGTGGTAAATTACATTTTTCCTGTCTGGTTTTAGACCCCATCATAGTACTGAGACCACAGTTGTGAAGGTAGTATATTACCTTTTAATGGCGTCAGACCAAGGTTCTGCATCTATCATCGTTTATCATTAGTGCCGCTTTTGACATCATTGATCAACACATTCTTTTGGAAAGATTGGAAACCGTAATTGGTCTACGCGGACAAGTTATTGCCTGTTATAGATCCTATCTGTTGGAAAGATATCAGTTTGTCTCTGTGGATGGTTTGTCCTCTGACAAATCAACGCTACACTTGGGTGTTCCTCAAGGTTCCATTCTAGTACCACTATTGTTTTCACTAGATATGCTACCTCTTGGTGATGTCATTTGGAAACAAAATGTCAACTTTCACTGCTTTGCAGATGACACACAGCTGTACATTTTGATAATACAAGGTGAAACCCCAAAATTGCATACCCTGGAAGCCTGTGTTTCAGACATAAGGAAGTGGATGGCAGAATGTTTTAAAACTTTTAAAAGACAAAACAGATGCTATTTCTAGGTCCCAAGAAACAAAGAGATCTGCTTTCAGATCTAAAACTGAATCTCGATGGTTGTTACAGTCGTCTCAAAACAGTGAGGGACCTCAGCTTTACCCTTATTTTATAACTGTAATGGAACCTGGATTTCTTTTACTGAGTTGAAGGAAGAGAACCTCTTCCACATAGGTTAGATATTTAAAAAATGAAATATCGCAAATGAACAGTGTATGCCAATAGAAGCTTCAAAGCCAATTAAAAATAATGAATTTCTCCACTTTCCATTATTGACCTTTTGTTGACCTCCTGCACTGGCAGCTTATCTTAATTTCTCAATTTACATTTAAATTAATTTATATTACAATATGTTATTTACAATAATTAGTTTTATATTTCTCCTGGTTCTTTAATGATAGCCTGGTGTGACCTGCCTGTCAATGCTACTGGAAAACTTACTTAAAGGGTTGCCAGGGAAACAACATTTATAAAACAGTATCGACCAGCTTCAGACAACATTTTGACAGTTTGTCTGATTCCTGTGAAAAAGCATTGGGCTGAGGCAACTGAAGCAAGGCATTTGTTTAGTGTGAAATTGAGTAAGACTTGGTGAATGGTTTAAAGTAAACTCCAAGGGTGCATCCAAAATGCCACCCTTTTTGTTTATTTGGTGCCATTTGGGACACAGCCTAAGTCCTCATCCAGAGTAGCTCCATTAACTCTTGACCTGTTTGTACTCTGCTCACTTCTCCATGTCGAGACAAGGTCATTGTCCAAGGTGACACGGCTGCTGGCTCAGCAGAACTAATCGAATCCTGTCAGACTGCAGCCTGCAGCTCACACACGCACACACACTTATAGAGATAGAGAGAGAGACACACACACACACACCACACACACACACTACAGTCTAACACATTTTCCTCCTCTCTCACTGCAGGTGAAGAGTGAAACTCCTTCAAAGCTAATCCAATGATATGGTGAAGTGGCACTCAAGAGTCAGAGATAATATCACAGCTATGCCACAAATGTTTCGGCTCAGTGGCGTAACAATCCCTTCCACGTGAATGCTCTATCACTCAGACTATAGGAAAGTCATTGATTGAGACGTCGATTCCTTATAGGAAACCGATGGAATTCACAGTATTCAGACATAAATGCAACACTATTCAACCATCCTTGTCTCTTATGGATATTGGCAGATAGTACGTTTATTCCATTGACACCCTCCACTGACATTACCATCATCATCATCAAAATGAATGCTGATGTATTCAGACTGGCCTATTTCCAAACTCTATCACTCACCCTTGGTGTTGGTACAGTTTAAGGGTCACACTGTGGCAGTCAATAGTAGCCTCTCCACTTTGTACAAATTTGAGAACTGGGCTCTGATGACTAAATCTAGCCCACATGCCAAGTGTAGATGCTGTCCCAACATGGACACTGTACATTACTCAATGTATCATGTACAGGCCATATGCACTCACAGTATACTCAAGCACTTTCCTGATCTTGTCCATTTGCATCTTACACTATCCTCGTGCTGTTGATTGATTGATATTGCTAAACACTTATGAGACATATGATTTTCCTCCTTTGCCACCAATCCTGAACCTCCCCAATAGCACGTTGCTAAAACCTGACATTATGGCATTCTCTCTGGAACTCCAATAAATCACACTTAAGCCAGCAATCTCTCTAATAGTATTACAATTAATTAGCTGGTCACTGTGGTTTTGTACCAGGTCGTATTCGGATCAATCCACCTGCACCTCGGAATTCCTCCCCCGATTAGCATTTGGGGAGAACACCGTTTGCTATACCCACTAAACGGTATAAAAGGCTTAAATACGGCTGAATCTATTTTGCATAATTGAAGCTCCTGAAAATATTTCATGGTTTGTTGCATCAAGCTCCCGGGCTGGTATCAATTGAAATTAAACGTGAGCAAGGCAATTTATTAAACCTTTACAGAAAATAATTTGTAATAATTCCCCCTTAATGGAAATTAAACAATGTATTTTTAAAAAGCTTTATTTCAAGGCAGTTGAGAAGACAGGCTTGTGTTTTACCTCATTTTGATGATTGTCTCAATTATGAATGACCAGGCATTGGGAATGATTTACGGTTGATGAGAAGCACATTTATTTATAATAATGTGGGTTAGAGATATCCTCTTGACTGTTGTTGATCAACTGTAAGAGTTTGATTTTGGAGAATAAGCATATAGTTCGTTCCTGAAACCTATTATGTGTCTCCCTGTAAAATGTTACTCTTTCTTATCATGTATGTCATGATAAAAAGTTACTTCTATAATGTGATCATGTTTAGAAATTGAAACATTAAGGTGAATCTTCAGAAATGTAAATGATTACCTTGCATTACTCGTTCACTGAAGAGGGTTCTGTTAATTTCCTGTTCAGAGAATTGATTGGCAAATAGGGGCACGTTCGAGCGCCTGTTTTTTCATTGATGGGAAATGCGGTAGTAGCTTATCCCGGAAGGACGTATATGTTCATGTCCCCAACTGTATTTATGCGAAGGCAATGTTAGAACCTTTATTGATATGTGTGCTTAAGGTTATTCATCTTTATCACTTGAGCATATGTATATTGAAATTAATATTAAATGTTAATTTAACCTGATGTGATGGGGCTGTTTCTCATTCCTCAAATGCATGATGGGTAGAGTATTTAAACCCTGCTATTTCATTGTTTGGGAGAGGCAGGGAACCGGTCGGCATGCTACCGCCTTTTGAGGGCTGTATATGATTCAGTTCATGTTCCTTGTGTTGTAATGTCCAGTTTATTAATTTTGTATATATTGTAGTCGCTGGCTATATCTATGTAAGAATGCTGTCCATTGACTACAGCTCAGCATTCAACACCATAGTACCGTCCAAGCTCATCATCAAGCTGGAGGCCCTGGGTCTCAACCCCGCCTTGTGCAATTGGGTCCTGAACTTTCTGACGGGCCGCCCCCAGGTGGTGAGGTAGGAAACAACACCTCCACTTCGCTGACCCTCAACACTGGGGCGCCATAACGGTGCGTGCTCAGCCCCCTCATGTACTCCCTGTTCACCCACGACTGCGTGGCCATGCACGCCTCCAACTCAATTATCAAGTTTGCAGACGACACAACAGTAGTGGGCTTGATTACCAACAATGACGAGACAGCCTACAGGGAGGAGGTGAGGGCACTCGGAGTGTGGTGTCAGGAAAACAACCTCTCACTCAACGTCAACAAAACAAAGGAGATGATCGTGGACTTCAGGAAACAGCAGAGGAAGCACCCCCCTATCCACATCGAAGGGACAGTAGAGAAGAAGGTGGAAAGTTTTAAGTTCCTTGGCATAGACATCACAGACAAACTGGTCCACCCACACAGACAGTGTGGTGAAGAAGGCGTAAAAGTGCCTCTTCAACCTCAGGAAGCTGAAGAAATTTGGCTTGTCACCCAAAACCCTGACAAACCTTTACAGATGCACAATCGAGAGCATCCTGTCGGGCTGTATCACAGTCTGGTACGTCAACTGCATCGCCCTCAACCACAAGGTTCTCCAGAGGGTGGTGCCCTCCATGACACCTACAGTACAGCACCTGATGTCACAGGAAGGTCAAAAAGATCATCAAGGACATCATCCACCTGAGCCACTGCCTGTTCACACCGCTACCACCCAGAAGGTGAGGTCAGTACAGGTGCATCAAAGCTGGGACCGAGAGACTGAAAAACAGCTTCTATCTCAAGGCCATCAGACTGCAAAACAGCAATCACTAATTCAAAGAGGTTGTTGCCTACATTGAGACCCAATCACTGGCCACTTTAATAAATGGATCACTAGTCACTTCATACAATGCACTCTAAATAATGCCACTTTCATAATGTTTACATATCTTACATTACTCATATCACATGTATATGCCGTATTTTATACCATCTATTGCAACTTGCCTATGCTGCTCGGCCATCGCTCATCCATAAACTTTAGATCTGTGTGTATTAGGTAGTTGTTGGGGAATTGTTAGATTACTTGTTAGATATTACTGCACTGTCAGAACTAGAAGAACAAGCATTTCACTACACTCACATTAACATCTACTAACCATGTGTATGTGACAAATACAATTTGATTTGATTTATATCTATCTCCACTTGCAAAGTAAAAAGCCTCACTCTGGGCAAGAGAAATCAGTCTGCATTGTTGCTTCCTCACTGTAAAATCCTACCGCTAGGTTCACACTCATAAAGGTGTAAATATGGAAGTGGCGTCTTGAAGATGCTCCTCTAAAATTCAGGGGGAAGACACTTTTTTCTACTCAAGTAGGTGTTAAAAGCATTGAGCCATGCGAGGTGCGCTACATTCAAATGCTGTATCCTCAGAAGATCTGGCTTGCTCTTGCAATAATGCATAGAAATGCACAGATTCACTCCCAAAACGGTACGTGTTTACTGACAAGACAACTTTTGCATTGGTCTGATCCGAGGTAAAGCACTTTTCCTCAGGAAATATAAATTTCTTTCATTTCCAATTCTACATGCTAGCAATTAGCCAAAGCTACGGCTTTACCTTTGTACAAGCAGAACTTGTGTAGCATTAGCATATCCAGAAGATGTATGAAAGGAAATGGGTTAACGCAGGAAACAAGTCATGCAGTGCCATTCTGATTCTCAAAATCTGTAATACTGTACATGTGGGCTGGCATTTAAAATACAATTTTACAAACTGTAGCTTAGAATGGAATATGAGCAAGGAGATGTATGGCAGTGTATGAAGTACACTTCAGGGATATTTAGGTCACAAAAACGTATAAAATACAGTAGATCTCCCACAATTTAGAGGTAATCAACCACACTTGGAGAGTTTTAATTAGTTTCACTCCATGCAGGTGGAGGAACAGCTATGGAATTGTTCTGCCTATTCCTGGAAGAACGCCCCCCCCCCCCCACCTGTGAGGCAACACACTCAAAGAGAAAGATAAGTAAGTAAATCTGTTTTGCACCACTGGATAAGTGAGAGAAAAAGCTGAAACCTCGAGCATCGTACCTTTCTGCTTGTCTAGCATCTTTGACAGAGGGTGAACCTTGTCTCAAAATGAAAGTGCATGTGAACAAATGGCTGGTATGAGTTGGTATGAAAGGTTTGAGGGGTAGAAAGAACTTGGGGGGAGACATAACACAAAGTAAACTGGTGACGAAGTTTAATCTGAGAGAATTCTGGTTTGCTGCTGTATGTTTGATTGTTCCCTTTGTGTCACTGCTTCCTCTGCTTTAGAATCATCCGTGTAATATTTTCCAAGACGGCTATCATCAGTAATTCTTCTGACAGCTAACAAACTGCCATATTATCTGTTGGCTGTGCTACACTTGGCATCCCTGCTTTTTGTTTAATCACTTCACTGCATGAGCACTTGTCAGGTAAAAAAGGCATATTGCATTGTCGACTGTGGCCAGGAGATCAAAGGGAACCATTTGAAGAGCATCAGAGAGCTTAGAGCACCATGTTTGATGGTCAAAGGACTAGACACCATGGCTTTGTTCCAATATCCACACTAGCATACCATTTTGTAGCAATGTATTTAGATAGCTGGTTTGCTAGCACATTGGAATGTGGTCCATCTCTATATATCAGGAATTGGAGGAAATCTGTTTTAAAATAGCCGCCCACTCTTCTGGCCTTCTGACCTTTCCTACAGGCTACCATCTCTAAGCTGTTGTTTTATCGATCTTATTACATGCTATGACCACCCACACTTTCTCTCTCTCTGTATGTTTAGCATGTTGGACTTTCCTGGTTGAACACTGATGTTGTGTTTTGCTACGGTTACTCCTTTGTTGTTAATGACGGTGTGGTTAACAGTGGAATTTAAGCCATGTGTGCTCTGTGATTATAGGCCATCGATGAATCATCCACTACAGTCCTACGCCTCGCACTCGTCCAATTAAATTATAACGAGGTATTTTCTAATTAACTCTAGGGTTAATTGTTCTCAATGCCTTTGCTGGCTACTACTGTGTGCTGCCATTTGAGTCATGTGACTCCGCCAGTCCTTTCATTGTATACTTCTCACCAGGATATTTTTGGCTGTTCCGAATTGAAGCCCAGAAATGTATTACAAACGACTGCCATCCGATGATTACAGCAGATGCTTTACATGCAGATTAATTTTAACCTGTTGGGGCTAGGGGGCAGTATTTTCACGGCTGGATAAAAAAACGTACCCGATTTAATCTGGTTACTAATCCTACCCAGTAACTAGAATATGCATATACTTATTATATATGGATAGAAAACACCCTAAAGTTTCTAAAACTGTTTGAATGGTGTCTGTGAGTATAACAGAACTCATTTGGCAGGCAAAACCCTGAGACATTTTCTGACAGGAAGTGGATACCTGATGTGTTGAATTACCTTTAAGCCTATGCCATTGAAACACACAGGGGTTGATTAATGTTTTGGCACTTCCTATTGCTTCCACTAGATGTCACCAGCCTTTACAAAGTGTTTTGAGTCTTTTACTGTGAGATCTGACCGAACAAGAGCCATGGAACGGTGATGGCCGATTAGACTCTGGCGCGCGAGTTCATGTTGGGTACCCTCGTTCCAATACGTTATAAAAGAGAATGCATTCGTCCACCTTGAATATTATTCATGTTCTGGTTAAAAAAGGCACTAATGATTTATGCTATACAACGTTTGACATGTTTGAACGAACGTAAATATATTTTTTCCCCTCGTTCATGACGAGAAGTCCGGCTGGCTTAGATCATGTGCTAACAACACGGAGCTTTTTGGATATAAATGATGAGCTTTTTTGAACAAAACTACATTCGTTATGGACCTGGGATTCCTGGAAGTGACATCTGATGAAGAGAATCAAAGGTAATGGATTATTTACATAGTATTTTCGATTTTAGATCTCTCCAACATGGCCGTTTGTCTGTATAACAAAGCATATTTTTCTGGGCGCAGTGCTCAGATTATTGCAAAGTGTGATTTCCCAGTAAGGTTATTTTTAAATCTGGCAAGTTGATTGCGTTCAAGAGATGTAAATCTATAATTCTTTAAATGACAATATAATATTTTACCAATGTTTTCTAATTTTAATTATTTAATTTGTGGTGCTGACTTGACTGCCGGTTATTGGAGGGAAACGATTTCCTCAACATCAATGCCATAGTAAAACGCTGTTTTTGGATATAAATATGAACTTGATAGAACTAAAAATGCATGCATTGTCTAACATAATGTCCTAGGAGTGTCATCTGATGGAGATTGTAAAAGGTTAGTGCATCATTTTAGCTGGTTTTATGGTTTTGGTGACGCCTGTCTTTGAATTGACAAAACATTACACACAGCTATTGTCAATGTACTCTCCTAACATAATCTAACTTTATGCTTTCGCCGTAAAACCTTTTTGAAATCGGACAACGTGGTTAGATTAATTATGGTGGAGTTTTTAATTAATTAATGTGTTTTTATTCTTTCTTCACAGCTGGATGTTGTTCCCACTGTGCCGATTACAATTTCTCCAAATTAAAACCATGGATAGATGGCAGTATTTGCGCAAAACTGAAAGCGAGAACCATCGCATTTAACCACTGCAAGGTGACTGAGAACATGGACATGTAAAAACAGACCAGCTATGCTCTCCATAAGTCACAATTCAATGGTTCAGAGACGAGGCATACGTGGCAGGGACTCCAGACAATAACAGATTACAAAGGGAAAGCCAGACACGTCGCAGACACCAACGACTTGCTCCCGGACAAGCTAAACCCCTTCTTCGCCCGATTCGAGGAAAACACCGTCCCGCCAACCGCTTACGAGGACTGTGAGTTCTCGTTCTTCGTGGCCGACGTGAGTAAGATATTTAAGTATGTTAACCCTCGCAAGGCTGCCAGCCCAGACGGCATCCCAAGCAGAGTCCTCAGAGCATGTGCAGACCAGCTGGCTGGTGTGTTTACAGACATAATCAATCTCTCCCTATCCCAGTCTGTTGTCCCCACTTGCTTCAAGATGTCCACCATTGTTCCTGTACCCAATAAAGCAAAGCTAACTGAACTAAATGACTATTGCCCCGTAGCACTCACTTTTGTCATCATTAAGTACTTTGAGAGGCTAGTTAAGGATCATATCACCTCCACCTTACCGGACACCCTAGACCCACTACAATTTGCATACCGCCCAACAGATCCACGGATGACGCAATCGCCATCACACTGCACACTGCCCTATCCCATCTGGACAAGAGGAATACCTATGTAAGAATGCTATTCACCGGATACAGCTCAGCCTTCAACACCATAGTGCCTTCCAAGCTCATCACTAAGCTCGGGGCCCTGGGTCTGAACCCCATCCTGTGCAACTGGGTCCTAGACTTCCTGACAGGCCAACCCCAATTGGTGAAGGTAGTCAACAACATCTCCACTACGCTGATCCTCAACACAGGGGCCCGCCAGGGGTGCATGCTCAGCTCCCTTCTGTACTCCATATTCACCCATGACTGTGTGGCTATGCACGTCTCTAACTCAATCATCAAGTTTGCAGAAGACAACAGTGAAAGGGCTAATTACCAACAACAACTAAATAGCCTAGAGGAAGGAGGTAAGGGCCCTGGCGGAGTGGTGCCAGCAAAATAACCTCTCACTCAACATCAACAAAACAAAGGAGCTGATTGTGGATTTCGGGAGACAGCAGAGAGAGCACGCCCCAATCCACATCGATAGGATGATAAGACCATCACAAACTTCTAAAGATGCACCATTAAGAGCATCCTTTCGGGCTGTTTCGGCGCCTGGTATGGCAATTGCATCGTCCACAATCACAGGGCTCTCCAGAGGGTGGTACGGACAGCCCTACGCATCACCGGGGGTACACTACCTGCCTTCCAGGACATGAATAGTCACCACTTGCCGGCCTCCGCTACCCGCACCTGCGTCTCATGACACTCACCTAGACTCCATCACTTTCTTGATTACCTGCCCTATATCTTGGCCAGGTCGCAATTGTAAATGAGAACTTGTTCTCAACTTTCCTACCTGGTTAAATAAAGGTGAAATAAAAAATAAAAATAAATAAAAATATCTGTCACTCCACTTTGTTCTTTCCTCAGGTGTTATTTACTCTGTTTGTGTTCCATGTCTGTACGCTACCCGTGTTTCTTGTTTTGGTTTACGTTCATTTATTTATGAAATACATTCCCTGTACTTGCTTCGCGACTCCCAGCGTACACGTTACAGAATAACACCTCCACTAAGGGGAGCGTCAGGGACTGTGTTTTTGTTTCTGGTGACTTCAGATCCAAATGCCGCAGCTGAAGCAACCGGGGATGCCTCAGCTGGCTCGTCAGGTTTTCAAGACTTGGTTGGCTCGGCAGGCTCCCATGCCCCAGCCGGCTCTACAGGTTCCCGTTCCTCTTCCAAAGTAACCAGGATGCCTCTGCTGGCTCGTCAGGCTCCCGCACCTCTGCCGGCTCGTCAGGCTCCCACCTCTCACCTGGCTCGTCAGTCTCCCGCACGTCAGCAGAGGAGACCGTCCCTCTGGTCGGCGTCCTGCGGCTAGAGCCGCGTGTCAGGGAAGGGGTACTGTCACGTCTACTCCCGCTCCTCCTCTCTGGCGCTTGTTATCGACCAGTTGACTAATCATTACGCACACCTGCCACCATCGTTACCCGAACCTGTGCCTCATGACACTCACCTGGACTTCATCACTTTCTTGAATACCTCCCTGTATATATATATGTCACTCCCCTTGGTTCTTTCCTCAGATGTTATTGACTCTTTGTGTTCCATGTCTGTACGCTACTCGTGTTTCTTGTTTTGGTCTATGTTAATTTATTTATTAAATACACTCCCTATACTTGCTTCCTGACTCCCAGCGTACACGTTACACCCTGCCCTGAACTTTAGTCACTGTTACTAGCAGTCTACCACTTGGTACTCTACCCTGCGCCTTAGAGGCTGGTGCCCTATGTACATAGTCATTGAACACTAATCACTATAATAATGTTTACATACTGTTTTATCCATTTCATATGTACTATATATACTGTATTCTGGTCAAGGCTCATCTTATGTATTGTAACTACTGCTGTACACACCTTTACTATTCATATACTGTCCATACACACCATCAAATACATTTATATTCCAGACTCTCACGTTGCGGGTTCTGATATTTTCTTAAATTTTGGGGGGGGGATTGTGTGTTATGTATTTTTAGGTATTACTGCACTGTTGGATCTAGAAACATAAGCATTTCACTGCACCCGTGATAAATTCGGCAAAATATGTGTACGCAATCAATAAAATTTAATTTGGTAAAATATGATGCTGCCATCGGCTTATAGGAAGTCAGTGTCTACCGTAATGCAGTATGGTATATTTCTTAGTAATGATCAATGTGGTTTGAAGAAAATCCAATGCAAACTGCATTTCAATGACCTGTTAGTTCCAAGATGTATAAACTGGCTTTGAAATATTGAGTGTACAGCATTCAAACGACATTTTCCAATCCATAAAAAAACCACTCCATATATTTTTTTTATGTTGTACTTGACATTTGAACTATTATCATAGTAATTCAATTATTATAGTGGTCAAACTGAATGGCTACTCTTATGATTCCACTCTAGTCCTGTCAACTTAATATGCAGTACAAAAATAACATTGAGGGATAAAGGTACATTGAGCAAGATGACATTAACACACAACCGGGTCACTTCCTGCCGAACAACAATATAATTCAGCTCTGCCAACACAGCAGGATCACAATTTGGGAAGAACCAATACAGGCAGATCTAGCAGTGTTGACTGTAACCAAGAAGTTGCCCTGTTGTGTATGATGTTGTCATATTCCTACCAAGATGGCATAGCAGTCAGACATCTTTTGTCCTCGTCGTGTCCCGTGTTTAGTTATTTTCTTCGCATATCTTTTTGTATATATTATTTCTAAAAACTGAACTTCAAAACACTCTCCTGCAACCCGCCTCACCAATTAAAAAACAAAGTATTATTCACCTCAAATCTGAAATCCACAACAGAAGCGAGCCAGAAGCTAGCCAGAAGCTAGCGTTAGTATTCAGCTAACCACGGTTGGCGGTCATCAGCTATCCCTTAGCTCGAATAGCTATCGCCAGTTTTGTACAATGCGACTCAGACCAGAGCATACCGAACCTATTTTTCTCTCCATATCCCCGGATTTCTATCGCAAGCTAAGGACATTTACACCTGGATCTTGCAGCTAGCTAGCTGCTATCCGAGGGACTATTGGCTAACGTCGGTCCCAGAGCAAACAAAATTATTCCGGAGCTAGCCAGCTGAAGAGTTCCATCAGCCATTCCTGGGCGACAATCACCTATCCGGACCCGTTTTACTGCCAATGCGGAGCCCCACCGGGCCTTCACGACTGGACTACCGACGTTATCTGCCCGAGGGAGTTATTCAACTGGCCCCTCCGTCGCGACGTAACCTGAACGCCCATCTATCGGTCTATCGGACAATTTTCTTGGGCCACTATAATTAAAACTATTTTGCCAATTGGATTGGTCCCCTCTACCACACGGAACCCCACTAATCTACAGACGGAAACGCACGAGGTGGCTAAAAACAGACCTCCCTCCATCTTCTGCCAGCTTGCTACCTATGACCCGGCTAGATGTCTGAATCTCACTGGACCCTTATGATCACTCGGCTAAGCATGCCTCTCCTTAATGTCAATATGCCTTGTCCATTGCTGTTCTGATTAGTGTTTATTGGCTTATTTCACTGTAGAGTCTCTAGCCCTGCTCATTATATCTTATCCAACCTTTCAGTTCCACCACCCACACATGCTATGACATCACCTGGTTTCAATGATGTTTATAGAGACAATATCTCTCTCATCATCACTCAATGCCTAGGTTAACCTCCACTGTATTCACATCCTACCATACCTTTGTCTGTACATTATACCTTGAAGCTATTTTATATATATGTTAGCCTGCAGAGTTCTGTCCTACTATCCAGATCTGTACCCAAACAATTTGAACTTCTACTTTTAAAAATCCACCTCTCTAAAAACAAGTCTCTCACCGTTGCCGCCTGCTATAGACCACCCTCTGCTCCCAGCTGTGCTCTGGACACCATATGTGAACTGATTGCCCCACATCTATCTTCAGAGCTCGTGCTGCTAGGTGACCTAAACTGGGACATACTTAACACCCCAGCCATCCAACAATTTAAGCTTGATGCCCTGAATCTCACACAAATGATCAATGAACCTACCAGGTACCACCCCAAAGCCGTAAACACGGGCATCCTCATAGATATCACCCTAACCAACTTGCCCTCTAAATACACCTCTGCTGTTTCAACCAAGATCTCAGCGATCACTGCCTCATTGCCTGCATCTGTAATGGGTCAGCGGTCAACCGACCTCCACTCATCACTGTCAAACGCTCCCTGAAACACTTCAGCGAGCAAGCCTTTCTAATCGACCTGGCCCGGGTATCCTGGAAGGATATTGACCTCATCCCGACAGTAGAGGATGCCTGGTTATTTAAAAAAATGCCTTCCTCATCATCTTAAATAAGCATGCCCCATTCAAGAAATGTAGAACCAGGAACAGATATAGCCCTTGGTTCTCTCCAGACCTGGCTGCCATTAACCAACACAAAAACATCCTGTGGCGTTCTGCATTAGCATCAAACAGCCCCCGTGATATGCAACTTTTCAGGGAAGTTAGAAACCAATATACAGAGGCAGTTAGAAAAGCCAAGGCTAGCTTTTTCAAGCAGAAATTTGCTTCCTTCAACACAAGCTCAAAAATGTTCTGGGACATTGTAAAGTCCATGGAGAATAAGAACACCTCCTCCCAGCTGCCCACTGCACTGAGGATAGGAAACTCTGTCATCACCGATAAATCCACTATAAATGAGAATTTCAATAATCATTTTTCTACGGCTGGCCTTGCTTTCCACCTGGCTACCCCTACCGCGGTCAACAGCACTGCACCCCGCCCACAGCTACTCGCCCAAGCCTTCCCAATTTCTCTTTCTCCCACATCCAGATAGCTGATGTTCTGAAAGAGCTGCAAAATCTGGACCCCTACAAATCAGCCGGGCTAGACAATCTGGACGCTTTCTTTAAAAAATGATCTGCCAAAATTGTTGCAACCTCTACCCCTAGCTTGTTCAACCTCTCTTTCGTGTCGTCTGAGATTCCCAAAGGTTGGAAAGCAGCTGTAGTCATCCCCCTCTTCAAAGGGGGGGACACTCTTGACCCAAACTGCTACAGACCAATATCTATCCTACCCTGCCTTTCTAAGGTCTTCGAAATCCAAGTCAACAAACAGATTACCGACCATTTCGAATCCCACCGCACCTTCTCTGCTATGCAATCTGGTTTCAGAGCTGGTCATGGGTGCACCTCAGCCACTCTCAAGGTCCTAAACGATATCGTAACTGCCATCGATAAGAAACAATACTGTGCTGCCGTATTCATTGACCTAGCCAAGGCTTTCGACTCTGTCAATCACCACATCCTCATCGGCAGACTCAATAGCCTTGGTTTATCAAATGATTGCCTCGCCTGGTTCACCAATTACTTCTCTGACAGAGTTCAATGTGTCAAATCGGATGACGTGTTGTCCGGGCCTCTGGCAGTCTCTATGGGGGTGCCAGAGGGTTCAATCCTTGGGCCAACTCTTTTCTCTTTATACATCAATGATGTCGCTCTTGCTGCTGCTGTCTCTGATCCACCTACGCAGACGACACCATTCTGTATACTTCTGGCCCTTCTTTGGGCACTGTGTTAACAACCCTCCAGATGAGCTTCAATGCCATACAACTCTCCTTCTGTGGCCTCCAACTGCACTTAAATACAAGTAAAACTAAATGCATGCTCTTCAACCGATCGCTGCCTGCACCTGCCCACCCGTCCAGCATCACTACTCTGGATGGTTCTGACTTAGAATATGTGGACAACTACAAATACCTAGGTGTCTGGTTAGACTGTAAACTCTCCTTCCAGACTCACATCAAACATCTCCAATCCAAAGTTAAATCTAGAATTGGCTTCCTATTTCGCAACAAAGCATCTTTCACTCATGCTGCCAAACATACCCTCATAAAACTGACCTTCCTACCGATCCTCGACTTCGGCGATGTCATTTACAAAATAGCCTCCAATACCCTACTCAATAAACTGGATGCAGTCTATCACAGTGCCATCCGTTTTGTCACCAAAGCCCCATATACTACCCACCACTGCGACCTGTACACTCTCGTTGGCTGGCCCTTGCTTCATACTCATCGCCAAACCCGCTGGCTCCACGTCATCTACAAGACCCTGCTAGGTAAAGTCCCCCCTTATCTCAGCTCACTGGTCACCATAGCAGCACCCACCTATAGCACGCGCTCCAGCAGGTATATCTCTCTGGTCACCCCCAAAGCCAATTCCTCCTTTGGCCATCTCTCCTTCCAGTTCTCTGCTGCCAATGACTGTAACGAACTACAAGAATCTCTGAAACTGGAAACACTTATCTCCCTCACTAGCTTTAAGCACCAGCTGTCAGAGCAGCTCACAGATCACTGCACCTGTACATAGCCCATCTATAATTTAGTCCAAACAACTACCCCTTCCCCTACTGTATTTATTTATTTATTTATTTATTTTGCTCTTTTGCACCCCATTATTTCTATTTCTACTTTGCACTTTATTCCACTACAAATCTACCATTCCAGTGTTTTACTTGCTATATTGTATTTACTTTGCCACCATGGCCTTTTTTGCCTTTGCCTCCCTTATCTCACCTCATTTGCTCACATTGTATATAGACTTATTTTTCTACTGTATTATTGACTGTATGTTTGTTTTACTCCATGTGTAACTCTGTGTTGTTGTATGTGTCGAACTGCTTTGCTTTATCTTGGCCAGGTGGCAATTGTAAATGAGAACTTGTTCTCAACTTGCCTACCTGGTTAAATAATGGTGAAATATATATTTTTTTTAATTGCTCAGTTTACCTTTAAACCTCATTGTTATTCTCTTCCCTGTAGTTTAATTAGATTGAGACCCCCTGAAGAATCCCTACCTCTCTCCCCATCCCTCCTCTTCATCCATCCCTCCCTCGCCCTTAAAACCTCTTACAGCTACTTAAGGATAGGGGGCAGTATTGACAATTTCGGAAAAAATATGTGCCCATATTAAACTGCCTCCTACTCAAACCCAGAAGCTAGGATATGCATATTTTTAGTAGATTTGGATAGAAAACACTCTGAAGTTTCTAAAACCGTTTGAATGGTGTCTGTGAGTATAACATAACTCATATGGCAAGCAAAAACCTGAGAGAAATCCTACCAGGAAGTAGAAATCTGGATGCATGGACTCTCTTCAAGTCGTTTCCTACTGAATACACAGTGACGTAGTATTAATTGTGCACTTCCTACGGCTTCCACTAGACGTCAACAGTCTTTACAAAGTTGTTTGAGTCGTCTTCGATGAACAGAGACCGAATGAGAAGGTGGGGAAGTTGGTGAGGCAGGGAATGACATCACTTCTTGGCGCGCATTCATGAGGGTGGATCCTCCGTTCCAAAACGTTTTTCAAGACACAGGAACCGTCCGGTTGAAATATTACTGAATCTTCACGTTCTAAAGGCCCTAAAGATTGATGTTTTACAACGTTTGACATGTTTGAACGAACATAAACACAACTTTTTTTTACTTTTCGTTGTGACATTGTCCGCGCGCTTCCTACATTTGGAGTAGCTAACTGAACGCGCGAACAACAAGGAGTTATTTGGACATAAATTATGGACTTTATCGAACAAAACAACATTTGTTGTGGACCTGGGATTCCTGGAAGTGCCTTCTGATGAAGATCATCAAAGGTAAGGGAATATTTCTAATGCAATTTATGATTTTAGATGACTCCAAGATGGCGGCTATCTGTATAGCCTAGTGTATTTTTCTGAGCTCAGTACTCAGATTATTGCAAAGAGTGCTTTCCTCGTGAAGCTTTTTTGAAATCTTTCATAGCGTTTGCATAAAGGAGATGTTCATCTATAATTCTTTGAATGACAGTTTAATTTTGTATCAACGTTTATGACAATTATTTTTGTAAATTTTGGCGCTGATTCACCGACAGTATTTGAGGGAAAATATTTTCTGAACGTCACGCGCCGATGTAAAATGCTGTTTTTATATATAAATATGAACTTTATCGAACAAAAAATGTATGTATTGTGTAACATGATGTCCTAGGAGTGTCATCTGATGAAGATCGTCAAAGGTTAGTGCTGCATTTAGCTGTTTTTTGGGTATTTGTGATGTATGCTAGTTGCTTGGAAAATGGCTGTGTGGTTATTTTTGTCGATGTACTCTCCTAACATAATCTAATGTTTTGCTTTCGCTGTAAAGTCTTTTTGACATCGGACAACGTGGTTCGATTCAGGAGAAGTGTATCTATAAAATGGTGTAAAATAGTCCTATGTTTGAGAAATAGAAATTATTCGATTTGGTTTGGTTTTGAATGTGGCACTCTGATTTTTCACTGGCT
Organism: Salmo salar; assembly: GCF_965601325.2. Lineage (NCBI taxonomy): Eukaryota > Metazoa > Chordata > Actinopteri > Salmoniformes > Salmonidae > Salmo > Salmo salar. Next base: position 9,258,913 of record NC_138298.1, read on the forward strand.
GTTGATCCCGCTAATGGGATCGGAGTGGTAAGAGGTTTTAACAACTCCAACTCAAAGGGAAGGGATAATGGAGACAGAAATACCAGGTATTGCCATGTCATTAGAATACCATGTAATGAATGGGGAATTAGAATGGAAATGTTTACTTTCGGGATACAATCAATTACTTATGCTGTCGACTACATCTTTTACTCTTGGAAGTGAATAGCATTAATATTTCCTTAATAGCAATGATATTTCATGTTCACATTTCTGATTCAATCACATGTGATCTGGCCCGCAAGTCCATTCCATGCAGCCCCCACCACCCATTGAAATGACTAAAACCAAATCAAAACTGTATATAAATGATATTGGAGCTACATTTATACAGTCTCTTCACTCTTTCCAGGTTGCTAAGAATCTGAACTACAACGGTGTAACTAAGTGGACCTGGTAAAACTTACATTCACAACACCTATGAAGCACTGCCAGTACCAATGACACATTTATGTATACAAGGCTACAGTAATTTAGGCCGTGAGCCTTTTTCCGATCGAAATTACTGTGCAACTTAGCCATTTTGCTACCCGTGCATGCATGTGTCCTGCTGATAACTGATAGGGAATGTTGGATTACACTGTTGTTTTATATGGTTCTTAGTAGCCTAATGTGTTTAGCCTTAGGGCTATTTATATTGGTTTCTGGGCACATTCACAAAACCTCCCACGCAATGGGGCTTGAAGCCAGATTTCAAGGGCTAAAAAAAACAGACTGGTCCAACTTTAGCTTGAAATCATTTCCTTTATTTCACAGTGCCATATTTGGACTGGGCTAATGGAAAACCAATTTGTCACATTCCTCCACTGGAATGGGCTCGCTCTCTGTGAAATGTGTTGTTGAGGATTTACTAAATCAAACCTGACTCAATGCTTTGTGTTTCATCTACAACAGGTGCCTCAGCGGTAAACAAGATGGTCAGGATTCGGGTACCACTGGAAAAATGGGAGCATTGTCAAGAAAATAATTAAATGAGGATGAATTAAAAGAAGCCAGAAAAGCTTTACATAAATTGATGAAGTTTTGAGTCCCATTTGGATAACTACAGCTGCTGGATCTTAATTTGAGCCAGTTTTCTACAGCAGGAAAACAATCTAGCAGCAACAGGAAATATTAATTATTATCTGGATTAAAACTAATTGATACATTTTTTGTAAGTGAAATTTCTGAAAATTACAAACTTCAAAAGTCTTTTTAAACCTCAAATACACTACAAGTTTTAAGAAGAAAGTTCTCCTGCAACAGGGTGATCAAATTAAGAGCCTACATCTGTAAGAAGACGTTTGAGTGACTGATTTAGTTAAGTGTAATGATTGTCACAAAAAATAACCCTTTTAATTACCCATTTAATGATGTGTTGTCAGGCTGTCAACTCACCTAACAGCTGGTAAAAAAAACATATTGGGGCTTTAACTCTTTCAGTTTAATAAGCAATGGAAACATGTAAAGCCACTGGTCTCACTTAGAAAATAAAATATACTTTTTTTTCCAAAGCCTGGTGAATTCACTTCACTGGTGTCAATAATGGGATGTCCTTGTTTGTATCTTCTTTAGGATGGCATCTAATGTAAGTTGTCCACACCACTAAATGTTGAAGAAGTGGTAACAGTGAAACCTGCAGATGAAAAAGAAGCGAGAACGGTTGAAGATGAGGCTACAGCGGTTCCTCCCTCTCTCTCCCCCATATTCCTCTTCCTCTCTTTATTTCTATATTTTTTTCTCCCTCTCTCTCCCTTCATCTCTCTTTGGGCTGGCAGTGTGTTCTTGAGGCTGAGTGAGTTAATAAATCATTCAGTCCAGTAGATCTGGCTGGGAGCGTTGGTCACATGCTCGCTGTGACCCAGAAACACCAGGAATCCCTAGCTTTCTCTTCAACTGGCCATTTGATGAAGTGCATAGAGAGCACCCTTGCCCAGTGTCTTGCCCTGGCCTTGGCAAAGAAAGAAAAGAAGACTCCTGCTATCTCATGCTGCACAGTGCTTGAGCAGCGCGATCCATAAAATATGATTGTCTTTCAGCTTGCGTTGCAATCTGTTGTTTTGAAATAATCTATAATGCAGGTTTCGAGCTCATTCATCAATGCCTCAGACATATAGGGGAATTCAGATGATGCGTGGCATTAACCGTACACTCACTGAGCAAACCCTAGTCATTGGCACACAGCGAAGTGAAATCTTCACGGGTGTTTCTGCTCTTTGTAGACGGGGCAGAGGAGTTGGTCTGAAGAATGAGCAGTTAAAAGGTGGACTATGCGGATGGGTTTGAGTTACTTCTTGGTTTTTCAGGGTCTGGCAAAATAGTCAGGGGATGTTGCCACATGTATTCTTAAACATTTTTTTTGTGCCAACTACATTGTTAATTAAGTTGACATTCTTGTTGAATGACATTGAGATCTTGCAGTTTGATTAGAATAGTATAGTCTACGGCTAGGCAACGGCAAGCCTGTGACACCTCAGCGTCATGCCATCGCAAAAGGGTTAGGAATCATTAATCTACAAGATGGAAGATAATACACTGCTAAGCATCTCTCCAGCGTAAGACTCCTCGCTAATTGCACTTTGATTATCCTCCATGGTAAACATGATTGCAGGAGATAAGAAGCTATTTTCCTGAGAGGATGAAATTAAGTATTTGAAAGAGGTGAGTCCGTTACTGTAGAACTAATACAATGGAAGCGGACTTGTTATGTCCTGTTCTTATACATGGCAGCAGGGCCGGTCCTTGCTATTCTGCCACCAAAAAATACATATTTTCCAAAAGTTGAAGTTTGGTTCAATTTAGGTTCTGAATGAAAGGTGAAAAGGTATTTTCTGTAAGTTTAAAATACATATTTTCCATGATGTTGAAAATACGTATTTTCCGAATGTTGAAATCAGGTTCATTTTCAGTTCTGAATGAAAGTTGAAAATACTTATTTTCCTGATGTTGAAAATACATATTTTACAGACGTTGAAAATATGTATTTTATGGATGTTGAAATCAGGCCCATTTTTGGTTCTGAATGCAAGTTGAAAAGAAGCAATTTATAGCAATTTATTTATACATCTAGGTTTGACCAAATCAAGGCTGGTCCAGACCGGACAAATCTGAACCAAACATAGACGTCTATGATTTGTTCAGATTTGGTCCGGACTGTACCAAAACCAATGTCTGTGGATTTGGAAATCAAGGCCGTCTGGAACTGCACCAAAAAAGATGTCCGAAAGACTGTTTACTGAGGTGTTGCCTGAAATTGAATTTTATGAATACCCATCTATGTGGTAAGCTTACCATTTTGTAAAACACCAAAAAAAGACGTTCGGACAGGCCCAAAAAAGATGTCCAAAAGACGTTGGCTCGTGCTTACTGGGGTGTAGCCTATCATATCGGATAGCACAAGCAAAATATTTTGCGCTCCTGCCTTTGACTTTAATAAGCAGTGGGCACTGCTTATTAAAGGGTGGCATCAGCGCTCACCTAAAAAGTCTATATGCCACTGGTTGAGAGAAATTGTCATTATTTTTGGCCAGAATTATGTGAGGTTTTATGTGTTGTTGTTGGAGGTGCGTCTTGGTCAGTTTAGCTCATGAAATGCCACCCTCATCAATCTGCCTCCATAGGCGGTCGCCTAATCCTGCCTAATGAGTGGGCCAGCCATGCGTAGCAGAGTATAATTTGACAGGCACCTAAACACCTCGTCCTCATCAGGACTCGAGACAGGATGTCTGTTTGTTCTTTTATATAGGACTCCAACGAGTGGTTCCGGAACTGGATTCTGAATCCTCGCAACCTGTGGTGATATTACAGTTTTTCCCAATTGTTTACACAGTAAAATTGGATGTTGAAACGCAGTCACTGAAACCTGAAACTCATGTACTAAATCCCTAAACCAAGTCTGCAAAATTGCAAGCACAATTGCTGCTTTACACTCAGTTTTCAATTCTATATCACAGTTTTTGCAAAACACTACACACAATTCTCTACATTAGACACAAATTCGAAATTAAAATCTCTTTAGTCCCTTTGGAAAGCAACGCCAATCACAATGCCAAGCTCTATACACCAATTGGCAACACTCACTCCTCACAGGTGTAAACACTTGTTGCTGAATTGTTCACTTAGAAATCAGAGCTTTAGCACTATAAAAGGCCACAGATGAGCTCTCCTGTTTTGGAGGAAAATTGAAGTCAATGGTGAAGCAAGAGCTAGAGGTGATGGAGTGAGAGTAAGAGGAGGAAGAGAGGACGAGGAAGGACAGTTGTCTCAGATGAGATCAGGGCCACATTAGTAGAACATGAGCTCAACCATGGATTGTGAATGAGGGAGGCTGGGCAGAGAGTTCAGCCCAACCTGAGCCGCTACACGGTTGCATCTATCATCCGTACATTCAGAAATGATAACCAGTAAGTTACCTACCATCTACACTATGCTCTTTATCTATACTGCAGTCCGACATATCAGTAGGCCTATATTACTCAGTGATTGTTGGCCAATGTTACAGTAATGTCACTGCATATTGAAAGAAAATAGATTATTTTAGCTAACTGTAACGAATCACATCATATTTGTGGATCTTCTTCAGAGCTGAGAGATGGCCAGGCCGTGGTGGAAGACACCGGCTGTTCACACCAGAACAGGAGACCGCTATTGTGAACATGGTGGTGGCAAACAATACCATTAGCCTACGAGAAATCCAGAACCGCATAATTGCAGACAACACAATATTCGATAACAATCGCCAGGTGGGCTTGTCTACATTGGACCGTGTATTACAGCGCAACCGAATCCAGATGAAACAGGTCTACAGGGCGCCATTTGAGCGAAACTCAGAGAGGGTTAAAGAACAGCGCAAGAAATGAATATACTGTGAATTTACTATCATATCAGCACTGTATAGACACATTATAGTATCGTACCAGTCTGTCACATATAGTCTTGTCTGTTTCACAGAGTCTTGGAGCTGGATGCCACTGCAATTCAGCACGTTTATATTTACATTGATGAGGCTGGCTTCAACCTAGCCAAAAGAAGTGGACGGGGACGAAACATTAACGGCCACCATGCCATTGTGAATGTCCCTGGACAGCGTGGAGGGAATATCACCATGTGCGCAGCCATTAGCCAGCAAGGTGTCCTTCATCACCATGCCAACCTTTGTCCCTAGAAAAACACCGCCCTTCTCATCACATTCCTGGACACACTACATAGCATTCTCATTCCAGCCGAGCAGAGGGTGGGCCAGAGCAGCCCAGGTATGTTGCCATCTGGGACAACGTGAGTTTCCACCGGGAGGCTCTGGTCCGTAACTGGTTCATCGACCACCCACAATTTATTGTTCTATACCTCCCACCATATTCCCCATTCCTAAACCCAATTGAATAGTTTTTTCCGGCCTGGCGATGGAAGGTGTATGACCACCATCCCCTCGCACTCATGCCTCTTCTCCAGGCAATGGAAGATGCATGTGGGAGAACATTGGTTGGGATGTAGATGAGGTGATGTGGCCAGACCAAAATAGGAGGCCGGATGCAGCCTAATGTCTTTTTTCTTACATTTTGCAGGTGTTTGCCTTTTTGTGTTTAGTTTTGAAAGAATTAGCCACTTTCATTTTTAATTTTTGTACAGAAAACCCTTTATCTTACTGAATGTTTTTCCTGGTTTTCTCCTGTTGGGTATGGAAAGTGTTACAAAACACAAGTGTTCAAAAATACTGAATTTTTGGAAATAGATTACAATGTTTTTGTTACTGTATTGCATTAGTGTGTGTTTATTTATGTATATTTGAGTAGGTATATATTACTGTAACAGTATTTTACAACCGGCTACAATGTAACACTGAAAATGCATAAACCTACTGATGGGATATTCATAGTAATGTTTTGTGTTGAGCACATCAGTGTGTTGTTGGTTGGTAGACAGATGTATTCATATGACGCGTGTGTGAGTCATTTTGATGCAAAAAAATAAACATTTTGGAAAGAGAGAACAGTTTTGAATGCAGTGTTTGCTTTTGCTAGAGATTTGTAGAGTTTTGTGTTTTGGGAAAATGGGCCAAAGATTCAGCAAACGTGTGTAAACAATTGTGAGAAACTGTAAATATTAGCGATAGTGATATTACTGTCCAACATAGATGTTGTATTTTCTCCAAAGATTGCAAAACTATGGGTATGTTGATGTGATGTAGTGCCCATTGGCTATGAATGTTTCAACCACTGTGTTGAGAAGTCATGTTTTTACCGTCAATTCCAAGTTTCAAAGAGCACCAAAAACTACCCTAAACATGAGCCTTAGCATTTATGCCGCCACAGAAACAGACCCTGGGTCAGTTCTAATGCCACCAACAAATTACCAAGGAGCTAAACTCAAGAACTCAAAGTGATGTTTTGAAGCCAGAGTCCGAGTCATATGTCACAGTTAATTTTACACAAATAATTGTAAATGTTCAGTTAAATAAAGCTGACAATTGTTTATTTTAGATGAAAAATACTGATCATGTTAAGTGTACTGTTGCTTGTATGCATTTTTACTGTGACTGTCACCCTGATATTGGCTACACTAGATGTGGGATAACAGTAAAATGCAGTGCAGTCACGATGTCTGGAACAAAACACTGGACCATGGCTGTGTATGGTAACTTGGCTGGACCACGGCTGTGTATGGTAACTTATCTACTGAAGACGTAGGTCCTATGATTAAGTGTAGTCTGGCCCAGGGGTGTGAAGGTGAACGGAAAGGCTGGAGCAACGAACCGCCCTTGCTGTCTCTGCCTGGCCGGTTTCCCCTCTTTCCACTGGGATTCTCTGCCTCTACCCCTATTACGGGGGCTGTGTCACTGGCTTACTGGTGTTCTTCCATGCCGTCCCTGGGAGGGGTGCGTCACTTGAGTGGGTTGAGTCACTGACGTGGTCTTCCTGTCTGGGTTAGCGCCCCCCCTTGGGCTGTGCCGTGGCGGAGATCTTTGTGGGCTATACTCGGCCTTGTCCCGGGATGGTATGTTGGTGGTTGGAGATATCCCTCCAGTGGTGTGGAGGCTGTGCTTTGGCAAAGTGGGTGGGGTTATATCCTACCTGTTTGGCCCTGTCCGGGGGTTTCATCGGATGGGGCCACAGTGTCTCCTGACCCCTCCTGTCTCAGCCTCCAGTATTTATGCTGCAGTAGTTTATGTGTCGGGGGGGCTAGGGTCAGTCTGTCACATCTGGAGTATTTCTCTTGTCTTTTCCAGTGTCCTGTGTGAATTTAAATATGCTCTCTCTAATTCTCTCTTTCTCTTTCTTTCTTTCTCTCTCTCGGAGGACCTGAGCCCTAGGACCATGCCTCAGGACTACCTGGCTTGATGACTCCTTGCTGTCCCCAGTTCACCTGGCCATGCTGCTGCTCCAGTTCCAACTGTTCTGCCTGCAGCTATGGAACCCTGACCTGTTCACTGGACGTGCTACCTGTCCCAGACCTGTTGTCCCAAACCTGTTGGAACCCTGACCTATTCACCGGACGTGCTACCTGTCCCAGACCTGCTGTTTTCAACTCTCTAGAGACAGCAGGAGTGGTAGAGATACTCTCAAAGATCGACTATGAAAAAGCCAACTGACACTTATTCTTGTGTTACTGACTTGTTGCACCCTCGACAACTACTATGATTATTATTATATGACAATGCTGGTCATTTATGAACATTTGAACATCTAGGCCATGTGCTGTTATAATCTCCACCCGGCACAGCCAGAAGAGGACTGGCCACCCCTCATAGCCTGGTTCCTCTCTAGGTTTCTTCCTAGGTTTTGGCCTTTCTAGGGAGTTTTTCCTAGCCACCGTGCTTCTACACCTGCATTGCTTGCTGTTTGGGGTTTTAGGCTGGGTTTCTGTACAGCACTTTGTGATATCAGCTGATGTAAGAAGGGCTATATAAATACATTCGATTTGATTAGCTAACAGATATTGGAAACGCAATAACCAACAAATGCCATGTTTGTCAATATTTCCAACGTTGACTCCAGTGATCACGTGACATATCTACTCTGTGATTGGATGATACAGACCACAATGCAGTATGTGATGAGTAGTTTGTTTGTCCCCTAACTCTGGTATTTACACAGTCTTAACCCCTTGACCTTTTCTTCATATATCAGTTTAAAAGTGAGTTCTAATCTTTTGAATGAATGGTTCACCCAGGAGATTTTTTTACTTATTCAATGTTTGAAACCACGTTGGTTTTTTTATGCTAAGAAATGAGTGGGTGTGTCAGTTTCGGAACCATAACCACGGAAAGAGGGGTGTGGCCCGTCGGAGCCCTATAGTATCAGCACGTTAACCAGTAGAGCCATAGCTAACTAGCATGTTTAATCATGTCATCAGTCTTTACAGAGTTATCACGTTATGTAACGAAGTTCACCAAAATAACCATCCACAACATCAGATAAGTAGTTAAAGAATATGTTACATACTTACAGTGCTATATACAGTGCCTTGCGAAAGTATTCGGCCCCCTTGAACTTTTCGACCTTTTGCAAAATTTCAGGCTGCAAACATAAAGATATAAAACTGTAATTTTTTGTGAAGAATCAACAACAAGTGGGACACAATTATGAAGTGGAACGAAATTTATTGGATATTTCAAACTTTTTTAACAAATAAAAAACGGAAAAATTGGCCGTGCAAAATTATTCAGCCCCCTTAAGTTAATACTTTGTAGCGCCACCTTTTGCTGCGATTACAGCTGTAAGTCGCTTGGGGTATGTCTCTATCAGTTTTGCACATCGAGAGACTGACATTTTTGCCCATTCCTCCTTGCAAAACAGCTCGAGCTCAGTGAGGTTGGATGGAGAGCGTTTGTGAACAGCAGTTTTCAGTTCTTTCCACAGATTCTCGATTGGATTCAGGTCTTGACTTTGACTTGGCCATTCTAACACCTGGATATGTTTATTTGTGAACCATTCCATTGTAGATTTTGCTTTATGCTTTGGATCATTGTCTTGTTGGAAGACAAATCTCCGTCCCAGTCTCAGGTCTTCTTCCAGAATGGTCCTGTATTTGGCTCCATCCATCTTCCCATCAATTTTAACCATCTTCCCTGCCCCTGCTGAAGAAAAGCAGGCCCAAACCATGATGCTGCCACCACCATGTTTGACAGTGGGGATAGGGTGTTCAGGGTTATGAGCTGTGTTGCTTTTACGCCAAACATAACGTTTTGCATTGTTGCCAAAAAGTTCGATTTTGGTTTCATCTGACCAGAGCACCTTCTTCCACATGTTTGGTGTGTCTCCCAGGTGGCTAGTGGCAAACTTTAAACGACACTTTTTATGTATATCTTTAAGAAATGGCTTTCTTCTTGCCACTCTTCCATAAATAATCCAGATTTGTGCAGTATACGACTGTTGTCCTATGGACAGAGTCTCCCACCTCAGCTGTAGATCTCTGCAGTTCATCCAGAGTGATCATGGGCCTCTTGGCTGCATCTCTGATCAGTCTTCTCCTTGTATGAGCTGAAAGTTTAGAGGGACGGCCGGGTCTTCGTAGATTTGCAGTGGTCTGATACTCCTTCCATTTCAATATTATCGCTTGCACAGTGCTCCTTGGGATGTTTAAAGCTTGGGAAATCTTTTTGTATCCAAATCCGGCTTTAAACTTCTCCACAACAGTATCTCGGACCTGCCTGGTGTGTTCCTTGTTCTTCATGATGCTCTCTGCGCTTTAAACGGACCTCTGAGACTATCACAGAGCAGGTGCATTTATACGGAGACTTGATAACACACAGGTGGATTCTATTTATCATCATTAGTCATTTAGGTCAACATTGGATCATTCAGAGATCCTTGCTGCACTGAAAGTAAAGGGGCTGAATAATTTTGCACGCCCAATTTTTCTGTTTTTTATTTGTTAAAAAAGTTTGAAATATCCAATAAATTTTGTTCCACTTCATGATTGTGTCCCACTTGTTGTTGATTCTTCACAAAAAATTACAGTTTTATATCTTTATGTTTGAAGCCTGAAATGTGGCAAAAGGTCGAAAAGTTCAAGGGGGCCAAATACTTTCGCAAGGCACTGTATATGCCATTTAGCAGACACTTTTATCCAAAGCGACTTACAGTCATAGCTTTTTTTAACGTATGGGTGGTCCCAGGAATCGAACCCACTATCCTGGCTAATCAAAATAAATACTCTACCAACCGAGTTACAGAGGACCACTATCAAGGCCTAAGACGCTCGCAGATTGAGCAGTGTTTCCCAGCTCCAGTCCTCCAGTACCCCCAACAATACGCATTTTTAATGTAGCCCCCAGACAAGCACACCTGATTCACCTTGTCAACTAATCATCAAGCCCTTGATGAGTCTAATGAGGTGCGTTTGTACGGGGCTACAACAAAAATGTGTACTATTGGGGGTACTTGAGGACCAGAGTTGGGAAACACTGCATTACAGAAACAAACTTATTGTTTACTGAGGTCACATGACAGGTAAGGTCATGGTCACAAAAATAAGAACCTGCTTATAGAAAATCACCAGCAGGGGAGTAAATTAATACCTATGTAACAGAGTATTATTGTATTTATAAGTTCCACACTTCTTACAGGTGGACCCTAATAAGACACATTGATGTAATTGTGAAATGTTGTGACTTGATGAGATTATTGTTGAGTTAGACTACAAAGAGAACGTGGAATGCTGTGTGTGAGATCAATGTGTGTGAAGTCGAAAACAACAGCCAAGTTCAGAAACAATTCTATAGCATTTCACCAACCTGTGAAAGGTCAAAACAAAGGAAGGGATACCTCTTTTCAAACAGGATTTTAGTTAATCTTGTTCTAACACATTTTATACTAAAGCCTCTGCCCGAACGTCCCAACTTTAGGATGCTGGTTTGGGATTTGTACACACACACTGGCACACTCTGCTGCTCATTAAGAATTCAGAATTGTAGATCCCAGGGTCTCCAGAGAAAGAGAGAGCACTGCATAAATCTCTGTGACTCACAAAAGCATGCGGCTGGTGGACTTTTATTACATGACGTCAACCTGTGTGTGTGTGTGTGAGTGTGAGTGTGTGGTGTGAGTGTGTGTGTGCACTCACTCCTTTGTTTGTTATGTGACATAAAACGCACACACACACACACACACACACACACACACACACACACAAAGCACTTTAAATACCACACGCCGCATGTCAATTGAATCCTGTGAGGATGGATTGTAAAACATGTCAACTTCACCTGTACACATAAAAAAAAAACAGGAGATCCTGAGATTATAAAACAAATGCATTACACCAGACAAAGCTGCGGAAACAAAGCACAAAGCAATTGTACCTCAATTCTTGCTTCCTGCAGTCTCTTTCACGCCTGCTCCCGCTCTTCCCCCCTGGCACTCGAGGGCGCCAGACTGCCCTGCATTACGCACTCCTGCCACCATCATTACGCACACCTGCCTTCCCTCGTCACGCACATCAGCGATTCATTGGACTCACCTGGACATAATCATCAGTTTTATTACCTCCCCTATATCTGTCTGTTCCCCAGCTCCATTCCCTGCTTCTGCATTTATTGTTGTCTGCCTTTGTGTTACCCAGTTCTAACGTTGTTTCATGTCCTGTTGCATGTCCGTTCCAAATTAAATGTCAACTCCCCCTACCTGCTTCTCTTCTCCAGTGTCTGTTCCTTACAGAATGCAGAAGCCCTCAAATGAAGCATCTGGGAGTGCTGGTGTTTCGGTTGGTGGTGATGTCGGGTCCGGGGGCTGCCGCCGATGGAACCGGGGGTGCCTTAACTGGATCTTTGGACTTCCATGCCCTAGCCGGCTCAAGATGTTTCCTTGTCCCGGTTGGCTCGGAAGGCGCCCATCCCACTTCAGGCCTCAGCCGGATCGTCAGGTTTTTACGCCCAGCCGGCTCGTCAGGCTGCTACGCCTCAGCCGGATCATCGGGGTCCCATGCCTCAGTGGGATCGACAGGCTTTCACTCCTCAGCCGGATCGTTAGGCTCCTATGCCGCAGCCGGCTCACCAGGATCCCACGTCTCTGCCAGTTCGTCTGGATTTTATGCCCAGCCGGCTTGTCCAGCACCCGTGCCTTGTCAAGCTCGCCCAGGTAGGACGCCGGGTGGCACCACTAGAGGTGGGGGAACTGTCACGCCTGCTCCCGCTCTTCCCCTCTGGCGCTCGAGGGTGCCAGGCTGCCCTGCATTACACACTCTTGCCACCATCATTACGCACACCTGCCTTCCCTCGTCACGCGCATCAGAGATTCATTGGACTCACCTGGACTCAATCATTTGTTTTATTACCTACTCTATATCTGTATGTTCGCCAGCTCTGTTCCCCACTTCTGCATTGATTGTCGACTGTTTTTTGTTACCCAGTTCTGACGCTGTTCCTGTCCTGTTGCATGTTTGTTCCAAAATAAATGTCAACTTCCCGTACCTGCTTCTCTTTTCCAGCGTAGTTCCTTTGTCTTGCCATTCTAAGCAGTGCACGAGACTCACGGTAGCACACAAAAGCCCCACGGCAGGGGTATTGTACGTATGTAACAATCTGTTCCCAGCAGGTGGGAAGATTTTATTAGCGAAAGCATGTCAACTTTATCATTCTAGCTATTATGTGTCCCAGCAATGGTGGAGGCTTTTCTCTCTCTCTCTTTCAGTACTAGTCAGGTCCACTTGTGCAGCCCAGCCATTCTCTCTTTCTTTATTTTTTCTCTCTCTCTCTCTCTCTCCCTCTCTCGCTCTCTTTCATTCTCTCACCCTCTTTCATTCTCCCTCTCGCTCTCTTTCATTCTCTTTCTCTCTTTTTTTCTATTTTTTCTTTCTCTTTCTCTTTCTTTTTCTCTTTCTTTTTCTCTTCCTTTTTCTCTCTTTCTTTCTCTCCCTTTTTCTCTCTCATGGTTTTGATCATTATTTTTAAAGTCTGAGAGCTCTAAACTCTTATATAAATTCAATTAGTAAATGGAGAATACGTCTCGGGAGTGAAGAGCTGGAAGATGGACAAATGATAAGTGAAGTGGTACGATTTTAGATTTCATAAAACAAAATGTGTGAGAAAGTTCTTTAATTCATACAAGAAGTTATGAATGTCACATTAGCAGTGGCGACCCATCACTGAGCTCCACATTTTTTTGCCAAAAAAATTTAACACTTTTTGGGGGGATGAATTTATTATTTTGGCATTAATATGTTTCACATATCAGTTTTCAAACAACGTAAAAAAATAAATAATCATTGAGTTAAGAAATCCTCCATACAAACATGGTCTCTTTTTTGCAGCTCCAAAATGCAGGTGTTTCAGCCTTGTTCAGTGCTTTCTGTGGTTGTGGAGCAGCCAGCGGAGAATACAGAGCGTAGGGGTTGGCAATGTTTTCTAGTTGTGCCGTGATTGGCTCAGTGTTCTGTTACTCATGGGGACACTACGTCACTGCCAAATCTAAGGGTAGAGCTAAAACATTCAAGCACCTTGGGTGCTGCCATAGAGTTACATTAGAAGTGCCCATCCAAGAAAGCTCAAGGTCATTGGCCACAGATAAAATGATGTCAAATCAAGCTATATCTACCGTAGCTTCAATTGGACTGATCATGTCAATATCATACTTTCAAAATCTTAGCTAGCAGTCATCATCATGAATCAAGTCGACAATCTACTGGCAAATCTTTTTTAATCCTTGTCATATGAAGATAAATAATGAAGAGAAATTATAGGTGCTCGTCGGTCACTGGAAATAAATGTTACACATCAAGTAGGAAATCGCAAATTCAACATTGAGCATTGCAAAGCAATCACTAGCCTGCTATTCAGTGGAGTGGGTGTGTGGTCCCAATTCTGGGTTTAAGGGTCTCTTTCCAAGTTTAAAAACATTCAATGTTGGCCATGCTGTCAATCCAGCATGATTTCTCCCGCACTCAAAACAACTGTTAACTCGGAACTGGGAAATCTGACTTCTGTGAGTTACTGTAGCTAAGAAAGTAATACTAATTGTATGTTGTGTAGTAAGCTGTGCCTCACCCTAATACTTTGGTCTATTTTCCCCTCTTAATTTCGCCTACTGTTCTGACTTGGTGGTTCAAATGTAGCCTATATCCTGTTTTAGATTAATGTAATCATTAAATATTGTAAGAGCATTCATTGTCTGCTTGTATGCCTCCTTTATTTATCCTACAATTCTGACTTGGTGTACAGGGAGAATACTGTAAGAACAGCCAATGTTCTGAATTCTGTCGATGCACATTTCAAAAGTGCTGAACAATTAGTTAAAATGACTACGTCCTTCCTAGCTCGCTCATTAATGTCTGAATTGAAATTACGGATTGCCTCTTAACAACTTGTCGTCCCCTTATGCCATAGTTGTACATCTCAATTGTTAGTAGAAACCACATTTGGTTAAGCAAGTCAAATCAAATCAAATTTATTTGACACATACACATGGTTAGCAGATGTTAATGCGAGTGTAGCGAAATGCTTGTGCTTCTAGTTCTGACCATGCAGTAATATCTAACAAGTAATATAAACTAACAATTTCACAACAACTAGCTTATACACACAAGTGTAAAGGAATGAATAAGAATATGTACATAAAAATATATGAATGAGTGATGCCTGAACGGCATAGGCAAGATGCAGTAGATGGTACAGTATATACATATTATTTGTATTTTTTTATTTCACCTTTATTTAACCAGGTAGGCAAGTTGAGAACAAGTTCTCATTTACAACTGCGATCTGGCCAAAATAAAGCAAGCAGTTTGACACATACAACAACACAGAGTTACACATGGTGTAAAACAAACATACAGTCAATAATATAGTAGAAAAATAAGTCTATATACAAAGTGAGAAATGAGGTGAGATTAGGGAGGTAAAGGCAAAAAAGGCCATGGTGGTGAAGTAAATACAATATAGCAAGTAAAACACTGGAATGGTAGATTGGCAGTGGAAGAAAGTGCAAAGTAGAAATAGAAATAATGGTGTGCAAAGGAGCAAAATAAATAAATAAATACAGTAGGGGAAGGGGTAGTTGTTTGGGCTAAATTATAGATGGGCTATGTACAGGTGCAGTAATCTATGAGCTGGTCTGACAGCTGGTGCTTAAAGCTAGTAAGGGAGATAAGTGTTTCCAGTTTTAGAGATTTTTGAAGTTTGTTCCAGTCATTGGCAGCAGAGAACTGGAAGGAGAGGCGGCCGAAGGAGGAATTGGCTTTGGGGGTGACCAGAGAGATATACCGGCTGGAGTGCGTGCTATAGGTGGGTGCTGCTATGGTGACCAGCGAGCTGAGATAAGGGGGAACTTTACCTAGCAGGGTCTTGTAGATGACCTGAAGCCAGTGGGTTTGGCCACGAGTATGAAGCGAGGGCCAGCCAACGAGAGCGTACAGGTCGCAGTGGTGGGTAGTATATGGGGCTTTGGTGACAAAACGGATGGCACTGTGATAGACTGCATCCAATTTATTGAGTAGGGTATTGGAGGCTATTTTGTAAATGACATCGCCGAAGTCGAGGATCGGTAGGATGGTCAGTTTTACGAGGGTATGTTTGGCAGCATGAGTGAAAGATGCTTTGTTGCGAAATAGGAAGCCAATTCTAGATTTAACTTTGGATTGGAGATGTTTGATGTGAGTCTGGAAGGAGAGTTTACAGTCTAACCAGACACCTAGGTATTTGTAGTTGTCCACATATTCTAAGTCAGAACCGTCCAGAGTAGTGATGCTGGACGGGCGGGCAGGTGCAGGCAGCGATCGGTTGAAGATCATGTATTTAAGAGCAGTTGGAGGCCATGGAAGGAGAGTTGTATGGCATTGAAGCTCGTCTGGAGGGTAGTTAACACAGTGTCCAAAGAAGGGCCAGAAGTATACAGAATGGTGTCATCTGCGTAGAGGTGGATCAGAGACTCACCAGCAGCAAGAGCGACATCATTGATGTATACAGAGAAAAGAGCCGGCCCAAGAATTGAACCCTGTGGCATTTAGCTAGCTACCTCTACTAGCTAGCCAGCTAACCAGCTAATGTTAGCTAATTTCACCTAGTTTAGCAATTTTTTCTTTGCAGCTATCCGTGCTGGGCCAGACGTGACGTGTATAGCCGTAACGGACATTTTTGTGACCTTATTTGACCTTTTCTGCTGCTTTTGAGACACGGTTCAATCCCACCTTGGGGCAATACTTGTTGAGTAATTAAAACACTTAACAATCACAATACAGTAACTATTGTCAAATCAAATCAAATGTATTTGTCACATACACATGGTTAGCAGATGTTAATGCGAGTGTAGCGAAATGCTTGTGCTTCTAGTTCCGACCATGCAGTAATAGCTAACAAGTAATTTAACCTAACAATTTCACAACACCTTATACACACAAGTGTAAAGGAATGAATACGAATATGTACATAAAAATATATGAATAAGTGATGCCCGAACGGCATAGGCAAGATGCAGTAGATGGTGTAGAGTACAGTATATACATATGAGATGAGTAAAGTAGGGTATGAAAACATTATATAAAGTGGCATTGTTTAAAGTGGCTAGTGATACACTTAATTACATCAAGATGGCAAGATGCAGTAGATGGTATAGCGTACAGTATATACATATGAGATGAGTAATGTAGGGTATGTAAGCATTATATAAAGTGGCTAGTGATAAATTGATTACATCAATTTTTCCATTATTAAAGTGGCTAGAGTTGAGTCAGTATGTTGGCAGCAGCCACTCAATGTTAGTGATGGCTGTTTAACAGTCAGTGACTCGGGTGGTTGTTGTCCTTGATGACAGCCATATCAGCTATGTTTTTTTAAAGGCAGTAAATGAGGCTGAATTTACTGTTTTGCTGCCAGACAAGTTCAGCTATTCCCTCCTTATTTTTAATCTGTTGTCATCCATTTGGGGCCTGATGAATGCCACCCAGGTTGTGTAGGCTGACTGTTAAATGGGCCAGCGGAAAAAGTGGAAAGCCAAATGAAGTATTTTCTCTAAATAATTCATTTGAGTCTCTGGAAGAATCAAGTAATGGGGAGACTGAAATAAATGGTATCATCATCTGTCTTTATCCTCAGCTTAGTGGAGATATGTAATGAGGATGTGTGTGTGTATGTGTACTGTATGTGTATGTGTATATGTACGTGTGTGTATTTGTGTCTGAATGTGTGTACAGTATACACTGAGTGTAAAAAACAACTGCTCTTTCCATGACATAGACTGACCAGGTGACTCCAGGTGAAAGCTATGATCCCTTGTTGATGTCACCTGTTAAATCCACTTAAATCAGTGTAGATGAAGTGGAGGTGACAGGTTAACCCATAAGAGTCGAAGCACTGTCTGAGCTGGGGGAGGAGTACTACTAAGCTATATGGAATGGTTTTAAGACGGTCATAGCAAGGATAATTTTGCTATTTGATTTTGTATAAAAAAAGTAAAGCAAAATATTTGATGAAACACTGATATTTAGCCCATGAAAACATATTGAATAACAGATTCACTGCATGGAACAACAGATAGTCCACCCAAAGAATTCAGAAGGAAGTTTGTTTTGAAGTGTCTACAATGTAGAAAATAGTAAAAATGAAGAAAAACCCTGGAATGAGTAGGTCAAATCAAATGTATTTGTCACATACAAATGGTTAGCAGGTGTTAATGCAAGTGTAGCGAAATGCTTGTGCTTCTAGTTCCGACCATGCAGTAATATCTAACACGTAATCTACCAATTCCACAACAACTACCTTGTACACACAAGTGTAAAGGAATGAATACGAATATGTACATAAAAATATATAAATGAGTGATGGCCGAACGGCATAGGCAAGATGTAATAGATGGTATGGAGTACAGTATATACATATGAGATGAGTATTGTAGGGTATGAAAACATATAAAGCAGCATTGTTTAAGGTGGCTAGTGATACATTACATCAGGATGGCAAGATGCAGTAGATGGTATGGCGTACAGTATATACATATGAGATGAATAATGTAGGTTATGTAAACATGATCTAATATAAATAATATAAAGTGGCAAGTGATAAATTGATTACATCAATTTTCCCATTATTAAAGTGGGTTGAGTTGAGTCAGTATGTTGGCAGCAGCCACTCAATGTTAGTGATGGCTGTTTAACAGTCTGATGGCCTTGAGATAGAAGCTGTTTTTCAGTCTCTCGGTTCCAGTTTTGATGCACCTGTACTGACCTCGCCTTCTGGATGTTAGCGGGGTGAGGCAGTGGCTCGGGTGGTTGCTGTCCTTGATGATCTTTTTGGCCTTCCTGTGACATCGGGTGATGTAGGTGTCCTGGAGGGCAGGTAGTTTGCACCCGGTGATGCGTTGTGCAGACCTCACTACCCTCTGGAGAGCCTTCCGGTTATGGGCGGAGCAGCTGCCGTACCAGGCGGTGATACAGCCTGACAGGATGCTCTTGATTGTGCATCTGTAAAAGTTTGTGAGTGTTTTTGGTATGAACTCGCACACCGAGTCAGCGTATTCATCAATGTTGTTGTTCGCAGCAATGTGGAACATATCCCAGTCCACGTGATCGAAGCAATCTTGAAACGTGGAATCCGATTGGTCGGACCAGCGTTGAACAGACCTGAGGGCGGGAGCTTCCTGTTTTAGCTTCTGTCTATAGGCTGGGAGCAACAAAATGGAGTCGTGGTCAGCTTTTCCAAAGGGAGAGCGGGGTAGGGCCTTATATGCATCGCGGAAGTTAGAATAACAGTAGTCTAGGGTTTTGCCCGCCCTGGTAGCACAACAAATATGCTGATAGAATTTGGGGAGCCTTGTTAAAATCCCCGGCTACAATAAATGCAGCCTCAGGATATGTGGTTTCCAGTTTACATAGAGTCCAATGAAGTTCTTTCAGGGCCATCGATGTGTCTGCTTGGGGGGGATATATACGACTGTGATTATGATCGAAGAGAATTCTCTTGGTAGATAATGCGGTCGGCATTTGATAGTGAGGAATTCTAAGTCAGGTGAACAAAATGACTTGAGTTCCTGTATGTTGTAATGATCACACCACGTCTCATTAACCATAAGGCATACACCCCCACCCTTCTTCTTACCAGAGAGATGCTTGTTTCTGTTGGCGCGATGAGTGAAGAAACCAGGTGGCTGTACTGACTCAGATAGCGTGTCTCGAGTGAGCCATGTTTCCGTGAAACAAAGAACGTTACAGTCTCGGATGTCTCCCTGGAATGCTACCCTTGCTCGGATTTCGTCTACCTTGTTGTCAAGAGACTGGACATTGGCAAGTAGTAATCTCAGGAGCGGTGCGCGATGTGCCCGTCTACGGAGCCTGACCAGAAGACCGCTCTGTCTGCCCCTTCTTCTACGACGTCGTTGTTTTTGGTCGCCTGCTGGGATCCGATCCATTGGCCTGGGTGGTGGGCCAAACAGAGGATCCGCTTCGGGAAAGTCGTATTTCTGGTCATAATGTTGGTGAGTTGACATTGCTCTTATATCCAATAGTTCCTCCCGACTGTATGTAGTAAAACCTAAGATTACCTGGGGTAGCAATGTAAGAAATAACACATAAAAAAGCTAAATACTGCATAGTTTCCTAGGAACGCGAAGCGAGGCGGCCATCTTTGTCAGCGCCGGAAGTTGTGTCCAAACTTTTGGCTGGAACTGTATATTGTACTTCCATTCATTTTTTTCAACTGGTACCGGGAGACTTTCAGACGAGACCTAAAGCAAAACAACCGACATGTATACTGTCGGTCAAAAATAATACGGTTGGGAGAATGCCAAGAGTGTGCAAAGCTGTCATCAAGGCAAAGGGTGGCTATTTGAAGAATCTCAAATATAAAACATATTTTGATTTGTTTAACACTTTTTTGGTTACTACATGATTCCATATGTGTTCTTTCATAGTTTTGATATCTTCACTAATTGTAAAAATGTGTGTTCTAAAACTTTTGACTGGTAGTGTACAAGATCTTGAGAGTCTCATCTTTCCACAGGAGGGGTCATATTAGTGTGTAGCCCGAACTGCTTCAGACAGAAGTTTCCAAGACGCTTTTGGGGGTCGTAGAGAATAACCGAGAACACCATCGTGCTCGTGAGTTTCATCTTTCCATAGTGGGGTCATAATAGTTTGTAGCGTTCGAACGCTACAGACGATTTTGTTAGAAGACTGATTTTCAGGATGTCTCATTGTCTGACAAACACTGCTCAGGTGGGCTGGGCTGAGAGTGACTGAGGGTTGGGATTAAAGAGCTTATGTTTGGTAAAATATTATTGTTTTGTGACTGCTTTTTATAAAACTACCATGTATGTAAAATGTATGTATATTTAGCAGAAAAGCTGTAAAGAACTACATATATTTGTCCTCTGAAGAGGGGCTAAGAAACCCAAAAAATATAAGTAAAAAAAACCACCGCTCTGTCACCTTTCACCGCAGATGCAGAAGTGCGACATAGGCAGATGCGGTGGATTGAGATACATCCAATGAATGAGGTGTCCCTACAGTCACTGGTTCGATTCCAGGCTGTATCACATCCGGCTGTGATTGGGAGTCCTGTAGGGCGGCGCACAATTGGCCCAGCATCGCCCGGGGTGGGCCGTCATTGTAAATAAGAATTTGTTCTTAACTGACTTGCCTAGTTAAAAAATACAAAAAGGGGATTCTTTTATTATGCTAAATCGATTTCCACGGAAGCGAGGACATCGGCTTTAAAGAAAGATTGTTAAGTCTTGAGACAATTGAGATATGGATTTTGTATGTGTGCCATTCAGAGGGTGAAGACAAGACAAAATAAATTCTTGTCTATATTGAATGTATTATTGAAACATTCACAGTGTAGGTTGGAAAAAGTATGTGAACCCCTAGGCTAATGACTTGTCCAAAAGCTAATTGGAGTCAGGAGTCAGCTAACCCGGAGTAAAATCATTGAGACGAGATTAGAGATGTTGGTTAGAGCTGCCTTGCCCTATAAAAAACACTCACAAAATTTGAGTTTGCTATTCACAAGAAGCATTGCCTGATGTAAACCATGCCTCAAATAAAAGAGATCTCAGAAGACCCAAGATTAAGAATTGTTGACTTGCATAAAGCTGGAAAGGGTATCTCTGAAAGCCTTGATGTTCATCAGTCCATGGTAAGACAAATTGTCGATAAATGGAGAAAGTTCAGCACTGTTGGTCCTTTCCCTAGGAGTGGCCGTCCTGCAAAGATGACTACAAGAGCACAGCGCATAATGCTCAATGAGATTAAGAAGAATCCTAGTGTCAGCTAAAGACTTACAGAAATCTCTAGAACATGCTAAGATCTCTGTTGACGAGTCTACGATATGTAAAACACTAAACAAGACCGGTGTTCATGGGAGGACACCACGAAAGAAGCCACTGCTGTCCAAAAAAAAACATTTCTGCACGTCTGAAGTTTTCAAAAGAGCATCTGGATGTTCCACAGCGCTACTGACAAAATATTCTGTGGACAGATGAAACTAAAGTTCAGTTGTTTGGAAGGAACACACAACACTATGTGAGGAGAAAAAAAGGCACAGCACGTCAAAACCTCATCCCAACTGTAAAGTATGGTGAAGGGAGCATCATGGTTTGAATTTGCTTTTCTGCCTCAGGGCCTGGACAGCTTGCTATCATCGACAGAAAAATGAATTCCCAAGTTTATCAAGACATTTTGTAGGAGAATGTAAGGCTATATGTCCACCAATTGAAGTTCAACAGAAGTTGGGTGATGCAACAGGACAATAACCCAAAACACAGAAGTAAATCAACAACAAAATGGCTTCAACAGAAAAAAATACACCTTCTGGAGTGGCCCAGTCAGAATCCTGACCTCAACCCGATTGACATGCTGTGGCATGACCTCAAGAGAGCAGTTCACAGCAGACATCCCAAGAATATTGCTGAACTGAAACAGTTTTGTAAAGAGGAATGGTACAAAATTCCTCCTGACCGTTGTGCAGGTCTGATCAGCAACTTCAGAAAACGTTTGGAGGAGGTTATTACTGCCAAAGGAGGGTCAACCAGTTTTTAAATCCAAGGGTTGAAATACTTTTTCCACCCTGCACTGTGAATGTTTACACGGTGTGTTCAATAAAGACATGAAAACCTATAATTGTTTGTGTGTTATTAGTTTAAGCAGACTGTGTTTGTCTATTGTTGTGACTTAGATGAAGATCAGATCTAATTGTATGACCAATTTATGCAGTCCAGGTAATTCCAAAGGGTTCACATACTTTTTCTTGCCACTGTAAGTGCCTTTGAACGGGGTATGGTTGTAGGTGCCAGGCACACCGGTTTGTGTCAAGAACCTCAACACTGCTGGGTTTTTCATGCTCAACTGTTTCCCGTGTGTATCAAGAATGGTCCACCACCCAAAGACATCCAGCCAACTTGACACAACTGTGGGAAGCATTGGAGTCAACATGGGCCAGCATCTCTGTCGAACGCTTTCGACACCTTATAGAGTCCATGCCCCATCATATTGTTCTGGGGGTGCAACTCAATATTCTTCATTAATGTTTGGTATACTCAGTGTATATGCATGCATTCATCTTAGTATCAAAGCCCCAGTAAATAAAGAGAAACTACAAAGAATAAAAGTACAACTCTAATATACTCTAGTCTATTGTCTAGAGAAAACCTCTTTGTGATTTCCTACATTAAGGGACCTGATCACCCACTGCTCCAGTGGAGGCAGTCTGTCTCTAATCACTCTGGGGTAATTGGAATTTTCTGAGGTTGGTCGTGCTGCTTGGATAAACCTGTATTAATCCAAGAGGCGTTGAAGTTGAAAATAGTCTGTTCTCCCTTGCACTCTGAGAGAATGAAATGCCTTGCATTAAACTCGTTATTCTAAAAAATAATTTGAAAATGACAAAATGAACAAAAATATGATATTATATGGCCTGAAGCAGGTCTAAAATGAGAACAATTGGGATTCTCTTTTTCAATTGAATTTGGGGATAAAAAGGTATACAGTGGCAATAAGGGGCAAAGTATATTTGGGGACTACAATAGAAGCAGTCAGGGGATGAAAAGGAATGTGGGAGGGAGACATACAAGAGAGAAAGAACGAGGTGAGAGAGTGAATCACCTTAGTCTAGTGAGGTGCAGCTGGAGATGAAAATGTGAGGTGGAGGAGACAGGCTGTGAGCATACAGTATATGTGAGCGATGACTGGAGATTGCAGATGTGACTGGAGGCGAGAGAAATGTCTTGATCATCACATCAAAATCCCCGGGCTCCACCGAGATCCCTCTGTCTAGCTTCTCTTCTTGCTTTGGTCAATGGTTTGATCGAATATATTAAACCATACATTTCCCTAGCTGATTTTACTGTTGAAAAATCTACTGTTCTGAAACATACACTGAAGTCATATTGTGTCATCTTTGATCGTTTTTAACGTATATTGCTGCATTAATGATGTGGCAAAATGTACAGTGTGTAATGATGTGCGCTGAGAGTCAGGAAGCAAGTTCAAGGAGTGAGTGTTTTAATAAATAAACAAGAGGAAACACAAGCAACGCACAGACATGACATTGGAAGGGAAACAATGTCGCCTGGGGAAGGAACCAATGGCAGTGACATATATAGGGAAGGTAATCAAGTAGGTGATAAGTCCAGGTGAGTGTCATAATACGCGTAACGATGGTGACAGGTGTGCGCCATAACGAGCAACCTGGTGATCTAGAGGCTGGAGAGGGAGCACACATGACAGTACCCCCTCCACGACACTCGCCACCAGCCGCAGGACGCCGACAAAGATGACGATCCCGGGGATCAGGAGCGGACCGGTCATTTCTGCTAAGGCGTGGGAACCTGTCGATCCAGCTGAGGCACGGGAGCATGGCGACCTAGAGTGCCGGAGAGAGAGCATACGTGACAGTACCCCATCCCCGGCGCGTTCAGCTCCAGACTCAGGACGCCAACCACAGGGACGATCCCGGGGATCAGGTGCGGACTGAAATAAACAAGAGGAAACAAGCAACGCACAGACATGACATTGGAACAGAAACAGTGACGCATGGGGAAGGAACCAAAGGGGGTGACATATATAAGGCAGGCAATCAAGGAGGTGATGGAGTCCAGGTGAGTGTCATAATACGCGTAACGATGGTAATACGGTGTGCAGCACAATGAGCAGCCTGGTGACCTAGAAGCCAGAGAGGGAGCACACGTGACACAGTGTCCATATTAGGACATCTGAGATTGAAGCAAGAGTCCTGCTGAGACTAAGGTTGTAATAATATGGACACTGTGTGTATGTGTTTTTAATGAGCGTATAAATTATATAAATCAAGAAGGGTCATGGCGATGTTAGCTACAATTTGAACACAGCCCTTAGCCGTTGTATACTGGCCATGTATACAACGGGTGGAACTAATCCTGAATGCTGATTGGGTGAGAGAGTGAACGATAGCATTGTTAGCTAGAATTTGAACACAGCCCTTTGCCGTGGTATATTAGCCATTTATACATCATCCTGAATGCTGATTGGTTAAAAGCTCATTTCAGCTGTTGTCTATTCCACAAGTTACCACTGGTTAAATCTATGACATTTAAATGCCTATTTACTCTGTTCTATCTGACTGCACAATCCACTATCTCATCAGCCCCGGCAGGGAAGTTATAAACTTGATCGCCACTACGAAAAGCATTTAGACATTATCTCACAATACTTTAAGACTAACATTTAGTTTTCAACAGCGGAGATTTGAATAAACCTTACTGTCTATTTCTCCGACATTTGCAACATTGTTTCAATATTCAAATTCGATCTCCAACTGTCCCATAATAATGAACGTGTAGGGGTCGGGAGTCGGGACAAGAGAAAGAGGCAGGCAGCGTTTCTCTGCCAGTCAAAATCATGAATGAGCTGACATCATTTTTATGGATATATACAAAGAAATGTCAATTGAAAAAAGGTCAAATGAAACGAAGTGCAGCTAGTTTGCAGTCTTTCCAGCTTCAGTTTGAAGTGATTGTGTTACTGTAGCTGTATTGTTGGCTAGCTCCTCTGAACAACAGTGTCCTGACGAGAGAGCACATTGTCTATGCCAGGCGAAATCGTGCCTCATTAGCTCATTGTAATGGATGTATCCAAATAAATGTCACTAGAAAACAGCTTAAATAAATGCAGCTACTGTTGTTATTCTGTCTGCACTGTTTGACGTGACTAAGTTAGCCGTAGTTTGCTAGCAAGCAAGGGATAAGAATGTTGCCAGCAGTAAGGAAATGGAGCATTTAGACTGAACAACTGAGTCGCGTCCATAGATACAGAACAAAAAGAACGAACGACTGGTTTGCGTCTCTAGCAACCCTAGATTTGTGTTGGGACTATATCTTGTGGAATTATGAAATACGAATAAATTCATTAAAATAATGATTTTAATGAAAATATGTCGATCTTTATTTGAATATGTTGGTAACCCGTTGTAGAAAAGTGATAATGCCAGAGAAGCTGGTGTTTGTTGGATATATTGGCATGGTTTGCCGGCCCTCGACTTGGTCTCGGGCCTAACAAAACCCGTGCTAATATATCCAACAAACACCAGCTTCTCTGGCATTATCACTTAACCTCTTACATCTAGACGTTCCGCTAGCGGAACACCTGCTCCAATATCCAATGATAGGCATGGCGCGAATTACAAATTCCTCAAAAATGCAAAAACTTCAATTTTTCAAACATATGACTATTTCACAGCATTTTAAAGACAAGACTCTCCTTTATCTAACCACACTGTCCGATTTCAAAAAGGCTTTACAGCGAAAGCAAAACATTAGATTATGTCAGCAGAGTACCAAGCCAGAAATAATCAGACACCCATTTTTCAAGCTAGCATATAATGTCACAAAAACCCAGAAGACAGCTAAATGCAACACTAACCTTTGATGATCATCAGATGACACACCTAGGACATTATGTTATACAATACATGCATGTTTTGTTCAATCAAGTTCATATTTATATCAAAAAACAGCTTTTTACATTAGCATGTGACGTTCAGAACTAGCATACCCCCCGCAAACTTCCGGGGAATTCGCTAACATTTTACTAAATTACTCACGATAAACATTCACAAAAAGCATAACAATTATTTTAAGAATTATAGATACAGACCTCCTCTATGCACTCGATATGTCCGATTTTAAAATAGCTTTTTGGTGAAAGCACATTTTGCAATATTCTAAGTACATAGCCCATCCATCACGGGCTAGCTATTTAGACATCTGGCAAGTTTAGCACTCACCAATATAAGATTTACTATTATAAAAGTTTGATTACCTTTTGTTGTCTTCGTCAGAATGCACTCCCAGGACTGCCACTTCAATAACAAATGTTGGGTTGGTCCAAAATAATCCATCATTATATCCGAATAGCGACATACTTCGAAGCATGTCAACCCGCTGTTTAAAATCAATTTTTATGCCATATTTCTCATAGAAAAGCGATAATATTCCGACCGGGAATCTCCTTTTCGGCAGAGGAAAAAAAAATCACAAAGACGGGGGCGGCCAGGTCACGCGCCTAAGCCCACAGTCCCTTGATCGGCCACTTGAGAAAGGCGATAATGTGTTTCAGCCTGGGGCTGGGATGACGACATTCAGGTTTTTCCCGGGCTCTGAGCGCCTATGGACGACGTAGAAAGTGTCACGTTAGAGCAGAGATCCTTTGTAAAAGATAGAGATGGCAAAGAAGTTCCAGAAATGGTCAGACAGGCCACTTCCTGTAAAGGAATCTCTCAGGTTTTGACCTGCCATTTGAGTTCTGTTATACTCACAGACATCATTCAAACAGTTTTAGAAACTTTAGGGCGTTTTCTATCCATATATAATAAGTATATGCATATTCTAGTTACTGGGTAGGATTAGTAACCAGATTAAATCGGGTACGTTTTTTATCCAGCCGTGAAAATACTGCCCCCTAGCCATAAGAGGTTAAATATCACAAACCCCTGAGGAGCCTTATTGCTATTATAAACTGGTTACCAACGTAATTAGAGCCGTAAAACTAAGTGTTTTGTCATACCCGTGGTATACGGTATGATATAGCATGGCTTTCAGCCAATCAGCATTCAGGGCGTGACCCACCCAATTTATACTTTTGAATACCCTTATCCAAAACGAAGTGCTATATCATAAGGAAGCAGGTATATGCAGTTATGACATACTTGCCAATTTCAATATCAAGTGCACATTTTAAAAAAAACTTGTTTTAAATTATTTTTGCCCCAGTGCAACATAGTAGCCTGTAATTACTGTACAAAATTATAGCGCCACTATAATTTAAAGAGTTGCTAAAAAAGACACTTCTCACCAAACATGAGATAGTTATATGATCTGGATGATGTATGTACGTAGGGGGCTATTTTGCTTCCGTGCTTAGTTGGAACTGCAAACTGAAATTATTATTGTCCATTTTCATTAGTGTTCGTATTGTTTAAATAGATTTGAACAGGCACAGTGATGGTCCTACTGGGCCTAACAAGGTGTGGATGGCACTGACACAATGAATGCATCCCAAATGGCACCCTATGCCCTATAAAATATGGGCAAGCTATGGGCCCTGATCAAAAGTAGCGCACTATAAAAGGAACAGGGTGCCATTTGGGAAGCACTGACACAGTCTTGTTCCAAGCTGTCTGTGCCACATGGTTTCTGTGATTTAGCTGTTTCCTTATCCCAGAAGCATCTGCCAAGACATGCTCAATGTCACACTTCACCTGACCTGAGCTCTACACGCACACTCGCAGGAATGCGCGCATGCACATACAAGTGCACACAAGGGTGCCCGCAAAGTCTTACAATGTGACACTGTGTTCGTAATTAGGCTGTCTGTTGGCATGAGATCTACTTTAGGCCTACCATTAAGACAAGGCAACTTTTGAATATTATTTCTGTTATTATATAACTGACACAACGGATTACCACTGAACACCGCCACATGGTGCCAATATTGTTCCTCCCACGCCACATTCAACACCCCACGTTGGAACGGGCAGAGTCAATATCGTTCCCCTTTGTTACAGATAATCGGATAAGTACGATATGCATCATTTGCTGGACTGGATTATCAATGTGTAACATTTCAATGCAGCTAAACCAACTGTGTTGCGAAGCTTGATGCGTACCAGGACTATGACATTTTTCTCTATCCCAGATCTTCAGGAGGACTTGTGTGTCACCCTGTTCTAACATCCCCATCTTCTCATTGTCCTACTCTCCTTCTCTCAACCGCTCCCTTCTCCTTTCCATCCCCATCCCCCTTTCTCCTCTCCACTTCCCAGCTCCTCTTACAGTATGTTTTCCCCTCCCCTCCATTCCCCTCCTCCCCCCATCTCCTCTCACTTCCCCCTCCCCTATCCTCTCACCTACCTTCTCCTTTCATTCTCCCCTCACACCTGCTACCCACTACTCCAGACCCAGTCTTTCACACTGGGGCAAGCACTGTTCATTTGACAAACGTGCCCACTGCTTCGGGGGGCCTGAGCATGGTAGAGACAGTGTGGGTCAACGATGCTTGAGTCTCGCAGGTATCAACCTTGGTCTCGATTATATCTCTCCTCTATGGACTCTAAAACCTCTGGATTTCATAAGTTCAACGCTTGTCAAGGAGGAGTGACTCATCTGCCCCCTAGTTCTGTTTAGAAATTATCTTTGGCCTCTACTCTCATATAGGCATCAATATTTAGTTTTGCCTCTAAGCTTTAGTTCATAAAGACAAGAGCATCAGTCACGACTCCTTTCAACCGCAGATATACTTCTTTCCTCAGTCATCCTCCCTCCACCACAGGCAGGGTTTGCATCTACTGTATATACAGATCTGGAATCATTTTATCCCAGCCAAATCTAAACCTCAACCACTGGGGAGCTAAAACACCAAACTGATCTCAGATCAGCTCCTGAACGATAGAAACCTCAAACTGCATTACCACAAAGTGTTTATTTTTTTTCCCCGGCTCGTCCTGTTTGGTTAACCTTTTACCATCGCGAAGCACTAAGTGATGCAGCTAATGTGGATGTAGCTGTAGGCTGTTTGAAATAAACATGTGCTACTGCTATATCTGTCTTGTGTTGTTCAAGCGGGAGCGAGAGGCAGCCAGACGAAGAGGAAGTGATGGAAGGTCATTCCAGAGAGAGGGGTTAAAGAAAAGAAGAACGATATGTGTTCTAAGTGTGTACTACATTGCCTTCAGAAAGTACTCACACCCTTTGACTTTTTCCTACATATTGTTTTGTTAAAGCCTGCATTTAAAACATTAGAGATTGTGTCACTAGCCTACACACAATATCACAGTGGAATTATGTTTTTAGAAACTTTTACAAATTAATTAAAAAAGAAAAGCTGAAAAGTCTTGAGTCAATAAGTATTCAACCCTTTTGTTATAGCAAGCATAAATCAATTCAGGAATAGAACTGTGCTTAACAAGTCACATAATGCATTGCATGGACTCATGATTTTTGAATGACTACCTTATCTCTGTACCCCACACATACAATTATCTGTAAGGTCCCTCAGTCGACCAGTGAATTTCAAACATAGATTCAACCGCAAAGACCAGGGAGGTTTTCCAATGACTCACAAAGAAGGGCACCTATTAGTAGATGGCAGTACATATATACAAATATTTTTTTACCTG
The DNA here is from genome assembly GCF_965601325.2 of Salmo salar. Taxonomy (NCBI): domain Eukaryota; kingdom Metazoa; phylum Chordata; class Actinopteri; order Salmoniformes; family Salmonidae; genus Salmo; species Salmo salar. The sequence goes on from NC_138298.1 coordinate 9,288,497, forward strand.
GTTCAGTCTGCTTTCCACCAGACACCGGGAGACAAATTCATCTTTCGGCAGGAAAATAGCCTAAAACACTTGGCCAAATACACACTGAAGTTGCTTACCAAGACAACGTTGAATGTTCCTAAGTGGCTTAGTTACAGTTTTGACTGAAATTGGCTTGAAAATCTATGGTAAGACTTGAAAATGTAACGACTGTCTGAAGTAGTAGACCAAGGTGCAGTGTGGAATTTGTTTATCTTTTATTTTAGATGAAAAATGCACTTCACAAAGAAAAACAGACGACAGCCAAACAGTCCTGTCAGGTATCCTAACACACTAAACATCTACCCACAAACCCCAAAGGAAAAACATGCTGCCTAAGTATGACTCCCAATCAGCAACAACGAAGTACAGCTGTTCCTGATTGGGAGCCATACCTGGCCGAAACAAAGCAATCCCCAACATAGAAATACAGACATAGAATGCCCACCCAAATCACACCCTGACCAAACCTAAATAGAGACATAAAAAGGCTCTCTCAGGTCAGGGCGTGACAGAAAATGTTTTTCTAGCAATGATGAACAATTTGCCCGCGTGGAACAATTCCTCAACCCACAAAGGCATTGGATGACAGAAAAACACAGAAATGGGGCTGGAAATGACTACATAAATCCAATACATGATGATGATGATGATTTAGCAAATGCTCTCATCCACTGTGACTTACAACATCCAGTGCATTCAACTAAGGTAAATAAAAACATCCACATCACAGTCATTGTAAGTAAAAACCTTCCAAACTGATAATGACAATTACTTGTCACTGTTGGTTTTGTATCTTATTATCAAAAATGAGGGAATTCATTCAAAAGACAAACATTCTCACAAATGGAAATTAACCTCTAAGATGCTTTGTTAGGCCCAGCAACCTCATTACCATCATCATTGCTGACAGTCCGGATATGACTCGGCATAATACAATACATATTAAAAAAGACACCTCTTGAGTTATTACATAATTACCAACCACTGATTCTCCACTATTCGTGTAGTATTCGTGTGAGCAGATTCATTTCAGAAGCCTTCGTGAATTATTCAGACGAAATCACTCTGCGAAGTCAATGGTGATTTAACATGGATGTACAGCATTAGTTATTACTCTCGCTGTAGATGGACCCCATTAGTTCCAGTTCCCATCAAAGGATATTAAATGCTCTTGCATTGCATTACATCATCAGCAGGCCATGGCTGACGAGGGCCTCAGTGGACCAACAGCATCACTGCACCGGAACATCAAGCCGTGACGCGGCCAAACGAGAACTAAGGAACTACTTTGATAGGAACTACTTTGATAGTAAAGCTTCTCTTGTTTGGTGTAGACACTTGTTGACGTGTGACACTGATGAGAACTGACAATGATAGACTGATCCAGCCTGGTTAGTTTTTTTTTTTAGACGCTTGTGGAATACGATGAAAAGGCAAAGGGATTTTTAAACAGGTCCTATGAAAGGACCACATCAACAGACGGGGACATGTATCACAGAAGATTTCAGTAACAAATGCACTTCAAAGACCCTTTTTTACATATTGTCACGTTCAAAAAAGAGGTTTCATCCTGTGGACACGTGTTGCGTGCTCAAACGTTGTCTCTATTGTCTTCAGTACTATCTACAGTTTTCAGCTTACCCTGTATTTCTCACAATAGTCACATCTCCCATATCATTTGTTTCAAAGAAGCAACACCATATTATAAGATGATTCCCAGTAAATCCGTTCAGTAAACTCCTTCCAGTAGAGCAGTAGCTGCCCATTGTAATCTGCGCATGAAATGTTTGAGAAGCGCGTCAATTCAAATTCATGAATTATTGAGAACTTGTGGGAAATATTGCCAAAGTGCATTGCCATGCAAATGAGAAGATAATGGCTTTTACGAGCCACCGCTAAAAATAGATGATGATGTTAAGTGAGAAATAGAAAGAAAGAAAGAGGGTGTGTTGGGGGGAGGAAAAAGTATGGGGAATGGTGGGGGGGACAGAAAGAGAGTGGGGTGGGGGAGTTGAAGAGGGGGAGTGGTGTTGGGGAAACGGGAGAGCATGAGGGAAGGAAGTTGGAGGGAGAGACTGAGATAAAGTACATATAGGGAGGTTGAAAACAAATGGTGGTGGTAGAAGAGGAGGGGGGAGTGATGGTGGTGGGAAATGTACACACTGAAAACGGGGGAGGGAGGGAAATACATTAGGAAGGACATAGAATGGAAAATACAGAAAGGCAGGAAGAAAATGAGTAAAAAAACAAAGCCTTTGAAATGAGAAGGAGGAAACGCTTGAGAGGAAAGTACAGAGGGTGGGAGAAAACGATAGAGGGGAAGATGAAAAAGTGAAGAGAGAAACTCCATGGGTGAGATCATACGAGACATTCTTGAAGGTTTTTATAAGCCGCTTTGTCAAAAGAGGTGGTTTTAAAGGATGTCTGTGATGGGGAAAAGGTGGAGAGGTGGAAACGTTCTTATCTCTGCTCTGAGAAATCAAACTCATCTTTCGCCCAAGGATTAGTTTCGATATAGGCTTTGGGTAAATAACGTTGGCCCACATCTTGGACAGTTGAATACATTGATGATGATACCATATGTCCTTTTTCACCTCGTAGAAAGGGACAGTTTGTCAACCTATGGGATCTGTTTAATCATGGTAAAAACAATGCGTTTGCTTTAAAAAAATGTATGTTGATGTTTTAATGCAGTGTGTTGCGCTAAATATGCTCAGAGAAATGTAAGGTTCTGAATTAATGTTTGGCAAATGAATCCTGATTTTTGCCGGTTCTATACATTAAGCCTACAAGATATGACATTATTTCATCCTACAGTACACACACATCCCATGAATATGACCCAGAATGTATGAAATGTAAATACATTAAGCATAATTTATGTTGTCATGAGTCAAGACATGCACTAAAACCACAGTCGATATACCATCAGGAACCGCCTTCAAGATACGTGAAGGGAATTGGTCTTTTCTCATTTATCTTTTAAAAATGTCTTTACTAATTTATTTGGACTGGCCAGACCTGATCTAAGATCCTTCACTTTCTTCAAAGTGCTTCTCAAAGGTGTGCTCTGTCGCTCAGAATAACCATTTTGTCTGTTAATCTTGACACCTAGCCGCCACGCAGTTGAAAGAGAACCTGATCAGAAATCTAATTCCAGACTAACATCTACATCTCTCCACCGAGAGTTCTCGACATCAACCTTCTAACAGAGTCGGGTTTAAAGAGGTAGACGAGGGTCGAAATCTAAATTAGCATCGATTTCCATACCGAGGAACTCAACATGTGTTCTGCTCAAGCTAATTGCATTCCTCCTATCACATTTGAATGAATAACGTATTGGAACGAGGGTACCCAACATGAAGTAGCGCGCCAGGTGTCTAATGGGACATCACCGTTCCATGGCTCTTGTTCGGTCAGATCTCCCTCCAGAAGACTCAAAACACTTTGTAAAGGCTGGTGACATCTAGTGGAAGCAATAGGAAGTGCCAAAATATTCCTAAACCCCTGTGTCTTTCAATGGGATAGCTTTAAAGTCAATACAACACATCAGGTATCCACTTCCTGTCAGAAAATGTCTCAGGGTTTTGCCTGCCAAATGAGTTCTGTTATACTCACAGACACCATTCAAACAGTTTTGGAAACTTTAGAGTGTTTTCTATCCATATATAATAAGTATATGCATATTCTAGTTACTGGGTAGGATTAGTAACCAGATTAAATCGGGTACATTTTTTTTATCCAGACGTGCAAATGCTGCCCCCTAGACCCAACAGGTTAAGAAATCACAGGTGTGCGTCAAATGTGTTACAGGTGGCCCTTTGATGTGGAAAACAGCATGATGGCAGGCCTATATGTTATATTAGATAATGCTCTGGGGGGTTCAGAGAATCCATGCTCTGCCTGTCTGATTCTGGATTAGCGTGTTTGAAATGGACTGAGTGATAAATAGTAATTATAGTGCAGTCTACAGGTGGGAGTGCACTCCATCACCTGTGTACGAGTGCTTGTGTGTGTGCTTGGTTCACCTAAATCAAATTAGACTGTTAGTCTCTCGAACAGCAAAGGTGTATGGAAGAAATTCATACGGGGTTGATACTATACACTGGAGTGGTTTATCTTGCCTGAGTATAATGTGCATTGATAATGCCCAAGGCATCAGTGAATTTGTTTTTCCCTCATGCTTCTGGCATTTCTCTATAGAGATGCCATCAGGTATGATCCAGAGATTAACAAAGGTGAGATATATCTAGATTCAGTTCTAAAGATTCCCTGCCTGTCAGACCTCCTTCAAAATAAAACCCTGCGACGAACCTGGCAAATACCTTAAGGATTAAAAGAACTACTGAGAAATAAAGAGTTATATAGTTGACTGTATGTGTTTTGGCTGGTGGCTAAAACAATGGCTCTCTCTAACAGACAGGAATACACACATTTTCAAACTTACACAGGCCCTGATTACAAAAGACAGGCGCCCGTGCCAATTAGCCACTCCCACCAATCAGCCACTACAATGAGCAATGCAATTAACTGGAACTGTTTGGCACAGACAACGCCGGCTATGAATGAAATTAATGATGAATTGAAGTATAAAGCAAACACATTGCTTTTACAATAATCAAAAGTTTAACATGTCAATAAATGCTTTGAATACATATGTTTCAAAATAGTAATTTATTTCACGTTCACATGCTTGTCGAAACTAGGAAACTCCGAAATGTCGGACTTGCTAATTGGTTGAACGCGGCACATGTATAACTACAACCAGTTAGCAAGTTGGACATTTCAAAGTTTCCTAGTTATGACTAGCAAACACGACAATAGTCCACAGTGAAGGGCTTCCCTTCACAAACCCCTTCCTTCAAAACGAAATGCCTTTTGTTACAGTAGTACTTCATATAATCCATTACGGTTGGCAACTACACATACCAAAGAACACAAACTGCTGCTTCTTTCAATGAATCTCAACTAAACTATAGGTCATTATAATATAATTACATTGTCTTCTCGTTTCTAAGCATCGGTAAATGCTAGGTAAATGTTGGACTGTAAAATAAAGGATAAACAATTCCAACACAGCTGGATCATTCTTTGGACAATTCAGACGTTGTTCCCTGGTAATTTCAAAGAGGCATATTCAATTTTGAAAGGCGTAATTCATATTCAAAGGGACTTTTAGAGTAAACAAGGTCATTCTCGAGTGCAGTAACACATCCGTAAAGTTGACAGACCCATTTGAGATAATACACTGTTGTTTCTGTACAGATGTAGATTACCAGGAGTCACACCAAGGGTAACCATGTTTCTCCCTTTCCTCTAAAGTACATTGAAGAGCAAGAGACACCGCTTTAGAGCCTTAAAATGATTGCCGCATAGAAATGGAAGTTATTTTACCTACATTTAGCGAACAGAAAATGTTGCTTTTGATACCTCCAGCACCAAAAACATTCAGTCCAATGTTTTCAGATATTAATCATTCCCATTGTGCATTTACAGATTTTGTATAGTTAAAACAGGCATTTAGAATATCGGTTCAGCCTTTTTCACTTTTAATCCCGCGTTGGGCCACTACATTTAGACGATTCCACCAGGGTGGTGGATAAAACAGGCATCTGGAAGTGAAGTCCCATAATAGTTCTCCCGAGTAGTTAACTACATTGGCAAAGTTCATTGCCACAGCGTTAATGGACGTTTAAATGTCAAACACATCTATGTAGCCTCCTTTACACCTTTTCTGTCTGTGTCTCAGAGCCAAAAAAAAGAGAAGCATTGGCTTGGGTTGGCAGTGAACAGATTGCTTTATTTATTTAATTTCGCGTCCACTGGAAATAACCAGCAAGCCTGCCAGAATTAATGAATCTCAAAATGCAATGAAATCGTTATTCTTTCAGAACCATTTCCCCGCTGTTTCCTCCCGAGGTCTTGCAGTCGTCGCTGTGTGCCTCGCTCCCAACTTCCAGCACCAATCTGAGGCTCCATCCACTACAGTCATAAATCATCTTTGAGCAAAGCCCTAGGAGCTAATAGAGAACAAGCATTGCACCATTTTCAATTCACTAGTAGCTGTCTGCACGACCTACGACATGTCATTGATATGGTACACTGATGGCCTCATGCTCCCTTTCTATTCAATAATTGCATTGTTTTGCACCTTTTCAAACCAATACCCACTGCTATAATTGATTGGTTGATTGATTTTTTGATTGATTCATTGATTAACCCCATTCCCCCTGCGGAACCCCTAGCCAACAGCTAATGGCATCGCACGGCGCGAAATACAAAACCAACTAAAATACCACAATTCAATTTTCTCAAACAATCAAATATTTTACACCATTTTAAAGATAAGACTCTTGTTAATGTAATCACATTGTCTGATTTCAAAAAGGCTTTACAGCGAAAGCAAAACATTAGATTATGTTAGGAGAGTACATAGACACAAATAATCACACAGCCATTTTCCAAGCAAGCATATATGTCACATAAACCCAAACCACAGCTAAATGCAGCACTAACCTTTGATGATCTTCATCAGATGACACTCCTAGGACATTATGTTATACAATACATGCATGTTTTGTTCAATCAAGTTCATATTTATATCAAAAAACAGCTTTTTACATTAGCATGTGATGTTCAGAACTAGCATACCCACCGAAAACTTCCGGTGAATTTACTAAATTACTCATGATAAACGTTCACAAAATACATAACAATTATTTTAAGAATTATAGATACAGAACTCCTTTATGCAATCGCTATGTCAGATTTTAAAATAGCTTTTCGGCGAAAGCACATTTTGCAATATTCTGAGTACATAGCTCGGCCATCACGGCTGGCTATTTTGACACCCACCAAGTTTGGGACAACCTAAACTCAGATTTACTATTAGAAAAATTGAATTACCTTTGCTGTTCTTCGTCAGAATGCACTCCCAGGACTTCTACTTCAACAACAAATGTTGTTTTGGTTCCAAATAATCCATAGTTATATTCAAATAGCTCCGATTTGTTCGTGCATTCAGGTCACTATCCAAAGGGTGATGCGCGAGCGCATTTCGTGACAAAATAATTCAAAATATTCCATTACCGTACTTCGAAGCATGTCAAACGCTGTTTAAAATCAATTTTTATGCTATTTTTCTCGTAAAATAGTGATAATATTCCAACTGGGCAACGTTGTATTCATTCAAATGCTGAAATAAAAAAATGGAGAAGTCTCGTGACCGCGCATCTCCAGCGTCACTGTCCCCAGGCTGACCACTTACAACTTCTCCTGCTGTTCTTCGCCCAGAGACAGCAGACACCCCATTCCACTTTCTGGCGGCTTTAGAGAGCCAATGGAAGCCTTAGAAAATGTCACGTTAGAGCACAGATGCTGTATTTTTGATAGAGATGCAACAGAAGGACAACAAATTGTCAGACAGGGCCTTCCTGTATGGAATCTTCTCAGGTTTTGGCCTGCCATATGAGTTCTGTTATACTCACAGACACCATTCAAACAGTTTTAGAAACTTTAGAGTGTTTTCTATCCAAATCTACTAATTATATGCATATTCTAGTTTCTGGGCAGGAGTAGTAACCAGATTAAATCGGGTACATTTTTTATCCGGCCGTGAAAATACTGCCACCTATCCCAAAGAAGTTAATTGATGATATTGTGCCTTCACCTGTCTGGCATATGCTGACTAAATCAATAATAAAATGAACAAGGAGGAAACTAAGTTGGGCCCAACAACTCATTTTAAAACACTTTTGAAGTTGAAGACAAAAGAACATGTTTTGAAGGTGTTGAGAAAAAAGTTGGATTAATTGAGAATTGGGAATATTTGATTGAAGACCAAATTTGGAAAAATAACAAAAGAAACTTGTGACTTTGATGTCAAACTGAATGGGAAAGATGAAACATAGCTCTTAATAGTGAAAACATAATTAGGCTCGGTTTCTTGCTCTTGTTGACTGAAGTATGTTGCTGGATGATTGCTGCTCGTTTGATTGACATCAGGTTTAACACTGTTTTTAACTTCACTTGGGTAGGAGGCAGCATTCGGAATTTTGGAGGAAAAGCTTGCCCAAATTAAACTGCCTGCTACTCAGGCCCAGAAGCATATGCATATAATTGGTAGATATGTATAGAACACACTCTAAAATTTCCAAAACTTTTAAAATAATGTCTGTGAGAATAACAGAACTCATATGGCAGGCAAAAACCTGAGGAAAATCCATCCAGGAAGTACTATTATTTTGAAAGGCTGTTTTTCCATTGAAAGCCTATCCACCATACAAAGACTTAGGACCCAGTTCACAATCTCTATGGCTTCTTCTACATGTGGCCAGTCTGTAGGCATTGTTTCAGGCTTTTACTCTGAAAAATGAGGGATATTCAGCACTTTCAATGAGTGGACAGTGGACATTTCCAGACATGAGTCCAGCACGTGATCAGGAGCGCGCCTTTCTTGTTTCTCCTTTTCTATTGATGAAGCTTTTGTCCGGTTGAAATATTATTGATTATTTATGACAAAAACAACCTGAGGATTGATTTTAAACATCGTTTGACATTTTTCTACAAACTTTTATTGTACTTTTTTGACTTTTCGTCTGGATGTTGAGAGCGCGCTTTGTGCCTTTGGATTACTGAACTAAACGCAACAACAAAACAGAGTTTTTTTGGACATAAAGAGGGACATTATCGAACAAAACTAACATTTATTGTGTAACACGGAGTCCTGGGAGTGCCACCAGATGAAGATCATCAAAGGTAAGTGATTAATTGAATCGCTATTTCTGACTTTTGTGAGTTCTCTCCTTGGTTGGAAAATGTCTGTATGGTGTTCTGTGGCTAGGCACTGTCCTAACATAATCGCATGGTGTGCTTTCGCCATAAAGCCTTTTTGAAATCGGACACTGTGGTTGGATTAACAAAAAGTCTATCTTTAATCCTTTGTATAACACTTGTATCTTTCATCAATGTTTATGATGAGTATTTCTGTAATTTGATTTGGCTCTCTGCATTTTCACCAGATGTTATTTGAGACAATGCATTACTGAACATAATGCGCCAATTTAATGGTACCCCCAAAGACACGACATATATGGTGCCCCCTGTGAGGACTCAAACTAAAATGCACGTTGGTTCATTTTGACATTTATGGTGCCCCCGTGCGAGGAATCTAAGATAGAATTGGACTTTGCTGTGAAATTCTATATATCAATTGTGCAAACAGAATTGTACAAACAGCCTGCTATCTAAACAAAGTGATGGTGTGTTTTCCATTGGGAGAAGCTATTTAGTGGCTCCGGTCTTATGTCGATAGCAGTGAGGGATAAATTCCAGATTTAGTCCGTTAGGCCAAACGGTACTATTTCTTCTGTTGGTCAATATTAACTTCTAGAGTAAGTTTAGAAATCAGAAGTTAACTGTCCGGTAACCGAGCCGAATAATTTGCCTACCGCACTAAGACAGTGTGGGCAGACCGTATGCGTATTTGTATTTAAGTACCGTGTCGCTCCGGTCAGCATAAACGACAGCAGAATATGCTGAATGGGGTTAAGGTGAGACGTCACTAGAAAACCCACCCTTTCCATAGTGAAAGGATCCTATTTTGGTGCTTGGAAGGATACTCCTGAACCAAGTAGCAATAGCTTAGCATTACGGGCAAGCTAACAGAGAGGGAACATTTCCTCTCCCCGTAACACGTTTAAAATTCCTCCGCTAGCACAAGCTCTTCAACAAAATCGTTTTCTACAGGACCAAAATCATATGCTACAGGAACAACTCGATTTAGCCAAAACTAAATACGATGATGTCCATGCCAAACTAGATAAATCTGAAGAGTTATCTACAAACAGGAGCGCTCAACTTGACAACATGCATGCTGTTTTGTTGAATGTTATTCAAAATAACACGGTGCTCCTCAAAGCGCTGCAGACCAAAGACGATCAGTTAATGAACACAATGACAAAGTTGGATGATAAATCAGCAGAACTTATTGAAGTCGCTGACCAAATGAATGATGAGAGAACTCAGGTGATGAGGTTGGAAATATTGATTTCTAAGCAAGCAGAGGAAATCTCATCACTGAATCTTTCGCTCCGTACTCAAGACCTCTATCTGCAAACCATGACAGATAAGTTTGAGACCGAAAGGAGCAGGTGTGACACTCACGTGTCCAAAATCAGTACTCTAAGCGCTCAAGTGGACTCTGCAATGCAGCAGAATTCCACCCTTAGGTACCATCTGGAGGAAATCCAGAATGGTCACGCTTTACAGCGCGACTACCCATCCAAGCAACCGGAGCCCTGTACTCACAGGAGTGAAGACAATAGGTTTCAGACCTTGCCTCCATCATGTGTCCCTCAGTCTTCTCCTCTCGGCCCTTCGGCACTGAGTAATATTGCGCCTCTTGGCCAACAACAACAAGGCTTGGCTTCTTCTCTTGGCCTTTCGGCCCCAATCTCTCCACAGGATGAAGCCAACCCTCTCCGCCCGCTTGGCGCGGAATACCTTGACAAACTCGTCAAGAATTTCCCCACCTTTGACCCCGTTCCAGGTCAGCCAAACGATACTGAGACGTTCCTAGCTGACATAGAGGACGCGTTGGGTGGCTACCCGAATGCTACGGGTTCTGACAGGGTTTACCTGTTGAAGCGAACGTCGAATAGACACGTGACGAGGTTCATTCGTCTACAACAGCAACACGTGCTAAATGACTATGCTAAACTTGCCACAGCTTTGAAATGAGAATTCAGTGGTTCTGCGACTCGCAAACACGATAGCTCACTGGCTAACACCGTCAAACAAGCTCGGAAGGAACACCCACAAGCTTACTATCATAGGCTTCGTTCAGCTTACTTTGGCCTACTCACTGAAATAGGAATGGAAGAGTTGTTACCATTCAAACAAATGTTTCTGTCAAACATGTATCCCACCTTCATTACCTACTTGGGCCCTGCAGCCCACGTTGGCTTGCCTATCTTACAACTCAAGAGAGCTTGCAAGCACAGCTTTTGAGGCATCAAAAGTTCACAACGCTAAGAGCCCTGACCACTCAGTTTTGAAGTTTAACCAGGAGCACTCACTCCAGTTAGAGGGTGCATTATCAGGTATTGGAGCGTCGAGAGATGACGCACAACAACAGTTTCTACCACGAAACCATGATTCCAATAACCTCCGCGGTCGAAATAACTGTAAAGTACGTAGCCATCAACATGACTACCGCTACAATCGACCCGTTCGCTACGTTCCTGCACCCAACCCACAAAAAGTGTCAGAGCACAAGGGTAACAAAGGGTTGAAGGACGATCAAAACGTAGACCAATGTTCTCCAGAAGTCCCACTACGGGAAGAACTTAAGCGAGAACAATTTGAGAAAAGGGTAAAAGATAAGTCACAAGGACTAGATGGGGAATTACCGGACACCAGGTCCGCAGGAATTAACACCCATAGCAAGGACGTTAAAGTTCAAATTTCTCCCGCTCTCATTC